>NC_064637.1:132992359-133681109 GCF_023864275.1 Schistocerca cancellata
TCGGTAGGTGCAGTTGCGAGTTAGCAGTTGTGTGTGACGAGTCGGCGGGCGTCGACATGGGACTCTGGTCGAGATTCAGGACAAGGTATATTGTTAAATAAGGTAATGAAGCAGCTTTGCGCACATCTGATAATGTAATGTAAATTAACTGTAATTAATTTGTTCAAGAATCGCCCCAATAATAATTTCGTTTTTTAAAGCAACCATTTTTAACAAAGAATCCTTTTTTGAAATAATATTTCCCTTACATTTCCCTAAAGAAAAGGTTCCCCTAAAATTCAAAAAAAAAATTATATTTGCGATGCATTTCCTCCAAGCTATGGCGAAAAATAAGAGCAGATGCAGTTTTGTTGAGGTAAGAATTTGAGTTTAATCAGGGCCTAAGATCGACATTTCGGTCTATTTGTGTTATCATTGTCACTGAGATTTCATTTCTTATTCAACTGTCTTACATTTTTGTGGGGAGCTTACACACGGGTCAGATTGCTAGTTCTAACATTTAAATATTGACTTTCAAAATTTTTTCTTGGGAGGTTACAACGTTTTTAGTCATAATTCTGTGACCATGTTATAGACCATTCTTTGGTTTAAATTCTGTGGAAGACACTCCTAGCAGTGTTGAAACCCGGTTAATTCGTTAAAAATAGTGACCGAGGGCTGTTTTCTTTCAATTGTAACTATTCACGGTCTCTGAACGTTCAGCCATGTACAAAATTTTACATATCACTATATTGGAATACGCATGCCTATGCCAGTTTCTTCGGCACTTCACTGTATTTGGAGGTATCCCAAGCCCCTTGTGTATAAAAAATTCGTTTCCGAAGTTGTGTAATCGAGTTGTGAAACACCTAGTACAATAAATTTTACCCACCTCCCCCACAGCAGCAGTGATAAAGCGACGCTGATTAATGATTTACATTTATTACCCTCTTCTGCTTTATTTTCTATCATCAAATTTTTGCCGCTGTTAGGCTGGTACGCCTGTCACGCAAGACCCACCTGTTTGACACTGTTCTAGTCGCCTTGCCTGCGAGTGTCGCCGTCACACTTTCGCCTAGGCCGCCGTGTGTGTGTCGGCGCGCCGTGCTGCTGTACGTAGCAAATTGGGCGTGTCGGGACGGGAGCAAACTCCATCACGCGTTATTGCATTTCCCCCCTCCCCCCCCTCTCCCATCGCCACCAAACCCTCCCTCTTCCTCTCCTACCAGCGAGAGGTGCTGTCCGGGTGGCCAACGGCCGGAAGATGCGCTGTAACACTTGTGTACAGCCTGCGGCGCGACCAGCAGGTAGTCAGCCGAAGACAACACAGGCGAAGCACCTGTTTTCAATGCTGCCAACATTTTCATGGTCTTTGTCTACAGGTTCAGTGTCGACTGTATGTCAGCTGTTCCCTGTGTCTGATATCTACCACGTTACCGGTACACACACGTCACTATGACTTCGGCGAAAGTTGAAAATGTTACTCCATGAAACACCTGTTCAGCTGCCTATCAGGCATTGTAGAGATGTTCGTGACATAACGGGTATTCAGCGATTAAATTTACAATCCGTTCGGAAGTAATGTACGAGGGAAGATCAGAAAGTAACGCAAAACAATTTTAATACCAAAAAGTATAATAGGTAACAAAACAAAACAAAAAATCATACATGAAATTACACTGAGCGTGCAGAAGTGCCGAAACACGGCGTGTCATGGACTTGACTAATGTCTGAAGTAGTGCTGGAGGGAACTGACACCATCAGTCCTGCAGAGCTGTCCATAAATCCGCAAGAGGGCGAGGGAGTGGAGATCTCTTCTGAACAGCACGTTGCAAAGCATCCCAGATATGCTCAATAAGGTTCGTGTTTGGGAAGTTTGGTGGCCAGTGGCTGTGTTTAAACTCAGAAAGGTGTTCCTGGAGCCACCTTTCAGCAATACTGAACGTGTGGGGTGTTGCATTGTTCTGCTGGTATTGTCAAAGTCCGTCGGAATGCACAATGGACATGAATGGATGCAGGTGGTCACACAGGGTAATTACGTACGTTTCACCTGTCAGAGTCGTATCTATGCGTATCAGGGGTCCCATATGGTTCCAACCGCACCATTACAGAACCTCCACTAGCTTCAAAATTACCTTGCTGACATGCAGCATCCATGGAGTCATGAGGTTATCTCCATACCCACACTCGTCCATCTGCTCGATACGATTTACTGTTTACATATCTCTGTATTTGAATACGGATGCCTATACCAGTTTCTTTGGCGCTTCATTGTACATCATTTACCTGTTTCTCTACATACCAACGTTCTCAACATATTTCGCCCAGCGGGGTACCAGTTTCAATATGCTCTCTTGGTAGAAAAAAATTTTCAAATGTGTGTGAAATCCTATGGGACTTAACTGCTAAGGTCATCAATCCCCAAGCTTACACACTACTTAATCCAAATTATCCTAAGGACAAACTCACAGACCCATGCCCGAGGGAGGACTCGAACCTCCGCCAGGACCAGCCGCACAGTCCACAACTACAGCGCTTAGACTCTCTTGGTAGAAATCTTTTTGGTTGGAGTACAGCCATTTGCGAACTGCTGGTTTCACTTCGGCATCTGTCGCAGCGCTTTCGGCGGCCAAGGATTTCTTCATGGAACCAAACAGATGACAGTTCCACGGTGCAAGCTGCAGACAACAGTGGATGCTGCCTCACCTCCGACCGAAATTCGGCGATTTTTTCACGAACAGGAGCAGCAAAAAGTAGGATAGCATTCTCATGAAGAAGTTTGACACCGTCAGCATTTACAGTGGTCTCGTGTTCAGCAACGTCCACCAGTGAGACACCATGTATGTACCAGAACATTTCCAGCCGGCCGCGGTGGCCGTGCGGTTCTAGGCGCTCCAGTCCGGAGCCGCGCTGCTGCTACGGTCGCAGGTTGGAATCCTGCCTCGGGCATGGGTGAATGTGATGTCCTTAGGTTAGTTAGGTTTAAGTAGTTCTAAGTTCTAGGGGACTGATGACCACAGCAGTTGAGTCCCATATGCTCAGAGCCATTTCAACCAGAACATTTCCGCAAGCAATTCTCAAGCAGACTGAATCACTCTGAATTCTTTTCGTACTGGTGAACCAGCATGTTACCACTGCTCAGAGGCCTTCTCCATTAACCGAGCGAGGTGGCGCAGTGGTTAGACACTGGACTCGCATTCGGGAGGACGACGGTTCAATCCCGCGTCCGGCCATCCTGATTTAGGTTTTCCGTGATTTCCCTAAATCGCTCCAGGCAAATGCCGGGATGGTTCCTTTCAAAGGGCACGGCCGACTTCCTTCCCCGTCCTTCCCTAATCCGATGAGACCGATGACCTCGCTGTCTGGTCTCCTTCCCCAAAAACAACCAACCAACCTTCTCCATTTAAGACGTTTAGTAGTACTTCCACAACGCGTCACCAATAGTGATTTTGCGGCGTAACGCGTTAAGGACCCGAGCTTGTCATCATTCCCTGGCCCGTGTGGTTGTCTGCCCCTTAGGCAGTCGGCAAACACTAACTTGACGAAATTTCAGAGTGTCTTGAACAGTATTGCACACAGCACCATAGGAAATGCTGAACTGGTGCGATAAGGATCGGTGTTGCACACACCGGTCGTTCCAAACTGCTGCCTCAATGACTCCGACATTTTGCGGGGTTGCAGTTGTTACTGGCAACCATGAGCGTGGAGAATCACTGAGGTTCACACCGCCTTCTTGGAGGAATGTACACCACCTGGAGACATTTCCACGGTCCATACATCGACGCCATACATGCCACGCATGCCCCTGTGAATTTCACTCGGTTTATGCCCTTTGGTCCCTTTGGTCCACAAATATCGAATTGCACTTCACTGCTCTTCACAAGGTGACAACAGTAACATGCGCGCCATGTTTGTTTGGTAGTTCAGGCTTCTCTCGCTAGAACAGCACATGAAATCAAAATACCGTTTGCAACGCAAACTTCAAACTATCGCCGTGAAATTTTAACATACCAGCTGCGATATCAGAGGAACAAAAAAGTATTGTACATTACTTTCTAATCCTCCATTGTCGTGGCGTGGAAGCAAACAATTTCCGAATATCACTTGGGAAATCTGTTACCGTGTCTGAAATACATTGTAAGGTGCCAGGACATGGGCAGTTACACGTTAGCTTACCAACATCGAGCAGAATTACCTGCATGTCTGCATGATTAAGTCACTAACTCAAAGAAAAAAAAATCACTCCGTCTACAGGCCACGAGTGGCCTACCGGCACCACCCGACCGCCGTGTCGTCCTCAGTGGAGGATGCGCATAGGAGGGTCGTGGGGTCAGCACACCGCTCTCCCGGTTATGATGGCATTCTTGTGCGAAGCCGCTACTATCCGGTCGAGTAGCTCCTCAATTGGCATCACGAGGCTGAGTGAACCCCGAAAAATGGCAACAGCGCATGGCGGCCTGGATGGTCACCCATCCAAGTGCCGACCACGCCCGACAGCGCTTAGCTTCGGTGATCTCACGGGAACCGATGTGTATCCACTGGGGCAAGGCCGTTGCCGACTAACTTAAAGCGTTGGTGAAAAGTGTCGGAAGTTGATAATTGTGGAATACACTCCTGGAAATGGAAAAAAGAACACATTGACACCGGTGTGTCAGACCCACCATACTTGCTCCGGACACTGCGAGAGGGCTGTACAAGCAATGATCACACGCACGGCACAGCGGACACACCAGGAACCGCGGTGTTAGCCGTCGAATGGCGCTAGCTGCGCAGCATTTGTGCACCGCCGCCGTCAGTGTCAGTCAGTTTGCCGTGGCATACGGAGCTCCATCGCAGTCTTTAACACTGGTAGCATGCCGCGACAGCGTGGACGTGAACCGTATGTGCAGTTGACGGACTTTGAGCGAGGGCGTATAGTGGGCATGCGGGAGGCCGGGTGGACGTACCGCCGAATTGCTCAACACGTGGGGCGTGAGGTCTCCACAGTACATCGATGTTGTCGCCAGTGGTCGGCGGAAGGTGCACGTGCCCGTCGACCTGGGACCGGACCGCAGTGACGCACGGATGCACGCCAAGACCGTAGGATCCTACGCAGTGCCGTAGGGGACCGCACCGCCACTTCCCAGCAAATTAGGGACACTGTTGCTCCTGGGGTATCGGCGAGGACCATTCGCAACCGTCTCCATGAAGTTGGGCTACGGTCCCGCACACCGTTAGGCCGTCTTCCGCTCACGCCCCAACATCGTGCAGCCCGCCTCCAGTGGTGTCGCGACAGGCGTGAATGGAGGGACGAATGGAGACGTGTCGTCTTCAGCGGTGAGAGTCGCTTCTGCCTCGGTGCCAATGATGGTCGTATGCGTGTTTGGCGCCGTGCAGGTGAGCGCCACAATCAGGACTGCATACGACCGAGGCACACAGGGCCAACACCCGGCATCACGGTGTGGGGAGCGATCTCCTACACTGGCCGTAAACCACTGGTGATCGTCGAGGGGACACTGAATAGTGCACGGTACATCCAAACCGTCATCGAACCCATCGTTCTACCATTCCTAGACCGGCAAGGGAACTTGCTGTTCCAACAGGACAATGCACGTCCGCATGTATCCCGTGCCACCCAACGTGCTCTAGAAGGTGTAAGTCAACTACCCTGGCCAGCAAGATCTCCGGATCTGTCCCCCATTGAGCATGTTTGGGACTGGATGAAGCGTCGTCTCACGCGGTCTGCACGTCCAGCACGAACGCTGGTCCAACTGAGGCGCCAGGTGGAAATGGCATGGCAAGCCGTTCCACAGGATTACATCCAGCATCTCTACGATCGTCTCCATGGGAGAATAGCAGCCTGCATTGCTGCGAAAGGTGGATATACACTGTACTAGTGCCGACATTGTGCATGCTCTGTTGCCTGTGTCTATGAGCCTGTGGTTCTGTCAGTGTGATCATGTGATGTATCTGAGCCCAGGAATGTGTCAATAAAGTTTCCCCTTCCTGGGACAATGAATTCGCGGTGTTCTTATTTCAATTTCCAGGAGTGTATAAAGTCTGCAGCTGGCCGTAGCTCTCCTGCCGCCGTGGGCGGCAGGTAGTGGTCACCGGAAACGCGGGACAATACGGCGCTTTTGGGGATAGCCCGGCATCCGGAGCCACCTGTGCTGGGCAACACGTGGCGAAGACGGGACTTTTGTTTGCCTAGGGGCGATATGACCTACTTGATCATTGGGCAGATCTCAGAAATGTCGTTGGAGGGATTTCGGTGATGATAGAGCGTTCGATATTGGCCGAAACTGAGTGTTCTTCCGCAGCGTTTTCGTACGCGTGGGAGACGGGAAAATTGTGGGGAGAGAGGACTTCGCCTTCAGCCATCGAGCGGTATGGACTTGGAGACGGCGTTTTGGCCATCGTCTTCAAAGCGAGATATACGGTCTGTATCGCAGCACTGCACCAACGCGTGTTCCTTGCATAGTTCTGCGGTTAGAGCTCTTTGTGTGTTCAGAATCGAGATTTTCACCAACGCTTAACCACTTCCAACAACTTACCTAATATTCTTGATCTGGTAGTTATCCCTGCGAGGTACCGAGTATTTATCAATGTAGCTGTCGGTAATAGGGGCGCGTAATTGCAAATTGTTAATGTGCCATTCTCAGGAGTGTGTGGGTGGACAAAGAAGTTCATATTTTTTTTGTAAGTTTTGTCAGTTGTGGAGGATATCAAATTAAAATGCCAGTATTACAACCGAATTATCGACTTCATTGTAGCTTTACATGTACTCTAGTCACTGCACAGCTTGCCCAGACGGGAAGGAAAGAAGGTTTGCGGTCTTCTATGTCAGCGACGGACAAATAAGCTTAAAACATCCAGCGTCATTTCACGGTGATTACTGCCTGGGAGCCGACATGAAAGTATACATCTTCCTACCGCTCTGTCTTGAGTGGACTGTCTAACGATCTTTGCAGTTATTAGACCAGCATAAGATAGATAAGCTATAGTCTCAAAGATAAAAAACTTGTTTGTAATGATAAAGACGATCTAGAAATATAGGTATCTCAGAGAGAGAAATTCCAGACAGGAACAAGTTTAGAAGATTGGTGAACAACTACGAAGGTTTTAAAATGGCATCAACGTCCAAACGACGGGGAGGACCATTGTCCAAAGAGCGTAAACAGGCACTTCTTGGTTGGCTCAGAAGATACTGTCAGGAAGCCAAAGGTGGAACAAGAACAAGACCTAGACACTAAAATGAAACTGGTTGTTACCACGCAGTTCATAAACGCTCCACTCGATAGTAAAAAAAAGAAGATAATGTAGATCTCTGATAGCCCAGAGTCTTCGTCATACCGTTGGAATGCGGCATGTGTTATGTGAGGAAAGCTATTAAAATGAAACTCCCTGGCAGATAAAACTGTGTGTCGGACCGAGACTCGAACTAGGGACCTTTGCCTTTCGCGGGCAAGTGCTCTACCACCTGAGCTACCCAGGCACGGCTCACTTCCCATGGTAGAGCACTTGCCCGCCAAAGGGAAAGGTCCCGAGTTCGAGTCTCGGTCCGCCACACAGTTTTAATCTGCCAGAAAGTTTCATATCAGCGCACACTCCGCTGTAGAGTGAAAATCTCATTCTGGAAGCTATTAGAATAATCGAAGGAACATCAATGGCACGTTCGACAAAAACAGCGAAGAAAATCACTTGTTCTACATCTACATTACATTTGCAATTAAATTTACATAGTTAATCCACAAGCCACCTTACGGTGCGTGGCGGAGGATACCGTGTACCACCACTATTCACTTTCTTTCCTGTTCCACTCGCAAATAGAGCGAGGGAAAATACGCCTCTGCATGAGTTCTAATTTCTCGTATCTTATCTTCGTGGCCCTGACGCGCATTATATGTTACCGGCAGTGGAATCGTTCTGCACTCAGCTTCAAATGTCGGTTATCTAAATTTTCTCAATAGTGTTTCTCCAAGATAACGTCGTCTTCCCTCCAGGAATTCCCATTTTAGTTCCCGAAGCATCTCTGTTAACACTTGCGTGTTGTTTGAAGCTTCTGGTAACAAATCTAGGAGCCCACCTCTGAGCTGCTTCGATGTCTTCCTACAGTCCGACGTGGTGTGGATCCCAAACACTCGAGCAGTACTCAAGAATAGGTCGACCAGCGTCCTATATGCGGTGTGCTTTACAGTTGAACCACTCTTTCCTAAATTCTCCCAATAAACAGAAATCGACCATTCGCCTTCCCTACCACAGTTCTCACAAGCTCGTTGAGTTTCATATCGCTTTGCAACGTTACGCCCAGATATTTAAACGACTTGACTGTTGTCGACTCTGCCTTGATTATAATCAAGAAATCAGATGCGACGAGACACCACTGCAAACAGCAAGTTTCTGGGACACTGCAATTAAGGGGTCTCTCCAAATAAAGGCGGCGGAAAACCTAATTTAATCAAGACTCGGAGTCCCACACTCAGTTTATTATCCTGGTGATCATCTACATCTACATTTATATTCCGCAAGACACCCAACGTGCCACTGTCATTACCTCCCTTTCCTGTTCCAGTCGCGTATGATTCGCGGGAAGAACGACTGTCTGAAAGCCTCCGTGCGCGCTCGAATCTCTCTAATTTTACATTCGTGATCACTTCGGGAGGTATAAGTAGGGGGAAGCAATATATTCGATACCTCATCCAGAAACGCATCCTCTAGAAACCTGGACAGCAAGCTACACCGCGATGCAGAGCGCCTCTCTTGCAGAGTCTGCCACTTCAGTTTGCTAAACATCTCCGTAACGCTATCACGGTTACCAAATAACCCTGCGACGAAACGCGCCGCTCTTCTTTGGATCTTCTCTATCTCCTCTGTCAACCCGACCCGGTACGGATCCCACACTGATGAGCAATACTCAAGTATAGGTCGAACGAGTGTTTTGTAAGCCACCTCCTTTGTTGATGGACTACATTTTCTAAGGACTCTCCCAATGAATCTCAACCTGGTACCCGCCTTACCAACAATTAATGTTATATGATCATTCCACTTCGAATCGTTCCGCACGCATACTCCCAGATATTTTACAGGAGTAACTGCTAACAGTGTTTGTTTCGCTATCATATAATCATATAATAAAGGATCCTTCTTTCCATGTATTGGCAATACATTACATTTGTCTATGTTAAGGGTCAGTTGCCACTTCCTGCACCAAGTGCCTATCAGCTGCAGATCTTCCTGCATTTCGCTGCAGTTTTCTAATGCTACAACTTCTCTGTATACTACAGCATCATCCGCGAAAAGCCGCATGGAACTTCCGACACTATCTACTATGTCATGAAATCAACCAGAGCTGGGATACACTGAGAGAACTTGCGTTTCACGAAATATCAGTGAAAGCAGTAGAACACCAAAGTAGCAACACAGCCCGGCAGCACGTGAAGGAGAGTAGTTCAGATGTCGAAATACTCGTATTTTGCGTAAAATGACAAGAACATCTCGACTGAACGCTCGAAAGGCACGCTACTAATCGGTCACGCCGAGAAAACCTGAGAAATCACAGCTAAAGATACTTATTTTTATGACTGGTATAACTCTGTTGTTTACTGGGAATGTTGTCGACTGGCTGCGCATTGAGAAAAATAAAAATAAAAATGAGCTGGAATCAGTGGATCGTTGTGTTTGAGGACATGGCGATGTGGGGGAACTGTGCCAGCATGGGCGAGAATCGTTCGCGACTGAGAGCCACTTGTTGCGCGGGGAACAGGGGTAGGGGTGGTGTCTCCACCCTTGGGGAGACGCTGTAACTGCTTTTGTTCGCAAATACCCCCCCCCTCCTACCCTGCGCTCTCTCTCTCTCTCTCTCTCTCTCTCTCTCTCTCTCTCCCTCTCCCCTCTCCCGCTACTTGTTGTTCGCCCTCCCCTGGAAAATCCCGCCGAGAGAGCAGTGAACCCCTTCTGGGAGTGGTTGGGGGGCAGGGGACATGTTTTATGGCGCGTCGCGTCTTCCTCATTAGGGCCCAGAACGGATCCCTGAGGAGCCCCAGCCGTCCTGGGCTAGGAGGGGTGACTTCGCTGTGCAGAGCGTGGCAGGCTCTCTTGCTTGCATGCGTTCACCCTGCCGCACATACTGCTTAACGGGAGACTCCATCCAAAAATTTAATTTTTCTTCCCCTTTGCCGATTTCCGCCAAATTTTGAAATCACATCTATCGCTTAAAGATGTTGCAATACCCGAGGTCTGAAGTGCAGAAGCTCATCGTTTCGAAACCCAGCTTTTGATACTCAGACCACAATTTTCACATACCAGGTATATTAGGTAAATTCGTTGTTCAACAGCTGAATGCATTCGTTTTATGACAAACCTTATCAATCTCATCAGCTTACCTTCCATTCGGAAAGCGGTTGCTCTCAGCGACTGTTATAATGATTTGTAAATTATAGATTGCAGCAATCAGTCGGCCTTTTTAAATTTTATTATACAGATCCAGATGTGGTGTCACCGCCAGACACCACACTTGCTAGGTGGTAGCTTAAAATCGGCCGCGGTCCATTAGTACATGCCGGACCCGCGTGTCACCACTGTCAGTAATTGCAGACCTAGCGCCACCACACGGCAGGTCTTGAGAGACTTACTAGCACTCGCCCCAGTTGTACGACGACTTTGCTAGCGACTGCACCGACGAAGACTTTCTCTCATTTGGCGAGAGACAGTTAGAATAGCCTTCAGCTAAGTCCATGGTTACGACCTAGCAAGGCGCCATTAACCATATCTAGAGAGAGTCTCACTTGTATCATCAAGAATGCTGTATACAAATGATGGATTAAAGTTAAGTATTCCAGAAGCTACGTACTTTTCTTTATAGCATTCATTACGTATCCTGTTTCAGACTTAAGCACCTGCGTGAGTTGACGCGTGCATTTCGGCCTCCTCTTGCCCCACAGTGTTGGCTCTTCTGCCAACACTACACCAGATTTCTGCTAGAAGCTAACCATTCTCAATGCACTATTATTTTCGTTCAATGCATGTAAGTCCCTGTTGATCGGGTTTCACCCAAGTTCATTGAATACTCAACAGGGACTTACATACTTTGAGCGAAAATAATAGTGCATTGAGAATGGCAAGCCTCTAGCCGAAATCTGGATCTGCATATTAAAATTTAAAAACGACGAATGGTTGCTGCAATCTATAATTTACAGCCCTTATCAATCTAGTTCAAACTTTTTTTTTAGGTTCCAAACTTAAATTTTCTTTAACTAGCGATACATAAATGTGATAATAAAAAAGAAGAAAGACGTTTCCGATAATATTAATACATACAAGCATGGAAATACTTATAGAGACTACTTATTGGAAAAATTTCATTGAGATTAATATTTACGATAAAAAGTTGACAGTGGACTTAGAAAAACAAAATTACAGTAAAATACATTTATAATTTAATTAAAAATGTACCGGTACGCTTCTTCAAGTCCCATACCCGATAAAGTTCACCAGCAGCATAAGTTTATCCATTCTCCTCTAGAAAGTCGTCGTATTGTTGTAATTTCCAAACCAGAACAGTTTTTTTCTTGGATTTTTCCTTCTCCACGCAGGATCTTGTGGACTGCTTGATCGGTCATCGATCCCTATATAAGCAGATATTCTTCTGGGAGGGTAATAAAGGAGTACTGGGACTTCAGATATCGCATACTGAACTTAGAAACAGCATGTACGAGACCCAATACTATCTCTCTTTTTTTTCTTTTTTAGGGTTCCGTGCCTCGATCTGTAGAAACGGAACTCTTATAGGATTGCTTTCTTTGTCTGTCTGTCTCTCTGTTTGTCTGTTTGTCGATTTGTGTGTTACGAGCCCTTTTTCTGTTGAATTGATTGGCGTATCAACTCCAAATTTATATCACTTACTAAAATCTGTGGTTCTTTGGCGGTGTTAAAAGTTAACTTTCTAAGTCAACGCAATAAAAAGATGCAGAAATTTATGTCATATGTTTTGATACTCGCAAACCCACTCATCAAATCCTACAGGGAACTTACCCATTGACATAGAATCATGAAATTTGACAGGAAACAAGGCAGTACAAGTAAAGTAAAAAAAAAATCTTTTTGCCATTAGAACATACATTGGATTCGTCTTCCGTCAAAAGCATAATAGCCGATCATTGCTGCATTGAAACATTAAATGTAAGTTGCAGTTATGTTTCAGTAAGTAAACAAAAAATTCTACATCTACGTGATTACTCTGCTATTCACAGTAAAGTACCTGGCAGAGGGTTCAATGAACCACCTTCAAGCTGACTCTCGAACGGCGCGCGGGAAAAACGAGCACTTAAATTTTTCTGTGCGAGCCCTGATTTCTCCTATTTTATCGAGATGATCATTTCTCGCTGTGTACGTGAGTGCCAACAGAATATTTTCGCAATCGGAGGAGAAAACTGGTGATTGAAATTTCATGAGAAGATCCCGCTGCAATGAAAAACGCCTTTGTTTTAATTATTGCCACTCCAATTCACGTATCAAGTCTGTGGCACTATCTCCCCTATTTCCCGATGATGCAAAACGAGCTGCCCTTCATTGTACTTTTTCGATGTCATCCGTCAGTCCCACCTGATGCGGATCCCACACCGCACAGCAGTACTTGTAAGTAGGCTGTTTAGATTTTTATATGGGTAATACCACGTAGCGCTCTATATGAAAATCACTGGCTGTGCTGTGTGCAGTATGTGGCTAGTTTGCATTGTTGTCTGCCATTGTTGTCATGAACTGCTACAGCTGGATGTGAACAGCGCGTAGCGTTGTGCGGTTGGAGGTGGGCCGCCGGCAGTGGTGGATGTGGGGAGAGAGATGGCGGAGTTTTGAAAAATGTCATGAACTGCTGTATATATTATGAATATTGAGATCTATTAAATAATTATTTTATGATCCACATTCTTTAAAAAAGGAGCACTTGGAAAGGAAAGAACAATAAGAAGGAACTAGTAACAGTAACACATAATTTTCTTTTCAAGTACATGGTAATATTTTTTTTACAATCAGTTGTTATGGTGCACCACTTTAATTACATAGACATTAAGATGTGAATAGACATTTCCCTTGTCTGCATTGTTGTTTTTACTGTAATATTTTTTCTGCTTGAGCTATGTCATGTCTAGGTATAAGTTGCTGCTGTTTGCCAGGCATAGTGTTATTGAATTTGACTTTTGCTAATTTCTTAATGCTGCTTGCTTTGCAAATCTGCGTTTTTTTTCATTGCTGTTTATATTAACTGTGTTTTGTGATGCTGCATTGCCTCGTCCCTTGGTATATATATCTGAGCTCAGTAGATTTAAGTTAGCTTAAGAGGGGGTAGACTATATAAGAAACTGACTATGGAGAATAGGTAAAGTATGCATTGCAAGGTTACATGAAAAAGATTTGGGCCCAAATGAGTGTTGTACAATCAGAAATAATCATTTTGAAAGAAATATGAATAGAATACAGGAAGGAGGTATAGGTAGGATTTTCTTGGAAATAAATGATGAGGTAAGCAATGTGTGAACATATAAATACAGAAAGCATGCTTAGATAGAATTTTTTTTGGTGGAAGCAAAGGTTGAAATAAGACGAACGATCTATGGAATGAAGGGAGATCTCCAAGCAAAATACTGCAGTAAAACAAACCCTGTCCTTTCCTCTTTGCTGCTTTTTCCCAATATGTAATTGTGTGTTGTCCTTTCCTTTTGGTGTTATCCCACTATGTGTTTGGGTACCCGTGTGTATTTGTGTTTTTCCTGTCTTTATGTGTTTAGCTGATGAGAGCTATGTTGTAGAATTTTTCTAATACTCTGTTATTTTCTTTGTAAAGATGCTTAGACTTTATTTATTCTGCTTTGTTTTAATGCTCATGTGTGAAGTTGACGTTTCAAAAGTGATTCTGATCTTTTATTTTTGTACTCATGTCATCATTCCTGTAACACTGATGTATATGTTTATTTCTATTCTTTTGTAAAGCCGGTACTACAAATGTTATCTGTATTGTTATGTTTTTAATTATGTATTTTGTACCTTTGTAATCGTATTCTTATGTTATAAAATTGTAATTGACAGCAGTTCATCAAGTAACTTGTAAGTTCCATTTCACTGCACACGTTTCTGTTGGTCATAGTATATGGACAATATGTGAGAAGTAGGGACTGTTAGTGTTTGCACATGTGTTAATAACTCAGCAAGGGACTGGATAACAGCATTGCTGGTTCTAAGGACAATTCCACAAACTTTGTGAGTGCACAAGTGGTGGTTATGGACTTGCTCTATTATCCGCAAGACTCTTCAATGGTGATTGTGCACCTGCACAGTCGCAACAGATGGCTGCTGGCCATCTCTACAAGGACTACAGTGGGTCTGCACCTCTGGTGGTCCACCAATACCATACTCTCTACCAGGACTACAGTGGGCCTGTCCACAATTTCTACAAGGACAACAGTGGGTCTGCACCTCTGGTGGTCCACCAATACCACAATCTCTACCAGGACTACAGTGGGTCTACTCTGTGATGACCTACCTACCAATATTCTTCGAAACGTCGACTGACTCTGCTGTGGGTTTGCTCTGTTGTGGCCCATTACCTGTCAGCATGTCAAGAGTCAGCACTGTCTTACCGTTGGAAGGACAACACTACTTCTTCAAGACTGCATGGAAATCCACTACTTCTGTGTGCATTGTATTCTACTGCTCAGACTTTGAGCAAACAAACTGCAGGTTTACTCTTATGATGAATGATCAGGACTGTCTTTATTGACTGTGAAAAAATTTTAGCTGTTGACCAACATTGTATCAATAAGTGTGTGCATTTGATATCTTTGTTATTGTAATTATGAAAAATTTTATCAAATCTTTATTGGCCACTGCCCAAAAATATTTTGTAAAATTTTTTGTGGGGAGCATGGGGGCTATGTAAGTAGGCTGTTTAGATTTTTATATGGGTAATACCACGTAGCGCTCTATATGAAAATCACTGGCTGTGCTGTGTGCAGTATGTGGCTAGTTTGCATTGTTGTCTGCCATTGTTGTCATGAACTGCTACAGCTGGATGTGAACAGCGCGTAGCGTTGTGCGGTTGGAGGTGAGCCGCCAGCAGTGGTGGACGTGGGGAGAGAGATGGCGGAGTTTTGATAATCTGTAAGACTGAATGTCAATTATGAATATTAAGGTAAATACATTGTTTGTTCTCTATTAATATCTTTCATTTGCTAATTATCCCTATCAGTAGTTAGTACCTTCAGTGGTTTGAATCTTTTATTTAGCTGGCAGTAGTGGCGCTCGCTGTTTTGCAGTAGCTTGAGTAGCGAAGATTTTTGTGAGGTAAGTGATTTGTAAAAGGTATAGGTTAAAGTTAGTCAGGGCCATTGTTTTGTAGGGGTTATTGAAAGTCAGATTGCGTTGCGCTAAAATTATTGTGTGTCAGGTTAAGCACAGGCTTGTATAATTGTTCTAAGTGGACGTTTCACATGTAAAATTGTTCAAAGGGGACGTTTCATATACTCAAGAATAGGGCGGACAAGCGTGGTGTAAGCAGTCTCTTTGGTAGACCTGTTGCACCTTCTAAGTGTTCTGCCAATGAATCGCAGTCTTTGGTTTGCTCTACCTACAATATTATCTATGTGATCGTTCCAATTTAGGTTACTTTTAATTGTAATCCCTAAGTATTTAGTTGAATTTACAGCCCTCAGATTTGTGTGACTTATCGCGTAATCGAAATTTAGCTGATTTCTTTTAGTACTCATGTGAATAACTTCGCACTTTTCTTTATTCAGGGTCAATTGACACTAATCGACCCATGCAGATATCTTATCTAAATCATTTTGCAAGTCGTTTTGATCATGTGATGACTTTACAAGACGGTAAATCACAGCATCATCTGCATACAATCTAAGACGGCTACTCAGATTGTCTCATATGTCGTTAATATACAGGGTGATTCAAAAAGAATACCACAACTTTAGGAATTTAAAACTCTGCAACAACAAAAGGCAGAGCTAAGCACTATCTGTCGGCGAATTAAGGGAGCTATAAAGATTCATTTAGTTGTACATTTGTTCGCTTGAGGCGCTGTTGACTAGGCGTCAGCGTCAGTTGATTCTAAGATGGCGACCGCTCAACAGAAAGCTTTTTGTGTTATTGAGTATGGCAGAAGTGAATCGACGACAGTTGTTCAGCGTGCATTTCGAACGAAGTATGGTGTTAAACCTCCTGATAGGTAGTGTATTAAACGTTGGTATAAACAGTTTACAGAGAATGGGTGTTTGTGCAAAGGGAAAAGTTCTGGACGGCCGAGAACGAGTGATGAAAATGTAGCACGCATCCAGAAGCATTTGTTCGCAGCCCAGGAAAATCGACTCGCAGAGCTAGCAGAGAGCTGCAAATTCCACAATCAACTGTATGGAGAGACCTACGAAAAAGGTTAGTTATGAACTACCTGAACGTCAACTACCCGAGGCGATGGATCGGCCGCCAGACAGCCCGTGACAGAGCACTTCATCACTGGCCTCCAAGAAGCCCTGATCTTACCCCCTGCGATTTTTTCTTATGGGGGTATGTTAAGGATATGGTGTTTCGGCCACCTCTCCCAGTCACCATTGATGATTTGAAACGAGAAATAACAGCAGCTATCCAAACTGTTACGCCTGATATGCTGCAGAGAGTGTGGAACGAGTTGGAGTATCGGGTTGATATTGCTCGAGTGTCTGGAGGGGGCCACATTGAACATCTCTGAACTTGTTTTTGAGTGAAAAAAAAAACCTTTTTAAATACTCTTTGTAACGATGTATAACAGAAGCTTATATTATGTTTCTTTCATTAAATACACATTTTTAAAGTTGTGGTATTCTTTTTGAATCACCCTGTAGATCAGGAACAATAGAGGGCCTATAACACTTCCTTGGGGAATGCCGGATATTACTTCTCTTTTACTGAATGACTTTCCGTGTATTACTACGAACTGTGACCTTTCTGACAGGAAATCACGAATCCAGTCGCACAACTGAAGCGATATTCCATAGGCACGCAGTTTGACTAGAAGATGCTTGTTAGGAACGGTGTCGAAGGCCTTAATATGGAATGAATTTAACATCCCTTGTCGATAGCACTCATTACTTCATGAGCATAAAGAGCTAGTTATATTTTGCAAGAACGATTTTGCTGAATTAGTGCTGACTATGTGTCAATAAATCGTTTTCTTCGACGTACTTCATAATGTTCGAATACAGTATAAATTCCAAAACCCTACTGCAGAACGACGTTAGTGATCTGGGCCTGTAATTCAACGAATTACCCCTACTTCCCTTTTTTGGCATTGGTGTGACTTGATCAATTTTCCAGTCTTTAGGTACGGATCTTTCTATGAGAGAGCGGTTGTATATAATTGCTAAATATGGAGCTATTGTATCAGCATATTCTGAAAGGAACCTGACTGGTATACAATCTGGACCGGATAGTTTGCCTTTATTAAGTGATTTAAGCTGCTTTGTTACACCGAGGATATCTACTTCTATGTTTCTCATCTTGGCAGTTGTTCTTGATTGGAATTCAGAAATATTTAGTTCGTCTTCTTTGGTGAAGGTGTTTCGAAAAACCGTGTTCAGTAACTCTACTTTAGTGGCACTGTCATCAGTGACTTCAACGTTGTTATCGCGCAGTGGTGTGCTTTATGTATGTCCAGAATCTCTTTGGGTTTTCTGCCAGATTTCGAGACAGAGATTAGTTGTGGAAATTATTAAAAGCATCTCGCATGGAAGAACGCACTACATATTATATATTGTAAACTTTGCTAATCTTGGGGATTTGCTTTCTTTTAAATTTGGCACGCTTTTGTCGTTGCTTCTGCAACAGCGATCTGACCTGTTTTGTGTACCATGGGGGATCAGTACCATCATTTATTAATTTATGTGGTACATATCTCTCAATAGCTTTTGATGCTGTGTCTCTGAAATTATTCCACAACGCTTGAGTGATCAGAGCCGAAGGAGTGAAGACTGTCTCTTAAAATGGCGTTAAAAGAATTTTTATCAGCTTCTTTAAATAGATATACTTTCTGTTTCGAGGGTAGATTAAAGTTACCACCGACTGTAATTGTGTGGGGTACCTATTTGAAATGAGACTCAAGTTTTCTTTGAACTGAACTGTACGGCAACTATGTCTTCTGAGTCGGGGGGGGGGGGGGGGGGGGGGGGTCGGTAAAACGATCCAATTAATACTTTAGTTAGAGTCCGATTGTCAAGTATAACCTCTACCTGTAGTGTTTCGCAGCAATTACATACTTTCACTAGAAATCAAACAACTTCTGACAGCAAATAAATACTCCACCACAAACTGTATTTAATCTATCCTTTGTGAAGACTTGTAGAGCGTTTGAATAAATTTCGGCTGAACATACACTCCTGGAAATTGAAATAAGAACACCGTGAATTCATTGTCCCAGGAAGGGGAAACTTTATTGACACATTCCTGGGGTCAGATACATCACATGATCACACTGACAGAACCACAGGCACATAGACACAGGCAACAGAGCATGCACAATGTCGGCACTAGTACAGTGTATATCCACCTTTCGCAGCAATGCAGGCTGCTATTCTCCCATGGAGACGATCGTAGAGATGCTGGATGTAGTCCTGTGGAACGGCTTGCCATGCCATTTCCACCTGGCGCCTCAGTTGGACCAGCGTTCGTGTTGGACGTGCAGACCGCGTGAGACGACGCTTCATCCAGTCCCAAACATGCTCAATGGGGGACAGATCCGGAGATCTTGCTGGCCAGGGTAGTTGACTTACACCTTCTAGAGCACGTTGGGTGGCACGGGATACATGCGGACGTGCATTGTCCTGTTGGAACAGCAAGTTCCCTTGCGGGTCTAGGAATGGTAGAACGATGGGTTCGATGACGGTTTGGATGTACCGTGCACTATTCAGTGTCCCCTCGACGATCACCAGTGGTGTACGGCCAGTGTAGGAGATCGCTCCCCACACCATGATGCCGGGTGTTGGCCCTGTGTGCCTCGGTCGTATGCAGTCCTGATTGTGGCGCTCACCTGTACGGCGCCAAACACGCATCATTGGCACCATCATTCGTCCCTCCATTCACGCCTGTCGCGACACCACTGGAGGCGGGCTGCACGATGTTGGGGCGTGAGCAGAAGACGGCCTAACGGTGTGCAGGACCGTACCGCAGCTTCATGGAGACGGTTGCGAATGGTCCTCGCCAATACCCCAGGAGCAACAGTGTCCCTAATTTGCTGGGAAGTGGCGGTGCGGTCCCCTACGGCACTGCATAGGATCCTACAGTCTTGGCGTGCATCCGTGCGTCGCTGCGGTCCGGTCCCAGGTCGACGGGCACGTGCACCTTCCGCCGACCACTGGCGACAACATCGATGTACTGTGGAGACCTCACGACCCACGTGTTGAGCAATTCGGCGGTACGTCCACCCGGCCTCCCGCATGCCCACTATACGCCCTCGCTCAAAGTCCGTCAACTGCACATACGGTTCACGTCCACGCTGTCGCGGCATGCTACCAGTGTTAAAGACTGCGATGGAGCTCCGTATGCCACGGCAAACTGGCTGACACTGACGGCGGCGGTGCACAAATGCTGCGCAGCTAGCGCCATTCGACGGCCAACACCGCGGTTCCTGGTGTGTCCGCTGTGCCGTGCGTGTGATCATTGCTTGTACAGCCCTCTCGCAGTGTCCGGAGCAAGTATGGTGGGTCTGACACACCGGTGTCAATGTGTTCTTTTTTCCATTTCCAGGAGTGTAGTTCCGGCTTTACACAGCTTTCTGTACCTATAAAAATTTGAGCTTCAGTGGTTTCTGTTACGGCTTGGAGCGCTGGTTCTTTCCCAACACAGCTACGACAAATTACTACTACAATACCGATTGTTTCTACAACTAACTAACTTACTGTGTTTTACCTGCCCCCTTTTAGAAGGACGCCCTTTCTGTTGTTTCCTGAGACCCTCTAACCTAAAAAAAACGTCCAGTCCCTTCCACACAGCCCCCGATACCTGCGTAGCCGCCTCCTGTGGGTAGTGGACTCCTGACCATTTGCCCGGAACCCCGAAACCCAGCACCCGACGTCGCAAGTCAAGGAATCTGCAGCCTACACAGTCAAAGAACCGCCTGAGCCTGTGATTCAGACCCTCCACTCGGCTCTGCACCAAAGGACCACAGTCGGTTCTGTCGACGATGCTGCAGATGGTGAACTCCGCCTTAACCTCGCAAGCAAGGCTGGTAGGCTTTACCAGTTCCGCTAGCCGCCCAAAACGAGAAAGAATCTCTTCCGATCCAAAGCGACACACGTCATTGGTACCGACATGAGCCATCACTTGCAGTTGGCTCCACCCTGTACTCTTCATGGCATCCAGAAGCAGCCCTACCTCATCTGGAATGACTCCCCCCGGAATGCACACGGAGTGCGCACTGGCTTGCTTGCCCTCCTTGGCAGCCATGTTCTTAAGGGGGCCCATTACGTGGCTAACGTTGGAGGTAACTACTACCAGCAGACCCACCCTCTGTGAATGCCCAGACCTTGCAGGCCGAGAAGATTCCTCTGTAACAGGGTGGACGACTGCATCTGTCTTCGACACATAATCAGCCAAAGATAACGCCCGAAACTGTTTGTCAAACGAACCGGGGTTGCCTTACTATCGGCCCCTTAGAAAGTTTTTCTGTTCCTGCCAGACTTTGGACTGATCTCCCACTCGATGATGTGTGAGGGGTCAACCAGAAAGAATCTCTTCTAATACGTGTGGCGGCCACAGCAGTGGACCGATCAGAGGACATCTCTCACATCCCCATGTTCGATCCCCCACAGTGAAGCCTCTTGGCAGCAGCCTCAAGCTGTGTGACAGAAGCCAACACTGCCTGGAGCTGTGAGTGAAAGGTCGCCAACTCAGCTCACATCTGTACACAACAATCACAGTTCCTATCCATTACTGCAGTCGCTCCTGTTTGAAGCTCGAAAAATATATAACAAACGAATGGTGTACTCGCCTTATTAGCAGCAGGAATTCAGAGTGTTCTCTCACTAATGGTATAAACGACACTGAGCTACACTAACCAAAGCAAACAAAGCCTACACGATATGAGGCTCGATAACAATGGTGGTACGCTACACTGCTATTAAAATAAAAGCTTGTGCTTAGTAAACACTCGAACACGCAGGAAATTATAAAAATAATCTAGTAACTACACAGGTATCTGTAAATAAGCCGCTCTTGTCGGTAGCTCTTAAAAATATATAACAAACGAATGGTTTACTTGCCTTATTAGCAGGAGGAACACGAGGTGCTCTGCCACTGACAGTCTATCTGACACTGAGCTATACTAACCAAAACAAACAAAACCCTGTACAGTACTGTATTAAATCTTCTATATCTACGCATACAAGCTGAAGTCGCCTGCTCGCTTCTTTTTGTATGTCTGGGCTAGTATGAGGAACTACTGTAGAGATTTGGTCTGTCTTGGAATTCTGGGAACAGAGGACTTCCCAGTATGTATATCGAAAACAGGCAAAAATCGTTGATCTCCTTGTTTCCCAAGGAGGATTGTGTATAATCCATAATGGTGAATAACTTGGGATAGAGATGCGATACAGAAAAATGTCTTAGATAAAAGTTATAGGTGGCAAAGAGGGGGAATGTATTATTACTAGTGACCGAGACCTTGAACGTCATTTTCAAGGTGGTTAGAAGGTTAAAGTGATTTTTTTAAAAATGGGAATCCCAACATTTGTTGTGAGATTTGAAAAGAATGGCAAATTTTACATATAAAATGACACACTATTCAAGGTCATGGCAAAGTTCAGTGAAGGCCAAATAAAAAATATATTTTTAATTTTAGTTGGGATTAACTAGGAATAGAGCATGGATACAGCAAAATACTATTTTACATCTAAATTGGAAGGGCTGTAGGAAGTGACATATCGTTGCCAGTAAATGTGATCTTAAAAAAAAATCATTTAAGGTCATCTGAAGGTTGAGTTTTGTTTCTTGGAAACCTCTATTTGTGACGCCGCATCTGGAAATAACGAACAGAAATTTGAACTGTATAAACGTGTTTTTAGCAGAAATAAATACATCAGAATACATGAATGTTGTAGTGCAGTTGCAAGACAGAAGAAACATAAATAAAACATAGATCATTGGTTTATAAGTCGTTGAATGAGTCCTCTAGTCTATCATTCCTCGGTATGTTCCAATTTGTATCTAATACTGTATTCTGCTGTATCCCTCCCCTATTCCGACTTAATACCCACTTGAACTACATACGTGTTCGCTTATTTGATCTTCATTGAACCTCGTCATGACCTTGAATAATGTATCATTTTGTACCTAAACTTTGCCGCTCTTTTCAGATATTCAAATTTAGGGTTCCCTATTTTTTAAAAAAATCAGTTTAACCTCCAAATCACCTTGAATATCACATTCTAGGTCACGGCTGTTTGTAGCAATGCATGTCCCCATTACCACCTGCAGCTTTTATCTAAAACATTTTTCTGCATCTCATTTCCATCACTAATTATTGCCCATTATGGATTAAAATGCTCCACGCGAGATATAAATTAAGTTTGTACGTAATCCTCAGTGGGGATACTTGGACCAAATTACACTGTGCGAACTTTCATTTGCATTTCGTGCCTTGTCGTCACTACATCTTTCCTGTAGTGCATCAGACGTAAGTCTCTGATAGACAGGTGCTACCTTGACCTCTTTGGCAGTGTTCCACGTCCAGTCGCGCTGTTTATGCATCAAATGTTTCTTAGCTGTACTTGTAAGTGCAATACAGCCATATCGTTTTGGGATCTAAGAGCAAACACACTAAACGTGTGAAATAGGCATTGAATCTTTTTTGTAAATACATACACTACAGACCATTAAAATTGTTACACCAACAATAAATGCAGATGATAAACGGGTATTCATTGGACAAATACATTATACTAGAACTGACATGTGATTACATCTGCACGCAATTTGGGTGCATAGATCCTGAGAAATCAGTACTCGGAACAACCACCTCTGGTCGTAATAACGGCCTTGATACGCCTGGGCATTGAGTCAAACAGAACGTGGATGGCGTGTACAGGTACAGCTGCCCATGCAGCTTCAACATGATACCACAGTTCATCAAGAGTAGTGACTGGCGTATTGTGACGAGCCAGTTGTTCGGCCACCATTGACCAGACGTTTTCAGTTGGTGAGAGATCTGGAGAATGTGCTGGCCAGGGCAGCAGTCGAACATTTTCTATATCCAGAAAAGCTCGTACAGGACCTGCAAGATGCGGTCGTACATTATACTGCTGAAATGTAGGGTTCCGCAGTGTCCGAATGAAGGGTAGAGCCACGGGTCGTAACACATGTGAAATATAACGTCCACTGTTCAAAGGGCCGTCAATGCGAACAATAGGTGACCGAGACGAGTAACCAATGGAACCCCATACCATCACGCCGGGTGATACGTCAGTATGCCAATGACGAATACACGCTTCCAATGTGCATTCACCGCGATGTCGCCAAACACGGATGCGACCATCATGATGCTGCAAACAGAACCTGGATTCATCCGAAAAAGTGACGTTTTGCCATTCGTGCACCCAGGTTCGTCGTTGAGTACACCATCGCAGGCGTTCCTGTCTCTGATGCAGCATCAAGGGTAACCACAGCCATGGTCTCCCAGCTGATAGCCCGTGCTGCTGCAAACGTCGTCGAACTGTTCGTGGAGATGGTTGTTTCCTTGCAAACGTCCCCATCTGTTGGTACAGGGATCGAGACGTGGCTGCACGATCCGTTACAGCCATGGGGATAAGATGCCTGTCATCTCGACTGCTAGTGATACCAGGCCGTTGGGATCCAGCACGGCGTTCCGTATTACCCTCCTAAACTCACTGATTCGATATTCTGCTAACAGTCATTGGATCTTGACCCACGCGAGCAGCAATGTCGCGATACGATAAACCGAAATCGCGATAGGCTACAATCCGACGTTTATCAAAGTCGGAAACGTGATGGTACGCATTTATCCTCCTTACACGAGGCATCACAACAACGTTTCACAAGGCAACGCCGGTCAACTGCTGTTTGTATATGAGAAATCGGTTGGAAACTTTCCTGATGTCAGCACGTTGTAGGTGTCGCCACCGGCGCTAACCTTGTGTGAGTGCTTTGAAAAGCTAATCATTTGCATATCACAGCATGTTCTTCCTGTCGGTTAAATTTCGCGAATGAAGCACGTGATATTCGTGGTGTATCAATTTTAATGGCCAGTAGTGTAAAAAGAAGTACCCAGTGCGTTACGCTATGAAGTGACTTGCGGAGTGCGAATGTCGATTTATATCTACATACAGATCCTAAGAGATTACATTTTTGTGCCATATCGGCTTTTTTTATACTCTTTCGCAGACAGTTTTCTTAGCGAGTGGACTTCCCAGGCAACCAAACAGCTTCAGTTCTGGCAGTACATCCAGCGTACTTCTCAAATTCGATGGTACTTCTGCGGAATACCGTGAGGGACTCGAACTCCTGGAGGATAAGTATGTTTCTGAGAAACGTGTTAGCCTCAGGGTTGGGGAAGGTTTCCTGGACGAATCGTGCGGTTCTAGGCGCTTCAGTCTGGAACCGCGTGACCGCTACTGTCGCAGGTTCGAATCCTGCCTCATGCATGGATGTGTGTGTTGTCCTTAGGTTAGTTAGGTGTAAGTAGTTCTAAGTTCTAGGGGACTGACGACCACAGATGTTAAGTCCCATAGTCCTCAGAGCCATTTGAACCTGGACGAATCTTCAGTCTACAGATTCTTACTCTAGGCAAGTTCCCAAATAACGTACAGTCTCCATACTCCGAGTCTCGGTATTACGAGTTTACCATAAATCCGAGCCTCTTCAGTCCCGTTTCCCCCTCAGCCGCTCACAGCACATCAACTGTGGAACCATTCACTCCTCTTCATTGTGTCGTCGTCGGTATCAGTGACCCCACGCATACGCTTCTTCACGTTTTTAACTCCTTACACCAGTAAACCTTTTGTTGCCAAGTAGTGATGGGGAGCTCGTGAATGAGTCGTTCAAATGAACGCTTCATTCCAGTGACGTGTGAACTAACCACTCATTTTCAATGAACTGGTACTTCAAACTCTTCACAGATAGCACACTCCACACTTTTTTCTAGTTCACTCACTCTCTTCCCCTCTCCCTCTCCCATTACATCGGCGCGTCTACGGGTAGCCTACCGTTGGCAGCGCTTGCAGACAAATGAATATTAAAGATACAAACGAAGAGGCTGGCTGTTCGTTAATAACACTGAAAGAGGGATTTTACCTGAAATCGTACCAATGACTACAGGTGACAGTTTACGTTTTGAATCTGGAGGGTTATTATTCTCAAAAAAAAAATCTAAAGGAAAACTACTAAATAATTACTTAACGTAGGTATATAGACTTTATGACAGTGGTAAACATACTCATTCTATTTTTGATTAAATTTTAAAAGGAACATAAAATTGGACTGCATTTCGTTGGTAGTCCTAGTTTTCAATCCATGAATACAACAAATAATGTTTCATTTGGCAGATAAAGACTTTCTTGGGCGCTTCCTGGGAAAATGTTGAGCAAAATTAAATGTAATATCTTCTTTATATGTGACAGGCTTCTCTGTTTATCTTTCCTTTGTCCCCTTCGACCATGCTCTATTGAGTTAACGCTACAAGAGCGCAAAACGTTGCGTGCACTAGAGATGGGGGATGCGCTCTTGAACTAATTCATAGAGTTCAATCTTTCAAAGGAGTGAACAATCAGTGACTCAGAAAAAAAGAACGGTAGCTCCAAATGTTTCCCACGGCAGAGAGAGAGAGAGAGAGAGAGAGAGAGAGAGAGAGAGAGAGAGAGAGACGGAGCATATCAGCGGCGCCTCTGCTGGTCAGAGCACAGTGCACGCCACACAACACAGCCAGCGCCGGCCTCTGCCCTGCTTCTACCTTGGCTGCCTGCATTGTGCAGTGCCCCATTGGATTTTGTGTTTCACATACGCCGTGCCATCTCTGTGCGTCCTCTGCCGCGTGCAGTGAGTGTCTGGCGCAGCTTAACTTAGCAACGCACTCTGTCGGCGATCGTTTCAGTCGCACGTGCTGCCCTCTGGGCAGTTGATGCGAGCAACAGGACAGAGAGCCACTTAGCGAATAACATAGGAACTACTTGCAACAACCTGCTCGCAAGGGAACGGACGATTTGTCTCGGAGCGGGTGAGTTCACCGCTCCCCCCACCCTCGGAACTCGCCCGCTCAACGCTCACCCCACCGTCTCGACTCTAGCCAGAGCGTTGAGCAAAGCAACTCAGGTGTCCCTCTGGTCTCTGCGGTCTCAGCTCACGCAGCAATACAGCTCGCGGCTCGACCTGCTCGACTCAGCGCCTCTGCATCGGAGTTCGTCCCTACTGGATATTGTTATTCGTAGTAATACCGCTATGTATATTACATTATTATGTTATGTATACATCAATTGTTTTTATTTTATTTTTATTTGTTTAAACTGATTAGATTAGGTTCCTTTCGACTCCTCTTACTATAGGATTTTTATTATGGACACTCGAATTTACGCTTTAATTACGAGCGAACCGAGAAACGAATCGCAAAATGTGATACACCAATATTTTCCTTGTTTTATTCTGCATAAGGCTATATGCAGCACTTTCGTTTTACAGTCAAATTTATATTTTTTTTTCTTATTCTGGTATGGATTTTGCGATTTTAGGCGTCTTCGGAAGGAAACGTTCACTTTAAAAATATATGGCTTGCGATGTATTTGTATGAGGTTAATGAAATTTTAATACATTATAGCCAAATATATTGTTAATGTAAAGCTCAAGTTACAACATTTTCTGATCACCCAAAAAACCACGATAGTGCAAAATAAATCAATAATCAAAAACTTTGTCATATCGTGGAAATTTCAATAAACAATACAAAATTCTTACTCATTATCTGTGTTACTTCAAAATAGGATCAAATAAGATCAAAATACAGGTATAGTACTGGAATAAACCAAGTTTAAAGGGCAATGTGCCTTCCATTTATTTTCTATTGTAAATGAGCGGTGAGTCATGAAAAAGAGCTAATTCATTTCAGGGAGTGAACAGTTCTGATCCAATCTCTGAAAAGAACAGTTTTGCCCATCTCTAGCGTGCACGTTACTGCATAGTTCGGCCATCTGTTGGTAAAATTATGAAGTATTACGAAGCTTTATTGTACGAGCGAGGCGAAGCGAGCGTAGCCGCGGCTGTGCGGCGAACTGGGCAACTTCGCCAGCCTTCCGTACTTCAAGAATGAACTACTTCGTTTGAACGCTTCACGGCGAAGAGTGAAATGAATGAAGTAGTTCACGGGAATGAACGAGTTCGACCCATCTCTAACTGACTGTGCTGTTTTTTCCCTGTGATTGTCGGCTGAGTATAGTGTTGCATTTCCTTTGTTGACTGCCTTTGTTTTTACGCCTAAGAGTGAGTTCTGTAACAAACGAAAAAAAAATTGTGACTTTTAATGTTATGTTAGAAGCACTGAAACGACATGAGAAACGAGTACAATAAAAAAAAAGTACGTTTACGTCAACGGCGATGTGACCGTCGGTGACTGGCGAGGAAGCCGATTGAAAATTGAACAGATTTCGTGAAAGAAATGTTACAAAGAAGTCGAAGATTGGGGAAAAATGTGAGGCTTTGTGATGCGGTGTATTCTTTTCCACGCCGTTTTATTTCTTTTTCCCCACATGGATTTCGATAGTTCGAGGTTTCAACAAGGCGAGAACGTCCTGGCTCCATTCAACGACGAACAGGTGTGCACAACTAGAGACCTATATCTCTAACGTCGATCAGTCATAGAATTTTGGAACACGTATTGTGGTCGAGTATAACGACTTTTATGGAGACTAGAAATCTACTCTGTGGGAATCAGCATGGATTTCGAAAAAGACGATCGTGTGAAACCCAGATCGCGCTATTCATCCACGAGACTCAGAGGGCCGTAGACACGGCTTCCCAGGTAGATGCCGTGTTTCTTGAATTATGCAAGGCGTTTGATACAGTTCTCCACAGTCGTATAATGAACAATGTAAGAGCGTATGGACTATCAGACCAATTGTGTGATTGGATTGAAGAGTTCCTAGATAACAGAACGCAGCATGTCATTCTCAATCGAGAGAAGTCTTCCGAAGTAAGAGTGATTTCAGGTGTGCCTCAGGGGAGTGTCGTAAGACAGTTACTATTCACAATATATATAAATGACCTTGTGGATAACATCGGAAGTTCACTGAGGCTATTTGCGGATGAGGCTGTGATATATCGAGACGTTGTAACAATGGAAAATTTTACTGAAATGCAGGAGGATCTGCAGTGAATTGACGCATGGTGCAGGGAATGACAATTGAATCCCATTGTAGACAAGTGTAATGTGCTGCTAATACATAGAAAGAAATATCCTTATCATTTAGCTATAATATAGATGGTCAGCAACTGGAAGCAGTTATTTTCATAAATTATCTGGGAGTAGGCATTAGGAGTGAGGTAAAATGGAATGACCATATAAAATTAATCGTCGGTAAAGCAGATGCCAGACTGAACTTCATTGGAATAATCCTAAGGAAATGCAGTCCGAAAACAAAGGAAGTATGTTACAGTACACTTGTTCGCCCACTCCGTGAATACTGCTCAGCAGTGTGGGATCCGTACCAGATAGGGTTGATAGAAGAAATAGAGAAGATCCAACGGAGAGCAGCGCGCTTCGTTACAGGATCATTTAGTAATCGCGAAAGCGTTACGGAGATGATCGATAAACTCCAGTGGAAGACTCTGCAGGAGAGACGCTCAGTAGCTCGGTACGGGCTTTTGTTGAAGTTCGAGAACATAGCTTCACCGAGGAGTCAAGCAGTATATTGCTCCCTCCTGAAGATATCTCGGGAAGAGACCATGAGGATAAAATCAGAGAGATTAGAGCCCACACAGAGGCATACCGACAATCCTTCTTTCCACGAACAATACGAGACTGGAATAGAAGGGAGAACCGATAGAGGTACTCAGGGTACCCTCCGCCACACACCATCAGGTGGCTTGCGGAGTATGGATGTAGATTTAGATGTAGATGTAGATATTGAAACCCTATTGAACCGTATCTTCGGCTACAAAGTTATCGAATCAGATTACGTGTATTGCAGTTTGAAAAACTTAGGCAAATAATTTCAGCATGACGTGTGGAAATATAATATGTAAAAACCATTCAAACAGAATGTGTGTGTGTGTGTGTGTGTGTGTGTGTGTGTGTGTGTGTGTG
Source organism: Schistocerca cancellata (assembly GCF_023864275.1). Lineage (NCBI taxonomy): Eukaryota > Metazoa > Arthropoda > Insecta > Orthoptera > Acrididae > Schistocerca > Schistocerca cancellata. Next base: position 133,021,644 of record NC_064637.1, read on the forward strand.
TGTGTGTTTTCACGACAGTGAAATGCTTATAGAGCAGTTTCTCCTTTACGTAACTGTGTGGGAATGTGACCGTGGGAAGAATTTCAGCAGCAATCAGTGAAACAGAGACAATTAGGCGACGCATCAAAACGAAATCCAATTACGAGCGCTGATTGCTTCTGACGCAACGGACAGCGGCAGCGAGACACGAATCCTCGGCAAGCAAAATACCGGTTAGCAAGTAATAAAAAAGAACGTCACTAGAATTAATTATCCTTGTCGATGGTGGAGAAAAGGCCGCTAAACCGGCGAGCCAATGGCGACTCGGTAACAGCGACAGGTGCGGATGACGAAGGCGCGGCGCGTGCTACCGCTTGTGGAGGGGGGCGGGGGGCACAGCACAGCACAGACCTGGTCTAGCGGTCCATACCCTTCCCCTCACACAGCAGGCGGTGCTGCGTGCAGCGTGAATGTGTAGAGAGTACGCACGTCAAATGGTGAAACGCTCTCTCCAGACCCATCAAATGTTCGTATGTGACAGACAGGAGAAAAACGTTTCTGAGAGTGCATGTTTCGCAACAGATCTGCAATTGGATTGCAAGACTTTTTCAGCAAAAGAGAAGTATCAACAGAAACAAAAATCCTGTCAGGTACAGCTACGGAAAGGTGACATAAAAAAAATGCTCGTGTATAGAGGTTCAGACATTCTGAAAAACCAGTTAGTATCTCGACGATTTTTGGCTGTTACCGACAATGTTACAGCCAAGATATCGGTTCCAGGCATTCCAAGAACTACGAGAACCCTTTAAATTTCAGTTTTACAGCCTGATAAAAAAAGAGAAAAGCACTATGTTTTTTCGTGCGATATATTTACAAATTAACAATTTTGTAATCATTTTCCTTTACTTTCACTGTGAAACGTTTCTTCTTGTCAAATTTCATGATCCTAGACAAATGGGAATTACCGTGTAGGTTTTAATGAGCGAGTTTACGAGTACCAAAATACATCTACATGGATACTCTGCAAATCACACTTAAGTGCCTGGCAGGGGGTTCATCGAACCCCCGTCTCAACAATTCTCTATTACTCCACTCTCGAGCAGCGCGCAGAATAAACGAACACCTCTGTCTCTTCGTGAGACCTCTGGTTTCCCTTATTTCATTATGATGAACGTTCCTCCCTATGTAGGTCGTGCATGGGGGCTTAATTAAAAAGAAAAGACTAATATTAATGAATAAATGCAATAATTTTACTAGCTGTGTGACCGGTTACGAAGTCTCGCAACCGGTTGGTCCTGACTACTATTAGCAGGCAATCTGACGGCATAAAATAAAAATAAAGAATGACAAGGAATTTCCATTAACACAATTGATTAATTAATCCCCCTGCAACTGTAAAAGCTACGAAACAACAAAGCACAAGTGTAACTGTTCTGTGTGGTAGTGTGACTCAACGTACATGTATCTGGCTCGGTTCTTTCTCAATACGACAAAATACCTTAAACACCATTTACAATGAACTAATTGAAAACCCAGAAATACTATAACTGCACATAGAAATCAGAATTACGAGTCTAATAAATGAACACGAGCCAGATGCTTTGTTGACTGTACCCGTGAGCAAGAGGGATTGTTATTAAAGAAAACTGTAATACCTTTTTACCTCATTATATATTGACGAAAATATTCCATTACACCAGCATCATAAATCAAAAGCCCATCCCCCTTCTCAAATATATTCTGACAATTGCATCTTCTTCCATCTATACATTACACCAACCCAACAGTACAACATTTCAGCCAGCGCTCAGATCGTCTACTCTCTCACCCAACAGAACAAGGACTGCTCTCGACACCCTCTGAACTACTATTTCCCCAGCGGAGGTGGCGGAATAATAATCTTTGGCGCAATCTCTGGCACTGTGACTCAGTTTAGCCACCTTTCAGTCGGCGTCAAGAAAACATTTGCACATTCGTAGGAGAAATTTGGTAATTGAAATTTCGTGAGAAGATCCAGCCTCAATAAGAAATGCCTTTGTTTTAATGATGTCCACCCCCAAGTGGTGTATATGTCCATGTATAACATTCTATGCGTCATTTTACTCATCAGATCTGGTAATCTGTCGCAGCAGAAGTCCTGGAGACAGTTACTGTAAAAAAAACTATAAAGTTATTTTTAAACAATTAATCCTGTTTATTGTTTCCACTGAACATTTACAAATTAATTAAAAGCATCTTGACAAATCTTAAATAAGTTGTAACATACTTACAATGATGAAATAAATCATGGTCAACAAACTACATGCTTTCTGTCGGACATCACACAAAGTACTGACATCCATTGCCAACATGGCTGTAATTATTTACACTTTCTTAACAATCCCGAACAATCCTCGGTATTGTTTAGAAACATTTTTTGATTAATTAACAATTGAAACTATCGTCCTAAAACAATGACACATTTCATTGATTACCTTGTCTCTTATATATTAAACACACGAGTGATTACTAGTGTCTATATTAACTGAAGCATGTATAAACGCTTAATATCAAATGTTAACAATCCACTTGCTATATTTACTAGTTACAGAAGATAAATATCACATAAAATGTTCCTACCAATTAACGGACTTTACATATTAGTGTAATTAAGATTCCGTAACTATTTTCTTCGTAACTTTTTCACAAGTACATATTTCCATACACCTCTACGCCAGAAATTACTGTTTATGGTTAAAATTTACGTGTTTAAATAGGTTTCAATTAGACTGTTACGTTTCACGTAACACTCTCTTCCCTATTTCGCGATAACACAAAACATGTTGCCCTTCTTTGAACTTTCTCGATGAACTCGGTTAATCCTATCTAGTAACCTTGCCACACCGCGCAGCGCTACCCCAAAAGAGGACAGACAAGCGTAGTGTAGGCAGTCTCTTTAGCAGATCCGTGGCATCTTATAAAGTGTTCTGCCGATGAAACGCAATTTTTGGTTCGCCTTCCCCCTCAACATTTTCTGTGTGTTCTTTCCAACTTAAGTTGTTCGTAATTATAATGCCTAGGTATTTAGTTGAATTTATGGCCTTTGGATTTTACTGATTTATCGTGTAACCGAAGTTTAACGGATTCCTTTCGGCAGTCATGTGGATGACCTCACACTTTTTATTATTTAGGGTGAATTGCCAATTTTAGCACTATTCAGATATCTTATCTAAATCTTTTTGCTATTTTTTAGATCTTCTGATCACTTTACTAGACCATAAACGACAGCCGGTCGTTGTGACCGAGCGGTTCTAGGCGCTTCAGTCTGGAACCACGTGACCGCTGCGGCCGCAGGTTCGAATCCTGCCTCGGGCATGGATGTGTGTGATGTCCTTAGGTTAGTTAGGTTTAAGTAGTTCTAAGTTCTGGGGGACTGATGACCTCAGATGTTAAGTGCCATAGTGCTCAGAGCCATTTGAACCATAAACGACAGCATCATCTGTAAACAACCTAAGACGACTGCTAAATTGTTCATATAGATAATGAGCAGCAGAGAACGCCAGAAATATATTCTGTTTTACTCGAAGACATTCCGTCAGTTACTTCGAAGTGTGACCTCTCTGACAGGAAATCAGAATCCAGTCACATAACTGAGACGATGTTCCATAAGCACGCTATTTCACTACAAGCCGCTTGTGTGGTACAGTGTCAAAAGCCTTCTGCAAATCTAGAAATGCAGAATCATTTCAAATCCCATGTCGATAGCACTCAACACTTCGTGTGCGTAAAGCGGTAGTTGCCGCGCGGGATTAGCCGAGCGGTCTTAGGCGCTGCAGTCATGGACTGTGCGGCTGGTCCCGGCGGAGGTTCGAGTCCTCCCTCGGGCATGGGTGTGTGTGTTTGTCCTTAGGATAATTTAGGTTAAGTAGTGTGTAAGTTTAGGGACTGATGACCTTAGCAGTTAAGTCCCATAAGATTTCACAAACATTTGAACATTCTTTTGAAAGAGGTAGTTGTGTTTCACAACAACGATGTTTTCTAAAACCCTTGTTGACTGTGTGTCAGTTGACCGTTCTTTTCGAGGTAATTCACAATGCTGGAACACAATATATGTTGCACAATCCTGCTATGTATCGACGTTAATGCTATCGGCCTGTAATTAAGTGGGAATTACCTTTCTTGAGTGTTGGTGTGACCTGTGCAACTTCCAATCATTGGGTCTGGATCTTACATCGAGCGAGCGGTTGTATGTGATTGTTAAGCATGGAGCTATAGCATCTGCCTACTCTGAAAGGAACCTAATTGGTATACATTCTGGACCGGAAGACTTGCTTTTATTAAGTGGTTTAAGCTGCTTCACTACTTCGAGGATACCTACTTGTAAGTTACTCATGTTGACAGCTGTTCTTGATTCGAATTCCGTTTACGTCGTCTTCTTTGGTAAAGGAATTTCGGAAGGCTGTGTTTACAGACTCTGCTTTGGCTCTGTTAGCTCATGACTATTTGTTACTGGGAGGTCAAATGTGTCCTCACAACCACGTAAAGGGCCGTATCTTTTGATTGCATCAACGTAAAAGCTTCATTTTTTTAAGTCGCCATGGGACCCTATACATTAATATGTCATATAAATTTCGATTTTATACGTCTAACCCTTCCACAGAAATAGGGTTTAGAACAGACAGACGGGCGGAAGGACAAGATAGTTATGCTGTAAGGGTTCAATTTTTACGGACTGAGATACGGAACGCTAAAAACGAGTCTCACTATGGCCGGTATACGTTAATATGCTCTCCCCTGTATTGTAAGTTCCTACTGAACTGGGAACCTGCCATATAGCTTTCGTCATTTCTCTTGATAAACACAACTTTGAACATGGCTGACGTTTGCAGCAACCGTATACACAAATCTGAAAAATATGTAAAAAAATCTGCCAACCGGTTGCATGGGTTTTCCATATACCTTGACCAGGTTTCCTCACCTGTAAGGGTTTCGTCATCAGAAGGTAAGGTAATTACCTAAAATGAATATGTTTTTTTTTTCTTTATTGAATTTCAATTCCCCCCGAAGGGGGCGGGCTGGCAGCAGCTTAGTACGCCGCTCTTCAGCCTACAGATTTTGTGACAAAGATCAGGAGAACAAATAATAATTAAAAACAGGCGATAAAATCGGAGACTTAGAGAGTAACAAGGCGAAAAGAAATCGTGGAACTTAAAACAAACAACAGAGGGATGATGATGCTAATAAAATACATACGAAGCAGACAGGAAAAACAATAGACAATTAAAAAACACGGCGACAGTCTGGATTCTGTTCGCAAAAGACATAAAATTCACACCTAGCGACAGCATGGTTTCTGTTCGCAACACGAGAAAGACAAACAACACTGAATAGTCACTGGAACACTGCACTAAAAAGTTGGCAAATGTGACACCACAGTCGAGAGCAGGTGGGGGGAAACTGGACAGAAGATGGGAAAACAAAAAAGGGGGGAAAGGAGAGTAAAAGCGAAGGGGGGAACCGGGAAAGGAGCTGATGGAGGATGAGGACCCATAAGAGGGGTAGGGGGAATGAATATGTCAGATAAATATCTTATCTAATAAAAGTTTACATTAATGTAAACGAGTGTAAAACAAATAGTACGTACATGAAGAACATATCGTCAAAGATGTACAGTGATTTAAGAGATCAGTTGCTCAAGTCATACATTAAAATATAAAACATAATGTTCTTCAAACGGTCAAACATTAAAACATGAGTAACACCGGTGTGGTGTGGGGAGACTGACTGTGTGGCAGCTAGTCACGCTGCCAAGTAAACGTAATGCAGGGCTCGCCACAAGCGGGCCACTAGTAACGTGAGGAAAACAATTTTGTATATTACACATTTTCTGAAGTAAATCATGCGTATAGCCAATATAGCTTTTAACAAAAATTAATTTTACAAATTATTGAGTAACATTTATAAATGAGCATCAAACGGGATAAAATAGTACAAATTTCGCTACGTTTTACGTGGAACAGGTAGAACCTGAGTTAAATACGACTGGAATTACATACGTAATGAAGAATATCAGTTCATTATATGACACGAACTTTGAAAAGAAAGCTTGTGTGACTAGGGCACAGAGGTCATCTGGTGTGGCAGTAATGAGCGTAACTTAACAGAGGTAAAATTATGTTTCTGAAAAGGAGGAGAGAACCTGGACTATCAGTATCATAAAACTGAGAGCACTGATTTAACAGCATTAAAGAAATTTCTATTTTTCAACTGTATTTGTTCATTCAACATGTCACCTTCATTTGGTGTGTGCCTGCATATTTCAAGTTCTTCCAAGACATCATATTTTCTCCCTTTCTTTTCTCTATGCAGAATTGTCATTTCGTTTAATTCTTTGGGGTTATGCCCTGCTATGAAAATATGTTCTGCAAATGTTGTATTGTGCACATAGTGCCTTTTTTTGCCTAAAAGATGTTCTTTGTATCTTACGTTGAAAGCTCTGCCCCTCTGTCCAATATAAAATGCTGGAAATCAACCACAATGGCACTTGGAATCATTGCAAATCTTGGGACGAGAAAAGCACAGTAAGTTGGTCTATTATCCATATTTTCATTCAATAATACCGTACGAAATAATCTTTTGGGGTAACTCATATTTAACGAAAAAAGGCTTGATTGCGCAAAAACGTGCCGTAAGAGTAATATGTGGTGCTTATCCACGATCCTCTTGTAGGCATCTGTTCAAAGAAAGGAGCAGTCCGACTACAACTCCACATTATACTTATTCTCCCATAAAGGTTGTTATAAATAATCCACTGCAGATCAAAAAGAACAACGTTTTACGTAATCAGAATACGAGAAGGAAAAATTACATTAATTACTTCATATTAAGGTTGTCTTTAGTTCAAAAGAGGTGCATAGTGCTGCAAGTAGAATTTTTGATCACTTACCCACTGTTATAACATGTCTGACAGATGACAAAGTAAAATTTGAAAACAAACGGAAAAACCCCTTGATAATTCCTTGTATAGGAGAATTCAGCTCATCATCCTGGATCTTGCAAGATCCAGGATGATGAGCTGAAATCGGTCTGCAAATTTAAATACCTGGGGTCGTACATACAGAGGAACGGAGGACTGGAAAACGAGATATAACACCGAATAAACTGCGGTTGGAATAACTGGAGGAAAATGAGTGGAGTGTTGTGTGACAAGAGGGTGAGCATTGGGTTGAAAGGGAAAGTGTACAAGTCGGTGGTAAGGCCTGCTATGATATACAGGGCAGAGATATGGCCAATCACAGTAGCCCAGGAAAGGAAGATGGAAGTGGCGGAAGCGAGGATGCTGAGGTGGATGTGTGTGGTAACAAGGAAGGACAGGATTAGAAATGAATTTGTTAGAGGAGCTGTGAAAGTGGAATCCATGGGGAAAAAGATACAAGAGAGCAGACTAAGGTGGTACGGACACTTAAAGAGAAAACGGGAAGAGTATATCGGAAACAGAGTTGAAGACATAAAGATTGAAGAAGCGAGAAGGAGAGGAAGACCGAAGATGAGGTGGAAGGATAAGATATCTGGGGACCTAAGGGAGAAATGATGGAAGAAGGCAGAGGCAATGGATAAGAGTACTATGGAGGAGAAGGATCCAGAAGAGGAACGCCGACCCTGCGTGGCGTGGGACAAGGCGTTGATAAAGAAGAAAGAAGGAGAAGAAGAATTCCTGTTATTGCAGTGTCTAAAAGGTGCCAGGTGCGAATTACTAATCTATATCTGTATAATAATAAAAAAAGGATTGAAAAATACTTTTTTAATGATCAGGATGTAGCTGTGTTTACTGATTAACTTACGATGTGAATGTTAAATGACTCGTTTCACATAATTGGCTCAGTCCGGAACCGCGCAGGTCGCAGGTTTGAATCCTGCCTCGGCTGTGGATGTGTGACGTCCTTAGGTTAGTTTGGTTTAAGTAGTTCTAAGTTCTGGGGGCTGATGATCCCAGATGTTAAGTCCCATAGTGCTCAGAGCCACTTGAACCACATAACTGGCATTTATCGAGCGAGGTGATCGATGGTACACGACACTAACAAACACTCCTATTCTTTTCGCAATACATTCTGCAGGTAGTATCCATACCCAAAATCATATCAATGTACGATACATGGTTCAGGAGACGTGACTCGGGAACACTGAGAGTCGTGAAACGAATGTTTTATACAAAAGAAAAGTTCGCTTCTTTAAAAGGATCGGGTGTACAAAAGAACCTCACTGCCACTGCCTGATTTACTTCCGTGCATGGAACTGCAGTTTACATATTCCGCCAGGGCAGATACTCGTTCGCCGCTCGGCGGTTCCGTAGAAAGCTGTCACACCCAGGCGGCGCGACATTTTGGCGGCGAAACACGTCGGCGTGCGTTCGCCGGGTGACAACTCCAGGTGCTGGCTGCGCCTCTTCTCCAGCGGCTTTCCAGCGGGCCATCTATTCAGGTTTTCCAGCCCGTTTCATCTCTCACTGGACCCATTGTTCATCCGCGCGAGGTCCGCCGCTTGGGGAAAACCGACACAAAGGCCGTATTTCTTGTCTCCGCCTTACCTGCTGTGTCGCGTCTGAGCAGCAGCTACGAGGTGAAGATCGAAGTAACAAAACTGACGTGACAGGTTGTATAGAGAGGTGGCGAAAGTACGAGGGTCACTCCAAAAGAAATGCTCACTATTTTTACAAATATACAGTTGTCATTCTGCACGTGTAAAAGTTTTACAGTGTGTAGATAAATCCTTCCCGCTTGTTTTCAAACTTAGTTCAACCTGTTCCCGTGAGTGGCGCCGTCGCAGCATGTCTTCAAGATGGCTGCTACACTTGACGTTCGTCAGAAGCAACGTGTTGTCATAGAATTCCTGTGCTGTGAAAACGAGACAGTGGGAAATATCAACAAGAGGTTGAAAAAGGTGTATGGAAATGCTGCTGTCGATCGCAGTATAGTTAGTCGGTGGGCAAGCAGGTTACGTGATGAAAGCGGGCACGGCAATATTGAGGATTGTCCTCGCAGCGGCAGGCCTCTTACTGCACACACTCCGGACACTGTGCAGAGAGTTAACGAATTGGTGACTGCTGACAGACGCATCAGAGTGAACGAATTGTCACGCTATGTTTGGATAAGGGAAGAAAGTGTTTGCAGAATACTGTGAAAGTGTTGGCTTTAAAAAAGGTTTGTACCAGGTGGGTTACCAGGATGTTGACAGTGGCTCACGAAGAAACAAGAAAAACGGTATGCAGCGAATTTTTGGAACAGTACGAGAATGGTGGAGATGAATTTCTTGGAAGAATTGTGACAGGTGATGAAACATGGCTCCATCATTTTTCACCAGAGACGAAGAGGCAATCAATGCAGTGGCATCATGCAAATCCACCCAAGAAAAAAAAAAATTCAAAACTACACCTTCTGCTCCGGCTGTTGCCGAGCGGTTCTAGGCGCTTCAGTCCGGAACCGCGCGACCGATACGGTCGCAGGTTCGAATCCTGCCTCGGGCATGGATGTGTGTGATGTATTTAGGTTAGTTAGGTTTAAGTAGCTCTAAGTTCTAGGGGACTGATGACCTCAGATGTTAAGTCCCACAGTACTCAGAACCATTTTTTTTTTCACCATCTGCTGGAAAAGTTATGGCTATGGTGTTTTTCGATTCCGAAGGACTCTTGCTTACGGGACCACCAAAAATTCTTATGCATATGTGACGACACTGAAAAAACTTCAAGCTCGACTGAGTCGTGTTCGAGCACATCGGCAAAACCAGGATGTTTTGCTGTTGCACGACAATGCACGGCCACATGTCAGTCAAAAAACCTTGGAAGCCATCACAAAACTCGGATGGACAACACTGAAACACCCGCCTTACAGTCCTGACCTGGCTCCATGTGAGTATCATCTCTCATCTCTGTGGGAAATTGAAAGACACTCTTCATGGCACAAGGTTTCAAGATGATGACTCCCGTGTGCACGCTGCCAAACAGTGGCTCCAACTGGTTGGTCCAGAATTTTACCGTGCGGGTATACAGTCGCTGGTTCCAAGATGGCGTAAGGCAATTGAGAGGCATGAAAATATTGTTCTTAAGGGGCTCCGGAACGCCCTATACTTGCAATGTTAAAATAACGCTTATAAATTACATCTTTCCTCACAAAGTATTTGAGGTAGGAAGTTGAACTTTTTACAGATTATTTATTGGAATATGGGCTACAACTTAACACAGGGATTTTACAAAATTTTAGTTCAGTTATTAAAGATGATTTTTTTTCAATTGCAATGAAAATTCACAACATTTTTTTTGCAATTTTTTTATTTATATATTCAGAAATATACAGTTTTTTGGAAAAAGGCTGTGTTAAATTATGCAGAAGGTACTGTGTAACATTTACTGAAAGTTTGAAACAAATATGTTTGGAAGATCCTTAGAAAACATGTAATTAGTATGAGAAAATAAAAGTTTTGGGAATCGAGCGACAAAGATTGGATTAACTATTTAGTGCATTCCAGGTCCATAGGATGGATTACCTTCATCCTCTGCAAACTCCTCCTCCAGCTTCCTCTTGTTCCTCCTCCTGTTTACTCTTGCTTGTATTTCTGGACTCTTTACAGTCCTGTCTGCAGCCTGAAGGCGTTCCTTGTCTAAAGCAAGCATCGCTCGTACCATGTTAGAACCTATCTTCATTGGCATATTTCTAAATACCTTGCACCTTACAATGTTGCCACCATTGAAAGTCGCAACAGCATCATACACACCAAAGTGAAGTGTTTCTATTCCAACAAATACAGTCTTGGGGATTCTCGACCATATAACACTATTTACACTTTCATTGGGGTTTTGAGTTTTTCCGTGAATACACTTTTTCAACAGTTCAGGTGCTGCTAAGTCTCTGAAAATAGGTTAGCCACAACACAGACTTTATCTCACATCACTAAAATGTACCTGATGAACACGGACGTTAATAATAACACCATTTGACAGCAGTTTAACAGCGCCACAGTGGGTCACGCCCATGTAGAACACATTTCAAAAAAAATTTAAAAATAGTTGTAGTCTTCGGAATTGAATAAATTATATATCTATTAAAAGATTCAGAAAACGCAAAAAAGTAAAAATTGAACTTTTCATGATTTTGAGCCTTTCCGGAGCCTCTTAAAGGATGTATCTACACACTGTAAAACTTTCAGACATGTAGAGTAAAAGACGGATTTTTAGAAAAATAGTGTGCATTTCTTTTGGAATGATCCTCGTATGCCTCGTGATGACTGGGTTTTGTGTGATGTCCTTGGGTTAGTTGGGTTTAAGTAGTTCTAAGTTCTAGGGCACTGATGGCCATAGATGTTAAGTTCCATAGTGCTCAGAGCCATTTGAACCATTGATCCCCGTAAATTGAAAACTCTGCGGCATAATAACTGACATTTCAGTCTCTGAAAGATTGGTGAGTGTAACATTGACGTTGTGGCTGTGGTCTTCAGTCCGAAGAATGGTTTGATGCAGCTGTCCACGCCACTCTTATGTCGTACAAGCCTCTTCATGTCTGAATAACTGTTACTGCTATGTCGTTCGCTAGTCAAGGCTGGATAGACTGCGGCAGTGTGCGGCGGGCCGGAGTTCGGTTCTCTTCCTATTGTTATCACATTGACACATTTCGAGCCACCTGCCTCGACAGTGTTTGTGTCTGCTACTTATCCCCTCACTCTGTCGTAATAGGTACTACACTGAAGCGACGATGAAACTGGTATGGGCATGCGTATTTAAATACAGTGATACGTAAACAAGAATAATATGGCCTATATAAAACAACAAGTGTCTGGCGCAGTTGTTAGATCGGTTACTGCTGCTACAATGGCGGGTTATCAAGATTTAAGTGAGTCTGAACGCGGTGCCATAGTCGGCGCACAAGCGATGGGAGACAGCATCTCCGAAGTAGCGAAGAAGTGGGGATTTTTCCCCCTACGACCATTTCACGAGTGTAGCGTTGTAATGGTTCTTTATTTACGTGACCATTACGGCACTCCGACCCCAGTTCTCGATACCAGTAATATCGTACTACTTTTCTACGACGTAACAGACATATTTTTGTGACAATATTCACATTTGGTTTTATTAATGTATAGGTACTCCGATGTATCGATATATTACAGTGATATGGTTCTTGTGTGTATTATTTTCTGTGAGACTGTCGTAACCATTGACTTACTTGTAATCGTTTTGGCGCGAATGCGCACAGAGCAGTCTTTGTTTCACTTTGCAGAAGTTAAGTTGTTATTTCGCTTTGTAAAAGAACAGTCAAGTCTTGTGTTTGGTTAAAGTGGAAATTAAATATATGAAGATTGATACAAAACTGTTTTCTTGATGATGTGACAATTAAGTAGTATATGTGAATTTACAAAGAGTTTAATAAAAATGTGGATCGTGAACCCCAGGTCAAAAATTATTTCTACCGTATCATTGTTCTGATCTGGCATTGTTTGATCATTAAGAATTTCCTGAAAAACGCATTTGTTAGGTCTTCAAATATTGCTAATATACAGGTCTGGACCTTCTAGCAGTCAAAGTGGAATCACCATAGAATCAACAAGATGCGCCATAACAACTTCAACAAAATCTACGTGGGAATCCATTCAAGATAATTGCCAAAATTGAAGACTTTTTTACAGTGACTTCATTATTTCCATTCTGACGATACCATCCACAGTCAAGACCTTTGTTGTTGCCCGATAAAGTGAACATATGCTGCGTGAGCAACATTATTAATCTGATTTCTAACCTGCTTTGCAAGTGGTGGTATTGTTAGACAGTGAATACCAGGAATCCGATGAAACATCAAATCTCCTACACCGCTGCAACCATCTGGAAGAACAGGACCAACGACGACTGAACAGAGCTGTTCAACATGACAGAAGTTCAACGTGACAGAAGTTCAACATGACAGAAGTTCAACGTGACAGAAGTTCAACGTGACAGAAGTTCAACGTGACAGAAGTTCAACATGACAGAAGTTCAACGTGACAGAAGTTCAACGTGACAGAAGTTCAACGTGACAGAAGTTCAACGTGACAGAAGTTCAATGTGACAGAAGTTCAACGTGACAGAAGTTCAACATGACAGAAGTTCAACGTGACAGAAGTGCGACACTTCCGCAAACTGCTGCAGATTTCAATGCTGGGCCATCAACAAGTGTCAGCGCGCAAACAATAAAACGAACCATCATCAACATGGGCTATCGGAGCCAAAGGTCCACTCGTGTACCCTTGATGACTGCACGACACACAGCTTTACGCCTCGACTGGGCCTGTCGACACCGACGTTGGACTGTTGATGACTGTAAATATATTGCCTGATCAGACAAGTCTCATTTCAAATTGTATCGAGCGGATGGACATGTATAGGTATGGTGACAACCTCATGAACCCATGGACCCTGCATGTCAGCAGAGTACTCTTCAAGCTGGTGGAGGCTCTGTAATGGTGTGGTGCGTGTGCGGTTGGAGTGATGTGGGAACCCTGACAGGTCTAGATACGACTCTGAAAATACGTTAAATAAAAATTACAAATTTTATATAATGAAAGATCCTAGTTCATTCATTTTTAGAAGCTTAATTTTTCATAATAGCTCCATGTAATATTGAAAGCTAATCTATTGCCGTTACTAGATCAAAACTATGATAAATAACGAAATGACATGTGGACAGGATCGTTTTGGTAATAACAAAAAGAAATGCATAAAGTCTGAACAACGTCAGTGAATAACTAATGTAGTTTATTTAGATTCATAGGGATTATAACTATTCGTACCGTTCTACTAGCAGACTGAGTTTAATGCGCCTTTGAGAACACCGAAAAACTCGCAACGTTACAGTTGTTACAAGTTTAACATTACACAAGCATTGCAAGAACAAATTAGCATAAGTATGCTTGCTATTACTATTGTAGGCGACTTTCCTACAACAAATAATTGCATAGCCGTCCAGTATAATGTGTTAACGAAAAAATATTTATTCGCAAACTCACAATGAGAAGAAACTAAAAAAACAACAGAAGTAACAAAAACTAGGAGACTCTATAGTCTTACGGCAAAGATAAAAAAAACAACACATGACCAGAAAAAAACTCTCGCGCACTTTTGATATCACTTTGCACCAGACATGAAAAATATCACTGCCTCACTATTAATGTAAAATCCACAATGGAATGGCAGTCTGGGCTCAGTAGCCAGCGGCAGTGGTCGTGTGTGTCAGCCGTCTCTCTCTCTCTCTCTCTCTCTCTCTCTCTCACTGTGTGTGTGTGTGTGTGTGTCTGTGTGTGTGTTTCAGGAGAAGGCCTTCTGGCCGAAAGCTTACGTGTTAAGTAACAGCAGTTAAGTCCAATGAGATTTCACACACACAATTTTCTCGCCACATTTCAGGCTGCTTCGTTCTCACAATTTTCTCGCAGGCGCCGCAACACGTCCCGATACTACCATCGATTAACGGTTTGTCCCTGCGGCACGAATTCATGCTGAACTAATCCTTCAAAGTCAAAGAAAATTATCAGCATGGCTTTGACATTGTGCGTGAACAGACGAGACTTTTTTGGTCTTGAAGAACCTTCCCCGACCTGTTCAAACAAATTTCGGGCTTGCAGCCGGTCGTCGTTCAATACTTCGCACGATGTTTCAACTGCGCGCCTGCCAGTCATCTTCAGGTGAGCCGTCGCAGACTGGCGAAAACGTTTTTTTTCTTTTGTTTTTTTTTTCTTTATTGAATTTCAATTCCCCCCGAAGGGGGCGGGCTGGCAGCAGCTTAATATGCCGCTCTTCAGCCTACAGACTTTGTGAGAAAGATCAAGAGAATAAATAATAAAAAACAGGCGATAAAATCGGAGACTTAAAGAGTAACATGGCGAAAAGAAATCGTGGAGCTTAAAACAAAGAACAGAGGGATGATGATGCTAATAAAATACATACGAAGCAGACAGGGAAAACAATAGACAGACAATTAAAAAACACGGCGACAGTCTGGATTCTGTTCGCAAAAGACATAAAAATCACACCTAGCGACAGCACGGTTTCTGTTCGCAACACGAGAAAGACAAACAACACTGAATAGTCACTGGAACACTGCACTAAAAAGTTGGCAAATGTGACATACCACAGTCGAGAGCAGGTGGGGGGAAACTGGACAGAAGATGGGAAAACAAAAAAGGGGGAAAGGAGAGTAAAAGCGAAGGGGGAACTGGGAAAGGAGCTGATGGAGGATGAGGACCCATAAGAGGGGTGGGGGGCAGACGCGATAGGGAGTGGGGTAGGCAGAGGAGGGGAATACAAAGGGACTTGGGGGGGGGGAGAAGGGAGGTAGGGAGAGGTTTAGTGGGGAGAAAACAGGACGGAAAGGGGGGGGGGAGAGGGAGCCCAGGGAAAGGACAGAGGAAAGGAGGGGAAGTGAGGATCAGAGTTGATAGGAAGGATAAATGGAGGGAGAGAGGGCATCGTCCGGGAGGGAGAGTTGATGGAAGCCACCTTGGGAAAGGAGATGTAGGGTGTAGAGATGGGGGGGTAGGGGGGACACAACGGTGAAGACGTGGCAGGGGGCGGGGATGGGAGAGGAGAGGAGCAACCAGGGGGTGAGGGGGTTCAAGACGGTGGGAGGTGTAGAGGATGCGGATGTGTTCGAGGAATAGGAGCAGATGGGGGAAAGGAATGAGATCATAGAGGATCCGCGAGGGGGACGGGAGGGGGATACGGAAGGCGAGGCGGAGTGCATGACGCTCAAGGATCTGGAGGGACTTATAGAATTTGGGGGGGGGGGGGGGGATATCCAGGCAGGACGGGCGAAAACGTCTTCCGTTCCGCAATATATAGCGTACTGCAACTATTCTGCGCATGCGTCGAAAACTTGACAGATGAACGACGACCGGCTGCAAACCCCAAATTTGTTTGAACAGTCAGTTCGCCGGGAAAATTTTAAAATTCACTTTCCCGACCTGTTGTGAAGACTGCACCTTGGTGTAACTTCTTAACCATAGACCCACGTCTCATCACCAGTTATAATTCTCTTATGGAACATCTCGTTCTCATTTGCCCGATCCAAAAACTCTTCACAGACTGCGAGGCGAAAGCCTTCCTGGTCTTGGCTCATGAGCTAAGAGACGAACTTGGCGGCAACACCATACGTTCCAAGATACTGTGTCAGGATTTCATGACACGATCCACTTGAAATGTTACATTCTTCTGCAATCTCTCGGACAGTCAGTCTTCGAGTGGCTCGCACAATTTCGTTGACTTTCCTGACATGAGCGTTGTCGGTAGACGTCGAAGGGCGTCCTGAACCAGGATCATCTTTATCTTCCATCCGGCCGTCTTTAAACCGTGTGAAAAATTGTAGTGTGTGTGTGTGTGTGTGTGTGTGTGTGTGTGTATTTGTGTAGTAAACAATTAAACAATTCTGTTCTTTTTGTTCCTACCTGACACAGAGCTTAGAGTTACTGACATGAAACAATGTTTGTGGCTTAATTACAAGTACCCGCTGCCAGAGATGTTGAGAATAGGTGTAGATGATACGGGGCGTGTTTTTTAAGTAAGTACCGTCTTGAAATTTAAAAAAGGACGTGCTAAGATATATCAATAATTTTATTTTTACATGAAAGCATGTACCTTAATCTACTTTTCTACATAATTTCCGTCAATATTGAGGCACCTGTCATAACGTTGTACCAGTTTTTGAATACCCTCCTCATACAAGTCTGCCGCCTGACTTGTTAACCACTGCATCACCACTGTTTTGACTTCGTCGTCGTCTTGAAGACGCTGACCGCCCAGGTGTTTCTTCAAGTGCAGGAACAGATGGCAGTCACTGGGCGCAAGATCGGGGCTGTACGGAGGATCATCTAGAGTTTCCCATCGAAAAGATGTGATGAGATCTTTGGTCTGATTCACCACATGCGGACGGGCATTGTCTTGCAGCAAAATGATGCCCTTACTCAACTTCCATAGACTTGCTGTGATTCTGGTGTGACGTAGTGAAAAGTCCCCTTAGAAAAATTTATGAATTACAGTGCTGTTAAGCCTTTTACGTCATTTGATTTTCAAACAGCCGAGCAGAACTGAATGTACTCGGACATTTCTCTCTTTACTTATTCTGATCATCACTAAACTGACACACAATATTTTTAGCGCAACGCAATCTGACTTTCAATAATCCCTACAAAAGAATGGCCCTGACTAACAATAACGTATACGTTTCATGAATCACTTACCTCACCAAAAATCTTCGTTACTCCAACTATTGCAATACAGCGAGCGCCGATACTGCCAGCTAAATAAAAGATTCAAACTACTGAACGTACTAACTACTGATAGGCATAGTTAGCAAATGAAAGATTTTGATAGAGGACAAACAATGTATTTACCTTAATAATATTCAAAATATGTTCATGATATACAGTCTTACAAATTTACTGTTTCTGATGGACACACGTCCAGATCGTCCGCTCTCAAAATTCTGCTATCTCTCTCCCCACATCCACCACTGCTGGCGGCTCACCTCCAACTGTGCAACACTACGCGCTGTTTACATCCAACTGCCCAACACTACGATAGCAAATATTACAAAAATGCAAACCAACCACAGACTTCACACAGCACAGTCAGTGATTTTCACACAGAGCGCTACGTTAGGTTGCCAACATAAAAACCTAAACAGCCTACTTACAGTAGGCCACCCATGTTTCATCGCCCGTAAAAATTTGGCTTAAGAAATCATCACCGTCGTTGTGGAACCGCTCAGGGAAAGTCAAGGCACTGTCTAAACGTTTGGTTTTGTGCACATCCGTCAACATTTTCGGTACCCAACGTGCGCATAATTTTCGGTAATTCAAGTACCACACAAGACTAAGAGAAACATCAGGAAAGTCATCCAGCAAGGAGGAAATTTTTATTTTATTTATTTATTTATTGTTCCGTGGGACCAAATTAAGGAGAAGTCTCCATGGTCATGGAACGAGTCAATACATGAAATTATACACGATATTAGAAACAGATAAAATAAAATATAAAAAAAACATATTCAGGTGACAAGTCGTAAGTTTAAATGAAGACAATCAACAATGTAACACTGGAATTTGCTTAATTTTTTAGCTCTTCCAGGAGCTCCTCGACAGAATAGAAGGAGTGAGCCACGAGGAAACTCTTCAGTTTAGACTTAAAAGAGTTTGGGCTACTGCTAAGATTTTTGAGTTCTTGTGGTAGCTTATTGAAAATGGATGCAGCAGAATACTGCACTCCTTTCTGCACTAGAGTCAAGGAAGTGCATTCTACATGCAGATTTGATTTCTGCCTAGTATTAACTGAGTGAAAGCTGCTAACTCTTGGGAATAGGCTAATATTGCTAACAACAAACGACATTAAAGAAAATATATACTGTGAGGGCAATGTCAGAATTCCCAGATTTTTGAATAGGGGTCGACAAGAGGTTCTCGAACTTAACACCACATATAGCTCGAACAGCCCGTTTTTGAGCCAAAAATACCCTTTTTGAATCAGAAGAATTACCCCAAAAAATAATACCATACGACATAAGCGTATGAAAATATGCGAAGTAGACTACTTTTCGTGTTGAAGTGTCACTTATTTCAGATACTGTTCTAATGGTAAATAAAGCAGCATTTAGCTTCTGAACAAGATCCTGGACATAGGCTTTCCACAACAGCTTACTATCTATCCGAACGCCTAGGAATTTGAACTGTTCCGTCTCGCTTATAATACGCTCATTCTGTCTGATCAAAATATCGGTTCTTGTTGAATTGTGAGTTAGAAACTGTAAAAACTGAGTCTTACTGTGATTTAGCATCAAATTATTTTCCACAAGCCACGAACTTATTTCATGAACTACATTATTAGTTACTGTTTCAATATTACATACAAGATCCTTCACTATCAAGCTGGTGTCATCAGCAAACAGAAATATTTTTGAATCACTTGTAATACTAGAAGGCATATCATTTATATAAATAAGAAACAGCAGTGGCCCCAGCACCGACCCTTGGGGAACGCCCCACTTAACAGTGCCCCATTGGGACTGAACATCACTACCACTCTCAATATTGCGGAGAATTACCCTCTGCTTTCTGTTCTTAAAGTAAGAGTCGAACCAATTGTAAGCTACTCCCCTTACTCCATAATGGTCCAACTTCTGCAGTAATATTTTGTGGTCAACACAGTCAAAAGCCTTCGTTAAATCAAAGAAAACACCTAGCGTTCGCAACCTTTCATTTAATCCGTCCAAAACCTCACAGAGAAAAGAGAATATAGCATTTTTAGTTATTAAGCCATTTCTAAAACCAAACTGTACATTTGACAGCAAATTATGTGAATTTAAATGCTCCAGTAACCTTGTATATACAACCTTCTCGATAACTTTAGCAAACACCGATGGCATAGAAATAGGTCTAAAATTGTCAACATTATCAGTGTCTCCCTTTTTATAAAGTGGCTTCACTACCGAGGACTTTAATCGGTCAGGAAACCGACCACTCCTAAAGTAAAAGTTACAGATATGGCTGAGAACTGGGCTAACATACATAGAACAATACTTCAGTATTCTGCTAGATACCCCGTCATATCCATGAGAGTTCTTGGTCTTTAATGATTTAATTATTAACTCAATCTCCCTCTTGTCAGTATCATGGAGGAGCATTTCAGGCAACAGTCTCGGAACACTTTTTTCTAAGAGCGCTATATGATTCCCTGTTGGGACTAGGTTTCTATTTAGTTCACCTGCTATATTCAGAAAGTGATTATTAAATACTGTACATATATGCGACTGATCAGTAACATGGACATTCCCACTACGCACTGATTCTATATCCTCGACCTGTCTCTGCAGACCAGAAACTTCCTTTACGACTAACCATATGGTTTTAATTTTATCCTGAGACTTAGCTATTCTATCTGCGTCTGCTTGCAGCAAGCGTCTGTTTTCTCTCACCGTATTGTCCACTTCCTGCACCAAACTTTCATTAACGACCGAAGGACGCCCACTCCGTTGTTCATCAATCACATTTGTGCGGCCGTCTTTGAATGCTCTCACCCACCTTCTTACCATTCCATCGCTCATAATGTTTTCTCCGTAAACTGCACAGATATCACGATGAATATTGATCGCTTTTAGGCCTTTAGCACTAAGAAATCTTGTAACAGCCCGTACTTCACAGTCGGCGGGACTCACGATTATCGGAGGCATCTTAAACACTCGGCAACGGCCTTGACGCAGTGGATCCACCGGTTCCTGTGAGATCGCCGAAGTTAAGAGCTGTCGGGCGTGGTCGGCAGTTGGATAGGTGACCATCCAGGCCGCCATGCGCTGTTGCCATTTTTCGGGGTGCACTCAGCCTCGTGATGCCAATAGAGGAGCTACTCGACCGAATAGTAGCGGCTTCGGTCAAGAATACCATCATGACGACCGGGAGAGCGGTGTGCTGACCCCACGCCCCTCCTATCCGCATCCTCCTCTGAGGATGACACGGCGGTCGGATGGTCCCGGTAGGCCAGTCGTGGCCAGAAGACGGAGTGCTTCTTCTTTACGTTAAACACTCAGTACACAACGTTAACAATGAAGAATCAGACTGTAATGGCGTCAGTGAGTAGATTAAGGTACAGGCTTTCATGTAGAAATAAAGTTATTTAGATATAACTATATATGACGGTAGTATCTGTTTCCGAAAGAACAGTTACCGTCGATGACCATGCAGCTTTGCTAGAAATGAAATGATAATTAAATTGACACCCTAGCTGCAAGCAGGCGTTGATACACTTCATTGGGTACATGTTGATAATGTGTGCCCCGACCGGGACTCGAACCCGGGATCTCCTGCTTACATGGCAGACGCTCTATCCATCTGAGCCACTGCGGGCACAGAGGATAGTGCGTCTGCAGAGACTTATCCCTTGCACGCTCCCCGTGAGATCCACATTCCCAACATGTCCACAACACTACATTCGTAGTGCGGCTAATAGATGTTTGCCCATCATACTCATTAAAAATATGGGTTCCCGGCCTTTGACCTTCTTGTGCGAACGCACACGCTATGCCCGAACTCGTACGGGACTTGGCAGATTAATCTGCCACGAGTAATGAGTATGATGGGTAAACATCTATTAGGCGCACAACGAGTGTAGTGGTGTGGACATGTTGGGAATGTGGATCTCACGGGGGGCGTGCAAGGAATAAGTCCCTGCAGACGCACTATCCTCTGTGCCCGCGGTGGCTCAGATGGATAGAGCGTCTGCCATGTAAGCAGGAGATCCCGGGTTGGAGTACCGGTCGGGGCACACATTTTCAACATGTCCCCAATGAAGTGTATCAACGCCTGCTTGCAGCTAGGGTGTCAATTTAATTATCGTTTTATTTAGATATCATAGCACTTTTTTTAATTTTAAAACGTTACTTTGGACGTGCTGCAACGAATATAGTTGACTTTGTTGTGAAATAAACAGCTAAATCAATACTTGCAGCAATGTCAACACAAGATGGACACGTGTTCAGCTTTAGACGCTGTAAACAGCAGGGTTCCTGCAGCAGTGGGCAGCAAGAGGCGGGCTAATAACAGCTGTCGACCGCAGGCGCCGAGCGCTTTGGACAGCGCGAGCCTCAGCTGGGGCTGATCAACAGGCCAGCGCGGCTACAGCGGAACGCACAGTGATTAGCGCGCGGTCAGCCTTATTGGCCGCGGAACGTTGCCCTGAGGGCGGCCAGCCACTTGTGGCAGGGCGCGCTGGCATCTGCGTGACCGCCAGGTCAGCCAGCTGCCGGGGATGTGGGAGGTCGTCTGCACCAGATCGCTGCAGCTAAGCTCGCCCACCGAAATAGCTCGCAGGTCGGTTTGGAGCACTGTTGACGCCGTCGGACTGGTACCGGGAAGTCACGTGACCCTTGCGTGCTTCAAATTATATGAAGTGAAGTGTGTTGGTGGTGGTGTGGCCCTCAACTACGTACCCTCAGAATCAGAGTTGAAATATTAAAAGTTTTGGCTGATTTCGTTGTCTATGCGCCGGGATACGTAGTTGCCGCATTAGAAGCCAAATACTGATGAGTCTACGGTATACAATATGAATATACATGCCGAATGGACCGCTCAGGATTGGCATCACGTTCTCATCACCGATGAGTGTTGCATATGCCGTCAGACAATCGTCGGAGACGTGTTTGAAAGCAACCCGGTCAGGTTGGACGCCTTTGACACACTGTCCAGCGAGTACAGCAAGGCGGAGGTTCCCTGCTGCTTTGGGGGTGGCATTACGTGGGACCGACGGACGCCGCTGGTGGTCATGGAAGGCGGCGTTACGGCTGTTCGATACATGAATGCCATCCTCCAACCGATAGCGCAACCATATTGGCAGCATATTGGCGAGGCATTCATCTTCATGGACGACCATTGGCGCCCCAACAGCGCACATGTTGTGAATGACTTCCTTCAGGATAACGACATCTCTCGACTAGAGTGGCCAGGATGTTTTCCAGACACGAACCCTATCGGAATGCCTGGGATAGACTGAAAAGAGCTGTTTTGGACGACACAACCTACCAACCACTCTGAGGGATCTATACCGAATCGCCGTTGAGGAGTGGGACAATCTGGACCAACAGTGCCTTCATGAACTTGTGGATACTATGCCACGACGAATACAGACATGCATCAATGCAAGAGAACGTGCTACTGGGTGTTATAGGTACCGGTGTGTACAGCAATCAGGACCACCACCTCTGAAGGTCTCGCTGTATTGTGGTCCAACATGCAATGTGTGGTCTTCATGAGCAATAAGAAAGGCGGAAATGGTGTTTATGTTGATCTCTATTCCCATTTTCTGTACACGTTCCGGAACTCTCGAAACCGAGGTGACGCAAAACTTTTGTGTGTGTGTGTGTGTGTGTGTGTGTGTGTGTGTGTGTGTGTATATATACTTTTTGAAAGTTCCTGCAATGTGACGTGCAGCTGGCTGGAGTGGCCGTGCGGTTCTAGGCGCTAGAGTCTGGAACCGCGAGACCGCTGCTGTCACAGGTTCGAATCCTGCCTCGGACATGGATGTGTGTGGTTAGTTAGGTTTAAGTAGTTCTAAGTCCTAGGGAACTGATGACCTCAGCAGTTAAGTCCCATAGTGCTCAGAGCCATTTGAACCTTTTTTTGTAACGTGCATATGTGGGCACAGCTGCAGATAAGCAACTCATTCTAAACCTCTGTCTAGATTTCAACCAAACTTGGTACACGTGTCACTTACTATCTGGAAAGAAATATTGTTCAAATAAGAAACAGCGAACTTCTATTCGGTTAGGGGTGGGGGTGGTAACATGGAGAGAGGAAGACTAGGAGTAGGAGCAGTAGGAAGAGATGGACAGACAGTAATGGGGAAGGAGAAGATTGACTGAGACATAAGGAGGAGTACATGGACAGAGAAAGTTAATAGGAGGTAGACAGAGAGGTGGAGAGGAGGAGACGAGGACATCGGGTGAGGAGGAGATACGGGGTGCAGGAAGAGATGAACTTAGAGGGGAGGGGGCAGGGGATGGACCTACGGAGAAGGGGCAGGAGTACTGAGGGAGGAGGAGGACATGTACATGGGCGTGGGGGTGGGGGAGGAGGAGCAGATGGACAGAGAGAGAGAGAGAGAGAGAGAGAGAGAGAGAGGAGGGGGCGATGGACAGAGAGGGGGATGTAGAAGGCCGACAGAGCGAAGGGACAGAGGAGATGGACTAACAGAATGGGCATAAGTACATACCTGAGCAAAGACAGGTTCTCAGCTAGTTAGTTAATAATTGTTTCTCTGAAAGTAGACACTCGTTTACACTAAACACAGTTCATGCAGTTCTGTTCCACAAATAGAATAACTCCAACAAGTTATTCTGCATGTCATCAGGGTGTAATGAATAGGGTGGGTTGCTTCCAGTATTTCGGTATATATACTAACAAAAATCTATACTGGAAGGAACGTGGTGTTTAGCTTCTCGAACAGCTAACTCAAGCAACTTACCGAACTGAAATTCAGCTTTTAAATCTCATAACACTAACTGATATACATCTCAAATCGTTATGAAAATTATCTGTGGTGATTAATAAGTCATAACCTGATCACAATTTATTCAAAGCCTGAGACTGGTTATTAGTAATAAGCTTCTAGAAATATACAGGGTGAAAAGTACTTAAACCGACAAACTCTGGGAGGTTGTAGGGGACATCAAAACAAATATTTTTCCCCAATGTCATTTTTTCCGATGAGAAGTATTTAAACCGGTAGAGGAAGATTTCTCTGGCGGCAAATGAAATAAACCAACAAACACTTTTCAATTTTTTTATGACCAAGAGGCAACACATTAACACAATCCAATTTCAATTACAGTAGATTTTCAAAAATGCCTCCATTGACACGTAAACAAAGGTTACACCGTCGGATCATGTTCTGTCTGACACGGGAAAAAACCCTAGGAGTATCCTGAATTGTTCCTGCTGCTGCTACTATCCGGGCAACCAGATCCTCTTCTGATGCAACAGGAGTTGCGTAAACAAGGTTGCGCGTCGCTCCCCACACAAAAAAGTCCAGAGGGGACATATCTGGGGATCGAGCAGGCCACGGTACAGGACCACCTCTGCCAATCCACGTTTCTGCGAACCGTCGGTCCAGGAATCGACGCTCACGTCGACTGAAATGTGCCGGCGCCCCGTCATGTTGGAACCACATGTGTTGTCTTATGGGGAGCGGGACGTCTTCCAGCAATTATGGCAATGCTCTGGCGAGAAAACTGTAATAGTGATTGCCATTTAATGGCCTAGGTAGCCGACACGGCCCAATTAAACAGTCCCCAACAACACCGACCCACACATTAACGAAGAACCGCACTTGATGAGCGCTAGTAACTGTGGCATGTGGGTTATCCTCACTCCAAACATGCAGATTGTGCATGTTGAAGACTCCATCACGCCCGAACGTTGATTCATCGGTAAACAACACAGAGGATGGAAATGTAGGATACATTTCACACTGTTCCAGGTACCACTGCGAAAACTGTGCTCTGGGTGGATAATCAACTGGTTGCAGGTTGTGGACATTGCACGATTGCTGATTGAAGGATCCCGCTCCACATGCTGCAAGACACCTTCCTCAAATTGCAGAGTTCTTACCGTGCGACGGCGTCCCTGTGCAGGTAATCTGCTAAATGACCCGGTCTCACGCAGACGTTGGTACACAGCAGCAAAGGTCGTATGATGCGGGATGCGGTGATTAGCATATTGTTGTTGATAAATGTTGTGGTTGGCAGGAGAGCCAACACCGTGTTACTAGAGGAGGCCGAAATGCACGCGTTTTAGCTCACGCAGGCTCCCGTGAGGTCTGGAACAGGACAAGGAAATTAGAATTTAGAAAAACGGACGTAGCTGGTGGAGTACTTAACTTTAATCCATTAAAGATGAGCGTCGCTTTTGACGGTACATGATTCACAATATTAATGGTAACTGAATATGGCGCCTTGCTAGGTCGTAGCAAATGACGTAGCTGAAGGCTATGCTAAACTGTCGTCTCGGCAAATGAGAGCGTATTTTGTCAGTGAACCATCGCTAGCAAAGTCGGCTGTACAACTGGGTCGAGTGCTAGGAAGTCTCTCTAGACCTGCCGTGTGGCGGCGCTCGGTCTGCAATCACTGATAGTGGCGACACGC
This sequence comes from Schistocerca cancellata, assembly GCF_023864275.1. Taxonomy (NCBI): domain Eukaryota; kingdom Metazoa; phylum Arthropoda; class Insecta; order Orthoptera; family Acrididae; genus Schistocerca; species Schistocerca cancellata. Next base: position 133,047,290 of record NC_064637.1, read on the forward strand.
GGGTCTGACGTATACTAACGGACTGCGGCCGATTTAAAGCTACCACCTAGCAAGTGTGGTGTCTGGCGGTGACACCACAATAAACCCGCTGTGCAGCTCGTCCGTTGTTGTGCGCTACGTAGTACGCACCTACCGTATCAGTGTACTCACTCCAGGTGTATCGCTCCATTAGTAGACAGAGACAGGGCACTACTACACTGGTGGACAGCAGTTGCCTGCAACCGAAGAGCGTAATACGCTCTCTAACAACTGAAGAGCATAATACGGCCTCCTCCGGTTTAAATAATCCTCATAGGAAAATATGACATTAGCGGAAAATATTTGTTTTGATGTCCCCTACAACCTCCCATAGTTTGTCAGTTTAAATACGAGAGCAGTTCAATAAGTAATGCAACACGTTTTTTTTATCGGCCAATTTTGGTTGAAAAAACCGGAAATTTCTTGTGGAATATTTTCAAACATTCTCGTATAGTTTCATTGACTTCCGACAGGTGGCAGCGCTGTACGGAGCTGTTAAAATGTCGTCTGTAACGGATGTGCGTTGCAAACAATGGGCAGTGATCGAGTTTCTTTTGGCGGAAAACCAGGGCATCTCACATATTCATAGGCGCTTGCAGAATGTCTACGGTGATCTGGCAGCGGACAAAAGCACGGTGAGTCGTTGGGCAAAGCGTGTGTCATCATCGCCACAAGGTCAAGCAAGACTGTCTGATCTCCCGCGTGCGGGCCGGCCGTGCACAGCTGTGACTCCTGCAATGGCGGAGCGTGCGAACACACTCGTTCGAGATGATCGACGGATCACCATCGAACAACTCAGCGCTCAACTTGACATCTCTGTTGGTAGTGCTGTCACAATTGTTCACCAGTTGGGATATTCAAAGGTTTGTTCCCGCTGGGTCCCTCGTTGTCTAACCGAACACCATAAAGAGCAAAGGAGAACCATCTGTGCGGAATTGCTTGCTCGTCATGTGGCTGAGGGTGACAATTTCTTGTCAAAGATTGTTACAGGCGATGAAACATGGGTTCATCACTTCGAACCTGAAACAAAACGGCAATCAATGGAGTGGCGCCACACCCACTCCCCTACGAAGAAAAAGTTTAAAGCCATACCCTCAGCCGGTAAAGTCATGGTTACAGTCTTCTGGGACGCTGAAGGGGTTATTCTGTTCGATGTCCTTCCCCATGGTCAAACGATCAACTCTGAAGTGTATTGTGCTACTCTTCAGAAATTGAAGAAACGACTTCAGCGTGTTCGTAGGCACAAAAATCTGAATGAACTTCTCCTTCTTCACGACAACGCAAGACCTCACACAAGTCTTCGCACCCGAGAGGAGCTCACAAAACTTCAGTGGACTGTTCTTCCTCATGCACCCTACAGCCCCGATCTCGCACCGTCGGATTTCCATATGTTTGGCCCAATGAAGGACGCAATCCGTGGGAGGCACTACGCGGATGATGAAGAAGTTATTGATGCAGTACGACGTTGGCTCCGACATCGACCAGTGGAATGGTACCGTGCAGGCATACAGGCCCTCATTTCAAGGTGGCGTAAGGCCGTAGCATTGAATGGAGATTACGTTGAAAAATAGTGTTGTGTAGCTAAAAGATTGGGGAATAACCTGGTGTATTTCAATGCTGAATAAAACAACCCCCGTTTCAGAAAAAAAAATGTGTTGCATTACTTATTGAACTTCCCTCGTACATTTCACCCTGTACATGAGTGACTAAATCGAAACATTCATAAAATCCATAACGCGTGTTGATCGTTGCCTATAAAGTTATTATAACAAACTGTATGTTCGACACCCTAGAATCTTCACCTCGAGTTTTAAAAAACACGCTCGCCCATTGAGTGCAGCCATTCACAAACCTCTCACGTTTAGACCAGCACTCAGCGAGTGGAATGCACAGGGGATTGGTGTGTGGGTGGATGTAATCAGCAGATGTGTTTACCCGCTTAACCTGTTAGTTCGGCTTTACGTCAGCACGTTGCTTAACTACCCCTCATCCCGCCTACTCGCTGCGCACTGACGTGCACTTAGCAGCTCTGAAACGCTGCTGCCAGAGGGAACGTGTGAGGGGAAACTTTGTCAGGGTGTCGTTCGCACAGACAGAGTCCGAGCGTTACTCACCGCCTATCAAACCGACACTCTCGTTAAGAGAGTGTTAATCAGCTAATTAAATCCTATGTTCAAATTGGCATGTTTAATGCGCTTTCTGCATCTTTTGACCCTATCAGACTTCGTGTACAACTCTTCTGATGATCGAATACACCTGAATTAGAGTTCGTTTCTCTGGTTCAAACAAATGGCTCTGACCACAATGGGACTTAACATCTGACGTCATCAGTCCCCTAGAACTTAGAACTACTTAAACCTAGCTAACCTAAGGGCATCACACACACATCCATGCCCGAGCCAGGATTCGAACCTGCGACCGTAGCGGTCGCACGGTTCCAGACCGAAGCGCCTAGAACCGCTAGGCCACACCGGCCTGCGTTTCTGTGGTCTTTTTCTGCATCAAGTATATACATAGTAGTTTCATAAATTCAAAACATTTTTCTTGCTGCAACGCAAAATTTGCTTCCTTCCATCTTGGCCAGTTAGGAACCACTTCATAGTTTCGATTCCTTTTTCCAATTAAATTTGATGTTGTGAATTTCTGAAGCTTTTATAACTACTCGTATCCACTTTGTTGTTAATTTATCTTCCTCGAGATACTTCAAGAAATGTTTTGTCAGGCTATTGTCAATCATTCTGTATAATTCTACAACCTCTTCTTATCTTTATTGTTTATATTAATTTCTTATATTTCATCATTGCTCCTTACATTCTTGTTTTTTCTTGTTAGTGCACCTAACATTTTCCTTGCAGTTCTTCTCTCTAATATCTCTAGTTTGTCTAATTTGTAATTCAGTGCTTGGTATTTACTTGTTTAGCGGCGTTCTGGTTCCATCCCTGTATTGCAATGCACTCTTTTTGCATTACTTACCACGAAGCTTTTGTTGTACATCTTATGTAGTTATTCCTTATGGCCTTTCCATTTTGTGTATTCTTTCACTTTATGGGCAGATATTCTTATCTGTTGACCTGTTTTCTTGGATTATCTGTAGAAAATACGTGAATATTTTGGTCTTTTATGTTAGACCAAAATACACATATCAAAAAAAGTTTTGCATCGCCCCAGTTTCCAGAACACCTGAAGGTAGACGTTGACTGTGGATATTGTATAACAGACACAGTCCCTTTGACTGTTCAGATATGTCACTAAACCCGCCCAAAGATGTAAACAACCATGCATGAGCAGCGCCTATTGGACGGAGGGGGTCCGAAAGCCGATCAGTTCCAGTCATTCCATCAGGAAGGAGGTATGCGGCTCGTGTTGTCTGTAGTTTAACCATGTCTAGATGGTCAAAAAAAATGGTTCAAATGGCTCTGAGCACTATGGGACTTAACATCTATGGTCATCAGTCCCCTAGAACTTAGAACTACTTAAACCTAACTAACCTAAGGACAGCACACAACACCCAGCCATCAAGAGGCAGAGAAAATCCCTGACCCCGCCGGGAATCGAACCCGGGCGTGGGAAGCGAGAACGCTACCGCACGACCACGAGATGCGGGCTCTAGATCGTCAATACCAGTTGTCCAGGATGTACGCAGCTCGTGTTGTCTGTGGTTCAACCATGCCTAGACGGTCAGTACCGCGGTTCGATCGCGTCCGCATTGTTACTTTGTGCCAGGAAGGACTCTCAGTAACGGAAGTGTCCAGGCGTCTCGGAGTGAACCAAAGGCTGCATGATGCGCAACTTCAGTCCCGGCGTCCATGGCGATGTCGATCTTTGAAACCACGACACCATGCGGCGTGGTACAGATGGGCCCAACAACATGTTGAATGGACTGCTCAGAATTGGCATCTCGTTCTCCTCACCGATGAGTGTCGCAAATGCCTTCAAACAGACAATCTTCGGAGACGTGTTTGGAGGCAAACCGGTCTGGCTGAACGCCTTAGACACACTGTCCAGCGAGTGTAGCAAGATTGAGGTTCCTTGCTGTTTTGGGGTGGCATTACGTACGCTTGTGGTGGTCGTGGAAGGCGCCGTAACAACTGTAGGATACGGGAATGACATCCTTCGACCGATAGTGCAACCATATCGGAAGCATGTTGGCGAGGAATTGGTCTTCATGGCTTGGTTTAAATTGCTCTGAGCACTAGGCGTCTTAACTTCTGAGGTCATCAGTTGCCTAGAACTTAGAACTAATCAAACCTAAGTAACCTAAGGACATCACACACATCCATGCCCGAGGCAGGATTCGAACCTGCGACCGTAGCGGTCGCTCGGCTCCAGACTGCAGCGCCTAGAACCGCAAGGCCACTCTGGCCGGCCATTGGTCTTCATGGACGACCATTCGCGCCCCAATTGTGCTCATCTAGTGAATGACGTCATTCAGGATAACGACAACACTCGAATAGAGTGGCCAGTATGTTCTCCATACACATGCCTGGGATAGATTGAAAAAGGCTGTTTATGGACGACGTGACCCAACAACCAGTCTGAGGGATCTACGCCGAATCGCCGTTGAGGAGTGGGACAATCTGGACCAGCAGTGCCTTGATAAACTTGTGGATAGTATGCCACGACGAATACAGGCTTGCATCAACGCAAGAGGACGTGCTACTGGGTATTAGAGGTACTGGTATATACAGCAATCTGGACCACCACCTCCGAAGGTCTCGCTGTATTGTGGTACAACTTGCAATGTGTGGTTTTCATGAGCAATAAAAAGCGCGGAAATGGTGTTTTTGTTTATCTCTATTCCAATTTTCTGTACGGGTTCCGGAACTCTCGGATCCGACATGATGCAAAACTTTTTTCTTGTATGAATAGCAGTATAACGCTTGCTGCCTTTTTGTGTCATGTTGGTGATAAAAATGTCGTGTGACTAGGGCCTCCTGTCGGATAGACCGTTCGCCGGGAGCAAGTCTTTCTATTTGACGCCACTTCGGCGACTTGCGCGTCGATGTGGTTGAAATGATGATGATTAGGACAACACAACATCCAGCCCCTGAGCGGAAAGATAAATTTAGTTCTCTCTATAGAGATTCTTAAACCTGCTCCACTGTCTAGATGTTTCTAGAGATTGACTCGTATTCCTGCGGATACTAGATTTTCAGATGGTATAATAAAATCGTTGGCAAACGCCAGGCGGTTCACTTCACTACACCATTTCTTTCTCCCTAGTGTTATTGGCGGTGTTTGACATTCCTTTAATTTTTAATTCCAAATTTTCACAATTTTTAATAATACTTGTTTGAAGAGGACTGGAGACTAGTCACTATCTTGTGTTGCAGACGTATACAGGTTGAAGGACTTAGATAATTCGCCGTTGAACTTCTTTTTTGAGAGTGTCTCTGTATGCATTTCACCAATTAAATTCGCCAGTTTAGTTTTAACATCAAATCCTCAGAACAACATACGAGAGGCGTTCAGTATGTAATGCAACACATTTTTTTTCTCTACCAATTTTGGGTAGGAAAATCGGAATTTGCTGAGGGACATCCTGGCATATTCCCATTTCAACCCGTATAGTTTCATAAAGTTCCGATAGGCGGTGGCGCTGTACTTCACCTTCAAAATGGCGTCTGTAATGGAAGTTGTCCGAGAGAGCTGTCACTGAGTTTCTTTTGTTGGAAAATCAAAGCATCGGACATACTCACAGGCGCTTGCAGTATGTCTACGGAGATCTCGTAATGAACAAAAGCGCGGTGAGTCGTGGGGCAAGGCGTATGTCATGGTCGCACCAAGGTCGAACAAACCTGTCCGATCTCCCCCCGCGTGCCGACCAGTCACACACAGCTGCAATACTGTAACGTGCGGACACTCTCGTTCGAGATGATCGACGAATCACAGACAAACACCTCGCTGCTCAACTGGACGTCTCTGTTGGTAGTATTGACGCATTCGTCCACCAGTTGGGATATTCAAAAGTGTGTGTGTGTGTGTGTGTGTGTGTGTGTGTGTGTGTGTGTGTCGTATGTTCTGACGGAACGAATATTTACAATGGATAGAGTAGTGGGCACTCCTCAATCGGAAATGATAAGGTAGTGAGCAAGGTCAAAAAGATTACATGTTGCGACCGTCGATCAACATTGAACTTTCGCAGGAAAACATTACTGACGAACTTGGTTTTCGGAAACTGTGTGCGAGGTGGATACCAAAACAGCTCACAGATCCACACTACGTCAATAGATTCGCATCTTCACGAGTATTTCTAGCGCTTCGAACTGAAAGGTGAACAACTTCTTGCCTCTGGCTCTCTACAACCCTACGACGAAAAGACAATCAGTGCAGTGGTGGCATCCCTCCTTACCACCAGCGACAAAATTCAGAACCGTTATTTCGACCTGTTTCTTTTGGTAAGGTAAACAGATTATCCTCATTGAATTGTTGCCCCATGGGGAATCAATTGATGTTGCTCGGTATTATGCATCCCTAAAACAAACCGTGAATGAAGATACAGAACAAAAGAGGGGGAGCCCTGAGCTGGAAGCTCCTGACGTTCAGCTTTTCAACTCTCTGAAGTTGTGGAAAAAGGTTTACTGTTGACAATAAGGGTCAAGAGTGCCGTCAAGCAATGGCCCAAAGAGGCGGCGGGCGCCATTTTCGACGAAGTGCTGACAAAGTGCATTGAGAACGAAGGCGACTACGTCGCATTACAGTCTTTGCTGCGCATATGAGAATGTACCTCTTGTGTTGTAGTAGCTTTCCGTTTTGTAACACATTTTGTTGGTCGTATCTGTTCCAAGTGAGTTCGTGTACTTATTGTAGTGTTGTCGTTATTTCACTGTTAGCTTTCTGACTTATCCCTGCAGGTTCAATGATCTCTCAGAGGTAGATGAAATAGTCTATTTGGGAGTTTTACCGTACTTGGCGATTAAATGTTGACTGTTGAATCCTGATCTGGTCCCATCCATGTATGAAATTTGGAACTCAGTTTTTGGTGATATCCCGCGATGTTTCTATACGGATTGAATTACGATTCATGAGTTATTGGGGAGTGTTGGAATTTCATCAGGAAATCCTAGGTAATGAAGCTGAATTTTATTTTGGAGACTTTTGCCAATGTTTATACCTCTGGTTTCGTTATGCCGCGCCCTGATCACTTTTCCCAGAACGAAGTTGAACATTACTAGCGACAATCCGACCGCCTGCCTGACAGTTGCTTTTATTCTGAAAGATTCGGAAAATTTTCTCAAAAATTTAACGTGTAATATTTACTTAACATTCATTTTGCACAAAGGTTGAATTAGAAATATATTCATATAAAGACATTATATAATATCAAGACACTGCTGATTATATTGATAATTACCATAGACCTATTTCGGCGTGACTGCCATCTTCAGGTTGTCTGTGAAAAGTTCGTAGTTACTACTCTATTTCAAAACTATTTCAAATCAGGGAGGGTGACAGTAGCGCATCAGCTTTCTTCCGCCACTTGAAAACAGAACGTCATGTAGCGTACGAGTCAGAACTGATTGTCGAGGATTGACACATTGCACAAAAGGACCACTAACGAGTATTGTTGGAGAAATCTAAATATATTCTCACATACAAAATTGCTCTCAAGAAATTCTGAATGAATAGACAGATTTGAACCACAAACATTATATAAACAATTTCATTGAAACTATGCCTGTAAAGAGGAGATAAGCAGAAAAAGAAAATCTACAGTCAAATCAGACATCATGTTACCACGAAATTAAAGCATACGTTTAAGAAACTAACATCCGGAAATTATGACAAACCTCGCGCACCACAAGACTGACTGATATAACTAGTTCCATAAGAAATAATACGATTAAATTACATATGAGCGTAGGATCACATAAACACGAATCAACAAGCTGGGAAGAACAAAGATATGACCTACAGAATACCATAGAAGAAAACAGGCTGTAACTGTGTAACATCGCTGACTCAACGGTCAATTCAGCTGTCACGAAACGCCATTATGATACAAACTTCCATTATTCGACAACTATTACGCAAGTAACTGCTCCAGCAAAAGTTGAACATCTACTGTAGCTACAACAGCATCAAAGGAGCAAGCTTATACAGTAGTGTGTCGACAACTGAGATATGGATGGATACCAAGACCACATGGTGCACGTAGAAAAAAAAAGTAAAACGTTAAATAACCTCTTTTAAAATTTGAAATATTGTACCAAACTATGTACTTTGTTAGAGATAACCTGAAGGTGGCAATCACGTCAACATAGGACTACAGTAATAAACAATATAACCAAGCAAGGCAGCCTCTTGGTCTCATAATATACTACTTGCCACTAAAATTGCAACACCAAGAAGAAATGCATATGATAAACGGGCATTTATTGGACAAATATATTATACTAGAACTGACGTGTGATAAGATTTTCACGCAATTTGGGTGCATAGATCCTGAGAAATCAGTTCCCAGAACAACCACCTCTGGCCGTAATAACGTCCTTGATACGCCTGGGCATTGAGTCAAACACAGTTTGGATGGCGTGCACAGATACAGCTGCCCATGCAGCTTCAACACGATACCACAGTTCATCAGGAGTAGTGACTGCCGTATTGTGACGAGTCAGTTGCTCGCCCACCATTGACCAGACGTTTTCAGTTGGTGAGAGATCTGGAGAATGTGCTGGCCAGGGCAGCAGTCGAACATTTTCTATATCCAGAAAGGCCTGTACAGGACCTGCAACATGCGGTCGTGCATTATCCTGCTGAAATGTAGGATTTCGCAGGGATCGAATGGAGGGTAGAGCCACGGGTCGTAACACATCTGAAATGTAACGTCCACTGTTCAAAGTGCCGTCAAGTCGAACAACAGGTGACCGGGACGCGTAACCAATGGCATCCCGTACCATCACGCTGGGTGATACGCCAGTATGGCGGATGAATACACGCTTCCAATGTGCGTTCACCGCAATGTTCCCAAACACGGATGCGACCATCATGATGCTGTAAACTGAACCTGTATTCATCCGAAAAAATGACGTTTTGCCATTCGTGCACCCAGTTTCGTCTTCGAGTACAGCATCGCAGGAATTCCTGTCTGTGATGCAGCGTTAAGGGTAACCGCAGCCACGGTCTCCGAGCTGATAGTCCATGCTGCTGCAAACGTCGTCGAACTGTTCGTGCAGATGGTTGTTGTCTTGCAAACGTCCCCATCTGTTGAGCCAGGGATCGAGACGTGCCTGCACGATCCGTTACAGCCACACGGATAAGATGCCTGTCATCTCGACTGCTACTGATACGAGGCCGTTGGGATACAGCACGGCATTCCGTTCAAATGGTTCCAATGGCTCTGAGCACTATGGGGCTTAACATCCGAGGCCATCAGTCCCCTAGAACTTAGAACTACTTAAACCTAACTAACCTAAGGACATCACACACATCCATGCCCTAGGCAGGATTCGAACCTGCGACCGTAGCAGTCGCGCGGTTCCGGACTGCGCGCCTAGAACCGCTAGACCACTGCGGCCGGCACGGCATTCCGTATTACCCTCCTGAACCCACCAATTCCATATTCTGCTAACAGTCATTGGATCTCGACCAACGCGAGCAGCAATGTCCCGATACGATAAATCGCAATTGCGATAGGCTACAATCCGAATGTTATCAAAGTCGGAAACGTGATGGTACGCATTTCTCCTCCTTACACGAGGCATCACAACAACGTTTCACCATGGAACGCCGGTCAACTGCTGTTTGTGTATGAGAAATCGGTTGGAAACTTTCCTCATGTGAGCACGTTGTAGGTGTCACCACCGGTGCCAACCTTGTGTGCTTGCTCTGAAAAGCTAATCATTTGCATATCACAGCATCTTCTTCCTGTCGGTTAAATTTCACGTCTGTAGCACGTCATGTTCATGGTGTAGCAATTTTAATGGCCAGTAGTGTATAATAGGTAATGTCCTTATGTGAGGTATACGACTCTGCGGGCCCAGATGAGTACAAAAAGGGAAATACTTGTTCAGCACAATTCAACTACCCCGTTGACAACTCTTTTGCTGTTTCTATGGAGCTATACCCTGAGGGTGGGAACTCCGCCAACGAGCCGCAAATGTACGTTGATGACTGTCCTCCCAGTTTTAGATTGGTTCAAATGGCTCTGAGCACTATGGGACTTAACATCTTAGGTCATCAGTCTCCTAGAACTTAGAACTACTTAAACCTAACCAAACTAAGGACATCACAAACAACCATGCCTGAGGCAGGATTCGAACCTGCGACCGTAGCGGTCGCGCGGTTCCAGACTGAAGCGCCTAGAACCGCTCGGCCACAACCGCAGGCCCAGTTTTAGAGTATAAATATTATTCAGTTGACCTTAGCAGATGAAAACCCTATAACGCGACGTCCTTTTTACGATATTAGCCAAACTTTTGGTAATTCGGAACCACCGACTAACTTGAAGCTTACCTCCACGATTTTCAACGAACTGCCCGTCAGTTGCCAGCGGCAGGCCTCGTACTGCACACACTCCAGACAATGTGCAGAGAGTTAACGAATTGGTTACTGCTGGCAGACGCATCACACTGAACGAATTGTCACGCTACGTTGGGATAGGGGAAGGAAGTGTTTGCAGACTAGTGAAAGTGTTGGCGTTCAAACAAGCAGGGTAAAAACCATGGAAGCGATCACAAAACTCAGATGGACAACACTGAAACACCCTCCTTACAGCTCTGACCTGGTTCCATGTGACTATCATCTCTTTGGGAAACTGAAAGACTCTCTTCGTCGAACAAGGTTTGAAGATGATGACTCCCTTGTGCACGCTTCCAAACAGTAGCTCCAACAGGTTGGTCCAGAATTTTATCGTGCGGGTATACAGGCGCTGCTTCCAAGATGGCGTAAGGCAGTTGAGAGGCATGGAAATTATGTGGAGAAATGAAAATATTGTTCTTAAATGACGTATCTACACACTGTAAAACTTTCAGACATGTAGAATAAAAGATGGATTTTAAAAAAAAATAGTGTGCATTTCTTTTGGAGTGACCCTCGTATATGTAATCGCATTTCGAATGATTCTAGCTTCTACGTAATAAAATTAATTTTCTGGGTTAATCACTTACAATAAAAAGCCCACTACGCGTTTCCATAGTCGCTATCATCTGTTGGATTTTGTTCTGTTTAATCGTGGATCGAATGTGTCGTGTATCTGCAGACAGCAGAGATATGAAGATTACGTGCCGTGAAATTTCCTGGCAGATTAAATCTATCTACCGAACAGGGACTCGAACCGGGAACCTCTGACTTTCGCACGCAAGTATTCTACCGACTGACCTACGCAAGCGCGATTGACGAAACACACCCACAGCTTTCTCAGACAAATGTTGTCCAGTATTAGTAGACAGGCCAGCACTGCACTAAGCTGCGCCATTTACGAGCAGATATATAGACAGCGTTATCCGGCGACACCATTATGAGGTAAGAATTTTTCAGTTTATTCAGACTGATTTCACAGGGCCATGGCGTATCGCTGCCTATGTCAAAATTTATCAGTTTTTATGAGTAAATATATTAACAAAACCATTATCATTTTTATTTTTATACGGGAAGGTTAAATATATCCGCTGATTGTTTTGTCCTTTGTGGCTCAGAGCATGCGGCGCCCGTACACCCGATTTTTGAAGCTTCCCCATTGCATGGAAGTGACACACGACGGTGGAATAATCATAGTTCATAACATTCGCAAAGTATCGATCACACTAACGTGGATCACTGTTGATTAATGCTTTCAAGGTGAGCCGGATGTGCCTACGCTGCCATGTTAAAATCACTAAGTTTGAGGAACATTTATGAATAAACTACCAAATAGAAAAATTTGAATTTTTTTTACATATAGAGTGGTTTAGTATTGCAGTTATGACAGAGGGATTTTGGAGTATCTTTTCTAGTTTCTTTCCAATTATTTTTTTTATCAATGACCCAAATTTTTTTTCACAAATAATTGCTTTATAATTAAACTGAAATGAAACTACTGAACATATTGCCAAATGGCTGAGTTACAATGTAAGTTTGATCACTAGGAGTGCTGTATAAAAATTTCATCTCTCTAGCTTGAGTGGATTTTGGGAAAATGTTCCTTATATTCGAAAAATTCTAATTTATGGGAAACGGCTATCAAAGTTTCTCAATACATTCCTGCACTATAGGATGGATTATCAGGGTCTTCTTCTTCATCCTCCAAAAGCTTCCTCTTCTGTCTTCTTTTCTGGCCTGTTGTTCCATCATACTTCATATGCCTTTCTCTTCTTTCTGCTCCTCTTATCCTTTCTCTGTCAATATTTCTTAGTGCTCGTACAGTGTTCTCCCCAAAATGGCTCTGAGCACTATGGGACTTAACATCTGAGGTCATGAGTCCCCTAGAACTTAGAACTACTTAAACCTAACTAACCTAAGGACATCACACACATCTTTGCCCGAGGCAGGGTTCGAACCTGCGACCGTAGCAGTCGCGCGGTTCCGGACTGTGTTCTCCCCAGCTGTAAATCCTAATGCCTTCAGAACTTCAAACTTCACACTGTTCCCTTGGTTGTAGGTTGCTATTGCATCATAAATGCCAAAGTGCAGTGTTTTTGTGCTTACAAACACCCTTTTAGGAATCACTTTCCAAATCAAATTGTTTACGCTCTCATTAGGATTCTGCGTCTTTCCGTGTAGACATTTGAGTAACAATTCTGGCTGTGCTAAGTCATGAAAAATTGGTTTTATTGCATTTATCACAGCTGCTGGCAAACCATGTTTGTGATCATAGGCCTTTTTTGCATTATATTTGCACCAGGAATCTTTTGGGCACAGGTTGTGTTGAGGGTATTCATTGGAAGAGGCAGTATGAAGGAACAATGCCCACACTGCTTTTCGCATCTCACTAACATTACTAGTATTTTGCCTTATAGCATACCCACAATATCTCTGTAGACATTCAATCACCTCATGAGTAAGCCTGCCTCTCCCTCCTATTGTCTTTCCATCACTGAGCATACTTGAACCCAAAGTTTGTTTGAGTCTTCGAAGCCGTGCACCCATACGCTTTTGCACATGCCAAATGCATTCCAACTTTTCAACTACAAATTCATTTCCATATGGTTTCAGTTGCTCTATAGTCTTGAAACCTTTGGAGTCACCATCCCCAAGGTAGTATTTGCTAGAAGATGTCACAGGGCTATGGCCGGCCATGTGTTGCTTAGCAGAAGAACGTACTGTTTCAGTAATTGTAGTATCGCAACTTGGTATTAGTGTTAATTTTCTTTTCCCTACGTCCTTCCTCTTCTTATATAAACGGCTACTAAAACGTGGCATCGTAACCAGAACAACGCTTTACACAAGAAGTATAACACTACCAACAACAGGCGCAACTCTGAACTAATTGGAAAGAGACGATGTTCCGCGCTCTTAGCGCTTCATTTGTCACAGAAAACAATGTAGCCAACCCTTGCACACTCGCTGTATGCGTAACATAAGGCGCTGTATGCGTAACAGGCCGAGAAAATCCCAAGAAGTTCGCCAGGAAGTCACGAGAGGGTGTTAGATGCATTCAGCGGCCGCCCATTTCCTCTGCAGGCGTGGGGGAAAATGGTAATAACTCCACTTCTAGGGCGAGTAGAACAATACTTCAAAGTTTACATTAAAGAGGAATGTTCCAATTAATTTTCGGTAGCAAAAAAATCGTAATTTTTTGGATTTGACCACCTCCGGCTCCCCTTAAATTATTTGCATCAAACGTAAAAAGTCTTCCTCGATGTGGAGAGTCACTAAGGTACAAACGATTCTGCTTAAAACGACAAAACCATTTTCTTGCCGTCATGTGTCCAGAGGTGTTATCCTCAGACACGGCGCAAATCTTTCTGCCTGCCTCAGCTGCAGTTACCACTCTATTGAACTCAAACAGAAGAATACGTCGCAAATGTTTCAGATTTCTATACTTGGTACTCCATTTTCTAGCGTCGAAAGCTCTACTCGCTAAGACAAAATGATAATATAGAAACTCAAATAGCAACGGTGAACTACAAATAGAAAACGACAGTCGATAAGTAAATCGATAGCAACCAGAATACCAACAAGCAAAGCGAAAGCGCTACGAACTTAGCACCAACCTAATATTTTACCCAAGTATTTTACTTCTAGTTTCTTCTCTCCTCCTTATATTTCTTAATCTTATTTCTCTGTTGTCAACAAGGCTTCTTTCACCATTCAAATTGGACTATATTCGTTGTTCAAGCCATCTTACGCTACCTGGCTACCCAGATAGAATAATTCTCTCGTTTCTTCTGTTACTGTGTCGCCTCCACCTAGGTGTCAAATATAGTGGAATGGTTATTATTATCTGACTGCAGCTTACATTTCATTTGTGAAAACGCAGTTGTTTCCATCCGGCTGGTTCTGCAGTATTCTCGGACCAACATGAACGTATGACAGTGGACCTAGGCTTTTACTCGTCACGTAACGATGTTGTATTGTGTGCTACGCCTGAGCGATATGCACTCTCCGATCACAAATATCAGAACAGCTACACAATGTGATCTAAAGTATCCGGACACCCCCAAAAACATACGGTTTTCATATTAGGTGCATTGTGCTGCCACCTACTACCAGGTACTCCATATCAGCGACCTCAGTAGTCAATAGACATCGTGTGAGAGCAGAATGGGGCGCTCCGCGCAACTCACGGACTTCGAACATGATCAGGTGATTGCGTGTAATATGTGTCATACGAGTGTACGTGAGATATCCACAAACCTAAACATCCCTAGGTCCACTATTTCCGATACGATAGTGATGTGGAAACGTGAAGGGACACGTGCAGCACAAAAGCCTACAGGCCGACCTCGTCTGTTGACTGACAGAGACCGCCGACAGTTTAGGAGAGTCGTAATGTGTAATAGGCAGACATCTATCCAGACCATCACACAGGAATTCCAAACTGCATCAGGATCTATTGCAAGTACTACGACAGTTAGGCGGGAGGTGAGAAAACTTGGATCACATGGTCGAGCGCCTGCTCATAAGCCACACATCACACTGGTAAATGCCAAACGACGGCTTGCTTGGCTCAAATGGTTCAAATGGCTCTGAGCACTATGGGACTTAACATCTGTGGTTATCAGTCCCCTAGAACTTAGAACTACTTAAATCTACCTAACCTAAGGACATCACACACATCCATGCCCGAGGCAGGATTCGAACCTGCGACCGTAGCAGTCGCGCGGTTCCGGACTGCGCGCCTAGAACCGCTAGACCACCCCGGCCGGCGGCTTGCTTGGTGCAAGGAGCGTAAAAATTGGACGATTGAACAGTGGAGTGACGAATCACGGTACACAATGTGGCGATCGGATGGCAGGGGGTGGGTATGGCGAATGCCCGTGAACATCTGCCAGTGTGTGTAGTTCCGACAGTAAAATTCAGAGGCGGTGGTGTTACGGTGTGGTCGTGTTTTTCATGGAGGGGGCTTGCACCCCTTATTTTGCGTAGCAGTATCACAGCACTAGCCTACATTGATGTTTTAAGCACCTTCTTGCTTCCCACTGTTGGAGAGCAATTCGGGGATGGTGATCGCATGTTCCAACACCATGGAGCACCTGTTCATAGCCGCGGGGGGTAGCCGAGCGGCCTTGGACGTCTCATCATTGTTCGCGCCGCTGCCCCCGTCGGCGGTTCGAGTCCTCCCTCGGGCATGGGTGTGTGTGATGTCAGTAGTGTAAGTTAGATTAAGTAGTATGTAAGCATAGGGACCGATGACCTCAGCAGTTTGGTCTCATAAGACCTTACCATAACTTTCGAATTTTTACCTTTTCATAAACCACGGCCTTAGGCGGAGTGGTTACGTGACAGCAACATCCCTGTAATGGACTGGCCTGCACATACACTCCTGGAAATGGAAAAAAGAACACATTGACACCGGTGTGTCAGGCCCACCATACTTGCTCCGGACACTGCGAGAGGGCTGTACAAGCAATGATCACACGCACGGCACAGCGGACACACCAGGAACCGCGGTGTTGGCCGTCGAATGGCGCTAGCTGCGCAGCATTTGTGCACCGCCGCCGTCAGTGTCAGCCAGTTTGCCGTGGCATACGGAGCTCCATCGCAGTCTTTAACACTGGTAGCATGCCGCGACAGCGTGGACGTGAACCGTATGTGCAGTTGACGGACTTTGAGCGAGGGCGTATAGTGGGCATTCGGGAGGCCGGGTGGACGTACCGCCGAATTGCTCAACACGTGGGGCGTCAGGTCTCCACAGTACATCGATGTTGTCGCCAGTGGTCGGCGGAAGGTGCACGTGCCCGTCAACCTGGGACCGGACCGCAGCGACGCACGGATGCACGCCAAGACCGTAGGATCCTACGCAGTGCCGTAGGGGACCGCACCGCCACTTCCCAGCAAATTAGGGACACTGTTGCTCCTGGGGTATCGGCGAGGACCATTCGCAACCGTCTCCATGAAGCTGGGCTACGGTCCCGCACACCGTTAGGCCGTCTTCCGCTCACGCCCCAACATCGTGCAGCCCGCCTCCAGTGGTGTCGCGACAGGCGTGAATGGAGGGACGAATGGAGACGTGTCGTCTTCAGCGATGAGAGTCGCTTCTGCCTTGGTGCCAATGATGGTCGTATGCGTGTTTGGCGCCGTGCAGGTGAGCGCCACAATCAGGACTGCATACGACCGAGGCACACAGGGCCAACACCCGGCATCATGGTGTGGGGAGCGATCTCCTACACTGGCCGTACACCACTGGTGATCGTCGAGGGGACACTGAATAGTGCACGGTACATCCAAACCGTCATCGAACCCATCGTTCTACCATTCCTAGACCGGCAAGGGAACTTGCTGTTCCAACAGGACAATGCACGTCCGCATGTATCGCGTGCCACCCAACGTGCTCTAGAAGGTGTAAGTCAACAACCCTGGCCAGCAAGATCTCCGGATCTGTCCCCCATTGAGCATGTTTGGGACTGGATAAAGCGTCGTCTCACGCGGTCTGCACGTCCAGCACGAACGCTGGTCCAACTGAGGCGCCAGGTGGAATTGGCATGGCAAGCCGTTCCACAGGACTACATCCAGCATCTCTACGATCGTCTCCACGGGAGAATAGCAGCCTGCATTGCTGCGAAAGGTGGATATACACTGTACTAGTGCCGACATTGTGCATGCTCTGTTGCCTGTGTCTATGTGCCTGTGGTTCTGTGAGTGTGATCATGTGATGTATCTGACCCCAGGAATGTGTCAATAAAGTTTCCCCTTCCTGGGACAATGAATTCACGGTGTTCTTATTTCAATTTCCAGGAGTGTAGTACTGACCTGAATCCTATAGAACACCTTTAAGATGTTTTGGAACGCAGTCTTCATGCCAGGTCTCATCGAACGACATCTATATCTCTCCTCAGTGTAGCACTCCGTGAAGAATGGGCTACCATTCCCCAAGAAACCTTACAACATCTGACTGAACGTACGCTTGCGAGAGTGGTTCAAATGGCTCTGAGCACTATGGGACTTAACATCTGAGGTCATCAGTCCCCTAGAACTTAGAACTACTTAAACCTAACTAACCTAAGGACATCACTCACACATTCATGCCCGAGGCAGGATTCGAACCTGCGACCGTAGCGCGGTTCCGGGCTGAGGCGCCTAGAACCACTCGGCGATAGCGGCCGGCTATAATATATTCCTGTATGGTAGTTTTGAGAGGTTACACTCTATTTAAATTCTCATATTTCTATATTCCCTTCTTAATTTTTGTATTTTATTCTTATGCTTATTCTTCAGGAAGATTTGTTACATTCCCTTGCATGATGCCAATCTCAGGAACAATTGAAACATACGAACATACGAATTACGAACACCATGAGTACCGTGCGGAGGCGGGTTTGGAACAGCGACATTTCTTCACATGAATCGCACTCGAGAAAGAAACTTTGTTAACATTCATGAATGTTTCACGCGTTGGCAGTAATTTCGTGGCAAACCACGCATAACGAATGGCTTTTCCGAAAACTGTCGACTACTGTGATTATGGGTAAATATACAGTCCAGGAATGTCACCGAAAATGATTTCAAATAATTTTTACATCCATTTGTCGTTTTTATTTTATTTTATTTTTTTTTTCAAATTCATTCACCAGACATGCAGTTAGCAGATAAATGAGGACAATGTTATTTCACTATGCATTGGCAAACATTTCCGTACCAATCTTCTACGGACACGGGTATATCGATGAAAAACAAAAATAAAAGTGATAATCGGGTTTAGAACACGAAGCGCGGAAGTGTGAAGCCACTACTTAAGTCGAATTACTTATTTAATAAAAGTCACATAAAGTACTTCTAAATCATTGATCGTCGATTTCGCAGAAACCGTCGAGAATCTTCGGGTGAGCCTAGACTCAGGTTCGCCTATTTTGACACCTCTTCCATTGGGCGAATTTTCTGAGAAATGTGGTTGTGGCACTTGATGAGCTATCCTCGTCAGCGACGCAAAACATTTGTCACGGATGGTGGGGTGAATTCAGCTTCCGCTTATATGTTATCCCTACGGTCGGAGGAGGGCATATTGAACATCTGTAAACTTCCATGTGCGTACAATCAAATACAATTTACAGAATCAAAATACAGACTTAAGTTCAGGAAATAAGACCAACTGAAACTGTGTCCATCGTTTTGAATCACCCAGTACTTTTTAAAAATGGCCACTCTTAAAATAGCCTCTCAGTGAATGTGATAAAAGAAAAAAAATATTGTATATTAACCGTCAATCAGGTATCTGCATACAGAGATCATCATTTTTCCGAAAGAATAATAGCATTCTTTGTCTGCTTTGGAGATTCATACTTCGTTTAAAAACTCATTTCGTCCCACAATGGAGCTAAACAGTATACACACATCCGGAACAGAAAGTTTCTCTTGACTCTCCCATCGGTCAGAATATTTTCTCCGTTCTGGCAGCAGTGCACCGCCGATTGGGGGCTGAGCAGGGTTGTAAGTTTCGGCCGACCGCATCACCACGTTAGAAAGCACACGGGCACAAAGCTAAAGGCAGGCGCCCCCGCGCATCTGCTGAACCTCTCCAGGAACCAATCAGCTCCGGCTCTCTAGCAAGAGGGCGTAATCAGCCGTCTTCAGGTACAGACAGACACACAGACAGCGGTAGCAGACAAGGGAGCGCAGTCTCTATGTACGGACCACGGAGGCCAGATGAAACCGCTCTCTCTACTCTGGTCCTATCGTGACGTCAAAGGGACACCAGGGGTCACAGAAGCGCCGCGTTACATACTGGGAGGAGCTGTAACCCATTTTATGAAAGTTGTCTCATTTCTGTTATATAACGGGGCTGGGCATATGGCGTTTAGTTAACGCCAGCCCCATCCTCAAGACTGTGTCCGCCTCGCTAGCTGTGCGGTCAGCGCGGTGGATTGCTAACCACATAGGTCCGGGTTCGATTCTCGGCCGGGTCGGAGATTTTCTCCTCTCGGCAACTGGGTGTTGTGTTGTCCTTACGTTCGTACTGTCGTAACTGACATTCCACTCTTGAGAAAGCCAATAAAATTAAAAATATCGAAAGTCTCAAGAGGGCTTCTTGGATAATATAAACACACCAGAAAAAGTTTTCCATCACTACAGTTCCCAGAACTCCTGAAGATAGATGTTGACTATAGATATTGTATCACAGACACAGTCCATTTGACTGTTCAGAGATGTCACTAAACCCGCCCAAAGACGTAAACAACCATGCATGAGCAGCGCCTATTAGACGCAGGGTGTCCGACACCTGATCACTTCCTGTCATTTCACCAGGAAGCAGTTACACGGCTCATGTTGTCTGCAGTTCAACAATGCCTAGATGGTCAATATCGCAGTTCGTCGCGTCCGCATTGCTACTTGGTGCCAGGAACAGCTCTCAACAAGGAAAGTGTCCAGGTGTCTCGGAGTCAACCAAAGCGCAGTTGTTCGAACATGGAGGAGACACAGAGAGACAGGAACTGTCGATGACATACCTCGCTCAGGCCGACCAAGGCCTACTACTGCAGTGGATGGCCGCTACCTACGAATTATGGCTCGGAGGCACCCTGACAGCCACGCCACCAAGTTGAATGATACTTTTCGTGCAGCCACAGGACGTCGTGTTACAACTCAAATTATGCGCAATAGGCTGCGTGATGCGCAGCTTCACTCCCGATTTCCACGGCGAGGTCCATCTTTGCAACCATGTTACCACGCAGCACGGTACAAATGGGGCCAACAACATGCCGAATGGACCTCTCAGGGTTGGCACCATGTTCTCATTACCAGTGAGTGTCGCATATGCCTCCAGTCGTCGGAGACGTGTTTGGAGGCAGCCCGATCAGGCAGAACGCCTTACACACTGTCCAGCGAGTGCAGCCCTGATGTTTTGGGGTGGCATTATGTACGCCGCTGGTGGTCATGGAAGGCGCCGTAACGGCTGTACGATACGTGAATCCCATCCTCCGACACATAGTGCAACCATATCGGCAGCGAATTTGCGAGGCATTCGTCTTCACTGGCGACAATTCGCGCCATTATCGTGCACATCTTCTAAGTGAATTCCTTCAGGATAACGACATGGCTCGACTAGAGTGGCCGGCATGTTCTCCAGACATGAACCCTATCCAATATGCCTTGGATAGATTGAAAAGGGCTGTTTATGGACGACGTGACTCAGCAACCACTCTGAGGGATGTACGCCGAATCGCCGTTGGGGAGTGGGACAATCTGGACCAACAGTGGCTTGATGAACTTGTGGATAGTATGCCACGACGATTACAGATATGCATTAATGCACAAGGACGTGCTACTGGGTATTAGAGGTACCAGTGTGTACAGCTATCCGGACCACGAACCCCGAAGGTGTCGCTGTATGGTGGTACAAAATGGAATGGTTGTTTTCATGAGCAATAAAATGGGCGGAAACAATGTTTATTTTGATCTCTATTCCAATTTCCGGTACAGGTTCGGGAACTCCCGGTACCGAGGTGATGCAAAACTTAGTGGCTCAAGTGAATGTTTTCCATCAAACAGTGGCTTAACGTACATCATCCCCAGTAACACGCAAAGGATAAATGTCTAAAATTCTATTCGTGGTTCTAATTCCTCATCTGACTGCGTACAACTGGTAATTGCTCACCATCAAAAAGTTCAACACTTAAGGAATTTTTTTTTTCGTACATCGATAGTTGAAATGGAGGGCAATGGGACGTCAGCTGGTATAAATTTATATTAAAAATGAAGAGATTCCTCCAGCTGTATTTGAGGTGTCGATTTTATTTTGGCAACTAGTTTCAACGTTGTAACAACGTCAACTTCAGACCCTAAAAAATATACCATACATACTACAACCGATGTGACATCAGTAATCTATGAGTTATTATGTAAACAAATATATTTTAAACATATTACATAATGGACGAATTCAATAAAATTAATTACAATTTGGCCGTTTTCATTAAATGCAATCATTCTGGAAATAAACAATTTATGTGGTACCAATAAGTACAAATGAAATAATATATATATGATCGTTTTTATTATAGAGCAATGTCAATCATCAACCGTCCATTACGTAATATGTTTATAATAGATTTGTTTACATAATAACTCATAGATTTTTGTCTGACTCGTGATGACTGGGTGTTGTGTGATGTCCTTAGCTTAGTTAGGTTTAAGTAGTTCTAAGTTCTAGGGGACTGATGACTATAGATGTTAAGTCCCATACTGCTCAGAGCCATTTGAACCAACTCACAGATTACTGATGTCACATTGGTTGTTGTTCGTATGGTATATTTTATAGGGCTCGAAGATGACGTTGTTACAACGTTGAAACTAGTTGCCAAAACAAAATCGACACCTTAAACATAGTGGAGGAATCTCTTCATTTTTAATATAAGGAATTTTTAGCTTTTCCAAAGAATAAATAAATCTCTCCACTATTTAAATGAATGAAGATGCTGCTCTGTATGTAATAAACTGCAAATCCTCACACACAGTGAGAGGGAACAGTTTGTTCCATCTCTTTACAGTTAGTTTCTTTGTTGCATTTATTGAATATACTTTCAACATTTTTTTTTAGTTTAACTTGAGTGAAGAAGTGGACTACCTGTTTATTTAATTCATACTTACATAAATGCACTTCCTTTCCTTAATCCCTCTACTTTGCCTTGGGTTAATTAACTTTGGGGTTTGTATTAAGAGTTCGTCTGCTAGTAGTGCCAAGGCAGAGATATGGTCACCTTGTAGGTCTGCTTAGTGCCAACCTAAGCCTGGAGTAAAGACAGCTATGATGCACCTGTTTGCCAGGGCGTAGTTCGTGGTTGGTAACAGGTCGCCCTCGCCTCCATGTAAGGGAACGGCCGTTGAGAGCCGCCATGGTAGTCACTCTTGAGGTAGGGCCTGAACTGAGCGGACGGAATCGACGGCGATCTCCGTCTTTGCCGCCAATATCACAGTGGGATGAGGTATTGTGTGTTGCACTGTTATTAATCCGCTCTTGTTCAGGACTGAATTATTTAGCGTGTCGTTACGACCATTCATTCAATTTTTGAGAAATTTTGCCTGTACAATTGAAGTTTTCAGTTGAGGTTTCTTTTCCAGAGGTGAGCATGGGGGCTCGCGTCATCCCTTTACAGTGCTGCAATCACTTGGTGCCTTCAGCACACGAGAGCAGCAATAGGTCTAAAAAATCGTATAGCTTCACTTTTAGAAGCAGCGTTTTGCAATGTTAAAGTAACCTGGCGCCTCACCCCGCCTAATTAACTTAACACGTTGTCGTAACGGCTGATGAGTAATCTGGATGACGATTCCGTGGGAAACCTGCTAGGAGATGCGTGTGTTTCGTGTGAATCACTTAAGGTTCTAAGCGTGTGACGTAATTTTTTAGGCCATCTCATAAATTTTGTTCACGGCTCCTTTTAACCCCCACTTCCAAGCAGTTCGTCCTAACTACTTTGATAAAGAATAGGTTGAGCATGTGAATAATTGTATAGAATGGAAAGCAAGAACGAACAGAGGGGTGAGTACAAAGAAATTAGCTGTTGGTATCGGTCACCCACGTGGTGTCGAACTGCACTTACAGTGGCTATCAATTAGTTCTTGCAAATTAGTTGAGGTGAGGATGCTGGCGTGTGCTGTTAATTGTTTATTTGCATGTGCCATATTTCACAGGATTTTTTTTTAAGAATTTGCTTTCTTTTGTGTATATGGGAGACGTTTGTGTCTGCTTTGTCGACCGTTTTCCCGCCAAAAGAATTTTTGTTACTCGGTGCAAGTAGTAATCTTGGGTGCGAATTTCGATCACTGTCCCAGCAGACGGACCACAAGGGCAGCGACGTAGTCCCATCCTCTTTCCCAGTGCTTAAGTAGAAACGTGATGCCTGTTAGTTTAAGCACCTTCAGTGCGAGACAAAACTAGAAGTTATATGACTTGGCTTTGTTTGCTGCAGTTATTAAATTTGTAAAGTTTCTGGGAATATAGATAATAAATGTCTTATAAACTCGATGTCATGGATTTAGTGGTCATTACAAACCCCAGCCCTGTGTAGAGAGCAATGTTATCAACAACAAAGTGGAGTCCTTATAGATCATGTTAGAGCGTGGCATTTACTTACTTGCACACTTGGTTGCTTGAGCCCTCCCCCGCGTTATCCGCTTCGCACTTTTAACATAATAACTAGACGTCGGACCGGCCCCCTTAAATTCAATCCTTCCGAGCATTGAACCAAGCGGGCAAGCACGTGTAAATGAGCCACCTTGGCCACACACACGTCCGGCACACTCTAGCATAGACAGAAGGAAAGAGAGGAAGAGATATACAAAGATGACGATACATAACTAGACGGAAAACTTTCAAATGCATCTCAAAATACGAAGGAAAACGCCGCATTACTGGAATAACTCTTCAGCCTATATTCAGAAAAAATCTATATGTTGGTTGTTTCGAAGAAGAAAACACAACTAGCCTCTAGTGATGATCCTATTTATCCACACATACAGCGCCGTTACCCGTTTCGATTCGACACACTCATCTGTAGACGGCTGTTCTTCCCTAGATGCAGATTTATTGATGTTTATATTACTTTCCCGTTCTTTATTCCCTTTTGAGGTGAAAGTCCGCAGGGGCGGTGGTGCTCTACACCAAAACAAGGAACATTCTCCGTAGCGGGAAATAAACCAATAAATGTGTATATAGGCGGGAACAGCCACCTACAAATGAATCTATTGATTCGAAACGGGTAATGGCGCTATTGGTAGGAATATACTCTAACACAAAAAAGGCATCACCAAGAAAATCTGTAGGTGTGATGTACATGTACAGCCGAACTAATCATTACAATTTCAGAAAATTTTAATGATTGCTTTAAGATAAACAAGTTAACAAGTTCTACGTCTACATGGATACTCTGCAAATCACATTCAAGTCCCTGGCAGAGGGTTCATCGAACCACCTTCACAATTCTCTATTATTACAATCTCATATAGCGCGCGGAAAGAATGAACACCTACATTTTTCCGTACAAGCTCTGATTTCACTTATTTTATCTTTGTGATCGTTCCTCCCTATGTAAGTCGTTGTCAAAAAAATACTTTCGCATTCGGAGGAGAAAGTTGGCGATTGGAATTTCGTGAGAAGATTCCGTCGCAACGAAAGACGCCTTTCTTTTAGTGATGTCCATCCCAAATCCTGTATCATTTCTATGACACTCTCTCCCATATTTAGCGATAATACAAAACGTGCTGCCTTTCTTTGAACTTTTTCGATGTATTCAGTCAGTCCTATGTGGTAAGGATCCCACACCGCGCAGCAGTATTCTAAAAGAGGACGGACAAGCGTAGTGTAGGCAGTCTCCTTAGTAGATCTGTTACATTTTCTAAGTGTCCTGCCAATGAAACGCAGCCTTCCCCACAACGTTTTCTATGTGTTCCTTTCAATTTAAATTGTGCGTAATTGTAATACCTAGGTATTTAGTTGAATTTACGGCTTTTAGATTAGACTGATTTATCGTGTAACCGAAGTTTAACGCGTTCCTCTTAGCAATCATGTGGATGACCTCACATTTTTCTTTATTTAAGGTCAACTGCCACTTTTCGAACCATTCCGATATTTGTTCTAAATCTTTTTGCAGTTTGTTTTGATCTTATGATGACTTTATTAGTCGATAAACGACAGCGTCATCTGCAAACAACCGAAGACGACTGCTCAGATTGCCTCCCAAATCGTTTATATAGATAAGGAACAGCAAAGGGGCTATAACACTACCATGGGGAACGCCAGAAATCACTTCTGTTTCACTCGATGACTTTCCGTCAATTACAATGAACTGTGACCTCTCTGACAGGAAATCACAGATCCAGTCACATAACTGAGACGATATTCCATAAGCACGCAATTTCACTACGAGCCGCTTGTGTGGTACAGTGTCAAAAGCCTTCCGGCAATCCAGAAATACGGAATCGATCTGAAATCCCTTGTCAATAGCACTCAGCACTTCATTCCGTGTGTCAATAACGCGTTGGTCCACCTCTGGCCCTTACGGAAGCAGCTATTCGGCTTGGCACTGACCGAGAGAGTTGTTGGGTATCCTCTTGAGGGATATTGTTCCAAATTCTGTGCACCTGACGTGTCAGATCGCCAAAAGCACGACCTGGTTGTAGGGCCTTGGTCATGATGCTCCAAACGTTGTCAACTTGGGAGAGACCCGGCGACTTTGACGGCCAACGTAGGGTTCGGCACGCACGAAGGCAAGCAGTGGAAAGTCTCCCCTTGTGTGTACGGGAATCATCTCGCTGAAATGTAAGTCCAGCATGACTTTCCATGAAGGGCAACAAAACAGGCTGTATTATATTGTAGATGTACCGCTGTCTGATTAGGGTGCCGCAGATGACAACCAAAGGGGTCCTGCTGTGGAATGAAATGGTTCCCGAGACCATCTCCCATGATTCCTGGTTGCCGGACTGTAAGGTGGGAGTAGTCAGGTTGGTATCCCACGGCTCTCAGTTGGGACAGAATCTGGCATTATATTCCTCAGAAGGTCATTCACCAACTCTGTCAATCAACGAAAGCCGAATAACTATTGGCATAAGGGCCAAAAGGTGGACCATAGCACTATTGACTCGCTCAATTTGTGAAGCTCTTTCTCTTGAATAAATCATCCAATTTTTCTGAAACTGCCATAATTTTTTGTTTGTACATGCAGATCGCGTCTACCGATTTGCATCCTATCCGGATAATTCCTTCCTGGTGCGCCTTTTTGTAATTAGTAGTCACACACAGCGAAACAACAGATTACATGGAGCAAACAATATGCAGTAGTTAATATGTGAATGTAGGCAACTCAAGTTAAACATGTATGCCTCCAGCCAGTTGTAGCTTGCTTAAAGATGGAGGCCCTTATGAAATAGTGACTAATGGCTTTTAATGATTTTCCAGTATAAAATCAGTACAGTCACGTAAGTTGAGAATATTTTGTAAACGTTTGCTTGTCGTTGTAGAGACGGCGCAAGGTGCAAATACTATTTTCAATAAAATTGTTAACAGAAAAGATTGTAACAACTACAGAGGTATCTCTTTAATCAGCGTTGTGGGTTAAATCTTCTCAGGTATTGTTGAAAGAAAAGTGCTAGTATTAGTTGAGGACAAATTGGATGAAAATCAGTGTGGGTTTAGGCCTCTTAGAGGTTGTCAGGACCAGATCTTTAGCTTACGGCAAATAATGGAGAAGTGTTACGAGTGGAACAGGGAATTGTATCTATGCTTTATAGATCTAAAAAAGGCATAGGACCGGGTTCCTAGGAGGAAGTTGTTGTCTGTTCGACGAGATTATGGAATAGGAGGCAAGCTTTTGCAAGCAATTAAAGGTCTTTACATAGATAGTCAGGCAGCAGTTAGAGTTGACGGTAAATTGAGTTCATGGTTCAGAGTAGTTTCAGGGGTAAGACAAGGCTGCAACCTGTCTCCACTGTTGTTCATATTATTTCTAGATAATATGTTGAAAACAATAGACTGGCTGGGTGAGATTAACATATGTGAACACAAAATAAGTAGTCTTGCATATGCGGATGACTTAGTTGTGATGGCAAATTCGATTGAATGTTTGCGAAGTAATATTTCAGAACTAGATCAGAAATGTAAGGACTATGGTATGAAGATTAGCATCTCCAAAACGAAAGCAATGTCAGTGGGAAAGAGACATAAACGGATTGAGTGCCAATTAGGAGGAACAAAGTTAGAACAGGTGGACGGTTTCAAGTACTTAGGATGCATATTCTCACAGGATGGCAACATAGTGAAAGAACTGGAAGCGAGGTGTAGCAAAGCTAATGCAGTGAGCGCTCAGCTACGATCTACTCTCTTCTGCAAGAAGGAAGTCGGTACCAAGACTAAGTTATCTGTGCACCGTTCAATCTTTCGACCAACTTTGTTGTATGGGAGCGAAAGCTGGGTGGATTCAGGTTACCTTATCAACAAGGTTGAGGTTACCGATATGAAAGTAGCTAGGATGATTGCAGGTACTAGTAGATGGAAACAATGGCAGGAGGGTGTCCACAATGAGGAAATCAAAGAAAAACTTGGAATGAACTCTATAGATGCAGCAGTCAGGGCGAACAGACTTAGAAGCAAGGTTACCCAAGAGACTCATGGGTTCAGCAGTAGAGGGTAGGAGGAGTCGGGGTAGACCAAGGAGAAGGTACCTGGATTCGGTTAAGAATGATTTTGAAGTAATAGGTTTTACATCAGAAGAGGCACCAATGTTAGCACTGAATAGGGGATCATGGAGGAACTGTATAAGGGGGGCTATGCTCCAGACTGAACGCTGAAAGGCATAATCAGTCTTAAATGATGATGATGATGATGATGATGATGATGATGAAAATTATTAAAGCCCAGAGCCATCAGCTCTGTAAAAATGGTAGACGGCATCGAACGACTTCAGCGGCGCGATGTCAGTATCCTATCAGGTTGGTACACACAGTAACAAAGTTTAACGGAGGTACACGGGTGTTTAACTGAGTAGCCTCGCATCAGTGGCGGCGGTGTTTTCGCCAAAAACAAACTGAAAAATTTAGAGAAGGGATCGTCAGAATCACGTAAGAGAGTTTACGGCGCGTGCAGAGGTCTTTCCGTAATTACATAAAATTGCTTCTAAGCAACTACGGTAGATCGAGCTAATAATAATATTATCTTGGAACTCTTCCATTTGGTCCGTGTTTGCATAGAAAAACAGTAATATCACAAACTTAGTCCGCCTTGATGCAAAACACCTTGTTATTCGTTTATTTCTTTATTATCCCCAACTATTTTCGGCGACAAATATCACCATCATCAGTGGGGTTTTTTAACCTTATTTATTGTATGCTACAGCATGTTTTAAGCAATTATTGGCGCTGTTTGTCACATATTTTCTGTGCCCTTTTTCTCTGTTGCCGTCTTTTTACTTATGTTCGTTGGCTGGTGTGTGGCTGCTTTTTACACAGAAAAACAAAACCTTTGCACTTTGTTTCTGATCCAGTTTTGTTTCTCTGTGTAAAAAGCAGCCACACACCAGCCAACGAACAAGACATGATGTTCGCTAAGTAAAAGGACGGCAACAGAAAAAAAGAGCACAGAAAATATGTCACAAACCGCGCCAATAATTGCTTAAAACATGCTGTAGCATACAATAAATAAGATTTAAAAAAAACACTGCTGATGCTGATATTTGTCGCCGAAACTAGTTTGGCAGAATAAAGAAATAAACGAATAACAAGGTGTTTTGCATCAAGGCGGACTCAATTTGTGATATTACTGAAGATAGAACTGTGAGATTTATTGCAAATGGTAGCTTAACTCATGAAGTCCTTCTACGGATACACTTCCACACGTGCTCCGTTTGTTGTTGTGGAACGTCAGGGCACCACTGTGTCTTTGCCAACATATCTTTTATCACGGACTCTACCGCATCTTGTAAGCGTGCCGTAACAGTTTGCACATTAGGAACTGGTGATTTTGACACTTTATAATTAATGTAACCCCAAAACAAAAATAAAGAGGTGTTATGTCTGATGAACGCGGTGGCCATGATGTTGGACCGTCTCTACCATCCTAAGTGTCAAAAAAGGTTCCGTTCGGAACTGGAGGACAGATACCCCTATGTTGCGACGTACGATCTTGTTGAAACAGTACTCATCGTTCAAATCACTGGAGGGAGGTGCAACGTAAAGTTCCAAAATGTCCGTGTAAACTATTTCTGTAACGTTACGCTCGTTGGAAAGGAAGGATCCAATAATTATGTTGTGCATCATTCCGCACCACACATTTACTTTCTGGCTTCGGTTACCTGCTGTACTATGCTGTGTGGGTCCTCTAACAACCAGACACAGACATTATAAATGTGCGCTTTCCGGGAAATGTGGGAGGACGCTTGGCAGGAAAAAACCAACTCTCTTATGGTAATCATTAACTGCACCGATTCGTCTCAGCGTATTCCTATAAAACTCATCATGTCTAGGCCTGTCTAACATTCCAGAAGCCGCCGTACGATGAATAGCGAAGGGTACCAGGTACCGTTACCACTCATTTCATTTCCCGTTCCACTCGCAACTAAAGCGAGGGTGAAATAACTGACTAAAACCTCCGTACGAGGTCCAATTTGTCGCATCTCGTCTTCTTCCCTCCAGAGATTCCCGTATGAATTCACGAAGTATCTCTGTAACACTCGCCTTTTGATCGAATCTTCCGGTAACAAATACGTCTCTGAATTACTTCGATGTCTTCCGTTAGTCCGACCTGGGACGGATCTCAAACACTCGAACAGTACTCGAGAATGTCTCGCGCTGGCTTTCCTTACGCTCTCTCCTTTGTGTGTAAGCTACACTTTCCCAGAATTCTCCTAATAAACGGAAATGGAGCATTCAGCTTCCCTGGTACAAGCCTTATGTGCTCGTTCCATTTCATCTCGCTTTGCAGTATTACACCTAGATATTTGTTCAATGTGACTGTGCGAAGCGACACGCTACTAATGCTTATATAATTGTTTTTCCTACTTACCAGCATTAATTTAAATGTTTCTACATTTAGAGCAAGTTGCCATTCATTACAGCAGCCGCGTGGGGTAGCCGCACGGTCTCAGGCGTCTTGTCATGGTTCACACGGCTTCCCCCGTCGGAGGTTAGTCCTACCTCGGGAATATGTGTGTGTGTGTGTGTGTGTGTGTGTGTGTGTGTGTGTGTGTGCGTGTGTGTGTTGTGCGTACCGTAAGTTAATTTCAGTTAGAGCAAGTAGTGAGTAAGCCTAGGGACCGATGACCTCAGCAGTTTTGTCCCACAAGACCATACTATAAATTTCCATTTCCGTCGTCCAAAGTTGGGATGGGCAGTGGTTATAATGTTTGGCTTACCAGTGTATACCTCCTGTACGCGATACTATCGCCATTTGTATATGTGCATATCGCCATCCCATAACTTAAGTCACCTGGCTCTGAGCACTATGGGACTAAACAGCTTTGGTCATCAGTCCCCTAGAACTTAGAACTACTTAAACCTAACCAACCTAAGGACATCACACACATCCATGCCCGAGGCAGGATTCGAACCTGCGACCGTAGCGGTCACGCGGTTCCAGACTGAAGCGCCTAGAGCCGCACGGCCACTCCGGCCGGCACTTACGTCACCTCAGAGTGTGCGTGTGTGGTGTCTGTTTTCTATCGAACGTCACCAAAAGAACTGACACCATACTTACAACAGTTCATCAATTAAGTTAACATTTGCAAGAAACCACATAGATGTATCTAGTATAGTTTCACAGAAATATGTTCTTCTAATTAGGGAAAGATTTAGTGCTCATCCAGCACATTACCACTAATATCTTTAATTATTAAAAAAAAGATGGGCTCGTTTTCACATCTACACTCCCCCTTCCGCTCTTTTTATCCTTCTTCCTGCTTATTCAGCTGAATTTATTATTCCCGGCTGCCGTAACAGTGGGTGGCCGAGAGTCAACAGCATGCATGCGAATATGAGGCCGCAGATTCCACGGATCGGCCGTGTGTGGCCCCTCGTAATTTTGAGACGCTAAATATTTTACACCGGGCCTTTGTGTATTTCTGATCTGTGTGCATACCCGGCTGCGGAAAGGCGAGCATTTTTTAGCACTGGCCTGTGTGCGCGAGTACGCCGTATTTGATATGCGTCCTGCGGTAATTTATTTACCGTTCATTACCTGCGATAGCTGCTCTTCTATCGTAATTACAAAAAGATAATCTTAAATTGCGAGTATTACAGCAGCTATCTGACGGGGAGATGGTTTAGTAACATCGCGTCACAGTTCTAATACCCAAAATGTCAGAAAACTATTCATTTTTGCCA
This sequence comes from Schistocerca cancellata, assembly GCF_023864275.1. Lineage (NCBI taxonomy): Eukaryota > Metazoa > Arthropoda > Insecta > Orthoptera > Acrididae > Schistocerca > Schistocerca cancellata. The sequence continues at coordinate 133,078,685 of NC_064637.1, forward strand.
AATGAGATGTGAATTATCAGTGAATACATGTCGTATCTGTACCAATACTAAATCTGTAAAACAGTCGTGTCTCTCTGTTTGAAATGTTTCGTAACATCACGACGCAGTTACTACATCCAAAACCTCAGAAAACTATTTATTTTTGTTAAAAACGTTCACCAGATCACGCGATCCCAGTTTCAGGTGACCATCTAACGCCTTACAGGGCAACAGAAATTTTATTTTCAATATTTCATATACGATTTAAACCACAGTCACAATCTATTCATTAATAATATAACCTTATGTTAAAAGTTTAATGTAAGAAGTGAAGTACTACATTTAGACACTACCTGTGTGTCTAGAGCGAGAATAATTTACCGTGCGCAAAATTACTCGTGGGACTACATTCTTCCAACATTTGCGGAAGAGAGCACTTAGTGACTTTGCACAAAATTTCAAACCTTCACGAAAATTTTTCTTGCTGGCACCCACACAAAATGATGAGAGTAAGAAAGTTCGTCGGTTACTATATTTACACTATTCGGCATCAGACATGACATTTAATTTATTGCTTTTTTAGTAGTAGTTAAATCTATACATTTTTCATACAGAATCTGCATATGCCACTGACTGTATCAGCAATACTACACTGAAGCGCCAAAAAAATAAAAAAACCTGCTGTAGGCATGCGTATTCAAATACAGAAAACCGAGCGAGGTGGCGCAGTGGTTAGACACTGGACTCGCATTCGGGAGTACGACGGTTCAATCCCGCGTCCGGCCATCCTGATTTAGGTTTTCCGTGATTTCCCTAAATCACTCCAGGCAAATGCCGGGATGGTTCCTCTGAAAGGGCACGGCCGACTTCCTTCCCCATCCTTCCTTAATCCGATGAGACCGATGACCTCGCTGTCTGGTCTCCTTCCCCCCCCCCCCCCCCCCACACAAAAAAAAAACAGAAATATGTAAACGGGCAGAATACGGCGCTGCGTTCGGTAACCCCCAAATAAGACAACAAGTGTCTGGGACACTTGTCAGATTAGTTACTGCTGCTACAATGGCAGGTTATCAAGATTTAAGTGAGTTTGAGCGTGGTGTTGTAGTCGGCGCACGAGCCAAGCGACACAGCATCTCCGAGGTAGCGATTAAGTGGGGCCTTCCCCGTGCGACCATTCCAAGAGTGTGCCGTGAATATCAGGAATGCGGTAAAACATCAAACCTACGTCATCGCTGCTACCGGAAGAAGATTCCGGCACCAACGACTACTGAAGAGAATATTTCAACGTGACAGAAGTACAACGCCTGCGCAAATTGCTGCAGATTTCAATTGTGGGCCATCAACATTGAACGAAACACGTCATCGATATAGGCTTTTGGAGGCGAAGGCCCACCCGCATACCCTTGAGAACTGCACAACGCAAAGCTTTGCACCTCGCCTGGACCCGTCAACACCGACATGGGATGGTTGATGACTGAGTGATATGGGACCCCTGATACGTCTAGATACGACTCCGACAGGTGACACGTACATGAACATCCTGTCTGATCACCTGCATCCATTCACGTCCACTGTGCATTCCGACGGACTTGGGCAATTCCAGCAGAACAGTGGGACACCCCAAACGTCCAGAACTGTTACAGAGTGGCTTCAGGAACACTCTTCTGAGTTTAAGCACTTGCGTTGAGCACCAAACTCACCAGACATGAACATTATTGAGCATATCTGGGATGCCTTGCAACGTGCTGTTCAGAAGAGATGTCCACCCCCTCATACTCTTACGGATTTATGGACAGCCCTGCAGGATTCATGGTGTCAGTTCCCTCCAGCACTGATTCAGACATTAGTCGAGTCCATGCCACGTCGTGTTGCGGCACTTCTGCGTGCTCGCGGGGACCCTACATGATATTAGTCAGGTGTACCAGTTTCTGTGGCTCTTCAATGTATATCAACGTACAACACATATTGAGCAAATATGTCTTCATATACATCGACATGTATAACAAACTACGAAATCAGATGGGAAAATAATGGCACTGAATTTTTTACGTCGGACATTCCTAAAACGTTTTAACTGAAAAACTTAATAACCTTCTACATTTTTATTCTTCTTGTCGATAAATTTGTTTCTCAAGCTAGTCATACTGGTGTCGTAGATATTTCTCCAAACTAGAAACCAGTTTGTTGACACCATCACTTTACAATGTTTGACTTTGTTGACGGAGCCAGAACCTCACCCCTGCTTGCACCGCTTCATCACTGTCAAAGTGAAGTCCTCGAAGGTGTTCTTTAAGTTTCTGAAACAAATGGAAATCGGTTGGGGTCAAGTCGGGACTGTATGGAGGACGTTGGATGACAGGGAACCCTGGCATCAGATTGTTGGAAATGTCGCAGCGTTCTTGTGTAATCTGGCGTTATAATGCTACATGTGTGGACCAACTCCCTAGATTCGTGCTTTGTTTTCTGATGCTCCCTCACGCACTGTCACAATTACGTTACACGCCGCCATGTTACACCTTACAATCCGGAGCCCTCTAGCGGCAGATCGCTGCAACTTGCGTCATCGAAACGGGAAATTCGACCGATTAATACGCATGACGTGTCGTACCTCAACCGACATTGAGAAGGCGATAAAAAGTTCGTGGTTACTAGTTTTCACCAGAGCCTCATACAATGTCTTTCATCCTAATGGTTTTACATGCTTAACGTCAAATATTTAACACATTTATTCAGTTGTGAAGTAATCAACCATTTGAAGCTGTTTTACGTGTGGGAGTTCGATTCTTTAGAGAACCAAGGACTGGGAGTAACTGGTTTAGTCCTAAATAACCATTTCAAAGATTCAGAACGTCGTCCCGTTTGTGGTGAAAATACATTTACATGAACTACCTACCTATAACTACTTACACGCTCCCACTAATGAAAAAATAACATGTTAAACTGACATAAAAAAAACACTTTAGCAAGATCGAGCGCTGTTTCAAAAAATCAGTTTAGAGAGAACTACACTGATGGTAGCAGACATGTATCATATTAATTAAAAAGAAAATAAATGTTCCTTTTGAAAACTATTATTCATGAATTCACCAAAGTAGTGGTGATTGTTCTAAAGACAGTTACATCAGCACTTCTGGCTGAGAGGTTTCTGGCGAGTTGCAAAATTTTTTTCACTCTTATAATTTTTTGTCTACAGAAATAGAATGAGGCACTTTTATCACACTTGTTTAAAAAATATAGTGGCGGTAATAATAAATTTTTATCTTTCGTTCGAGAAATGTTCAGTCAAAGCATTAGTTACAAAACAAATGAAAAATTTGTTTAATTTGCGTTTAGCTGTGACTTGAGCACCTAGTATGTGGAAAAGCAAAGCAGTAGCTGTATATTTAAAACCACTAATCAGTAAAAGAAAACAAAAGTAATTCATTTCTGGGAAGTCTTGACTGAAAGAGATTCAATCAATTTCGTTAAACATAGAATCGCTTTCCAAACCAATCATTAAGCGAAATATTTCCTATATAGAGATATTTCGTTTGTGAAATATATTGTCCAACTTCGATATAGATTCCGACACATAGTAATAAGTGCAAACTTTGTATGGATCACACTGAATAAAATAAATAAACTTTATCGACAGAGAGCAGAGGTGTTACGCTAACTCATAGTCTGCACAACTTCCTGTAACCATTTGGCTTCTTACAACCGTTTTCTACTTTTACATAGTACTATTGGATCACATTCCGCTTGCATTCGTCTTTGAGACAAGGTGAAAACGTGGGTAAGAGATTCACAATCAAATACACAAGTCCGTTGTTACTACTCTGCAATGAACTGCCAAATATCTTCGTACGTTTGGATACTTTTACGTCGTAATATCATTATATCTTTCGAGTACATCTATCCTTCAGGCGTGTTATTAACACGTCACGCTTTCACAGTCCAGAATTCTAAGTTCCTCCTCCAGCTGTTACCTACAATTTGCTTATTACCACTACAATGGTGTTGACAGTAAAATGATTTTCAGCGGAAATCTGTCATACCCATTTATAAAAGGGTAATACAAAATCCTTACATACGTATCTCGCAATTATTACAACTGGTTTTAAACTTACGTGCGTTTAAAATAATCATATAAAATATCACAGAAGTTATTATTCTGCCTCACAACAGATGGAAAGTAATCACCTGTATGCAGCTTGACAAATCTATGTTTGCTCCAGCCACTAACAGATGTCCTGAGCATCTATTTTGTGTATTGCAACCAGGACGCTAATTCGACCAAACCTTATAAATTCAGGAACTATGACAAAAGACAAATAACAGCGAAAACATTTCTATAGTGACTGTTGTGTAGTGTAATTTTGAGACGATACATATTTTATGTTATACCTCTGTGTATTTCACATCACTGACTAAACTTGGTTGCCGAAACGCAGGCGTTTCCAGCACTAGTCATTGTCCAGAAGTCGTAGATACTATGGCTGCATTCACACGGTGCTCCCAAAACTAGCTTCTACAAACCGATTTCCCAGTATCGCTACTGGATGGTCACGTAAATACTTCGATGGTTCTGAAGATGTGGTTCTAGCTACGAGATGATCTCTTTCAAAATAGATTTTTGCTGCTATTTAAGTGGACAATCATGTTTTGGTTGTTATGGTACATCTTGTTTCTAAACCTTTTCTGCCAGTCAGAACGGAGGGAGTTTTTGTGCAGTGAGGGAGAAATGAAAATATTGGACTGAGCGTGAAGTTGTCTGCCTCCGGTTATTTATTGAAGAGGGGGCAGCGGTTAAGGTCGGGACACACATGCCCGGACCGTGGCCGTGCCGAGACACGTCCGAGTATCGGCCGTCACCCGGACAACGAAATACATCATTAGAACAAACGTAGCGGGCCCCACTTGACCGGGCCTTGCACGGGGAACGTCCACGAGCCGGGGCCGGGCCGGGCGGGATTCGCCGTGTTTAAATTTTCACGTGACGGACACGGCCTGTCGGTAGAACTGTCTTGTGAGCTGTGCAGATACGCAAGACTGTACTGTGTACAAAACGGATGTGGAACGACTAATAGAAGAAGTTCATAAGTTTCCTGTTCTTTATGATCAGGGAAGTGAAAACTACAGGAATATCGAGTACAAAGACAGAGTTTTTCATCAAAGCTAAAAGAGGATTTTTTCAATTGTACAAGACTTTGAGGTGAAGCAACTCATGAATGACGTATCAGTCCATCAATTCACTCCATCATCCTCCAATTCCTCAGCAAAATCTGTTTCAACACCATATCCTTCACCTGTGGAAAACAAGTCAACAGAACCTACACAGCAGCTTTTGGATCTGCAAAGGGATTCCCACAATTCGTATATAAACAACCAAAGCGATCATCCTCCAAGTTCCCCTGCATCCTAATCAGTTTCAGAAACTAATTCACTGAATAGTCCTCATTTGTTTTTCTTAGGGTAGTAGAAATTTAACTGTATTATTTACTAACTTATGTATTTATCTTTCAGTTACTAAAGTAATAAAATAAAAATGCTGTCCTTAAAACTTCATATTTATTTGTGTTCTGTGTACTTTTCTTTAACCTACCTTAAAAGAACAGCCAGTCGTTCTTTGGGTGAAACTGATACTCTCCAGAAAATGTCCAATTTTCTCAGTCTTGGTTCTAGTTTGTTTAAAAGTTCACAGAAGCTGTACTGCGTCATCCTATAATATTCATAAAACTTAGTCTCATCATCTATGAAATGAGAAAATAATGTTCGAAACTCTCCCTGTAGTGGTCTTGTTTTCCAGGCACTGTGCATCCATAATTTTCTTCTTCTTTTTTGCCTTGGTTTTTTTTCCTCTTCTTCTAAAGCAAGTGCTATAAGTCCTAATTCACTATTACGAAAATTAGTGAACATGTTTTACAGCTTTCACAAACAGAAACACAGATCACCGCGTCCGAGTCACTACAAGGAACAACGGAGACACGGGCGTGCCCCGGCCACGTGTGGCCCCTGCAGGAACGGACCGGAGCACGGCCGTCGCTCGTCCGACGCTCCGCCCTGACACGGCCCGGACGTGTGTGCCCCGAACTTTATGCTGACCAGATCGGAAACTGGAACAGCTGACTTCCATAGCCATTTGTGCAAAACAACCGACGATCGCAAAACCGGTATTTGAACGGTCTCGCAAAACCGCTTCACGCCTTAACATGTAAACACGACAGAAAAAAAAAACTCGTTCCGAAATTCGGATTTCGACCTGTAGTGTAAACACGTCGCGTGGTGCGGTAATTATTTACCGTGCACTCGACGCGCTATCCGTGCTGGCCAGCATTCATGTAAACAGACGCGGCCGGTAAACATTACTAGTTTTGATAGCTAGAATAATAGCAGCGGCAAAGCGAGATTAAGTTTAATCCATAGCGAAAACATCACATCCCAGAATGTGCTCCGTCCATCATAAATTAGGCTATAAATACTTTATAACTGAGTAGAAAAGTATTGCGAATTATATCGGAGAGGATTGTTTACTTACACCTCAGTAGACAACACAAACGCAGGTGATATATTTACAATACGTTGCTGACTCTGATGTACAATAGATCGATTGTACCGAGGGTGAAGCAGTCAAGGCAGACTACCCCACATACAGTGGCTCACAAAAAAAAATTGAAGTCCCCAGAAGACACGAAAGGGTGTCAGTGTAACTTTGTACACGTCACACCCCTTCTACGGGTGTGTGAATGATTCCAGTTACAATTCTGTATGACAGGCAAAACGGCTGCTATAGTGCATTAGTGTTCAAATGGCTCTAAGCGCTACGGGCCTTAACATCGGAGGTCATCAGTCCCCTTAGAACTACTTAAACCTAACTAACCTAAGGACATCACACACATCCATGCCCGAGGCAGGATTCGAACCTGCCACCGTAGCAACAGCGCGGTTCCGGACTGAAGCGCCTAGAACCGCTCGGCTACAGCGGCCGGCGCATTAGTGTTGTTCATGTGCAGTGACGTTACTAGGTCTGGTATGGTATGTAAAGGAAGTGAACAGCGTCAGACGTTGACCGATCACAGTCAGATGACGCTGTCGTTTATCGACTAATAAGGTCATCAGAAGATCAAAACAAATTGCAAAACGATTTAGAAAAGATATCTGAATGGTGCGGAAATTGGCAGTTGACCCTAAATAACGAAAAGTGTGAGGTCATCCACATGAGAGCTAAAAGAAATCCGTTAGACTTCGGTTACACGATAAATCAGTCTAATCTAAAGGCCGTAAATTCAACTAATTACCTAGGTATTACAATTACGAACAACTTAAATTGGAAGGAACACGTAGAAAATGTTGTGGGAAGGCTAACCAAAGACTGCGTTTTATTGGCAGGACACTTAGAAAATGTAACAGATCTACTAAGGAGACTGCCTACACTACGCTTGTCCATCCTCTTTTAGAATACTGCTGCGTGGTGTGGGATCCATACCAGATCGGACTGCCGGAGTTCATCGAAAAAGTTCAGAGGATGGCAGCGAGTTTTGTATTATCGCCTAATAACGGGGAGAGTGTCACAGAAATGATACAGGATTTGGGATGGGCATCATTAAAATGAAGGCGTTTTCTGTTGCGGAGCAAAACACTCGTTCGACCTGTACTTCAGTATTGCTCATCAGTGTGGGATCCGTACCAGGTCGGGTTGACGGAGGAGATAGAGAAGATCAAAAAAAGAGCGGCGCGTTTCGTCACAGGGTTATTTGGTAACCGTGATAGCGTTACGGAGATGCTTAGCAAACTCAAATGGCAGAGTCTGCAAGAGGGGCGCTCTGCATCGCGGTGTAGCTTTCTGTCCAGGTTTCGAGAGGGTGCGTTTCTGGATGAGGTATCGAATATATTGCTTCGCCCTACTTATAACTCCCGAGGAGATCACGAATGTAAAATTAGAGAGATTCGAGCGCGCACGGAGGCTTTCTGGCAGTCGTTCTTCCCGCGAACCATACGCGACTCGAACAGGAAAGGGAGGTAATGACAGTGGCACGTAAAGTGCCCTCCGCCACACACCGTTGGGTGACTTGCGGAGTATAAGTGTAGATGTAGATGACCTGTCTTTGATGCGGGCCCTCTCAAGTAGAGAAAGTTCGATTTAACCACCCTATATAGCAAACATGCTCAGAGATATTAATGGTTTGTTGGTTGGTTTAAAGGCGGGAAAAGGGACCAAACCACGAGGTCAGGAAAGGGAGGTAATGACAGCCACACACCGTTGGGTGGCTTGCGGAGTATAAATGTAGATGTAGATGTAGAACTTTCTCACTAAATTCCAATAACCAACTTTCTCCTCCGAATGGGAAAATATTTTGTTGACACCGAGCTACATAGGGAGAAATGATCATCACGATAAAATAAGGGAAATCAGAGTTCGCACGGAAAGATATAGATGTTCGTTCTTTCCGCACGCTTTACGAGATTGAAATGATTGAGAATTGTGAATGTGCATCGATGATCCCTCTACCAGGCACTTAAGTGTAATTTGCGGAGTATCCATGTAGATAGATGGCTTTATCAGCACCTGAAGGAATTTGAAATGGGCCCCATTGTGGGTCTCCGTTTGGCCAACTGGTCGAATAGAGGAGTAGCCAGATTTGTGGGTCATTCGTACGTGACAGTAGCCCGATGTAGGACTGCACGGGAACTTGAGGGCTGGCGAACTCGTCGTCAAGGTTGCGGTGGACCACGTACGATCACCACCGTATTGTGCACCAAGCACATCTCAGCACCTTCACATCTGCGCCATCACAGAAAAAACGGTTTCTTCTCTTTCAGGCCGCAAAGGAACTAAGGTCTTAGGCGCTCATGTCAGAACTGTAGAACACAAAAACAAAAAAGGAGTTAAAAGCGACTACACTTGAGCCCAATCGACGGAAGGAAAGACAGCTAAAACCAGGGACTTCCACAAAGGTCCATAAAATACGCAGTAGAGACAATGGAGACCCTGAACTGAAGATTAAATGTCCTTCACCGTATTGCTATGACGGATAAAAAGTACAACGCGGTCGGTAGACCGCGCATCGTTCGTTAAAACGGCCGATACTTCAGATGGCAGCCAGATACTAAAGGTGCGTGGTTAAGAAAAGAGCATTCGGTCAGGAAGTGGCGAACTGTTAAAGCTTGAGGGCAGTGAGTACAAAGTCGTGGGCGATCAGCACTCAACAAATGGAGATGACTAAAAAGACGGTGGCCATTACGCAACGTAGCTAATGCGATCTCCTCGCCGCGAAAGGGCCGAGAGGAGGTCGTCCAGCCGAAGACCCGCATCACTGACCTCAGTTTGCAGTAGGAGTTCGGAGCATATACTGTACTGGAACATTATGAATCACCTTGAAGAAAATGACTTACTGATTCATAGCCAACACGGATTCAGAAAATATCGTTCTTGTGCAACGCAGCTAGCTCCATATTCCCATGAACTAATGAGTGCTGTCGACAGGGGATCTCAGATCGATTCCGTGTTCCTGGAATCCCGGAAGGCTCTCGGCTCTCAGCACTATGGGACTCAACTGCTGAGGTCATCAGTCCCCTAGAACTTAGAACTACTTAAACCTAACTAAGGACATCACACACATCCATGGCCGAGGCAGGATTCGAACCTACGACCGTAGCAACAGCGCGGTTCCTGACTGAAGCGCCTGGAACCGTTCAGCCACAACAGCCGGCTACCCAGCCTCACTACATCTACATTTATACTCCGCAAGCCACCCAACGGTGTGTGGCGGAGGGCACTTTACGTGTCACTGTCATTACTTCCCTTTCCGGTTCCAGTCGCGTATGGTTCGCGGGAAGAACGACTGCCAGAAAGCCTCCGTGCGCGCTCTAATCTCTCTAATTTTACATTCGTGATCTCCTCGGGAGGAAGCAATATATTCCATACCTCATCCAGAAACGTACCCTCTCGAAACCTGTACAGGAAGCTACACCGCGATTCAGAGCGCCTCTCTTGCACAGTCTGCCACTTGAGTTTGTTAAACATCTCCGTAACGCTATCACGGTTACCAAATAACCCTGTGACGAAACACGCCGCTCTTTTTTGGATCTTCTCTATCTCCTCTGTCAACCCGACCTGGTACGGATCCCACACTGATGACCAATACTCGAGTATAGGTCGAACGAGTGGTTTGTAAGCCACTTCCTTTATTGATGGACTACATTTTCTAATGAGTCTCCCAATGAATCTCAACCTGCCTCCCGCCTTACCAACAATTAATTTTATACGATCATTCCACTTCAAATCGTTCCGTACGCATACTCCCAGATATTTTACAGAAGTAACTGCTACCAGTGTTTGTTCCGCTATCATATAGTCATACAATAAAGGATCCTTCTTTCTATTTATTCGCAATACATTACATTTGTCTATGTTGCCACACCCTGCACCAAGTGCCTATCCGCTGCAGATCTTCCTGTACCTCGCTGCAATTTTCAATGCTGCAACTTCTCTGTATACTACATCATCATCCACGAAAAGCCGCACGGAACTTCCGACGCCATCTACTAGATCATTTACATATATTGTGAAAAGCAATGGTCCCACAACACTCCCCTGTGTCGCGCCAGAGGTTACTTTAACGTCTGTAGACGTCTCTCCATTGAGAACAACATGCTGTGTTCTGTTTGCTAAAAAATCTTCAATCCATCCACACAACTGGTCTGATATTCCGTAGGCTCTTACTTTGTTTATCGGTGGACAGTGCGGAACTGTATCGAACGCCTTCCGGACGTCAAGGAAAATGGCATCTACCTGGGACCCTGTATCTAATATTTTCTGGGTCTCACACGATCGCTGTTTGAGGAATCCACGTTGATTGCTACAGAGCAGATTAGGGTTTCCAGAAATGACATGATACGCGAGCAAAAAACCTTCGGTCGGAGACTAGCAGCAACCGCAGCAGAGATCACTGTCCCACGTCTGGGCTGCCGTTAAAACCACAATACAAACGGCTGTAGTGGTGCCTGTCCGGGAAGCATGGACTGCCGATACGTGGTGTCGCATTGTGTTCAGCGATGAGTTGTGGTTCCTCACTACCCAGAATGATCGTCGTCCGGAAAAAGTTGGCAGCGACCTGGGGAGACGTCCCATCCTTCCGATGTTTTGGAGAGGCACACTGGTGTCACTCTTGGCCCCATGGTGTGTGTAGGAGACCATCTGGAATGATTTCAGGTTGCGAGCTAAACCCCAAAGATGTTCGGGCTCACATGTCGTTCCTCTTCGTCGAAATGTCTTGGCTCAAACTCGTCTAGGGGTTGAGCCGCACGTGTCGCATTACACGCCCTAAGTTAGACACTTGTGACCCTTTGGTTAAATTGTCTGGCTGATGGCAAGTTCGCGAAATACAAAGTTAACGTAACATACAGTAACAGTAATAATAATATCGGGAACTAAATTAGCGACCCATAAATGATGTAGGACACAGTTGCGATTTGGTTAGAATAATGTTTATTCAGAAAGCAAACTAATAGCGAAAGTGGTCGAATTTAGAGTTACTGATACACTCGAGCGCATATCCATTTGACACAGTTCTATCAAAAAATGGTTGAAATGGCTCTGAGCACTATGGGACTTAACATCTATGGTCATCAGTCCCCTAGAACTTAGAACTACTTAAACCTAACTAACCTAAGGACAGCACACAACACCCAGGCATCACGAGGCAGAGAAAATCCCTGACCCCGCCGGGAATCGAACCCGGGAACCCGGGCGTGGGAATCGAGAACGCTACCGCACGACCACGAGATGCGGGCACAGTTCTATCAGTTACAATCTCATCGCGAAATACAAGTTATCTACACGAAAAGTTACAGTTCGCACCAGGCGCGCGGCTGATCACCGCTCAGAGACTAAGTCCCGCAATACCACACAACGGGAAATTTTCCAAGTCGTTTCAGTTCTTTCTTTCTTTGTCTGAGCCTTGTCCCGCAGTTGCGCAGGGTCGGCTATGGTTAATCGGATATGGCATGGTTGCGTTAATGGTGGCCGGATGCCCTTCCAGCCGCCACCCCGTACCTCCCCCAGGAAGGAATCAGTGTTCCCCAGCTGTCTGTGTCTGATGTAAGCCATGGAATAGTGCGAATGTGTTGCAAATGTCTGCGAGGCCCAACGTGGGGACCAGCCCGGTATTCACCTCGGGGGACGTGGAAAACCGCCTAAAAACCACGTCCAGGCTGGCCGGCACACCAGTTCTTCGACGTTAATTCGCCGGGCGGATTCGATCCGGGGCCGGTGCGCCTCCCCAGTCCAGGAAGCAGCGCGTTAGCCCTCTCGGCTACCCTGCCGGGTAAGTCGCTTCACTTCCTAGCTGCCTACAGACCGACCGTCCGCTTTCGCGTCTGCATCCAAACTGTCCCCTTTGGTGTCTCCAGCCGAACTGTCCGTTTTCGCTTCTCCACCAGCACTGCCCGTCCCAGGCCGCGTTTCCCGCTCAACTCACTAGGGCAGTTCCCTTTCCTGAAGCCGTCCACCTGATTGGCTACAGCTTATTCTACATTATTTTACATTTTAGCATACCTAAATAATCAGTGCTTGACCACTTTCACGTTCTAAATAAAGTAACAATAATATCCATTACATAATGAGTGTTAAATTGTTTTACATAAAACCTTTCCTTCTTAACTTTGAATGTCGCGGCTAGTAGCCTTGCACCAATGTGCTTTCAGATAAATAAATAAAGAACAAAATTAACTATTATGCACTAAACTTTACAACAAATATTCTATTACCTAATGATTCAATAAGGTTTCATGCTGTCATCGTTAAATGTGTTTTGTGTGGAGAAAACTACTGATAATTTAAATTTACTATATCGTTTAAACAAACAAAGTTACGGAGTTGATATTCACAACGTTTGTCATCTTAATGATGCGCTACTGTATGGAATGTCGATCGTTAAGATCGACCAAAGCGTTCAGATTTCAGCATTCAGGTCTTTGTTACAAAACTTGTTCATTTCACTTCAACAGTAAGTCCTAAACTATTATAGATATGACCAATATTAAAGTTTTATTGGGATCACAATGGAAATTTATGAAGGATGGTAGATTAAAATAACTGTGGCTTAATTTCCTGCATTACTACACAGTTAAATAGTTTTCATACGTGTTTCCCTTTATGACCGATCCTAGGTCCGCAATATTTAACACTGCTACGTCTCCTCGGCGAGAAACTGGGTTTCCCTATGACGTAGGTTCTGGTCTGTCTCACACACACACTACACCGCTTAGGCCTCAGTAGACAATAGACGCCTGTGAGTTTCCCCATCTCGTGGTGAATCTGCGCCCTTCGCGGCACGCGGTCCTGGACGACAGGGTTCGTTTCACAATTCCTAAAGGCTGACTCTTTCGGCGATATACTTAAATGAGAGCGAAATGCTCGTTAACTCAGAAGGTTATGGCTCTTGATGACTGAGGGATACATGACGGCATAACAGTACGTCACAGACATCTTGCATCCCCATGTGTCACCCATCATGCGACAGTCTCGTGGTGCCATTTTTCAGCAGGACAATGCTCGTCCACACATGGCACTTGTACCCATCAACTTCCTACGTGTTGTTGGGGTAACTCTGTGGCCAGCAGGATCTGTCCTCGACAGAACACGTATGGAACCAGCGCTGCCGTCAGCTATGTTCCAAGGGCAGTATCCGGGGTATGAAGGACCAGTTACTACAGTTGTGGACCAGCTTGCCTCAGGAGTGAGTACAACGGCCTTACCACACCCTACCCAACCGAATCTTAAATGGTTCAAATGGCTCTGAGCACTATGGGACTTAACTTCTAACGTCATCAGTCCCCTAGAACTTAGAACTACTTAAACCTAACTAACCTAAGGATATCACACACATCCATGCCCGAGGCAGGATTCGAACCTGTGACCGTAGCGGTCGAGCGGGTCCAGACTAAAGCGCCTGGAACCGCTCAGCCACTCGGGCCGGCACCGAATCTTAGTACATGCATCCAGGCCAGAGGGGATATAACGTTATACTGATAAGCGGGCTCTCCTTGCCAAGTTCTCTGCAAATTTCACTGGACTTTGCAATCACTGGAATAACATCACACACCCCATCATGTGTGGAATCCGCTGAACGACTGTGATATGACTTTCAAAATGACGGGGCACTGCAATGAGTCGCCCTTTCCTTTCAGGCTTTATTAAAGCAAATCTTGATTTCTGCTAGTAAGTAGCCATTATCAGTGCTAAAAAATACAAGACGTACGCAGTCAGGTGATAATATAAAAACCTACAACCCGTGGCATAACTTCTGTGGCTTATACATTAGATTACATGCCGGTGTTTCAGAGTTTAAATACATGTCCTAGTATGTCAATCCCCCATTGTTCGGTCGTATGTCACAGTTCGTTCAAGACCACTGCATAATGAAGGTAGGCTTTGCAGAGAACACATCGGTTGGCTATATGGCGCCGTCTGTATGAACTCAAATGGTTCAAATGGCTCTGAGCACTATGGGACTCAACTGCTGTGGTCATCAGTCCCCTAGAACTTAGAACTACTTAAACCTAAGTAACCTAAGGACATCACACAACACCCATGCCCGAGGCAGGATTCGAACCTGCGACCGTAGCAGCAGCGCGGTTCCGGACTGGAGCGCCTAGAACCGCACGGCCACCGCGGCCGCCTCTGTATGAACTACGTAACATGTAACACTCATAGTAAAGTAGTTATGGTCTCTCTTTAAAAAGCTTTGAATTTGGTTAGGAAAACCACACAATAAAATACCAGTGAAATTATTTACATTGCCGTCTGACTTACTGCCACACTTAACAGTAAACATTAGAAAATGTAAAAAATGCCATATTCATTCCTTGTGAACCAATTAGCTTGTTGTTCAGAATGAGATTTTCACTCTGCAGCGGAGTGTGCGCTGATATGAAACTTCCTGGCAGATTAAAACTGTGTGCCCGACCGAGACTCGAACTTGTGGCCTTTGCCTTGCGCGGGCAAGTGCTGTCGAGGTCCGGCACACAGTTTTAATCTGCGAGGAAGTAGTTTGCTGTACTTTAAAAACACATACGTGACGTCAGAATCGTAAAAAATCAAATCAGTTGTAATAGTCACAGCATATATCCCGTAAATTCCTAGTATTTTTCAAATATTTTTTAAAAGTTTTTACGAATCTGATGTTAAGTACGTGCTTTTAAAGAATAACAAAGCAATTGGCGCACTAGGATGGAATCTGGCAGTTTTTACATATTCCAATCATCATCATCTTGGACAGTTTCCAGCCACTGGCTGGGTCTGTCGGGAACACAAGCCTCTCCATCGTGTTCTGTCTCTCCACCATTCCCCCTCTTCCACCTTCGTCCAGTTCTCTCCTCTTCTCATCACACATTCCTTCACTCCCTTCACCCATCTATCCCTTGGTCTTCCTCTGGGCCTCTTCCCCTCCAGTTGCAGATCAAACATCCTCTTTGGAATTCTTCCCTCATCCATTCTCTTCATGTGTCCATACCACTGCAGTCTTGATTTTTCTATCCTGTCCTGTACTGGTTCCTCCTTTAGTCTTTCCCTCACATACACATTTCGCAATCTGTCTCGTCTTGTTACACCCAACCTGCTCCTCTGGAACTTCATTTCACTAGCCTGTATTCTACTTTTGTCGCTTTTGTGCATTACCCATGTCTCACTTCCACATATTCCAATGTTTACTGCTAAATGTTACAGTAATTCAGACAGCAACATATTATGATTTTACTTTTGATTTGTTTTGTGTTATTCCTATGCAAATTTTAAGTTTTCTAGTAGAGGCCATAACTGCTTTTCTATAAGTGTTACGTATTACGTAGTTCTTATAGAGGGCGCCACACAGCCAACCGATGTGTTCTCCGCAAAGCCTACCTTCATTATGCAGTAATCTTTAAGGAACTGCGAAAGAACACCGAACAAGAGAGGACTGACGTACTAGGACACGTATTAAAACTCTGAAATGCTGATATGTACTCTAATCTGTAAGCGACGTAATGATGCCGCGAGTTAAAACTTTTTACACTATCGGCTGACTATGTACTTCTTGTATTTTTTACATTGATAATAGCTAGTTACTGGCCGAAATCTACATTCACTTTAATAAAGCCTGAAAGGAAAGGACGGCTGATTCCGATGCTCCATCATTTTAAAGTACTGTCTGAGCCTCCGAAGCTTCATTTCGTTTCCTCTTCTCCTTCCGGGACTTTCGTCAGGCAATGCATATCCAGAATGCCAGTGTAGCAAAATTTCAGACATACACAAGTAGTTTTTAACTATTATATGTGCGATCTACGACACGTATATTGTTCTCATTAAAAGAACTGTTTTTCCAGTAGAACAGAGATGTAAGATAAGTCTGTGATTTTCTCTGTGACTAGGAAAGAGCCGTCGACATGGGCCTTCGACGACGTAACACATAAGTAAATTGATCAGACAGACACTCTATAAAGGATAGATACACACCGCGCATGTGACTGGACAGAGGCAGGTTCAAAGTTTTGACATATCAGCGCTGTTGTTTCTTTGCAGCAACATGGTGACTGCACAAGAGAAATCATATTGCGCGAAGGCAATCATTGTCCAACCCCAGATGCATTCCGCAGTCGATTCTGTAAGAAGCCGCCTCCTCGCAAGCAGATATACGACTGGCGTGCAAAATTCTTGAAAGCTGATGGCGTTTGCAAACGGAAGGGCACTTGTGGGCCATGAACTCTTGATGAAAATGTCGAGCGTATCCGAGATGCGTTCACACGGAACCGTCGGAAATCCACAAGACGGGCAGCCCAACTTCCTCAAACGGCGTTTCTGTTCACAAAGTTTACGCACCTTTCTTCTTTGCGGAGCAAGCTATGCCAGGAACGTCATACCTGGACACGCTGCAAAACTGGTTGTTTCCCCAACTTCACAAACATTCCACGGATTTCATTTTTATTCGGCAGCGCCACCTTCACCTTCAGGTGCGGCATTTCTTTAACAACATCGTACAATGTCGGATTGAAAAAGAACGAAAACATGAGCTTGATCATAGCTTTTGGCCTCTCAGGTCATCAGACTGTACGCTTTGCGATTTTTTTCTTTGGACTTACGTAAAAGACAGAGTCTGTATATCATCTATGGCAAATGCTCTTCAGAACCTGTAAGATCGAACTGCTGAAGCTGTCGATTCAATAAACAGGGAACTGTCTGTTCGTGTTTGAAACGAACCAAACTACCGTTTACATGTTTTTCGAACAACGGATGGTATTTTTGTTGAGTATATGGCATAATCTCTATGCCGACCGCTGTGGCCGAGCGGTTTTAGGCACTTCAGTCTGGAACCGCGCGACTGTTACGGTCGCAGATTCGAATCCTGCCTCGGGCATGGATGTGTGATGTCCTTAGGTTACTTATGATTAAGTAGTTCTAAGTTCTAGCGGACTGATGACCTCATAAGTTAAGTCCCATAGTGCTCAGAGCCATTTGAACCATTTTTCCAGTGTATGTACAGACGGTAAAGAAATCGCAACGCCACCAAGGTGTTGTGCGACATAAACGAAACTTGCTGCGAGTGTTTCTACATCTGGAACAAAATATCTATTCAGATTTCGCGCCAGTCGCATAAGAGTGGCGCTACTAGCGAATCAGGCTGTTCTAAATACACGCTGTAACCGTCTTTAGCGTTCCTTACCTGTGAAATTGGACGTCGTGAGTTGATCGTCAAAGTACACTACTCGGCATTAAAATTGCTACACCACGAACATGACGTGCTACAGACTCGAAACTTAACCGACAGGAAGAAGATGCTGTGATACTCCAATGATTAGCTTTTCAGAGCATTCACACAAGCTTGGCGCCGGTGGCGACACCTACAACGTGCTGGCACGAGGAAAGTTTCCAACCGATTTCTCATACACAAACAGCAGTTGACCGGCGTTGCCTGGTGAAACGTTGTTGTGATGCCTCGTGTAAGGAGGTGAGATGCGTACCATCACGTATCCGACTTTGATAACGGTCAGATTGTAGCCTATCGCGATTGCGGTTTATCGTATCGCGACATTGCTGCTCGCGTTGGTCGAGATCCAATGACTGTTAGCAGAATTGGAATCGGTGGGTTCAGAAGGGTAATACTGAACGCCTTGCTGGATCCCAACGGCCTCGTATCACTAGCAGTCGAGTAGACAGGCATCTTACCCGCATGACTGTAACGGATCGTACAGCCACGTCTCGATCGCCGAGGCAACAGACAGGGACGTTTGCAAGACAACAACCATCTGCACCAACAGTTCGACGACGTTTGCAGCAGCACGGGACTATCAGCTCGGAGACCACGGCTGCGGTTACTTTGACTCTGCATCACAGACAGGAGCGCCACCGATGGTGTACTCAACGACGAACCTGGGTGCACGAATGGCAAAACGTCATTTTTTTCGGATGAATCCAGCTTCGTCATGGTCGCATCCGTGTTTGGCGACATCGCGGTGAACGCACATTGGAAGCGTATATTCGTCATCGCCATACTGGCGTATCACCTGGCGTGATGGTATGGGGTGCCGTTGGTTACACGTCTCGGTCACCTCTTGTTCTCATTGACGGCACTTTAAACAGTGGACGTTACATTTCAGATGTGTTACGATCCCTGCGAAACCTTACATTTCGGCAGGATAATGCACGACCGCATGTTGCAGGTCCTGTACGGGCCTTTCTGGATAAAGGAAATGTTCGACTGCTGCCCTGGCCAGCACATTCTCCACATCTCTCACCAACTGAAAATGTCTGGTGAATGGTGGCCGAGCAACTGGCTCGTCACAATACGTCAGTCTCTACTCTTGATGAACTGTGGTATCGTGTTGAAGCTGCATAGGCAGCTGTACCTGTACACGCCATCCAAGCTCTGTTTGACTTAATGCCCAGGCGTATCAAGGCCGTTATTACGGCCAGAGATGCTTGTTCTGGGTACTGATTTCTCAGGATCTATGCACCCAAATTGCGTGACTATGTAATCACATGTAAGTTCTAGTATAATACATTTGTCCAATGAATACCCGTTTATCATCTACATTTCTTCGTCGTGTAGCAATTTTTATGGCCAGTAGTGTAATACATACATACCTACATAACGTTTCGCATTCGTAGCGTTGTTTTCGGCTGAGAAAAAAACGCGGTGCGTTACTTTCTGGTCAATCCCCGTATGTTACCTAGAAGCCGGCCGCGGTGGCCGTGCGGTTCTGGCGCTGCAGTCCGGAACCGCGGGACTGCTACGGTCGCAGGTTCGAATCCTGCCTCGGGCATGGGTGTGTGTGATGTCCTTAGGTTAGTTAGGTTTAAGTAGTTCTACGTTCTAGGGGACTTATGACCTAAGATGTTGAGTCCCATAGTGCTCAGAGCCATTTGAACCATTTGTTACCTAGAAAATATATTCCCGAAATCTCTTTACTCTACTGAAATTATTTCATAGTGTTCCGATTTTTTTTTCCGTCAGTCTATTTGCCGTCGAGCCAGGTGCCTGGTTGAATTTCATTAAAGCATGTAACCTGAGTCGTCCATTTTCAGTGGCTGGAACAGGTGGCGCGTTTTTCTGCTCGAAGTGACGTCTTGACGGACGGGGCGAGTTCGGAGGTGACACCGCACATGACGGGGGCAGCAGGGGGCGGCAGCGGACCGCCGGGCACAGAGTGCTGACGTCACGCCGGGGCTGAAATATACACGACCCACCTGCCGCCTATTAGCAGCCAGGCGCACTGCATTTGGAGTGCAGCACATTAAATATGGGTACCTGTTTTGCAGCTTTTATTACGAGGCAACGCGAAAATAAAAATTCTGAATTCTTTATGAAAATACACGGTAATATCCATGACAGAGAGAAAATAACGATTAGAAAGGTCGCAAAGCCCCAGCTGTGTGTAGCCTGTCTGACACCTTCCAGAGGTGCTAAAAATTCCAGTTTCGGCGTTTCGTATAATTATTCACCTCGTGTTAAAATTTGAAATAGGTCTCAGCCTATTCATTAAGAGGTATAATGTGTTAAATTTACGAGGGTCACTCCAAAAGAAATTGCATGGGGGCTTAATTAAATGAGAATGCAAATAATTTTACTGTCTGTCCGGTTACGCAGTCTCGGAACCGGTTGGCCCTGACTGGTATTAGTACGCAATCTGACTGCATAGAATAACAACAAGGAATGAAATAAAACTTCCGTTAACACAATTAATTAATTAAGTCCCCAGCAACTATAAAACCTACGAAACAACAAAACACAAATGTAGCTGTTCTGTGTGTGGAAGTGTGATTCAACGTACACATATGGCACGGTTCTTCCTCAATAAGACCAGATATTTTAGATACCATTTAGACTGAATTAATTAAAAAAAAACAGAAATACTATGATTGCATATAGAAACCAGAATTACACTCTAATACATGAACACGAGCCAGATGCTTTGTTGACTGAACCTGTGACCAAGAGGCATTATTGTTTAAGACATTGAAATAATAAAAAAAAGGAATTTTTTTACCTTCATATATATTGACGAAAAGCACATTACAGCATCCCTAATCCAACAACATCTGGTGTCTAGCCCATCAAAACAATATGACAACATCTGAACAAGCACTCTTCATGGGAACTTGTCAACAACGACACGCTACTGCAACATCTCCACAAGCACTCTCTACCACCGCTTCTCGACAAGAACTCTCTACCACCGCTTCTGAACAACTACTGCCAGTGGAGGCGGCTAAATAATACTCTCTGACGCAATCTCTGGCGCTGTGACTCAGTGTAGCCACCTTTCAAAATGCACACCAATTTTGTAAAAATACAGTTTTCATTGTGCATGTGTGAAAGTTTTACAGTGTGTAGATACATCCTTCCCGCTTGTTTCCAAACTTAGTTCAACCTGTTCCCGTGAGTGGCGCCGTCACAGCATGTCTTAAAGATGGCTGCTACACTTGACGTTCGTCAGAAGCAACGTGCTGTCATAGAATTCCTGTGCTGTAAAAACGACACAGTGGGAAACATCCACAAGAGGTTGAAAAAGGTGTATGGAGATGCTGGTGTCGATCGCAGTACAGTTAGTCGGTGGGCAAGCAGGCTACGTGATGAAAGCGGGCACGGCAATATTGAGGATTGTCCTCGCAGCGGCAGGCCTCGTACTGCACACACTGCAGACAATGTGCAGAGAGTTAACGAATTGGTGACTGCTGACAGACGCATCACAGTGAACGAATTGTCACGTTACGTTGGGATAGGCGAAGGAAGTGTTTGCAGAATACTGAAAGTGTTGGCGTCAAAAAAGGTTTGTGCCAGGTGGGTTCCCAGGATGTTGACAGTGGCTCACAAAGAAACAAGAAAAGCGGTATGAAGCGAACTTTTGGAACAGTACTAGAATGCTGGAGATGAATTTCTTGGAAGAATTAAGACAGGTGATGAAACATAGCTCCATCATTCTTCACCAGAGACGAAGAGGCAATCAGTGCAGTGGCATCATGCAAATTCACCCAAGAAAAAAAAATTCAAAACCACCCTTTTGCTGGAAAAGTTATGGCTACGGTGTATTCGATTCCGAAGGACTCTTGCTTGTGGACATCGTGCCAAGTGAAACCACCATAATTCTGATGCATATGTGAGGACACTGAAGAAATTTCAAGCTCGACTGAGTCATGTTCGACCACATCGGCAAAAACAGGAGGTTTTGCTGCTGCACGACAATGCGCTGCCACATCTCAGTCAAAAAACCATGGAAGCTATCACAAAACTCGGATGGACAACACTGAAACACCTGCCTTACAGTCCTGAGCTGACTCCTTGAGACTATCATCTCTTTGGGAAACTGAAAGACTCTCTTCGTGGAACAAAGTTTGAAGATGATGACTCCCTTGTGCATGCTGCCTAACAGTGGCTCCAACAGGTTGGTCCAGAATTTTACCGTGCGGGTATTCAGGCACTGGTTCGAAGATGACGTAAGACAGTTGAGAGGGATGTAAATTATGTGGAGAAATGAAAATATTGTTCCTAAAGGATGTATCTACACACTGTAAAACTTTCAAACATGTAGAATAAAAGATGGATTTTTTACAAAAAATAGTGTGCATTTCTTTTGGAGTGAACCTCGTAAAATACTCAGGAAGCGTACATAACAAAGCGCAAGTTACACAGACACTGTTCATACAGTATATGTTAATAAAAGTACTTGGTGACTTCCAACAAACTTCAGATACACGCTTAGACAAGAAAATGACGCACTACGAAGGAACTGTCAGAATGAGCTTCACAAAATGAGCAAGTCAATAACGTGTTGATCCACCCATAGCCCCTACGCAGGCTGTTATTCGTCTGGCATTGATTTATAGAGTTATTTGCTGTCCTCCTGACGAATGTCGTGCCAAATTCTGTCTAGTTGAGGAGCTATATCGTCAAACTCCCGAGAAGGTTGGAGGGTCCTGCCCACATTGCTCCAAATGTTTCCAAATGTGGAGGGATCCGGCGCCCTTACTGGCCAAGGCAGCGTTTGGGAAGCAGGAAGGAAAGCGGTAGAAACTCTCGCCGTGTGCGGATGACCGTTATCTTGCTGAAATGTAAGGCCAAGATGATTTCCCACGAAGAGTAACAAAACAGGGCGTAGAATATCATCGACGTACCACTGTGCTGTATGGGTGCCGTGGAAGCCAGCCAAAGCGCTGCTGCTACGAGAAGAAATGACACCCAAGCCATCACTCCTGGTTGTAATCATTTGCTCGTCTGTACATGTACATCGCGTCTACCGATTTTCAGATAATGCACAGTGGCGTGTCTCTGTTCCTTTTTTATTGTGGTTCGAATAGTCGGAAATTCCTCTACAGTGGTAGGAGGGAGTGCCACGAACAACATACTAGAAATCCTGACTCACGTGACTGGTGAGGGATGAGTGTAGGGTGGAGGTGTGTTTGAAAGTCACTTTTGTACATTTGTACTCGAAAACCAGCGAGACGATTCCTAGTATAAAATTTAACTACATTAAATTTCCTACAAAAAGGTCCTGTTCATTCTCTCTGTAGGGCTAATAGTTTGCACATGACGAGTGAGAGAATATGAAGACTTTGTAGATGGTTTCTGAAAGCCAGATATAACACAGCGGTTGCATAAAACGTCAACGATATGGGCAATTGAGTCACCCTTTATATAATGCAGATATGTGTGTGTATGTCTGGGATCTCCTCCTAAATTCCTGCATCGATTCGAACCAAATTTGGCTCTAAAAGAGCAGCCCTCACGAGTATCCTAGCTGCAATAGGAATATAGATGCGGGCAAAAACGTGATATTTCCAGAGCGTGGCATGACAGGCGTGTTGTGTGGGAACAGTATCAGCCTGATATCTCGACTTAATTTGCAAGAAAGCTTACCCTTCAGGAGCCAGAGCGGTTTACCAGCCCCTCACATGTAGGCTACCCAGCATGACATGCATATTGTGTTGGGAGTAGAATCGTCCCGTTGTAACGACCTGTTCTGCTAAGGCTACTCGTGTGGATGGACACGGCTGACCTGAGAGATGGTGGAGGTTCAAATGGTTCATACGGCTCTGAGCACTAAGGGACTTAACTTCTGAGGTCATCAGTCCCCTAGAACTTAGAACTACTTAAACCTAACTAACCTAAGGACATCACACACATCCATGCCCGAGGCAGGATTCTAACCTGCGACCGTAGCAGTAGCGCGGTTCCAGACTAGAACCGCTCGGCCACTCCGGCCGGCAGATGGTGGAGGAGATGGATAGTGAGAGAGGGGGAGATGAAATGGACAGAAAAGGAGAGAGATAGGGGGATGATGGACAGAGAAAGGGAGGAGGGGAGGGACAGCAAAAGGCATGGAGAGCACAGAGAGAGAGAGAGAGAGAGAGAGAGAGAGAGAGAGAGAGAGAGAGAGAGAGGTGGTCGCAGAGAGGGGGAGGAGAAGTATGCAATATACGTGTCAAACCCGTACCCAAGCTAAGCCACAAGATGAATTAGAATTATGTAAGAGGAATCATTGTGATAAAAATTAATTAAAATTGCTTGTTAATTAACTAACTCCGATATTAATTTTACGTGTTTTCAAAGATGAGCGAGAGGAGATAATGATAGTGACGGTGATTATATCATCACCATCCACAAGTACAGGAGTATTTTGCCTAATTTTTTGTGGGTCCATTGTTAATGGTATGAAAAATTTACAAATAATGGGCAAGAATGTCTATTATCGTTAAAACCTAAGTCTTTGTGTGATAAAAACCTCCCTTCACATACAGGAAGATATGCCTGCGAGGCGAAGATAGCGCTAAAAATTCGCTAGGAACTGACAACCTGACACTGCAGAGTCAGAACTTCATTCTGAGACCCAGTTAGGTTGCTCATAACAAGTAACGTGACTGTGATTAGCCAACCGTGTCCCTCAGGCGGGTGGTTTTAAATAGCAGCTGAGGAGGGCTCTCACTCCGTATCTGGTCTTCAAGGGAAGAACAGTTAGAGCCATCTTCTGGCCACCTCCAGTTTAGGAGCCACCTCTGTAAGAGTTTACCTGACAGCTAAACTCAGAAACGTAAGGACGATTTCTGGGTTTCAGTGTATGGTAATTCTAATCTATTCATTCCTCAGTAGTTGTGATAGCTTCTTTGTCAAAAAAATAATAATAATAATAATGATAGCTGGAATACGAACTTTACTGAAACAAAGAGATCATCCATACCACCTCTCTATATATCTTCTATCTTCACAGCGCCAGCCGTGGTGGCCAAGCGGTTCAAGGCGCTACAGTCTGGAACCGCGCGGCCGCTACGGTCGCAGGTTCGAATCCTGCCTCGGGCATGGATGTGTGTGATGTCCTTAGGTTAGTTAGGTTTAAGTAGTTCTAAGTTCTAGGGGACTGATGACCTTAGAAGTTAAGTCCCATACTGCTCAGAGCCAT
This sequence comes from Schistocerca cancellata, assembly GCF_023864275.1. Classification (NCBI taxonomy): domain Eukaryota; kingdom Metazoa; phylum Arthropoda; class Insecta; order Orthoptera; family Acrididae; genus Schistocerca; species Schistocerca cancellata. The sequence continues at coordinate 133,103,567 of NC_064637.1, forward strand.
CTATCTTCACAGCGATCACAGGCCATGTAGACCACGCGCTGCATCAACTATCTGCTTCCACCGCCTTCTATTTCTCGCAGCCTCTCTCCACTCTATGGAGTCATCTTTCCACCTTGTACGAGGTCGGCCCAATGGTCTTGTTGCCTGGAGAGTTCCTTCAAATGCTTTCTTGGTGATTCTGTTGTTTTCCATTCCGGCCACATGTCCAGCCCATTGCAGTCTCCTACTTTTTAATTTCTGGATGATAGTTTGTTGCTTCATTAACTGATAAATTTCATTGTTCTTTCGAATTCTCCATGCGCTATTCTCCAACACAGGTCCCCAGATTTTTCTCATTACTTTTCTTTCTAAAACATTCAGTTTTTCTCTTTCATTCTTTGTAAGCGTCCAGCTTTCTGAACCGCACAGTACTATGGGGCAGATAATACTCCTGTATATCTTCATCTTTGTGGTGATTGACAAACCTTTACTTTTGAGTGGGTTGCTTAGTTAGTACAGACATCTTGACCCTGAGGCTATTCTTTCATTTATATCCATTGTTATGATATTTTTACTGTTAAAACGTGATCCAAGGCATTTAAACTGGAGAACTTTTCTGAATTTAGAATGCTGGTCAATTTCAAAGTAATGATTTGGGTTTATGGCTCGACCTATTTCCATATATTCGGTTTTATTTTGGTTAATCAAAAGCCCGATTTTGCTGGCACTGTGCCTCAGAGATCTGTACATGGCTTTCAGTTCTTCTTCAGTTTCACTCAGCAACACTATATCGTCTGCATAAGCCAGGAGTTTTAGTTCACTATGTTCGAATCGGAGACCACTGTATAGATGTAAATTACTCTCCCGAACCAATCTCTCTAATGCAAGGTTGAAGAGGACACCACCTCTCAGGCAACCTAAATGTACTACTGTTGTTACTATTTGACAACGTTTCTCTTGCTTGCCTCATGATGCAGTGTCGTTGTTTATTTCTTGTTGTTTCTATAGTGCATTTAACTAACAAATGACTTTATTCTATGCTTATGTAGAAATGATTAAGTCTCCAGAACAGTACGAAAGGTCTCAGCCTCGAGTCTCATTGTGGCGCATTGTTTCAATGTAATAGGAAATTGCAATTCAAATCATAGAGGAAGGTTGCCTGTGTTGGACCACTTTTTTATTTTGCTATCCGAAGCCTTTATTTTGTGTCTAATTGAAACAAAAGTACTGTAAAAAAAGCTACATCCTGAACAATTTCACCGGGTGGTATTATATTTCGATTAAACAAATATCATAAACGGGTATCATTTAAAATTTAGAGATATGTAAATGGTCTGAATTATGAAAGCGGTTGCTTAATTTGGACCTTCAGTTGCCGAAATTGGACCAAATAGTAAAACAATAAATAGGAAGTAGATAAGAACTTAACATTTTAAATAAAGCTTCAGTTCAACAAACATATTATTTAGCTAGTTTTGAAATATTCATCATCATTAAGATATATATATTAGGAAATTACTGAAACAATACTCGTACTCGTAGCCATAAACGCTTCTAATCAAAACAAAGACTAAACTAGAAAATATGTTGCACAGAAAAATATAAGAAAATTTGACACACTCAAATATACTAATTATTTCAGCTAACTGTGATTAAGAACGGCAAATTACATTGAAGTCTAATTGCAATCTGAGCACAAAAATTTCTTTATACTGCGCTTCACATTGGCACGTATGAACACATAATTGACAGTCCATATACTGCATCATTCTAAAGCTGGCAGGGGTAAAATACAGGGAGCGAAAGGCTATTTACAATTTGTACAGAAACCAGATGGCAGTTATAAGAGTCGAGGGACATGAAAGGAAAGCAGTGGTTGGGAAGGGAGTAAGACAGGGTTGTAGCCTCTCCCCGATGTTATTCAATCTGTATATTGAGCAAGCAGTAAAGGAAACAAAAGAAAAATTCGGAGTAGGTATTAATATCCATGGAGAAGAAATAAAAACTTTGAGGTTCGCTGATGACATTGTAATTCTGTCAGAGACAGCAAAGGACTTGGAAAAGCAGTTGAACGGAATCGACAGTGTCTCGAAAGGAGGATATAAGATGAACATCAACAAAAACAAAACGAGGATAATGGAATGTAGTCGAATTAAGTCGGGTGATGCTGAGGGAATTAGATTAGGAAATGAGACACTTAAAGTAGTAAAGGAGTTTTGATATTTGGGGAGCAAAATAACTGATGATGGTCGAAGTAGGGAGGATATAAAATGTAGACTGGCAATGGCAAGGAAAGCGTTTCTGAAGAAGAAAAATTTGTTAACATCGAGTATAGATTTAAGTGACAGGAAGTCATTCCTGAAAGTATTTGTATGGAGTGTAGCCATGTATGGAAGTGAAACCTGGACGGTAAATAGTTTGGACAAGAAGAGAATATAAGCTTTCGAAATGTGGTGCTACAGAAGAATGCTGAAGATTAGATGGGTAGATCACATAACTAATGAGGAAGTATTGAATAGGATTGGGGAGAAGAGAAGTTTGTGGCACAACTTGACCAGAAGAAGGGATCGGTTGATAGGACATGTTCTGAGGCATCAAGGGATCACCAATTTAGTATTGGAAGGCAGCGTGGAGGGTAAAAATCGTAGGGGAAGACCAAGAGATGAATACACTAAGCAGATTCAGAAGGATGTAGGTTGCATTAGGTACTGGGAGATGAAGAAGCTTGCACAGGATAGAGTAGCATTGAGAGCTGTATCAAACCAGTCTCAGGACTGAAGACCACAACAACAAACAACAACATACTGCATCATGTCGTCTTCTGTAACCATCTTACAAAAAACACAGATCCAGCTTGAATTTCCAACAGTGCCGTTTGTCTTCTGTTCTTTGAGAAATATACACTATGTGATAAAAAGTATACGGACCGCTGGCTGAAAATGACTTACAAGTTCGTGGCGACCTCCATCGGTAATGCTGGAATTCAGTATGGTGTTGACCCACCCTTAGCCATGATGACAGCTTCAACTATCGCAGGCATACGTTCAGTCAGGTGCTGGAAGCACTCTTGGGGAATGGCAGCCCATTCTACACCGGAGTGCTGCACTGAGGAGAGGTATCGATGTCGGTCGATGAGGCATGGCACGAAATCGGTTTTCCAAAACATCCAAAAGGTGTTCAGTAGGATTCAGGTCAGGACTTTGTGCAGGCCAGTCCATAACAGGGATTTTATTGTCGAGTAACCACTCCGCTACAGGCCGTGCATTACGAACAGGTGCTCGATCGTGTTGAAAGATTCAGTCGCCATCCCCGAATTGCTCTTCAACAGTGGGAAGCAAGAAGGTGCTTAAAACATCAATCTGGACCTGTGCTGTGATACTGCCACGCCAAAAAATAAGGGGTGCAAGCCCCCCCTCCATGAAAAACACGACCACATCATTACATCAACGCCTCCGAATTTTACTGTTGTCACTGCACGCGTTTCCAGACCATGTTCACCGGGCATTCACCATACCCACACCCTGCCATCGGATCGCCACATTGTGTATCGTGATTCGTCACTCCACACAACGTTTTTCCACCGTTGCGAGGCGTCGTTTGCATTTACCGGCGTGATGTGTGGTTTACGAGTAGGCGCTCGACCATGAAATCCAAGTTTTTTCACCTCCTGCCTGTCACAGTACTTGCAGTGGATCCCGATGCAGTTTGGAATTCCTGTGTGATGATCTGGATAGATATGTGCCTATTACACATTACGACACTCCTCACCTATCGGTGGTCTCTGTCAGTCAACAGACGAGGTCGGCCTGTACGCTTATGTGTTGTAACTGTCCCTGCACGTGTCCACTTCACAATCACATCGGAAGCAGTGGACCTAGGGATGTTTAGGAGTGTGGAAATCTCGCTTACAGACGTATGACCCAAGTGACACCCAATCGCCTGACCACGTTCGAAGTCGGTGAGTTCCGCGGAGCGCCCCATTCTGCTCTCTTACGATGTCTAATGACTACTGAGGTCGCTGATATGGAGTACCTTGCAGTAGATGGCAGCACAATGCACCTAATATGAAAAGCGTATGTGTCTGGGGGTGTCCGGATACTTTTGTTCACATAGTGTAGCTGCCGTAGCAGCTTTTTGTTTCTTTACTTGACCGTTCGATTGCTCTATTTGTTGCTTATAAGGACTGCTAGTGATTGCAGTGGCATTCTGTGCTTTTCTTCTGCCTCGAATAGCAGGCTTCTTGTATGAATTGTGACACTTTGTTCGCAATGCTTCTTGAATTTCTTTGTGGGTGTCGTAGGCCGATACACTCGTCATCACGTGAAATGTCTTCTAAAGAAGATTCCTCTCTAATATTCGCAGAACTGGATTTCTCTAGAAAATAATTATGACTTTACAAGCAATCAGCTGTTGATCTGAAAACAGATTCCTATTCATAGGCCAAATTCCTGCTGAGCGGAAGGCACTCTCCGCTATTTCAACTGTTGCTCTTCGGCAGTATCCTTCATTCAACAGGCCAGATACTTGAAACTGCGTTATACTATTACCTGTGTTTTCATGTAACCAATTGTCCTGGGCCTGAATGAAGTAGCGTTGAAGAGGTGCAAAAGACGAAACATCAAGTGGTTGCAGCCTGTGCGTAGTGTGCCCAGATAATTGCGGTGTGTTGTGGGACCATCAATTAGCAGGAGCACAGCCGAATCCTAGCTCAAGTCCACGTAGCTTTTGAAGTATGTTAGTCACGACACAACTGAGAACTCATGCAGCTGGTATCTGAGATGTCAACTACATTTCCTGGTGGAGCACCGATTTCAAGTTCTTGCTGTCTCCTCTTACGCTTGCCTATAATCATAGGTAGAATAAAGTATCCAGCATCAATGGCAGCACAAACGACTACGGTGTTAACTTCTCCCTTGTCGCTTGTGATAGATCCCATTTCGTGCCTTCCTTTTTGCGCGATGACATTTTTTTTTTGCCTGCTTTGAGCCGATGTTAAATATACTGTTAGCTGTAATTGTACTCACATCGACTGTTTTCTCAAGGAGGTCGAAGAATTGACTCACATTGTCTCTGTTAAACCCATTTGCTCCGGCCCTTGTAGTTCCTTCTGACTGACGGAGGAAAAGCTGTGGATTTCACCCGATAAATGAATAAAACCGCTGTCTGCACGCCATTTTCTTTTCTCTGTTGAAAGAATGAGGTAGTTCATATTTCTCTGCTATGTCGAATGCAAGTTCACGATCATCTTTGGTAGTAAATCCAGAAGACCTCTCTTCAAACAAAAAGGAGATGATCTGCGATAACTTTTTTCATCTCCGTCGTAAAAGTTGATTGTTTTCCAAATAACTTACCTTCAGTTGAGAAATAGTTTTTACTATCAGCTTATCTCTTTATTATAGCTTTGGGTACTCCATATACACGAGCACACCCGTTAAGTCCTTGGTCACCGTTTCTGTACGCTGCCACGGTGACCTTCAGCTCACCTTCCGTTCATTTACCGTACTTTTCCCTTTTCCCTAAAAAGATTATATATACCTACTGTAAAGGTTTTGCCATCTTGAAAACCTAAAAACATTACCCGTACCTATTACTTATTGTAAAAATGCACTTAAATGTTTTTTGTTATGAGTTCAACCTAAATTGGACCACTCCAAATTAGGAAACAGGCACTGGTCCAACTTAGACAGCTGGATGCCATATAAGCAAAGGTAAAGCTACAGGAACACACAAAATTAAACTCTAGTTTTGTGATGTTTAATTATTAACTAATGAATAGCCCTTGTGAACTATACTGCAAATAATTTATTTACTTACAAGTACTGCATATAAAAGCTTACGATTTGCAGCACAACACGTGCAGCAGTGTCGAAGAAAATACAATAATGGCAACTGTTCTCGCTTCAATGGCTATTGTCGCCTGCCCTTCGCGCCACGTGACCTAGATAACATTTCTCTCCAGCAGAGCCAACTTAAAAGTTTATAACCAACACACAGTGAGATACGAAGTTGGTTCAATTTGGGCGACGGTCCAACTTCGGTAAGTCTCCCCCATTAACGAAATACACTGTCAAAAGCCTGAATAACCATTTTTTGCAAAGTCGACCCCCGCAACACCTGCAGGAATGGAGACAGTGAGGCTCTGGAAGGTACTGACTGGGATTTGAAGCCATGCCGACTCCACTGCCCTGACGGCTGAGCTGGACTCCTCAGTTGATGATCCATGGCACGAGCAGCCCGGTCAAGGTGGTCCCACAGATTCTCGATTGGATTTAAATCCGGGGAGTGTGGTAGCCAGGGGAGTATGGTAAAGTCATCCTGTTGCTATTCGAACCACGCACGAACACTGTGAGCTGTGTGACACACTGGATTGTCCAACTGGTAGATGCCATCCTGCTGAGGAGAAACAGACGGCATGTAGGAAGGTCACGGTCCCCAAGGACAGATGCTTATTTGTGTTAATCCACTGTGCCTTCCAGAATGACGAGATCGCACTGGGAATACCACGAAAAGGTTCCCCTCACCAGAATGCTCCCTCATCCAGCCTTGACCCTTCCAACAATTGTTGAAGGATGTTTGCTTTCACACGTTTCACGCCATACACACCAATGGCCATCTGTTGAAAGGTGGCTACACTGAGCCAAAGCGCCAGAGATTGCGCCAGAGAGTATTATTTAGCCGCCTCCACAGGCAGTAGTTGTTCAGATGCAATGGACAGTGTTGGTCGTGAAGTGGTAGTGGGGAGTGCTTGTCGAGAGGTGGTAGTGGAGAGTTGTTGTGAAGTCGTGGTGGAGAGTGCTTGTTCCATGTTTTATGCTGTTTTGATGGGCTAGACAGCAGATTTTGTTCGAATGGAGATATTGTAACGATCAGAGTGCTTTTCGTCAATATATATGAGGTAAAAAATTCCCTTTTCCTTTTATTATTTCAATGTCTTAAATAATGTGTCACTACAGGTTCAGTCAACAAAGCATCTGGCTTGTGTTCTTGTGTTAGAGTGTAATTCTGGTTTTCTTGCGTAATTATCGTATTTCTATTTTTTTTATTACTTCAATATAAATTGTACTTAAAATTTCTTGTCTTATTGAAGAAGAACCGTGCCAGATGTGTACGTTGAATCACACTTCTACACACAGAACAGCCACACTTGTGTTTTGTTGTTTCGTAGGTTTTATAGTTGCTGGGGACTTAATTAATTAATTGTGTTAACAGAAATTTTTTTTCATTCTTTGTTGTTAATCTATGCAGTCAGATTGCGTACTAATACTGGTCAGGGCCAACCGGCAACGAGACAGCGTAACCGCACAGACAGTAAAAATTATTTGCATATATATTTAATTAAGCCCCCATACACTGTCCAACGGAGCATTATACGTTATATATCTGAAAAGGCCCGTCAATGGACGTCCAGCTGCGATACTGGCGTGTTCCAGCCTTCGTCGCCATGAACAGCAGTCAGCAAGGGTGGATGAACCAGGCGCCTGCTGCAGATGCCCATACATAGCCACGTCCGGTAAACGGTCTCTGAGAGATTGTTGGTAGCCCCTTTGTTCATCTGGGCTGTAGGTTGCTCAGTAGTGGCTGGTCTATTTGTCTGTACAGCTCCGTCAACCCCTGTCACCTATGAACCTAGGTGCACCACAGTTGCCTCAGCACCAGTTTTGTGTAGCGCCATTTTGCCAAAACAATATACTTTAACCATGGCAGCACGTGAATACATTACAAACTTTGCCATTTCGGAAATACTTTCACCCTTGTCCCGAAGGCCAATGATCATATACTTTTGTACGTGAGATAAATTGCATTATGACAATGACTGCACTGTTTTCCACTTCCACCGACATGCTTTATGTGCCTTCCAATGATAGTGCTGCCATGTCACAACTGTTAGTGGTTGTTACATGTTGACGCAGATGATAGGCAATGGTCACATTAATGTGACTGGACTGTATATTACAGTATCATTAAAATTTCTCAAAGTGATCTTCATTGTGTTTGTATGCGAAGACTTCAGTACATCTGTTTATCTGAGACAGAATATGACTCATATTTGCGTAGTGTTGTAAGCTCTCAATCTGTCTGTTTTATAGTAGTAGCTTTTGTTGTGTAAATTGCATGCTAGCATAGATCAACGTGTGGTGCAGAACCTTTTGAGATAGGGAGGTCAACCAAAGCGAGTTTGAATGCATGTGGCAGATCAGCTGCCTTGCACTGGAACACTTGCCAGCCAGAGTGTGGCTTTTATGCGGTTTTCCACGCTCATTTAGGCAAATACTTCGCCAGTTTCCATTCTCTGTATCTGAAAATGAGATACACAAGCATTTAACATATAACAACAAACAGAACAAAGTTTCAGTGATTCAGAAACGGGTGTCAAACACAGCTTACCTCCGAAACTTCCTGGCAGATTAAAACTGTGTGCCCGACCGAGACTCGAACGCGGGACCTTTGCCTTTCGCGGGCAAGTGCTCTACCAACTGAGCTACCGAAGCACGACTCACGTCCGGTACTCACAGCTTTACTTCTGCCAGTACCTCGTCTCCTACCTTCCAAACTTTCCAGAAGCTCTCCTGCGAACCTTGCAGAACTAGCACTCCTGAAAGAAAGGATATTGCGGAGACATGGCTTAGCCACAGCCTGGGGGATGTTTCCAGAATGAGATTTTCACTCTGCAGCGGAGTGTGCGCTGATATGAAACTTCCTGGCAGATTAAAACTGTGTGCCCGACCGAGACTCGAACTCGGGACCTTTGCCTTTCGCGGGCAAGTGCTCTACCAACTGAGCTACCGAAGCACGACTCACGCCCGGTACTCACAGCTTTACTTCTGCCAGTACCTCGTCTCCTACCTTCCAAACTTTCCAGAAGCTCTCCTGCGAACCTTGCAGAACTAGCACTCCTGAAAGAAAGGATATTGCGGAGACATGGCTTAGCCACAGCCTGGGGGATGTTTCCAGAATGAGATTTTCACTCTGCAGCGGAGTGTGCGCTGATATGAACAGCTTACCTCCCTTAGGTTACCTGACACCTGTGATGAGGGGAAGGCCTTCCAACAACGAATTTAAAATACAAAGAAACTAACCTTTTCTCCACAGCTACACTCACATATGTGTTTGACACATTTGTTTAACACACTTCCTCCTCCCCCTTTCTGTCTTCACGTCATGTTCCACTTTTATCTGTCTCGTTCTCCTCCCTACTGTCTGTGTCTCTTCACTCCTTGTCTATTTGGTCTACCCCCTTTCTCTGACCACACCATCCTCCTCCCCCCCCTCCTACCATATCCTCCTTCCCCTCTCTCTTTCCATTTACACCTCTCCTTCTTACTTTTCCATCTGCCCACCTCCTTTATACATCTTCTGCCTCTCCTGGGCTCAAGAGCATATCCACTGGCACCTAGACTACTGAAAAACCGTGGCCTGGACAGATCAATCCCGATTTCAGCTGATGGTGCGGCGCAGACCCCATGAAGCCGTGGACCCATGCAGTCAACAAGGCACTGTGCAAGCCGGTGGTGACCCGACAGTGGTGTGGACTGTGTTTACATTGAATGGACTGGATCCTCTTGTCCAACTGAACCAATCATTGACAGGAAATGGTTCTGTTCAGCTACTTGAAGACGATTTGCAGCCATTCGTGGATTTCATGTTCTGAAATAACGATTTTAACTGGGTCACAGTTTTTTGCGACTGGTATGAATAACATTATGGACAGTTCGAGCAAATCATTAGGCCATTCATCTCACATGACATGAATCCCAGCGAACATTTATGGAACATAATCGTACACAATATCCTTCACTGGCAACATCTTCGCAATTATTTATTTATTTTTATTTGTTTATTGATTTATTTAACCTGGCAAGATTACGGCCATCAGGCCCTCTCTTACATCTAATCAGGCATTCTACTTATTTTACATGTTGGTCAAGTACAAAAAGTGAAATAAACAATTACTAAAGCATACTTGCAAAAATACATACGTATAGAGTTTTTATTCGTAGATGATAAGTACTGTTATAATTAGACATTATGAAAGAGACAGATTTTAGACAGGAGTGCTAACAGCAGGGAATATGAGAGAGACTGATGGTGAAGGGAGGACAAGAATAGAGACATGATGTAACATAATTAAGGAAATATAAAGGAAAAGAAGATTGCTTGGTTAATAGAGATAGATGAAGAGGAAGAAGAGAAAGGAGCAATATAGGAGAGACTAGCTTTGCTATTTGACAGAGGAGAGGATTGGCCTTATACGAGTACATTAATTATGGACGACCATAGAAGCAGCATGGCTCAGTATTTCTGCAGGGGTGTTACAGTGACTTGTTGAGTCCGCGCCACATCGAGTCGTTGCACTACACCAGGCAAAAGGAAGTCTGACACGATATTAGGGGGATATCCCACGGCTCTTGTCACTTCATTCTATGCCAGCTACACTGCCACTCACCTGAGGTCGACTAACAATGTTTTCTGAGACTGACTAGAAGAGGAGAGGCTGTTATCTGCCAATAGCGTATGAATATCAAAGCTTTGAATCTGCTACTGTGGCTGCTATCGTATGTGTAATTGCAGTTTATTGTAAAACTGAAATATTGTGTAGTGTTCATTTAGAACGGCTGCTAGTAAGTAATGCATTGTGTCTTTCAAACACGTAGTTATTTACAACAATTCTATTGAATAAATGTTACCCTACTGGTTCTTAGGCAGTAACATAACTAACAACAAGGGAGAGAGACATAGAAATAAACGTATAGCATTTTGTACTAATATGTGGTACTATCAGAAAACGCTGAAAAACAAAACAAAGAAAGATACCAGAAAAATATTTATAAAATAGTGCTAGCGCTGATTATGACATAGTGCACAAAAGATAGTATCGTCATGGTTGCCAAACGACAGTCATTTAACTCCTGCTAAATACACACATTGTGCAACAGCTTTGTTGACCATAGTGTCCTAACCATAAACCTTCAATTGATATTGGCAGCCATAATAATCTCAGACTCGGATTCGTCATTGCTAATATGATCAAAGTGCTCTCATTTACTTTTGCAGTGTTTATCGCCTTATACAGTTGACTGTTGCATGATTTACCGATCTGTTATAAACATAAAACAGTGTGTGTGTGTGTGTGTGTGTGTGTGTGTGTGTCTGGGATCTGCTCCAAAACACTGGATTGATTTCAGCCAAATTTTTCGCAGAAACTGCAGACCTCACAAGTATCAATACTGAGGGAATTTGTAACCTCCAGTCTCCAGTAGAAGCAGAGATATGACCAAACACATGTTTTCCCTGCCCCTAGAATGTAGGCTGCCTGGCACAATAGGAACATTATGTATGAACTGTGTCAGCCTGCTTTACCTAGCTATTGTCCATCGGGAACAAATGAATCATTTTCAAGCCACTGATGTGTAGCCTGCCCTGCATGACAGACGTGTTCTGAAAGTAGTATCAGTCTGGTTTATTGAATTACACTGCAGTGGCTACACATGCCGATGAGCATGGCTGGTGTTGGGTTGAGGCAGATAGAGGAGGGGATGGACAGAGTGAGGGAGATGAGTAAATGAACAGAGAGAGGGGAGGAGGGGAAAAGTATGAGGCAAGCAGGAGATATGCAGCACGTAATGTGCTGTTAGCAAAGGCATTCGTGTCAGTCCACTGCTGCCATAGCCCATTAACGCCACATTTTGATGCACTGCCCTAACGGATACGTTCTTCATATGTCCTACACTGATCACTGCTATTTTTTATACAGTGTTGCTTGTCTGTTAACACTGACAACTCTACACAAACACCACTGTTCTCGGTCGTTAAATGAAGACTATCAGCCACCGCGTTGTCCTGAAATGTGGTATTCTAGGCATAGTTTTGACACTGTGCATCTCGGAATATTGAACACCGTAATGATTTCCGTAATGAAATGTCTGATGCATCTAGCCCCAACTTCATTCCATGTTCAAAGTCTGTTAATTCTCATCGTGTGGCCATAATCATGTCCAAAACCTTTTAACACAGATCACCTGTGTACAAATTACAGCTCCGCCAATGCATTGCTCTTTTGTACGTTGTGTATACGACAGTATCGGAATCTGTATGTGTGAATATCGCTGTCACATGACTTTCGTCACCTCAGTGCATGCTACACTTGCAAACACATGGAGCAATGGCTACCTATGTCGACACCTATCGGCCATTAGCAGCAAATGCTCTCGCCAACTTTGTTACAAGCGGCAACGATGGAAACAGGCAATAAATATCGGTAGTCCATTCAGTGTCAGAAAACTTCAATACCTGTAAAAATATTCGTGTCGCATCCTAGCACAAATAGCCGGGAAAACGATTCGGTCTGCAATGCGACGTGTGTGGGGGAACTCCAAATGGTCTGGCAGTGACGGCGTTAAAACAGAAGGCGGGCGGCCGCGTTGATGGCCCGGGTGTGCAGTTACAGTGGGTGTCTGGTGGAATAAAAGGCCGGTACGGCTGCCGCGTCGTCACGGTAATAGCTCACAGCCCACGTCAGCCAGCGCACCGACTCGGCGGGCTGCGGACTTTCAGGCGCGGGGGTTCCCCCACGACTGTGCTTCTGTGTGTCGCGGGTTGCAGCGCTGCAGGGGGCGGGAGTTTCCCCACCTGCCGCGCAGCGGCTGCTGCGTCCCTTTATCGCCGCCGCTGTTCTCTGCAGAGAGGGGCGAGGCTTTTAGCCGGGATTAAATCGACCGTGATGGTGTATTTACGACCCCTCTGTCCACAGGTAGCCGTCCAAAAACAACACAGTGCGCCACGGCCCTGCACGGTCCACTGTCGGCACTTTGCGACAGTAGAGGGCTTCAGCACGATCGGTGAGGCCAATTTGTGGACACTGAAGTGTGCTTGATGTAAAATTATGCACTTGAAAGCCCTCAACAAAATAAAACACCTGGGGTGTAACTATTTATTGTGCTAACGTTTTTAGTGATACGTATTGGCAATGCATGGGGCAGGGGGATGGGTACCCACTCTAAAAAAAATGAAAAAAAAATTAGTTTATTGTTATTGACATATATTAACAACTACTTTTTAAAGAGGTAGGGTCCAAAACATGAAAATATCATTTAGCCCACTGTTAGCAGTGTTCTATAAGGGGCGAAAAAATATCCATTTGAGGATGTTGCTGCAGCATATATACAACGTAGTGCGGCTCTGATGTGGCTATATAAGCACCGACTGTAGCCAAGTGACACTGTGGAATTCATTTCTTTCCGACATGCAATGCGGTAAATGCGGAAACGTGAACTTCAGTGACATTATTACCAAATGCGTCCAAAGAGAACCAATTTGCTGTTACTCTTTTTATCGCTGTCAAAGGACACGGTGTTTTACCAAACAGGCATCTCAAGTCTGGTGCGGTTCTGGGTTCATTGTCTCAGTGCTCACAGCGATTTTGCCTGACCGGAAGTTATACCAATTCTGGATTATATGGCCTTCGAAAGGAAACTTTTTGATAGTGCATTATTCTAAGGGGAAGGGGAGTGGGGGTGGGGGGACTGGGACCACATGACGAAGACAAAAAATTTTAAAAATACAAATTTCGTTAATTAATGTTGACTTTTACTTCCAAGATACTTCTTAAAGAGCTTTGATTTGTAAGTATGTCCAGAACCTGAAGATACTAAACTGGCGTTCATTGTGAAAAGTTACATCTACCACTAAGACTTAAATTTTTGGTTTAATTGTAAATATTTGCGAAATCTGATAGACTTGATTAAAAACAACTATTATTTTCAAAATTTTAAAATATAAAGTACTTGAGTAAATTACAACATTATCAAAAAGTATGCATGAAGTAACCTCCCACCCCTTGGTATTGGTAGGATTAAAGCCATCTGTACCGAAATTAACTGCTGCAGTTTATGCATTGATAGTAAAATTAATCAGCAAGATTTGTTAATTAGCTAAGTACATTCGTTACCATAAACTTTTTCACGCCTGTATGGTTTTGTTTTGGCTTCAGTGGCCAATGGTGATAATCTGATGTTTCGCTAGCATGCCTGCAGAGGATTATCCTCCACTGTTTGTGGCGGATGAAAATCCAGCTTGCGGGTGGTGACAATACAGAGTCACGACGGCACTGTCCGAGGGCCTTTCCGTTGTCATTATTGGCGTGCCTCTCCTCTTGTTGTCTGATTGTTGGGATATCTCTCAGGCATCAAGGGAAAGTGGAGGCAGTATTGGGACGTCTCTCGCGCATCAAGGGATAGTGGAGGGCAGTATGGCGGATAAGAATTGTAGAAAGAGACTGTTGCCTGAATGTGCTAAGCATGTTCAAGTGGATATGAGAGGAGACTAGGCCAAGATAGGAAGACTAGTGTGGATGATGCTGACGTCGACGACGACGACGACGACGATGATGACTTCAGCACACCAACAACAATGTTAATCAACTTGAACCCATTATTGTTTAATTACAATATTCACGATCAGTTACTGTAAGTAGTGACAACCGTAAACTGTTTACGAGTATATGTTTGGAGTGTCCTCCAGTGGAATAACTACATAGAGCCAGTTGTATAAATAAAGGATGCCATGCTTAAATTCATAGGAGGGGCGTTAAGGAAATGAAATTCCTTCATGAAAGAGGGAGTTTGCTGTTCTTGAGTACTGTTTTTGTGCGTGGAATTCTTACTGTCTGGGGTTAGTAGAGACAGTGGGCTGCGTGCTCGCTAATCCAAGTCACTGAGTAGGTCTTTGCATGCAGAAAATAGTCCAGATCCGGGAAGAGAATCATTTGTGGGGTGATGCTGTCAGGAGTTGTACGTGTGATGAACGCCAGCATCTGGTGGATCAAAAGCCAAACATTACTTGACTCGCCGCACACAAGTCGATGGCCATCGTAGACCTGCACGCCACACGTGGTTATCACTTGACGATCACGAAACTATAACGCGCGGCACATTCCCTCAGATACATCAGCCACGCAACAGAAGCGTAAAACTTCTCTTGCGATGTTCTCTGAATTGCCAGAGTAGTGCCTTACTACTTGCACATTATGTTGTTTTAATGGCCGCCTAAAGGTATACCGATTCTAAAGTAAATTCGTGTCACCATCTTCGTGGTCTCCTCTTGTTAGTGACGGGCATTCCCTGAACCTAGAACTGAGAAGTTCTCGATTCCAACGAGTTCTCATTGTTCTCGAGAACCAGCCTCGGTTCTCCATTTTCAGTTTTACGCTTCTCAGCTCTCTCGTTTTCTGTCCTTGGATGTCCGCTCGTTTGCATTGACCGACACGAGAACTAAGCACTCGGATCTGCATTTGTTTTGAACTTTGTGTTTGCTGCCTCTTCGTGCAGGAATTGGAGTAACGTAACAGGCCACTTTATCCCTGTTACATAAAATAGAGCGCTGCTTTGAAAGATGTATTAAAACCTACTGAGCATTATATTCGCAACGACAAATATGTATAATTACGCAATGAGATGTTCCATCAACCTTAATAAATATTACAAAAATGGAAGAGGGTAAATCGACCGCTGTGGTCGAGCGGTTCTAGGCCCTTCAGTCCGGAACTACACGGCTGCTACGGGCATGGGTGTGTGTGACGTCCTTAGGTTAGTTAGGTTTCAGTAGTTCTAAGTCTAGGGGACTGATGACCTCAGATGTTGAGTCCCATAGTGCTTAGAGCCATTTGAACCTTAATGTTCGAATTTTAAAATATAATCCTGTCGAAATTCCTCAGTTACAGTTTTTTAGACCTGATTTTTCTAATTGCGTATAACGTTCCTAGAACGACATGTTAGTTTCTTAAATTGTCTATCAGAAAATTTAAGTTTCCTGGAAACTCTTGGCATGCTTTGGAAATCCCTGTGCCCATTAAAGTTTCAACCTCATGAATTGATACGAGGTCTGTTCAAAAAATTCCGGAAGTTTGTCCACAGAATTTTTCTACTCTTACTTACTGTGCATGGCCTCTGTCGAAACTCTCTCCTCCACAATTGATACACCGTTCCCAACGCAGTTCCCACTCCCGGAAGCAGTCTTCGTACTGGATAGCGCGAAGCGCCGTATGCGAGGTTTTTTTATTATTATTATCTCGTCTGCCGTTGCAAATCTTCGTCCTTTCAAGAGAGTTTTCAACTTTGAAAATAAAAAGAAGTCCTCAGGGGCCAGATCTGGAGAGTACGGAAGATGAGTCAGCACAGTGATTTTACGTCGTCTTTAAAGGTGAACTGCTTTCTTTCTGCCAACAAAATTATAGATTGCACCTGTAAGTAGTACTGTCTGCAAGTTTTATTATTAACCCCCTGGTCCATTTTGTCGGTCCGTTCCCATATCTCAATGGTCAGCGTAGATTGCTGCCATGCGGAGGACTTGGGTTCTGTGCCCGGTACTGCCAACGACTTTTCGTTCGTGGAAGGGCTGGTACGGGGTACACTCAACTTCGTGATTCCACCTGAGGAGCTGCTCGACTGAACAGCAGCGGCTGCAACGTCTGAAAAGTCTGCGATTCGTCCGGGAGAGCTGTGTGCTGAGCTCTTGCCCATCCGTGCCGCGTCTTCATGGCGCTGCAAACCACATGATGACGCGGCGGTCGGTCGACATCCCTTAGGTCTTCACGGTCTGGATGAGGAGATCGTCTTCAAATTGTCGCATATAACTGATTGAAACTTCCAGATAGGCAACCAAATGAATAGACTTACAAAGCGACCTCCCGTTCAGCCTTCTTGAAAATTTCATATCAATGAAGTGTGTGCGCGTATTGACGTTCGCCGCGTCAGGAACGATGCCCACTTTTGGCGCCTGTAATACGAGTTCCAAACTTGCAGAGGTACCCGATCCTATCGAGTGCGTAGTCCTCTTCTGGAATCTCAGAGGTACATTATTTCACCAAAAGTATCCAGAAACCCCCAGAAACATAGGTTTTTCATATTACGTGCATTCTGCTGCCACCTACTGCCAGGTACGCCATATCAGTGACGTCAGTAGTCATTAAACATAGAGAGCAGAATGGGGCGCTCGACGGAACTCACGGACTTCCAACGAGGTCAGGTGACTAGGTTGAAAGGTCTCTGTTGGATTCCTTTCATGTTAATTTCATAAATCTGTTGTCATTTACGGCATAAATTCCTCGTCTAAATTTACTGTGGCGTTTCTGACTATCTGGGAGGAGACTGAGTAGTGGAACGTGTTACTTTTACACATAAACAAGAACGATCTGTCACACTACTACACTTTAAAACACAGTTTATATGTAATTCATGTCACACAGTCTCATACAGAACCTACATCCGCTTTCTTTTATATACTGTATATGATAAGATACTGTCAACCCCCTTCCCTTCTGTGTGAGAGGATGAATGAGCAAATGTATTTCTAGTTGCATGCCTCAGGGTAGCAGACAAGCCTGTCTGCTAGAGGACAGTAGGACCAACGTCGGAACAGGTAGCTACGCTTTCTAAAAGCAAAGAGGTTTCTATCCTTAGTATGGTCCTCTCCGTCCGTTGTCATGTTGGTATAGGAAGCTGCCCCTCTGGCCACTTCCGTTTGTATTTGTGAGCCACCCCTCAGGTGGGGACCAAGCAGTCGGTGCGGGGCGAGCGTCTGAAGTGGTAAGATCTCCGGCTAAGCGCGTGTCTGCTAAGTCCGCAGGGCAATGGATTTCTTAAGTTCAGCCTAACTGAAAATTTAATCACCTTTATTTCAGGCTTAGCTCTAAAATATCTAATGTTATCTTAAATTGCAGCGCAGTGTAATTCTCGTGTGAAGTTCAGATTATTTTCCGGTAGTTGCTTTGTCACTACTTTGTGGGTAAAGTGGAACCACGTGTTGATCAGTAACTCTAACTAAGATCAATCTTAAATGCGAATGCTTGTGTGATTATAACGTCTCGTCTTGACAATATTTTTCAATATAGCAACTTTTCTTTATGTTCAACCCACGTGGGGTGTACTTTGCGAGACGAGTACCACGTGCTTATATAACTGTTTGACCCGTCAGGTTAACAGTAAGACGTTAGTAACCAGTTCGAGGTTTTTCTTTTGTAAATTGCTTTTCGATCTAATTTATTTTAATTATCAAAATTATTGTGGAGTTACACTCTTTGTGTAAACCAACTTGACTACGTGAAGCATGTGGTGTAATCATCAAAGTAGCCCTCAGCTATTTCTTTCGGGAAGATTTCACAGAGAGTTAGTATGAATTTAGTATACCAGTGTGTGGTAATTACATGATGAACAGGATTGCGCTATGAACGTAACTTCTTTGGGGAAAATTGAATCGGTTGGTTGTGGTTAATTTCCTGTTGCATATGTTTCAACGTTCTTCGTGTGTTATTTTATGAATGCAGTGCTGTATGCAGTCTCCCAATCTTGACTCCATATTTGATGTGTTCCGTAAGATTACAATCTCACATTTTCACAATCCTAAATAAGGCACCAGCTTAGTTACGACTCAAGTTTAATATGCTGAAATTTCAATGATCAATCTTAAAATAAATTTCCAAATACAAACTGATTTATTTCTTTTTATTTAAATTCTCTCTTTTATATATATATATATATCACCGGTTGTCGTATGACTATTAAAAGATTATAATTAATGTTCGTCTGGTTGGGAATTTGGTAAGCTAGACAGAATACCTGGTGAAACAGTTGCTTAGTAATGCAAGATTAACTTCCCCAGACAGCTCAAAGCTTCTAACCCGCTTTTATTGTCCATCCGTACCGCTTTCATAGCAAATTAAAGTAACAATGTTACAAGGTGTCACTTGTGTCATACGTCTGTACGCGAGATTTCCACACTCCTAAACATCCCTTGGTCCACTGTTTCAGATGTGATAGCGAAGTGGAAACGTGAAGGGACACGTACAGCACATAAGCGTACAGGTCGACCTCGTCTGTTGACTGACAGAGACCGCCAAATGTTGAAGTCGGTCGTAATGTGTAATAGGCAGACATCTATCCAGACCATCACACAGGAATTCCAAACTGCATCGGGATCCACTGCAAGTACTACGATAGTTAGGCAGCAGGTGAGAAAACTTGGATTTCATAGTCGAGCGGCTGCTCATAAGCCACACATGATGCCAGTAAATGCCGAACATCACCTCGGTGTAAGGAGCGTAAACATTGGACGATTGAACAGTGGAAAAACGTCGTGTGGAGTGACAATGGCGATTCGATGGCAGGGTGCGGGTATGGCGACTGCCCGGTGAACGTCATTTGCCAGCGTGTGTAGTGCCAACAGTAAAATCAGGAGGCGGTGATGTTATGGTGTGGTCGCGTTTTTCATGGAGGGGGCTTGCACCCAGTGTTGTTATGCGTGGCACTATTACAGCACATGCCTACATTGATGTTTTAAGCACCTTCTTGCTTCCCACTGTTGAAGAGCAATTGGGGGATGGGGATTGCATCTTTCAACACGATCGAGCATCTGTTCATAAAGCACGGCCCGTGGCGTAGCGGTTACAGGACAGTAACATGCCTGTAATGGACTAACCTGAATCCTATAGAACACCTTTGGGATGTTTTGGAACGCCGACTTGGTGCCAGCCCTCACCGACAGACATCGATACTAGAGTGCTGCAACGCTCCATGTTCGACCGGTCACGGCTCGCCTGTTGACGGGGGGACCGAGCCCCTCGTGTTCGGCCCCATACGACTCGGCTCGGTCACGTACTCGCGCCATGTCTGTTGTCCGGATTCCGGACAGGCGGATAACCGAGCATGACCGGTCACCGCTGACGTCTCAACTCGCCTCGCCCCGGCTCGCTGCACTGTACTTTACTGTACAAATCCAACGCCTATCTCTCTCTTTTAATACAAAAGTAACATTTCCAAGAACGGGTACGTGACACAGCTAAATTCATAAAGCACCTGGAAAGTAAAATGATATTTCAATACAATCGCGGATAGAAGACGAGTCTCCTTTCCAAACAGAAGATATATTTTTCCTTTCATTTATAGGAAACATTAAACAAGTGCTTTCCCTGTAATCTAGAAGACATCCATCTTCATAAAGAAAGCATACAAAGAACATTAAACATTTACAGACGTAACTTGTCATACGTTTCAATTGTTTGCAACATAAACAAAATTATAGTTATTGTTGATCAGCAGGAAATCACTAACGCGTTCCGGATTTAATTGGCTGCGGCAATTTGTTAGTAACATGCCGGCTTTACTAAAGCACCTTTCACTAGGTGCGCTTGTTGCTGGGCTACATAAAATACGTCTTGCAACTGCAGCCAAACCTGGCAGATCCGTTTCATGTCTGCTCCACCAATTTAAGACGTCATCATCATCTCCGGGTTGCATTAAAATGTACATATCTACTTCATCTGCTGCGGATGATCTGTTGTTCCTCCATTCCTTGAAACGAGCTCTCTTTCTGGGTGGTGATGACACAGTACTTGAAGGATCTATGATAATAAACAAAAGAGACAAGTAATACAGAACTGATATGGAAATCATCGAAACATTCCCGTAAGAGACCGATGGCCTCGCTGTTTGGTCTCTCCCCCCAAACAACCCGACCCCCGTTCCCATAAAAACGAGGTGTTTTACGTTAATGAAATATTATACGAGTCACAACAGTCCAGTTTCTCTATAATACACTTTCCACTAACTATGCAAAAACGATTATGTTAATGATTGAATGTTGTACCTGCGTACGTAGCACACATTTGTCGCACATTGTTAAGAATTTCCTGCTTTTCACTTATTTCAAGCATATTAAGATAACGGAAGGACGGCCAAAGAAACGATCTTTGTGAGGTTTCTTGCAACTGTGTTTCTTTAAATGAGTGGTTCCCGACTGGAAAAACAATAAAATGGAGCAGTTTATGCACGATACGTACCCAGTAGACGCAATGTTTTCATCTACAACCAACAGAAATGTACTCCATACTTGGCTTTTTAGACCTTCCCGTTTCTTTAATGTGTAAACATTGGTTTCAATCTTACGTCTTACTACACTGGCTTCCTCGCGCTGCATGATTACAGAGAGAGACACACCACAAATAAGAAGCCCGTACTGGCTGCAGTGTCACACGGATAATAACACGTGTATTGTCTTTGAAGTTATGTGCTACGTATTCGGTCACGGCTTCTATGCTCGGTCACAAGAACTAGTGCGGGTAGCCTATCCAGTTAGGGTGTGCTCGCCCCACCTCGTATTTTGTGCTCGCTTACTCGGTCATGCAGGACTCTAATCGATACCTCTCCTCAGCGCAGCACTCCGTGAAGAATGGGCGGCCATTCCCCAAGAAACCTTCCAACACCTGATTGAACGTATGCCTGCGAGGGTGGAAGTTGTCATTAAGGCTAAGGGTGAGCCAACACCATACTAAATTCCAGCATTACCGGTAGAGGGCACCACCAAACTGTAAGTCTTTTTCAGCCATGTGTCCGAATACTTTTCATCACATAGTGTACGTACGAGTAACTCTACGGCCCACCCTTGTGATGGAAATCTGAATGGCGGGAGATACCTTTTTTTGAATTCTGTTACTTCTGATACGACATTAATTAAAATAAACAAGTCCCTCGCCAGGCCGTGAAAGCCCAAAGGATGCCTACGGGCCGCCGTGTTGTGGGGTCGTGCAGATGCGGTACAGAGGGGCGTATGGTCAGCACACCGCCGTCCCGGCCGTTTTGCAGACTTTCCTGACCGTGGAGCAGATGCCAGTCGGTCGAGGAACTCCCCAGCTGGCATCACGAGGCTGAGTGCATCCCGTAACAGTCCTCGCACGAAGGAAAAATGATTGGGAATGTCGGGAATCGAAGCCAGATACTAAAATGTAGACTTTCACGGCCGGAAATATCATGTACACTATAATAATCCGGGCTGTTATGCCGTGGTCGGTTGATGAATTTTGTCCCAATTCCCAACGTTTCGTCTCCGACTGCGGGAGACATCTTCAAGGGGGTCCGTAGGTCGATGGAATGTCCAACACACCCACTGGCTCGCTACTGACTGCCGCGGCAGTAGCGAGCCAGTGGGTCTGTGGACCCCCTTGAAGATGTCTCCCGCAGTCGGAGACGAAACGTTGGGAATCGACACAGCATTCATCAACCGACCACGGCATAACAACCCGGATAATTATAATGGACAATCGAAGCCAGGTCCTCCGCCGATAGCCGTTTACACTAAGCTCTCAGCTAAGAAGGCAGACATTAATTAAAATGGCTATACGCTAATGTCTGTTACTCGTAAAAATTTTTTTGTTTGTGAAATTGTCAGAGCACACAGTAAAGATAAGGAGTTGCAACTTACCAGGGGAGGAACGTGCACGAATAAACAAATACCTGCCGTGCCTACCAAACTACAGTAAAGACGGTGCAACCAACGCTACTTTACCAGGGCAGGTAAGAGTGAACGACATAAACATCAGCAGGATCTTACAATCTACATTCTGAATGAAGTGTCCTTATTGGCTGAGGGAGAAAGGTAGGGTCTCTCTTGTCCGTCGGGAAGGCAGGGTGAGCTAGTAGCGAGGCGCCACTCAAAACGAACGGTCGAGTAACCGAAGCGGCTCTGAAAGAACGGTTGCGAGTAAAGATTGCAGCTGTTAAACAAGATATAAAGTGAAGGTTAGTTATCAGCATGCGGGAGGCCGGGTGGACGTACCGCCGAATTGCTCAACACGTGGGGCGTGAGGTCTCCACAGTACGTCGATGTTGTCGCCAGTGGTCGGCGGAAGGTGCACGTGCCCGTCGACCTGGGACCGGACCGCAGCGACGCACGGATGCACGCCAAGACCGTAGGATCCTACGCAGTGCCGTAGGGGACCGCACCGCCACTTCCCAGCAAATTAGGGACACTGTTGCTCCTGGGGTATCGGCGAGGACCATTCGCAACCATCTCCATGAAGCTGGGCTACGGTCCCGCACACCGTTAGGCCGTCTTCCGCTCACGCCCCAACATCGTGCAGCCCGCCTCCAGTGGTGTCGCGACAGGCGTGAATGGAGGGACGAATGGAGACGTGTCGTCTTCAGCGATGAGAGTCGCTTCTGCCTTGGTGCCAATGATGGTCGTATGCGTGTTTGGCGCCGTGCAGGTGAGCGCCACAATCATCACTGCATACGACCGAGGCACACAGGGCCAACACCCGGCATCATGGTGTGGGGAGCGATCTCCTACACTGGCCGTACACCACTGGTGAGCGTCGAGGGGACACTGAATAGTGCACGGTACATCCAAACCGTCATCGAACCCATCGTGCTACCATTCCTAGACCGGCAAGGGAACTTGCTGTTCCAACAGGACAATGCACGTCCGCATGTATCCCGTGCCACACAACGTGCTCTAGAAGGTGTAAGTCAACTACCCTGGCCAGCAAGATCTCCGGATCTGTCCCCCATTGAGCATGTTTGGGACTGGATGAAGCGTCGTCTCACGCGGTCTGCACGTCCAGCACGAACGCTGGTCCAACTGAGGCGCCAGGTGGAAATGGCATGGCAAGCCGTTCCACAGGACTACATCCAGCATCTCTACGATCGTCTCCATGGGAGAATAGCAGCCTCCATTGCTGCGAAAGGTGGATATACACTGTACTAGTGCCGACATTGTGCATGCTCTTTTGCCTGTGTCTATGTGCCTGTGGTTCTGTCAGTGTGATCATGTGATGTATCTGACCCCAGGAATGTGTCAATAAAGTTTCCCCTTCCTGGGACAATGAATTCACGGTGTTCTTATTTCAATTTCCAGGAGTGTATATCACGAGTATGGAAAGAGAGAAATGTGTTAATGTGCTGTAAAGGGTTGAATATAACGGCGTGGCCCAGAGGCGCCATATTGCAAATTCTGCGACGTGCGTGTCAAAGTATTTTCTTTATTAAAATGAGTATAGTACAAAACGTTGTTGACATTTAACCAGTGGCATCCCGAAACACCCCACTTCGGCAGGATCGCAACCTACATTGAACCTGGCACCTGAGCGCGGCTACTGTGCGACGAGGGACTACCAAAGCGGCGAGACACCAGGTTAGTGATAGAAGTAACTCAGAGTCGCTTCCTTCTCGCTACAATGCCACAAAAGCCACAGAAATGTGCGTACGGGACATCAGCATGAGACATGTGCATACGGGAGATCTGCACCGACACATGTGCATACTGGAGAGCGGACGGTCGCCTTTGGCGGTGCCTCCGGTCCATTTGTGGGTCACAGACAGACGGCGGCTGACGCTGAGCGACGCCGGCGGCAGGCGTCGGGACGACATGTCCGCAGGGGACGCAGGAGTGACGGACAGGCGCGCACGATAGGAAGAGAGAGAGAGAGAGAGAGAGGGAGGGAGGCTAGTCGCCAGCCGGCCGGCCGGTCGATGGCTCGCAGCGGGTGCTGGTAATGCGGGTGCCAGCCTCTGCTGTCGCCTCTGCTCACGAGCGCCTTAGTACGGAAGAGTGCGGCCGGAGCAGCGGCAGGAGCGGTTCTCTAAAAATGGGCGGTCTGTACACCAATCTCATCTCGCTCCGTTCCTCCATGGGGTCTGTGATGGTCAATCCACCCTAATCAGCCAATTGCGGTTGAGCGGGAGGGCCGGGCCACGTAGGCAACATTCACAGTTTATTACAATAACACTTTTATTAAATTTTTTGTTGCAAAATAAAATTTTATCTTTAAAATTTTTGTGATACGGTAAGTTAGGAAAAAATCCTTACAAGCACGGGCAACCGCCCTTTTCAAATAACAACATCAATCTTTAAACAAGCATTAAGCGACTCGCAAGGCAATTAAATTCTGTACACAGTAAAGCTCCCAAAAGGAGACTAAAATAATGAGATAAACTTTAACCAATAATGGGTATCACAAAAGATTTTTTAATACAAATAAAATACATACAGATGCGCCCCTTCGTGACACATTTTCAAAACAGGTGACGGCACATAGGCCCGGGCTAATTCAAGTAGCAGATGGGGGCCCCACTGGAGCCAGACCAGAGGCGGCTGGAGACCCAGAAGCCACAGCAAGCGGGAGAGCTGGACAGGGTGAAGGTCTTAGAGCCCGTGCTACTACTATACAATTTCAGAGAAAGGGATGGGGGGGGGGGAGAAAACGGCAAACATTAATTCCTCAAACGTAGAATAACTACGATGTATAAAATGATAGCCTGTATCACGAACATTGAAATAAAATAGTCAAGGGTAAATCAATAACTAATGCCCTTGACGTAACCTTAAAGGGCGAGGGCGAATAGCATAATACCAAGTCAGCTAAGAAATTTCAACTACACTAGTAGGTTAACATATGCCCACTGAAACTGGGGAGCTCATTTAAATTGCCCCTTAACAGGATACTGATAAACAGTCAAGTAAGGCTACCATTTCACAGTTTACAAGTGAACAAGTAATGCAATTGGATAACACATAACGTACAGATTCAATGTTAAGCCTGTGCTTTGAACCAACTACAACAACGTCCACACGGCTCACTGTACCAAGAAAAATATTACAGTTTCACCATACTGGCTTATGCCGTCCGTCACTCCGAACAGCAATAGTACCAATTAATACATCTCGCTTGCTCGGACTGTATCACATCGCAAAATCCAGATAGAGCTTTAACCGAACACAATGACACGTGTCTAATTAATCAGCACTAAATAGAGGGGACCTTTTGGTTGGCAAGACAACAGTTTCCGCTCAT
Source organism: Schistocerca cancellata (assembly GCF_023864275.1). NCBI lineage: Eukaryota > Metazoa > Arthropoda > Insecta > Orthoptera > Acrididae > Schistocerca > Schistocerca cancellata. The sequence continues at coordinate 133,129,161 of NC_064637.1, forward strand.
GGTACCGATACTTGGGAAGCAAGGATCAGTATAAAAAGCGCACCAAAAACATGTTTACAGCTCCAAATCAGGGCCGCACTACTTGATTGGGGTAATGTGGCCGAGTTCAGTTCCCACACTACAAGCCAGGTTCGGTCTTGCAAACGCGTCAAACCCACCACAACCTCTGCGTCGTGCCCCGGCCTGCTCAACCACGCTCGCCTCCGATTCTCACGCGCCGCGCAGCTCTCCGGCTGTCCCTCTCTACCGCCACACGCCCGTCGCGGCCAAAAGCCACGTCAAACCGGCCAAAGATCACACCATGCCGACCCGATCGATCAATCGATACGAGCCGGCACGGCTCAAGATCCATAGCGGTGTCCGGGTTGATGTCGTGATCCTTGACTTCAAAAAGGCGTTTCACACCGTTTCGCAGTGACGTTTATTGGAGAAAATACGAGCTTACAGAATACCGCAACAGATTTGCGACTAGATTCAAAACGTCGCAGTCAACGAAACAAAGTCCGGAATGCCCCAAGGAAATGTGGTAGGACCAGCACAGCTTACAGTGTTCATAAATGATCTAGCAGACAGTGCCCGAAGTTCTTTGAGGCTGTTCGCAGATGATGCGGCTGTCTATAAGAAAGTAGCGACACCGCAACACGGTATTGATTTGCATAATGACCTGCGAAGGATAGATTAATGGTGAAGGCTGTGGCAGTTGATCCCGCGCGTAAATAAATGTAACATATTGCGCATACATAGGAAAACAAATTCATTACTTTACAATCAGCCGGCCGTTGTGGCCGAGCGGTTGTAGGCGCTTCAGTACGGTAGCGCGCTGCTGCTACCGTCGCGGGTTCGAATCCTGCCTCCGGGATGGATGTGAGGTTAGTTAGGTTTAAGGGGCTCCGGAAAGGCTCAAAATCATGAAAAGTTCAATTTTTACTTTTTTGCGTTTTCTGAATCTGAAGACTATTACCTTTTAATAGATATATAATTTATTCAATTCCGAAGACTACAACTATTTTTAAATTTTTTTTGAAATGTGTTCTACATGGGCGTGACCCACTGTGGCGCTGTTAAACTGCTGTCAAATGGTGTTATTATTAACGTCCGTGTTCATGAGGTACATTTTAGTGATGTGAGATAAAGTATGCGTTGTGGCTAACCTATTTTCAGAGACTCAGCAGCACCTGAACTGTTGAAAAAGTGTATTCACGGAAAAACTCAAAACCCTAATGAAAGTGTAAATAGTGTTATATGGTCGAGAATCCCCAAGACTGTATTTGTTGGAATAGAAACACTTCACTTTGGTGTGTATGATGCTGTTGGGACTTTCAATGATGGCAACATTGTAAGGTGCAAAGTATTTAGAAATATGGGAATGAAGATAGGTTCTAACAGGGTACGAGCGATGCTTGCTTTAGACAAGGAACGCCTTCGGGCTGTAGACAGGGCTGTAAAGAGTCTAGAAATACAAGCAAGAGTAAACAGGAGGAGGAACAAGAGGAAGCTGGAGAAGGAGTTTGCAGAGGATGAAGATAATCCATCCTATGGACCTGGAATGCACTAAAAAGTTAATCCAATCTTTGTCGCTCGATTCCCAAAACTTTTATTTTCTCATACTAATTACATGTTTTCTAAGGATCTTCCAAACATATTTGTTTCAAACTTTCAGTAAATGTTACACAGTACCTTCTGCATAATTTAACACAGACTTTTTTCCAAAAAAACTGTATATTTTTGAATATATAAATAAAAAATTGCAAAAAAATGTTGTGAATTTTCATTACAATTGAAAAAAAATCGTCTTTAATAACTGAACTAAAATTTTGTAAAATCCCTGTGTTAAGTTGTAGCACATATTCCAATAAATAATCTGTAAAAAGTTCAACTTCCTACCTCAAATACTTTGTGAGGAAAGATGTAATTTATAAGCGTTATTTTAACATTGCAAGTATAGGGCGTTCCGGAGCCCCTTAAGTAGTTCTAAGTTCTAGGAGACTGATGACTTCAAGTGTTAAGTCCCTTAGTGCTTAGAGCCATTTGAACCATTTTGCTGCTTCAGGCCGTCAACACGCACTGTCCTAACTCATACGTTCGTCGTGCGTCCCAAACTGATTTCTGCGGTTATTTCGCGCAGTGCTGCCTGTCTTCGGCGCTGACAACTCTGCGCAGTGGGCTGTACGATCACTACGGACGGCAACGAACGCTCTCAACGTGCTCCCATGCTGGCTGTAAGACTGGTAAGGGGTTCTTTTGGTGGGGGCGACCCATTCCTCCAGCGGCGCGGTTGACAGCTGCTGGTTGATGTTTGCTGCATCTGGACGATCTGCAGTGCGTCTTCCCAACGCATCCCACGTATTCCCGATGGGATTAAAGTCGGGGCAACAGGTAGGCGAGTCCATTCGCCGAAGATCCTATCGTTCCAACATCTCCCCTACCTGCGCTGTTCGAAGCGATCTAGCACTGTCGTCCATAAAAGTGAAGGCAGGGCCCAATGCATTCCCCAAAAAACGCGTATGTGGAACAAGTACAGTGTCACATTAACGTAGTAGGCCGATGAGTGCACCGTGCTACATGATCTGCAGGTCAGCACACAATGCAACTTCACGGCTGCCCACACCATAAGACACGCACCAATAAAAACGATCATGTTCCACTAAGTTTCGGGTGTCCAGCCGCAAGAATTCTCCTTCTTCTTCTTCTAATATTTCGGCTGTATAACGTTCACCCGTCTTCAGAGTGAGCCGCAAGACTGCCGCTCCAGGCCTTTTTTTTTTTTTCTTTATTGTAATTTTTATCACCTTACACAAGGCGGACTGTCAGCAGCTTAGTACGCCGCTCTTCAGCCTTGAGATTTACAATAAGTAAGAAATACAGGGGACACAGAGAATACAATCAAAAATGGTGGGCAAAAACAATGTAGACACCAAAAAAACAAAAAACAAAAAAAAACACGGAGCCGTTCACGCCTGACGAGAAAACATCACTGACACTAGTGGACACGGCGCACAAAACAGGGATGATGGCGACGGTACACGTGAACAGTGGCGGCGTTTCGGTGAACAGTGGCGGCGTTTCGGCGAACAAACACTAAACACAAACGAAGGCACACACACGCGACACTAATGGCGATGACCTCCGGCGCGCGAATGTTCACTGAGCGTGTGCGAGTCCGGGGACCTGCCAAGAGAGGAGGAGGAGGAGGAAGGGGAGTGGGAGAGGGAGAGGGGAGAGCAGAGATGCCATGGGCAGGGGAGAGTGGGGGACGGAGGAAGGGAGAGGGGAAGCCCGAGGGAAGAGGGGTGGAGGATGGGGGACGGGGAAAAAGGAAAGAGAAGGGAGGGAGGGAGCCTAAAGGAAAGGAAACAGGGAGTGGGGGGGAGGATCAAAGTTGATAGGAGGGGTAAATGGAAGGGAGGAGGACATCATCAGGGAGGGGGAGCTGGTGGAAGCCACCTCGGGAGAGGGTAAGGAGGGTGGAGAGATGGAGACCGGGTGGGACGTGGGAATACAGGCGCGGCAGCGGGCGGTGGTGAGAGAGGATCGGGGAGATGAGCGGGTGAGGTGGATCGAGTTTACGGGAGGTGTACAGGATCCGTATCCTTTCAAGGAAAAGGAGAAGGTGGGGGAAGGGGATGAGATCGTAGAGGATTCGCGTGGGGGAGGGGAGACAGATGCGATAGGCGATGCGGAGAGCATGGCGTTCAAGGATTTGGAGGGATTTGTAAAAGGTAGGGGGGGGGGGGGCGGAGATCCAAGCCGGATGGGCATAACAAAGGACGCTCCAGGGCTCGCTTCGTCCCTTTATATTCGTCTACCGTGCAACGGCGCATGCGGCCACAGATACAAATGCGCCAGAGACGATGGTCGGCGGCAGAGACGTGCACAATGCGCGAATTAAATCTATGACTCCGCAGTCGATCTATGTTGGCATGCCGAAATATCATTGTGAGCTGCACTGTGACGACGTCTTTGAGAGTTTATTACATCAAGTGCCGGATTCCATGATTTAATCAAGGTCTCTATTCATTAAATTCGACGTCAAGCGAATCTCAGTTGCCTCCTTCAGTATCGAGTCCCAAAAACATGATGTACACTACTGGCCATTAAAATTGCTACAGAAAGAATAAATGCAGATGATAAACGGGTATCCATTGGACAAATATATTATACTAGAACTGACATGTGATTACATTTTCACGCAGTTTGGGTGCATTGATCCTGAGAAATCAGTACCCCAACAACCAACTCTGGCCGTAATAACGGCCTTGATACACCTGGGCATTGAGTCAAACAGCTTTGATGGCGTGTACAGGTACAGCTACAGCTACCCATGCAGCTTCAACAGGATACCACAGTTCATCAAGAGTAGTGACTGGCGTATTGTGACGAGCCAGTTGCTCGGCCACCATTGACCAGACGTTTTCAGTTGAAAATGTGCTGGCCAGGGCAGCAGTCGAACATTTTCTGTATCCAGAAAGGCCCGTACAGGACCTGCAACATGCGGTCGTGCATTATCCTGCTGAAATGTATGTTTTCGCAGGAATGGAATGAAGGGAAGAGCCACGCGACGTTATACATCTGAAATGTAACGTCCACTGTTCAAAGTGCCGTCAGTGCTAACTAGAGGTGACAGAGGCGTGTAACCAATGGCACCCCATACCATCACGCCGGGTGATACGCCAGTATGGCGATAGCGAATACACGCTTCCAATGTGCGTTCATCGGTGTCGCCAAACACGGATACGACCTTCATGATTCTCTAAACAGAACATGGATTCGTCCGAAAAGATGACGTTTTGACATTCGTGTACCCAGGTTCGTCGTTGAGTACACCATCGTAGGCGCTCCTGTCTGTGATGCAGCGTCAAGGGTAACCGCAGCCACGGTGGCCGAGCTGATAGCAAGTGCTGCTGCAAACGTCGTCGAACTGTTCGTGCAGATGGTTGTTGTCTTGCAAACGTCCCCATCTGTTGACTCTGGGATCGAGACGTGGCTGCACGATCCATTACAGCCATGCGGATAAGATGCCTGTCATCTCGACTGCTAGTGATACGAGAGCGTTGGGATCCAGCACGGCGTTCCTTATTACCCTCCTGAACCCACCGATTCCATTTTCTGCTAACAGTCATTGGATCTCGACCAACGAGAGCAGCAATGTCGCGATACGGTAAACCACAATCGCGATAGGCTACAATCCGCCCTTTATCAAAGTCGGAAACGTGATGATACGCATTTGTCCTCCTTACACGAGGCATCACAACAACGTTTCACCAGGCAACGCCGGTCAACTGCTGTTTGTGTATGAGCAATCGGTTGGAAACTTTCCTCATGTCAGCACGTTGTAGGTGTCGCCACCGGCGCCAACCTTGTGTGAATACTCTGAAAAGCTAATCATTTGCATATCACAGCATCTTCTTCCTGTCGGTTAAATTTCGCGTCTGTAGCACGTCATCTTCGTGGTGTAGTATTTTTAATGGCCAGTAGTGTAGGTGCCAGAACTTCGACGTTGTAATACGACATACTGTGACCAGTGTCAATACAATGGTCTGCCACTGCCGAATTGTTAGGTTGTAAAAGTAGAGTGTACCTCCGGTGTTCTGTACATCTTTCTTGGACAGTAAAAGTTGTTTGTCCAATGTAGGAAAGGCCACATTCACATGGAATTTTGTAAACTCCAGATTTTCGTATCAGCAAATCCTCTTTGACGGAGCCCATGACTGCAGCCGTCTTGAGTGGACGACGAAAAATGAATTTTACTTTGCGTCTGCTGAGAATCCGTCCTATTTTTGATGAGAGGCTATCCACATATGGCAGGAAGGCCATTGATTTAAAGGTTTCTTCGTCTTCTTCTGCTTTCTTTGTGGCCTCTTTCGGTTTCATTTTCTGTGTCTTCTGTATCTGCTGTGGGGAGTACCCAGTGTCTTCAAAGACTCTTTGTAAGTGGAAAAGTTCATCTTGCAGACTGCTTTCGTCAGAAATAATATGCGCTCTATGGGTCAAAGTTGGGAGAACACTCGTCGTCTGGTCAGGATGGTGGCAGCTATTTGCACGTAAATACAAATCCGTGTGCTTCGGCTTCCGATACAGGGCACGTCTCTGCCACCGACCAACGTCTCTGGCGCATTTGCTTCTGTGACCTTATAATGTATTAATGTAAGGAGAATACATGCTGAATGATGAATGCATGCAGTTTGCCGCTAACTTTGTGTAATGTGTTGTTTGTATAGACGTGTATCTGTTTCCTTTAAGATCCCTTCACTTTCACACATAAATCTATACAGTAAAGTAAGGGCCTCCCGTTTTGTCTTTAGGCTGATCCGTGATAAGACAGGCGAAAAATTAGACTAATGGAGGATTATTAGTATTTTCTCTAATTTTCATTCGCTCTCTCTCTCTCTCTCTCTCTCTCCTTTATCTATGTACAATTTTTGATATAATATTGCATTACGTGAAATCAGCCAAATAGAATCTCTGGTGGAGCCCTTCGTCTTAGTATTCAGCGGCTGGCTTGCTGTAAGAGATCTTTACATTTATTATTATTGTTAAGCGCTGCATTCAGTTGGGAAAATCAATCGTTTGAACAATTCGTTCCTTTTTACGAAAGATTTCGAATTCCAGATGTGTACGAAGCCTTTTTGGACGATTTAACAAAGACTCGGTGATTGCAGGCTCTCTTCGACACAGCCGAAACTTCCCCACTAATTACAGGGCCAACGCGATCATCAATGATTCAGACAAAGAACTCATTCGTTCATTCACTCCAGAATAAAAGGGGTCACAAACCTTATTTATGAAGGAAATTGTATATTCAATCCATCTCCATTACATGTCCAGATCTCTGTTGGTTCCAAGTCTTAATTATTTTCCGTTACAGTTTCTTTCTCTTCAAACAACCCGCTACTGGCACAAATGTTAATAGCTCGCTTTAGCGAGAAGAAAAGCAAATATGTCTCTTTTAGAAACCCGTCAATCTTTCAACAGATACTTCCGAAGCTGTCCTAGTTACCAGTCTAACAACCTTGGAGAATACATACATGTATCTCTGTTATTCCAAAGAATAAACGTGCTAAAAAATACTTTGGCGTCGACGAGCTGTCGGCGCATATATTACTAGAAAATCAGATCAGATACTTTTCCAAAGTGAATAAATGTGGATGGTTTGATTGACAATGATTAATTGGTGCGTGTTAGATGGTAATTTTCTGTGGGGACACTACAACCTCATGCGCAGTTGCGCGGTACAGGGGTATAAAGGGACGCAGCGAGCACTGCAGCGGCAGTCTTGCGGCTCACTCTGAAGAAGGCTGAACGTTATACAGCCGAAACGTTAGAAAAAAAACGAGAATTCTTGCGGCGGCACACCCGAATCTTAATGGAACAGTCTTAACGCTGCCAAAACCTGGAGATTCACAAAAACGACCATGTTCGACGATATTCCTGGTCATTACGTATTCCCGCCTCTCGCCATTTGGGGGAACGGTCAGAATGACTACCAAGGCCGAATTGGTCTCATTCGACAGGAACAACAGACCCCATTCCTCGTTGGTCCGGTTGGTTGGTTCGTTGGTTGGTTGGTTTATTTGGTGGAGGGCACCAAACAGCGAGGTCATTGGTCCCGTCGGATTAGGGAAGGATGGGGTAGGAAATCAACCGTGCCCTTTCAAAGGAACCATCCTGATATTTCCCTCAAGCGATTTAGGGAAATCGCGGAAAACCCATAGCAGGATGGCCGGGCTTGGGTTTGAACCGTCGTCCTCAAGAGTGCGAGACCAGTGTGCTGACGACAACGCCAGCTCCCTCGCCGCTGGTCCAGTCCCTATAGTCTCGCGTCCGTCGGCCGTCGTAATTGAATTTATTATTTACTACACACACTGATTGGTAATGGTGTTTGTCGCCGACTTACAGCGTGGGCCTTAATCAAAATGATATTTCATTCAATTTTGATTTACAATTAAATGCTTTTTTGAAGTTCTCTTTTCTAACAATATTACTCTTCCGTGGAAATTATTTCTTACGTTAATGACTGTAGGACTCGCTGAATCTTGAAACATGAACATATAAGCTGAACAATGGAGTAAACTTTTCAAATTAATTTCCTCGGCTAGTCAGTTCACTTTAAAACAAAATGTCTTTATTCATAACATGTAAGCTTCAAAGGGCTTTTTTTGGCAGCACTTGTTGTTCGAAAAATTCCATAAATACATTAGCAATAACTAATGGTATCGATACGTGGATGATACCTTTGTGATATGGAATCATGCTGAAGAGGAACTGAGTGATTTTTTTGGTGCACATAAACAGTTACAACGCAAAGATACAATTCACCATGGAGAAAGAGAGAAATTGACAACCAAATTTTTTGGATGTATTGGTTATTAAGCGGGCAGATGGGACTTTAGGGCACAAGGTATATAGGAAAGACACACACACACACACACACACACACACACACACACACTCACACACACACACACACACACACACACACACCGATCGTTACCTACAAAAGGATTCGAATCATCATCCTAGGCAGAAGAGAGGAGTCATAAAAACTTTAGTGGGCAGGGCTAATAACATCTGTGAGCCAATTTATTTGCAAGATGAATTAAGCCATTTGTGAACGGCTTTCAAGAGAAGTGGGTACACTGACAACGAAATAGATCGAACACTCCACCCTAGAAGAAAAGTGTCCAAAAGCACACAACAACAACCGTCGGCTGGAGAAGTTTTTCTTCCATCATGATGTCCATCATGGACCGTATTGGGAAAGTTTTGGCGAAGTTTCAAGTGGAGACAATCTTTCGACCTACCAAGAAAATTGTGAAAGTTTAAGATCACTGAAAGACGCACGACACCCCTTAGCTAAGCCAGGTGTGTATAAAATTCCGTGTAGCTGTGGCATGGTTTATATTGGAACAACTAAAGGGAGTGTTAATACCCGCGTAACGGAACACAAAAGGAACTGTAGATTTGGACAGATTGACAAATCAGCTGCAGCGGAACACGTTTTCAAAGACGGTGGTCACGAAATAAAATTTAGTGAGACAAACGTGATAGCTAGGACCTCACATTATTATACCTGCATGTATAGAGAAACTATAGAGATCTACAAGCACGGAAATAAGTTTAATAAAAAAGGAGGAGGATTAAAACTAGACAAGATATGGCGGTCGAATTTGTACCAATGAAGTGACAATCGATTACCTGTAATCGAGAGAGATGGCACTAGCCAGAGATAGTTTTAAAGTCGAAAGTACGTGACGAGTGGCGGCGCCATCTAAGCGCTCTATATAAGGGGAACCACCAGAAGATGTTGCCCGCAATAGGCAACGAAACGTCAGGAAGGAGAAAAAGTTTTATATATGGACCACGGCAATCCAGCCTGGAAGTTTTAATTAATGAAAAAGTCTGTAGTTATTAATTACAATTGCGGCCCACACACGCGCGAGAGTATTTTTTCTTACCTCCGTTAATAATTGCATTGTAACCGGAGTCCTGGCTCTAGCTCTCGGCTGTTGTACTGAAAATAAGACTCTCAAAGCTACGTATTTTCTGCAACGTCGGGCGGCCGTGCAGAAAAATGTATGTTATGTTAATAGCGGGCGACTTTTTCGCTTCCGTTAATTTTTATAAGTTAACATCGCCACATAATGGCGCCGTTGACTGCATCGGCCGCTGCGATTGTTGCACTGTAAATTACTCGAATGCAGGTTAATTCAAGGAAGGCGGTCGGGATCACCTCTTACAAATTAAAAGTGCACAATAATATTAAATCAATATATTATCTGCTTAATTAGTACAAATATGCTTACGTTTGCCAGCAGTCGCACGATGTCCGTGTACACGCAACCAAGACAAGAGAAGAATTGAAGACGACTAAAAAAATTAGCAAAAGAGCGCATCTTGTCGTCTCTTTAGATCAGTTTGTTTCGAGAGCATCTTTATATTTCTTTGCCCTCGAAACTCACGCAGAGATGGTTCAAAAATGGCTCTGAACACTATGGGACTCAACATCTTACGTCATAAGTCCCCTAGAACTTACAACTACTTAAACCTAACTAACCTAAGGACGTCACACACACCCATGCCCGAGGCAGGATTCGAACCTGCGACCGTAGCAGTCCCGCGGTTCCGGACTGCAGCGCCAGAACCGCTAGACCACCGCGGCCGGCTCACGCAGAGAAATTACTATAATACGAATATATGAGAAAAATACATGTTCACCTGAGCGGCTAGTCTCCACTTATCATTTAATTTTTAAACGTATTTTCTTTATAAATACTGTTCTTAAGTCCTTCCTTAGTATTTCACTGGGGACGGTATACATCGTAAACGGGACCGCCGATGTGCGGTTGTGAACAGAACCCAATGTGCTGGCCGTAGAGAAAAGAGACCACCCCTATACAGTAGCCGGTCCACCCTGAAGCGTAAGACAGCATGCCTTGCAGTGCTGTTAAATGAGGTTGCAGTTGCACCCGCTGTTTGGTGTAGGACCCTTCTAGCCCGTTGCACAATGCAGCGGTCATCTGCTGCTGCAGTTGACCGTGGTCGATCGACTCCGCTCCTTCGGGCAGCAGTGGCTCTGGTTCCGAACACTTCCCGTATGCCTAAAACCACGAGGGCTGATCGGAAAGTAAGGAACGATGGGTCGCGAAATGGAAACCAAAGTCAAAATCAAAACTGTCTTATTTGCAACAGTTAGCTACAACTTCCAGCCACTTATCTTCATAGTCGACGATCCGACTAAGACGTTTGTCTTGGCGTTGTACCAACTTTCCAGTACCCTCGTTATGGAAGGGAGCCGCCAGTGCTTTCCGCCAATTCTCTACGCTGGCCTACAGCTCGTTGTCTGTGCCAAAATGTTGTCTACACAGACAGCGGTTCATGTGTGCAGAGGTGAAACTCAGAGGGAGACAATTACGAGCTGTATTGTGGGTGATCAAAAATTTCCAATTAAAAACGATGCACTAGCATCTTCATTGCCCCTGCAGAATGCGGCTGAGAGTTGGCTTGAAGAAGAAAATGCACGACAGTTACGTAATGTTGGTTGCATAGCTTCAGGCGAAATTTCTCACCAGGCCCTCGTACTTGGCGGGAGACGCTATTGTTCTAGGTATCTTCATCTGCTCCCTGTGTGCTCAGAACTGAAAAGAACGACGTAACGCGATCGACGAACATACTAGAGACACTGCCCAACACACCTGTGCAAAACTTCATCGGAGTTTCACTCTGGTTTCCGTTTCGCGACCGATCGTTCCTTACTTTCCGAATAACCCTCGTATATTTTGAGCGACACCAAACATCTCGGCCACACTTGTCGGCGTTCGTCCTTCTTTTCGTTTCCCGATGATTCTTCCCCGTGTGATGTCAAGATGATGATGTCTACACTCCATGTTATTGTGACGAACACTGCACTACAAACCCAATAATTAAGTAACGAACGGAAAAACTTAATAGGCAAATTTATATTATCAATTTTCCTTGGCCGTCTTAAGCCACCAATGTTTCTCCAAGTCAGGACCATCGGATTGTGGGGGTAGATTACTTTTATTAACAGCTCATTGCTACGCATTGTCTTTCTCCGTTCTTGTAACTTCTTCCCGTTGCGTGGCGAGTCTCGTCTGGCGCTACAGTCACGCTGATCTCACGACATGTGACGCCCAGCTTTCTGGGCACCATTGGGACATTTCTGGGACATCCTCTCGCACTTTAATTCATTTAAACAGAGTTCTTGAGATGGTATTTTACTTTTTGCAGCTCGGCATTAACTTTTGGAGAGCACAGTCTTCATAGCTACGCTAGGCTGTTCGCCGCGCAATACCTTGATAAACACACAGGTTAATGCAGAGGTTAGTGCCGTGGCGTAGTCGGTGTGAAACCCAACAGCACAGGAAGCCGGCAACCTGCTGGGTGGGGGCGCAGGGCGCCGTCGACAGCCGCGTCATCGATCACGGCTGCCTTGCTGCTCCTGACACCTTGTTGCTAACACAGACATCCGCTTCAACCGCCCGCGTTGTCAGAGCCATACACCCCCCACCCGCCCCTCCCCCTCCCCCGGGGTGCATGTACGTGCAGGAACGTTGTTACGCGGGAGCGTAACTAGCCCGTCAACCATATACGTGAGTGTGGTGGCCGAATAAGCGGGGGTGTAGCCCTGCATACAGCACAGGAAAAGTACTTAATTACTTGATAATCAACGTTTATAATCATGGCTTCACAAATAAGACTAAACTACAAACCCAATCAAAGGAATCATCAACTGACTGAATAATCAAATACCGAATGGAAAGACTCAATAGGCAACTATTATATTATCAATTTCCCTAGGCCGTCTTGACGCACCAAAGTTTATCCAAGGTACAGGACCATCGGATGACGTGGTCAGATTACCTTTAGTAACAGTTGATCAGTTAATTTAAGAGGGTGTTGTGGTCTTCAGTTAGAAGACTGATTTCATGCAGCTGTCCATGCTACTCCATCCTGTCAATTACTGCAACCTACATCCTGCTGAATCTGCTTAGTGTATTCATCTCTTGGTCTCCCTCTACGATTTCTATCCCCACACTTCCCTCCAGTACTAAATTGACGATCCCTTGATGCCTCAGAATGTGTCCTGTCAAACAATTCCTTCTTTTAGTCAGTTTGTGTCACAAATTGCTTGCCTTCCCAAATCTGTTCGATATCTCCTCACTGATTACATGGTCTACCCATCTAATCATCAGCATTCTTCTGTAGCACCAAATTTCGAAATCTTCTATTCTGTTCTTGCCTGAACTGTTCATCGTCCTCGCTTCACATAAATACAAGGCTACATCTTCATAAATTGACGTCGTAAGCCCGCATCTCGTGGTCGTGCGGTAGCGTTCTCGCTTCCCACGCCCGGGTTCCCGGGTTCGATTCCCGGCGGGGTCAGGGATTTTCTCTGCCTCGTGATGGCTGGGTGTTGTGTGATGTCCTTAGGTTAGTTAGGTTTAAGTAGTTCTAAGTTCTAGGGGACTGATGACCATAGATGTTAAGTCCCATAGTGCTCAGAGCCATATGAACCATTTTTTTTTTGACTTCCTAACACCTAACCGTATAATTGACTTTAAGAAATTTCTCTTCTTTAGAAACCCTTTTCTTGCCATTGCCAGGCTGAAACTCATGTTTTTCATTTTCTGACTTCGAAACCAATTGTCAGTTGTCTCAGTTCTATCTTCAAAATTCCCTTAATAGCGACGTACTTTTAGAAAGTCTTTCATCCCCTTAGGAGTGGAATTCGGGACAATCGCTTCTTCAACGATGCCTACAGTAAAAAATGCACACCCTTTCCAAATTTCATATTTCTATTCTTAGCGGTTTGGGCTTTGCGATGGTGATTCAGTCACTCAGGACATTGTCCTCTGTATGCAGAGATGAACTGACTTCCACTATTCAGGAGCCAGTCTTGCGTAAAATCATTTCGCCAGAATGTCGGTGGAGATGCGTAGGTGCGCACGCTCATACAAGTGCTCCGCCTGCCTTAACTTAAGCGAACACGCAGCTTGTGCTAAGAACCGCTTCGCACAACGCAATGACCATGTTGATGTGATAAAAATTGCTACGCTTCGAACCTGACGTTCTAGTATTTATTGTTGAATTGTTTTCCTGTGTTATTCGTATTTCTTATGGGAGGCCACTTTCCTGATGAATGCTCCAGAATTACGGATCGGTATCGTCTCGTGCTGTAAACGCTAGCACGCATGAAATACAGTCTCTTAACGGTCAAAATGTACACTCCTGGAAATTGAAATAAGAACACCGTGAATTCATTGTCCCAGGAAGGGGAAACTTTATTGACACATTCCTGGGGTCAGATACATCACATGATCACACTGACAGAACCACAGGCACATAGACACAGGCAACAGAGCATGCACAATGTCGGCACTAGTACAGTGTATATCCACCTTTCGCAGCAATGCAGGCTGCTATTCTCCCATGGAGACGATCGTAGAGATGCTGGATGTAGTCCTGTGGAACGGCTTGCCATGCCATTTCCACCTGGCGCCTCAGTTGGACCAGCGTTCGTGCTGGACGTGCAGACCGCGTGAGACGACGCTTCATCCAGTCCCAAACATGCTCAATGGGGGACAGATCCGGAGATCTTGCTGGCCAGGGTAGTTGACTTACACCTTCTAGAGAACGTTGGGTGGCACGGGATACATGCGGACGTGCATTGTCCTGTTGGAACAGCAAGTTCCCTTGCCGGTCTAGGAATGGTAGAACGATGGGTTCGATGACGGTTTGGATGTACCGTGCACTATTCAGTGTCCCCTCGACGATCACCAGTGGTGTACGGCCAGTGTAGGAGATCGCACCCCACACCATGATGCCGGGGGTTGGCCCTGTGTGCCTCGGTCGTATGCAGTCCTGATTGTGGCGCTCACCTGCACGGCGCCAAACACGCATACGACCATCATTGGCACCAAGGCAGAAGCGACTCTCATCGCTGAAGACGACACGTCTCCATTCGTCCCTCCACTCACGCCTGTCGCGACACCACTGGAGGCGGGCTGCACGATGTTGGGGCGTGAGCGGAAGACGGCCTAACGGTGTGCGGGACCGTAGCCCAGCTTCATGGAGACGGTTGCGAATGGCCCTCGTCGATACCCCAGGAGCAACAGTGTCCCTAATTTGCTGGGAAGTGGCGGTGCGGTCCCCTACGGCACTGCGTAGGATCCTACGGTCTTGGCGTGCATCCGTGCGTCGCTGCGGTCCGGTCCCAGGTCGACGGGCACGTGCACCTTCCGCCGACCACTGGCGACAACATCGATGTACTGTGGAGACCTCACGCCCCACGTGTTGAGCAATTCGGCGGTACGTCCACCCGGCCTCCCGCATGCCCACTATACGCCCTCGCTCAAAGTCCGTCAACTGCACATACGGTTCACGTCCACGCTGTCGCGGCATGCTACCAGTGTTAAAGACTGCGATGGAGCTCCGTATGCCACGGCAAACTGGCTGACACTGACGGCGGCGGTGCACAAATGCTGCGCAGCTAGCGCCATTCGACGGCCAACACCGCGGTTCCTGGTGTGTCCGCTGTGCCGTGCGTGTGATCATTGCTTGTACAGCCCTCTCGCAGTGTCCGGAGCAAGTATGGTGGGTCTGACACACCGGTGTCAATGTGTTCTTTTTTCCATTTCCAGGAGTGTAATTAAGACTCCGATGTATAAAACAGCATCAAACATCTGTTGACGAGTAAAAGTCAGTTAAAGTGTATTTGACGTTAAGCATATGAGCGAGAAGCAGCAGCTTCGTAAAAGTGTGAAACTACCTTTAAAGTTTGTTGGAAGTCGATGAGTGCCCTTACTATGAAAGAATGAATTAATATACAGGGTGATTCAAAAAGAATACCACAACTTTAGGAATTTAAAACTCTGCAACGACAAAAGGCAGAGCTAAGCACTATCTGTCGGCGAATTAATGGAGCTGTAAAGTTTCATTTAGTTGTACATTTGTTCGCTTGAGGCGCTGTTGACTAGGCGTCAGCGTCAGTTGATGCTAAGATGGCGACCGCTCAACAGAAAGCTTTTTGTGTTATTGAGTACGGCAGAAGTGAATCGACGACAGTTGTTCAGCGTGCATTTCGAACGAAGTATGGTGTTAAACCTCCTGATAGGTGGTGTATTAAACGTTGGTATAAACAGTTTACGGAGAATGGGTGTTTGTGCAAAGGGAAAAGTTCAGAGCACTTCATCACTGGCCTCCAAGAAGCCCTGATCTTACCCCCTGCGATTTTTTCTTATGGGGGTATGTTAAGGATATGGTGTTTCGGCCACCTCTCCCAGCCACCATTGATGATCTGAAACGAGAAATAACAGCAGCTATCCAAACTGTTACGCCTGATATGCTACAGAGAGTGTGGAACGAGTTGGAGTATCGGGTTGATATTGCTCGAGTGTCTGGAGGGGGCCATATTGAACATCTCTGAACTTGTTTTTGAGTGAAAAAAACCTTTTAAATACTCTTTGTAATGATGTATAACAGAAGGTTATATTATGTTTCTTTCATTAAATACACATTTTTAAAGTTGTGGTATTCTTTTTGAATCACGCTGTTAGTCTGGGTAACTTGTGCTTCATTTTAATGGGAAGCTAGTTTCTCACGCATTCCATTAAGTAGGGCGTCATATCTTCTGAAACATTGAGGCGTCCAGTAATATAATTTCGATTAAATTTTCTCAATTTGAGAATATTGAAGAAGATATCTTTTTTACTTGCTCAATACATTCAACAGCCAAGATGACATAATTATTTATTTAAGACTACTGTACTACTAACCTACTCGCAACACAGTCTGCAGACAGTATCTACATACGTAATGGAACGTTACAGAAAAATTATATCTTGTTAACAGACACTCAGCAGCCTCGATCGCCTAAAATACTTATTTAAGACAACTGGTTTCGAGAGGCTCTGCTGTTATCTTTAGATATTAAAAATATTTTTGTTGCATAACGAGTTCATGTTACGTTGGACCTCACGCTAAGTTGTCATGTGGAAAAAACTCAGCACATTGTAAAATGTTTGTCATAAATAAAATATTGTAAAACGTAAAGAACCTTGTATGGACATTGCCTTTTGCACAAGGTGCTTTATGTTTTTAAATATTTTAGTTATGACAGACCTTTTACAGTGTGCTGATTTTTATCCATGTGACAATTTGGCGTGAGGTCCAACGCAAAATGAGCACTTTTCACAGCAAGAAGCTTTTTAAAACCTGAAGGTGACAGCTAAGTCTGTTGAAACAGATTGTCTTAAATAAATATTTTATGCGATCTAGGCTGCTGAGTATCTGATAAAAAGATGTAATTTTACTGGTACGTTCCATGACATGTAGATACTGTCCGCAGACTGAGTTGCGAATAGGGTTAGTAGTAAAGCAATAACTTAGTGATATTTCTGACAATGAAATTTTACTGAGCGCCATTTCAAGCAAAAGTTAGCTTTTGACGCATCTCTATGTTTCTGACGTCATAACTCACGAACTATGTGTCGTACAGTGCTATAATTTTGCAGGTAAATTCGCTGGTATATGTGTATACTGCCTGGAAACTGTGTTGCGAATAAAGTCGGTAGTTAAGAAGTTATAAATTTAAATATCACGCGCGATATTGAAGTTTTACTGCATCAACGCCGAAAGTGTAGTAAGCCATACACTTTGTTTCATTTTATCCTTTTGTGGGAGGCATCAACAATAAAACGTTTCGTAAAGGTTCGAAATCATGTGCAAAGTTTCTTGAAAGTGGAAACAGTGCATCAATAAAGTCCGTCTATGTGTGTGGCATCAGTTATGCTGACCCAAGACACACACATTTTCTAACTATTATACTTGCCTTATAATGTTAAACTTGTAACATAAGATTATACCTCTTAATGATTAGATTATACCTCTTAATGATTAGATTATAGCCGGCCAGAGTGGCCGAGCGGTTCTAGGCGCTTCAGTCTGGAATCGCGCGACCGCTACGGTCGCAGGTTCGAATCCTCCCTCGGGCATGGATGTGTGTGATGACATTAGATTAGTAAGGTTTAAGTAGTTCTACGTTCTAGGGGAACGATGACCTCAGATGTTAAGTCCCGTAGTGCTCAGAGCCATTTGAACCATTTTTGATTAGATTATGACAGCATTCCAAACTTTTAAGTTCCGGTAGTACTGATGCGAAGTATGTAAAAATGGAATTTTTGTAGCCCCTACACGCCGTTAGGTAGGCAGCCCGCCACTGGTTGTTTCCAAGACAGATACATACGAGGAGAACACAGCAGGTGCCAAACATGATTTCCCTATTTTGACTCCTCTTCCACTGAGCGAATTTTCTGGGATATGGCGTGATGAGACTAGCCGTGGTCTCCTAGTCAGCAATAAAGATTCTGGAAACAAAAATACGAGTAGAAGTGTAGAATTCCGATGCCTCCACGGACAGGGAACAGGACATTCACAGGTATAAATGGAAATGTCGTGTGGCTAGGGCCTCCCGTCGGGTAGACCGTTCGCCTGGTGCAGGTCTTTCAATTTGACGCCACTTCGGCGACCTGCGCGTCGATGGGGATGAAATGATGATGATTAGGACAACACAACACCCACTCCCTGAGCGGAGAAAATTTCCGACCCAGCCGGGAATCGAACCCGGACCCTTAGGATTGACAGTCAGTCACGCTGACCACTCAGCTACCGGGGCGGACAGAGATTTCTTTAATGTGCTCAGCTTAGAAGCACTACACAACAGTTGGCTATTTTCAGCACACGTGACTTTCTGAACAAGAAGGTGAGCGGTGCCACTATTGGCGTTCAGTCCAGTCCGCTTCCGGTCTTCGTTTATTAGCGTTGCAGGATCCCGGAGACACGAGTTTACGGAGCACGTCCACCGAGGATCTGCTGCCTCGAGGGGGAACGGCGGATGTTGACGTAAAATATACGAGGAGTAGTTGTGCGTTGACCGTCTCTTTTGGTGCTGGCCGCTTTCCGGGGGATAGGGCTCTGCCGGACAGCCAAGGGGGGGGGGGGGGGGGGAGTGGAGGGGGCTCGCGTAATGGCGGGGACGGGAAAGGGTGGAGTCGGTTAGGTAGTGGAATAGGCGGGGGGGGGGGGGGGGGGCCTGCTCTCGACCGAAAGGCTAGGCGCTCTTTTGTTGACCGCTTTCCCTCGAGCCCGCGACCTATCTACACACACACACACACGGGTATCCGTGATATAGGAGAGCTAAGAGAATGCTAGCAGCACTCCAGACGCCTGCTCCAATCGTCAGCCCATTCACATCGGCGAGAGAATTGAATCAGAAAGGAAGAAATGGAGCCACGGCGCAGTCAGGATTCTCCGAGAAGCTCCGCCTTGCAACCGGCACAGGCAACGCCGGAAACTACACTACTGGCCATTAAAATACGCTACACCACGAAGATGATGCGCTACAGAAGCGAAATTTAACCGACAAGAAGAACATGCTGGCATATGTAAATGATTAGCTTTTCAGACCATTCACACAAGGTTGGCGCCGGTGGCGACACCTACAACATACTGACATGAGCAAAGTTTCGAACCGATTTACAATACACAAACAGCAGTTGACCGGCGTTGCCTGATGAAACGTTGTTGTGATGCCTCGTGTAAGGAGGAGAAATGCGTACCATCACGGATTGTAGCCTATCGCGATTGCGGTTTATCGTATCGCGACAGTGCTGCTCGCTCTGGTCGAGAGCCAATGACTGTTAGCAGAAAATGGAATCGGTAGGTTCAGGAGGGTGATACGGAACGCCGTGCTAGACTCCAACGGCCTCGTATCACTAGCAGTCCAGATGACGGGCACCTTATCTGCATGGCTGTAACGGATCGTGCAGTCACGTCTCGATCCCTGAGTCAACAGATGGGGACACTTGCCAGACAACAAACATCTCCACGAACAGTTCGACGACGTTTGCAGTAGCATGTACTATCAGCTCGGAGACCGTGACTGCAGTTACCCTTGACGCTGCAACACAGACAGGAGCGCCTGCGATGGTGTATTCGACGACGAACCTGGGTGCACGAATGGCAAAACGTCATTTTTCGGATAAATCCAGGTTCTGTTTACAGCATCATGATGGTCCCATCCGTGTTTGGCGACATAGCGGTGAACGCACGTTGGAAGCTTGTATTCGTCATCACCTTACTGGCGTATCACCCGGCGTGATGGTATGGTGTGCCATTGGTTAGACGTCTCGGGAACCTCCTGTTCGCATTGACGGCACTTTGAACAGTGGACGTTACATTTCAGAACGACTGCCGGAAAGTCTCCTTGCTCGCTCGAATCTCTCTAATTTACATTCGTGATCTCCTCGGAGCTGTAAGTAGGGGGAAGCAATATATTCGATACCTCATCCTGAAACACACCCTCTCGAAACCTGGACGGCAAGCTACACCGCGATGCAGAGCGCCTCTCTTGCAGAGTCTGCCACTCGAGTTTGCTAAACATCTCCGTAACGCTATCACGCTTACCAGATAACCCTGTGACGAAACGCAGCGCTCTTCTTTGGATCTTCTCTATCTCCTCCGTCAACCCGACCTAGTACGGATCCCACACTGATGAGCAATACTCGAGTATAGGTCGAACGAGTGGTTTGTAACCCACCTCCTTTGTTGATGGACTACATTTTCTAAGGACTCTCTCCCAATGAATCTTAACCTGGCACCCGCCTTACCAACAATTAATTTTATATGATCATTCAACTTCAAATCGTTCCGTACGCGTACTTCCAGATATTTTACAGAAGTAACTGCTACCAGTGTTCCGCCAACATATAATCATCCAATAAAGGATCCTTCTTTCTATGTATTCGCAATACATTAAATTTGTCTATGTTAAGGGTCAGTTGCCACTCCCTGCACCAAGTGCCTATCCGCTGCAGATCTTCCCGCATTTCGCTGCAATTTTCTAATGCAGCAACTTCTGTGCATACTACAGCATCATCCGCGAAAAGCCGCATGGAACTTACGACACTATCTACTAGGTCATTTGCATATATTGTGAAAAGCAATGGTCCCACAACACTCCCCTGTGGCACGCCAGAGATTACTTTAACGTTTGTAGACGTCTCTCCATTGAGAACAACATGCTGTGCTCTGTTTGCTAAAACCTCTTCAATCCACCAACACAGCTGGTCTGATATTCCGTAGGCTCTTACTTTCTTTATCAGGCGACAGTGCGTAACTGTATCGAACGCCTCCCTGAAGTCAAGGAAAATGGCATCTTCCTGGGAGCCTGTATCTAATATTTTCTGTGTCTCATGAACAAATAAAGCGAGTAGGGTCTCACACGATCACTGTTTCCGATCTTTCATGGTGCCACTGGCGCCTACAAGTTTAGTAGTAACAGCAATAAAATATGCAGCATATTTAAGAAAAAATGTCACAAATTCTTACAGCAGGGAGATTTGGCCAAGGCCAGCAGAAAAGTTGCTACGTCCGGAAGCTAACACCTGCTGAGATATGGGCAGCGCTGTTCTCACATTCTCATCTGTCTGTTACCTAGGCAGTGTGCAGGCATGTGTTACAGCACTTCGTGACATAGCCTTCCCTCCCTTCTTCGCAGTGAATCAAGCACTCTTTCATATCTGGCTCCTTTCGGATGGTCACATGGATACACTGGTAACTTCTGCACGTTGTGAATAGACGGAGCACACAGCAGTTTAAATGTCCCCATAGCCTGAAACCGTCTACCTCCGCAACTGAGTGGTCACGACAGATGGCTGTCGTCTGGAAGAGCCAGGTTCGATTCCTTACAATCCAAAATGTTTTCCTCAGTGGGAGGGCTGACAGGGGCAGCACTGAGCTTCATCATGCCAGTTGCGGAGCTACTTGAGCGAGTAGCAGCGACTGCTCGGTCTCGAAATTCGGTAAAACGTCTCAGAGAGCTGTGTAAGCACTACATGCTTCCCCATACCACATCCGCATGATGTCGCATGGCAGAAGATGACACAGTGGCCAGAAGACATTCCTTGGACCTTCATAGTCTGGCCTAAGAGCTCGTTTCTGAAGCCAGAAATACCAGGTGTACCGGTATGAAATGAGCGTTAAGATACAAATGTGTCGATAGGGAACATTTGTTGTGAAGCAGCCTTAATTTTTTTTGTTTGGTTGGTATGATCATCTGTCAAAGATATTTAGTATATATAAAGTCATGGAACAAACAACATCATATGTTTTCATCGTGTTAACAATGTCGAATTTTGTACCAGAAAGTGATGATTTGCGGAAAGCATTGTTTTTTTGTTTTCATTTGAAAAAAGTGCTGCAGAGTCGCATCGAATGCTTGTCGAGGCATTTGGTGATCATGCTCTATCAGAAGCAACATCCAAAAGATGGTTTCAACGGTTCAGAAATAATCATTTTGATGTAAGAAATTAAGAACGCGGAGAACCACCAAAAAAGTTCGAAGACGCCGAATTGCAAGCAATATTGGATGAAGATGATACTCTGAGTCAGAAGCAAATGACAGCAATCTAAATGTTGAACAACCAAACAATTTCTGACCGTTTGAAAGCTATGGGAAAGATCCAAAAGTGCGGAAAATGGGTGCCACATGGATTGAATGAAAGACAGATGGAAAACCGAAAACCATTTGTCAAATTTTGCTTCAAAGATGCGAAAGAAAATCAATTTTGCATCGAATTGTTACTGGCGATGAAAAATGGATTTATTTTAAGAATCAAAAACGGGAAAAATCATGGGTTAATCCGGGACAACCATCAACATCGAATGCAAAACCAGATCGATTCGGCAAGAAGACAATGCTCTGTGTCTGGAGGGATCAGAAAGGTGTGGTGTATCATGAGCTTCTAAAACCTGGCGAAACTGTGAATACTAATCGCTACAGACAACAAATGATCAATTTAAACTATGCATTGATCGAAAGAAGACCGGAATGGGCCAGAAGACATGGGAAAGTAATTTTTTTACACGACAATGCATCTGCACACAAAGCAAAACTGGTTCAGGATACAATCAAAACACTTGGCTGGGAGCTGCTACCCCACCCGCCGTATTCACCAGACTTGGCCCCTTCCGACTACCATTTGTTTTCATCAAAGGGACACGCATTGGCTGATTCCTACGAAGAAGTCGAAAATTGGGTGTCTGATTGGTTTGCTTCTAAAGACGAACATTTCTGTTGGCGTGGTGTCCACAGATTGCCAGAAAGGTGGTCACATGTATAGAAAGCAATGGTCAGTATTTTGAATAAAATGTTTTTACTTTTCAATTCAAAATTAGTGTTTCATTTTCACACAAAAAAGTACACCTGGTACAATTGATTCAGGTCTGGTGGACGGGGAGGCCGTGCTACCAGACCACCTCGACGAGCTTGTCTCCCATGAGACGCTATGGTGAGGTACTGTCGCACGGGCTGTAGGTAATGAGGTGGTGTCCCGTGATGCATAAAACTACAGTCGTCGTCTTTCTGGAAGAATAACGTGCTACAATAGCAGTGCTATATCATGGCGCAGAAGTCTGCAGTGCACAGCCCATCTAGATTCCCAAGCAACCATCCTGGAACCCCGTCACAGTTGAAGGTTGCCTACCTAACCGCTCTCAGGGGTAACAAAACTTTGATTTTTAATAATCTGTGTAATTTAATTTGAAGTCGTACTGACCACTGCTAGAGCTTGTCCTCTCCCACAATTATATCACATTCACAAGCAAAATGTACAGACAGGATGTAGGCCTAGCAATGGGAAGTCCTCTCAGTGAGATCATTGCAGAAAATTTTCATTAATCACCTAGAAAGTAAACTTCTGAACGACAAGGACGTAACTACTTAGAAAATTCTGCACTACTGCAGATATGTAGCTGACACATTCATTGGATATAATGAAACTAATGAAGAACAGAAACACTCTAAAAAAGGGGTTGAGTAATTTACAGAGTAACATCCATTTCACCATAGAACACCAGAAAGATAACAAAATAAGTTTTTTAGACATGACCAGATCCTTAACATCAACTTACACAGAAAACAAATAAATACAGACACTGTCATTAATAAATCTTCCACACACTTAGACTTCCATAAACAAGCTGAAATCAGATCCTTCTTAAAAAGAGCACAGCAATTTCCATCAATGCTGCTGACCATGAGACACAAACACTACCAAATATATTGTAGACAGCAATGGCTGTCATGAACATGGAATAGATGCACCGTCACAACGCATAACTAAAAACAAAAGCAAGCATACTAACATGGTTACTCCCCTCCCCTTAAAAAACCCAAGTATATAACGATACCATATTTAGGATTCATCTCACATAAAATAGCCATACTGTTTAAAAACTCAAATATCAGCATCATACTGCTTACAGAGAAATTGAGAATCAGGAATTTACGAAATTACATGTACTACATTGGGGAAACGAGAAGAAATTTTAAAACCCACTTTAAAAAACACATTGACTGTTTTAGACAGGGTACAGCTAATAAGTCAGCTATAGCAAAGCATATAAATGAAATAGGACACAGCGGTGCCTCAGACAATGACCTAAAAGTACTGCACAATTTGGAAAAGAGCTGGAGAATGGACATCTTGGAAGAAATGGACATATTCATCCACGGCAATAAGTCGAAAAACGAGATCCTAAATCAAATGACAGTGTTCCAAACTGACACTTCTTTATGAATTTCAATTTACCACTCTTAAAATAGTAAGAACATGACAATAAGGTTGTCTATGAGAATAGATCCCAGAAATATCTTCTTAATTTTTAAAGTAAAATGTGTTCATACTGTCATTTGTATTATAAAATTGTTACACTCACTCATTTTGTAATATATGAAGCCAACCAACGTCTATGATGTGACATCGAGATGTGCAGAACACATTTCTACTGACAACACCAGGATCGGCGTATCGATAGTAAGATACAAACCAGTCCTGTTTTGACTGCCATCTTGTTTGCTGCATTCCTGATGTGTTTTGTGTGTCGTGTTTCAAAGACGCCGGTGTGAAGTTTGTGAACAGTGGTGAAGTAGTCCAAGGAGCCATGGAAATAGCGATACCTCAGCAAGAAAACTGCCATGCACAAGCACAATGTGAGTGATTGTTTTATAAAAATTTTCATGTAAACAGCAAACCAATATAGAAACTGACATCGCCTCTTACTAGGTTACCCTTCTCTCTCTCTCTCTCTCTCTCTCTCTCTCTCTCTCTCTCTCTCTCTCTCGCCAGAGGAGTCATGCAAGGAAACTTTACATACATTATGTGACAAAAGTACCCGATCGCCCCCAAAAACATACGTTTTTCATATTAGGTGCATTGTGCTGCCACCTAATGCCTGGTACTCCATATCAGCGACCTCAGTAGTCATCAGACATGAGAGAGCAGAATGGGACGCTCTTAGGAACTCACGGACTTCGAACGAGGCCAGGTGATTGTGTTTCACTTGTGTCATACGTCTGTGCCCGAGATTTGCGCACTCCTGAACATCATCAGGTTCACTGTTTCCGATGTGATAGTGAAGTGGAAACGTCAAGGGACACGTACAGCACAAAAGCGTACAGGCCGACCTTGTCTGTTGACTGTCCGAGACCCCCGACAGTTGAAGAGGGTCGTAATGTGTAATAAGCAGACATCTATCCAGACAATCACAGAGGAATTCCAAGCTGCAAGAGGATCCACTGTTAGTACTATGACAGTTAGGCGGGACATGAGGGAACATGGATTTCATGGTCGAGCGGCTGCTCATAAGCCACACATCACGCCGGTAAATGCCAAATGACGCCTCACTTGGTGTAAGGAGTGTAAACATTGGACGATTGAACAGTGGAAAAACGTTGTGTGGAGTGACGAAACACGGTACACAATGTGGCGATCCGATGGCAGGATGTGGGTATGTGCGTATGGCGAACGCCCGGTGGACCTCATCTGCCAGCGTGTGTAGTGCCAACAGTAAAATTCGGAGGCGGTGGTGTTACGGTGTGGTCGTGTTTTTCATGGAGGGGGCTTGCACCCCTTGTTGTTTCGCGTGGCACTATCACAGCAGAGGCCTACATTGATGTTTTAAGCACCTTCTTGCTTATCACTGCTGAAGAGCAATTCGGGGATGGTGATTCCATCTTTCAACAGTTCCGAGCACCTTCTCACAATGCACGGTCTGTGACGGAGTGGTTACACGACAATAACATCCATGTATTCAAAATGGTTCAAATGGCTCTGAGCACTATGGGACTTAACATCCTTGGTCATCAGTCCCCTAGAACGTAGAACTACTTAAACCTAACTAACCTAATGACATCACACACATCCATGCCCGAGGCAGGATTCGAAACTGCGACTGTAGCAGACGCGCAGTTCCGCCTAAAACCGCTCGACCACCGCGGCCGGCTAACATGCGTAAAGGGTTTACACGCACTGCGCTGTTCATTTACATGTACATTTTTTATTTACTGCAGGGAAACAAGGAGGACGACCCTGATCAATAGTAGTATTTATTTCCCACGATCAACGATTGCGGGATGGTTCATGGGAAAGAAGAAATGAGGTACCTGGCAACATGAAGATCACTCGCGCACCCGATTTTGAAGAGGCGGTGCTCGAACGTATGGCAGAGGACCCCACTAAAACTAGCTGCCGCACTGCACGTGAAACGGGCGCTTCACGTACGACCGTATGGCGGGTACTTCACGAACAACAATTACACCCACATCACCCGCAGCGAGTCCATCCAGTGCTTATGACTAACTTTGTACCAAGGGTCGCATTGTGTCAGTGGTTGCTCCAACAATGGATTGATCGACCAGATTTCCTCCAAACAGCGCTGTTTGCTGACGAGGCCTCATTCGCTCGTGATGGCATTTCGAACAGCAGGAATAACTATGTCTGGGATGTGGAAAACCCTCACGCTATAGTAGAGTCGCACCGTCGTGTACGTTTTGCTGTGGATATATGGGCCGGCACTGTACGCGACTATCTCATTGTTCCACATCTTCTACATGGCCGTCTGAATGTCCACCTGTACTTCAGATTTGCGCAAAGAGTTCCACCTGAGTTGTTGGAGAACGTACCCTTGGCTGTTGGTGAAACGACGTGGATCCAACATGACGGTACACCGCCTCACTTCGGTTAGGATGTCCGAAACCATCTCAGTGCTGTATTTCCTGGTCGCTGGATTGGAAGGGGAGGTCCTATCCCGTGGCCTGCGAAGTCACCTCACCTGAATCCCCTTTATTATTTCCTATGGGCACATCTAAAGTCACTTGTTTATGAGATCACAGTGGATGCGGAGATGGAGTTAGTTGCCAGAGTTGTATCTGTCTGTGATGTGATTCGAAACACGCCAGGAATATTTGTCAGGGTGCGTCATTTTATGCGATTCTGTCTATTTTAATTATTCGGGAGCCAATCATAGCATGTAAGCTTTCACGGCCGGCGTCTTCATTAATTAAAACTTCCGGGCTGAATTGCCGTGGTCCATGTATAAACCTTTTAGTTGTGGCATGGTTTATATTGGAACAACTAAAAGGAGTGTTAATACTCGCCTAACGGAACACAAAAGGAACTGTAGATTGGGACAGATTGAAAAATCAACTGTAGCGGAACACGTTTTCAAAGACGGTGATCACGAAATAAAATTTAGTGAGACAAACTTGATAGCTAGGACCTCACATTATTACGCTCGCATGTATGGACAAGCTACAGAGATCTATAAGCGCGGAAATAATTTTAATAGAAAAGGAGGAGGATTAAAACTAGACAAGATATGGCGTTCGACTTTGTACCGACGACGTGACAATCTATTACCCGTAATCGAGAGAGATGGCACTACCCAGAGATAGTTTTAAAGTCTAAAGCACGCGACGAGTGGTGGCGCCATGTAAGCGCTCTATATAAGCGGGATCTCCAGCGCCTAGCAGCGACTGGCACACGCATAGTGAACATTCGCGCGCCGGAGATCATCGCCATCAGTATCTCGTGTGTGTGCTTCGTTTTGTGTTTCGTGCAGTTACGACTCCACTGTTCACATGTGCCGTCGCCGTTCTCCGTGTTTTGTGCGCCGTGTCCACAAGTGTTAGTGTTTTTATCGTCCAACGTGAACGGCTTCATGTTTATTGTTTTTTTTTTGTATCTCCATTTTTTGCCCGCCGTTTTTTGTATTGTCTGTATCAACTCTATGTCATGTTATTGTTTCCACTTAAGGCTGAAGAGCAGCGTAATGTGCTGCTGCCAGCCCGCCTGTATGGGTGATTAAAATTACAATAAAGGAAAAAAAAAACGCCTAGCAGCCAGTCGCCGACTCACCTCAGAAGATGTTGCCCGCAGTAGGCAACGAAACGTCAGGAAGGAGAAGTAGTTTTATGTATGTACCACGGCAATTCAGCCCGGAAGTTTTAATTAATGAATGATATTCGGGAGTTGACCGTCTGGTTTTAAACTTCCTTTGCTTCCTTTGTTTTTTGCGTTTCATTTGATTGGGAAACCGTTGAGATTGAACTGTGAACATATACATGGATGGACACGAGAAATGAAAGGTTGCAATAAATTTTTCATCTGTGATTATTCACGTATTAAATATTCTGTTGCAGATAAATAAAAATGGATCTCTTTGAATACTCCCAAAATAATGATTCAAGTTTTACTTTTATTCAGTTACTAAAGCTGTTTGTGCAAGAATGAAAATATTATTGTCCATCGAACTGAGCAAACATTTTCACGTTGCAGAGGATTTTTGTTTTACTGGATCTACCCCGACTAGCTTTGGAGCATAAGACTATCTTTACTATATGAAAATGTTTTCTTTCTTATATTGCTAAGCTCTCATGAAAATTATCTAGTTTTAAATACACTTTACGATATGTTCAGAATTTATCACTTTTTTGAATGAAAATTTACAATTTACAAAAGTTGCAGCTTGTATCCAGCAGCTTGTGAATGCACGAGATAAAATTTACTATCTGTTCTTTTTTTTCTGCGTCTGGAATGCTGTGAAAAGAAACACTTCATTATTTTCGTTCACCTCTACCTGTACCCTTTTTAGGATGTGGATGTTATTGCGATCGTACATTTAAATCTGCCGCTGCTGCAGACTGCTCGCTCGCGGCGCAGCTCCGCACCGCCAGCGACATCCAATAAAATGCTGAAATTTCTTAAATAAAATGGATAATGTCCGGTGCGAACTTTGCAGTATTTGTGACAAACGGATTTTACTAGATACATATATTTTAACAGAAACAATTAAAATCTTTACACACCTTTTACAATCCCAGCTACAAATGGCGTCGATCATCGACTTATGACAAATGAAGACTACCTAAGAGCCTAACGCAACGTCACGGGTTCCTCTCCCATTCAGTGCGTGCACAAGACAAGCGATTCTATTACAATATATTGCCTATTTATATCTTAAATAATTATTGTACAGTCTTTGTCATTTCTCATTACATATTGTTTCTTCTGTGGCGGTTTTCACATCATCCGCCACGGATAGTATTTCGCACTCTTTGAATAATCATTTATAATTACAAAATTCATAATTATCTTTTTCCTCACAAAATTAAGTGTCCCTTTGAAATTCAATTAACAACAATAAATATAAATTATTTGTTACAGTGAGCATTATACATGGAAATGTTCTTTTAACTTTCACTTTGGATGCGTGCTGCCAGAGAACGTTACAGTCAGAATCTTGTTCACCGATGTCATGCTTACATTGAGGCTGATGACCGTCTGTTTCAGCACATTTTGTAAGATACCGTACAAATGTTACGTTCGTTGTGTCAATGACTGTATTTGTGGTTAACTGTAACTAATGTAAATAAAAAAGTACACACTAATGCTATTTTATTGCTATTATCGACTTAACCTGGCTTCTCCGACTCTAGATTCCCTACCTTAAATTGTTCAGTGCAGTATCCTCTATGTCCTGTTACATTCTTGCACGCTCTTACGGAAACGCCCCGTAGACACTAGTATGTGGCATAAAATCTACATCTACGTGATTACTCTCTGCTACTCACAATAAAGTGCCGACACAGACCACCTTCAAGCTATCTCTCTACCGTTCCTCTCTCGAACGGCGCGAGGGAAAAACTACCACTGTACGAGCCCTGATTTCTCTTATTTTATCGTGATGATCATTTCTCCCTATGTAGGTGGGTGCCAACAAAATGTTTTCGCAATCGGAGGAGAAAAGTTGTGATTGAAATTCCATGGGAAGATGCCCGTCGCAACGAAAAAAGCCTTTGTTTTAATTATTGCCAGTCCAATTCACGTATCATGTCTGTGGCACTATCTCCCCTATTTCGCGATAATACAAAACGAGTTGACCTTATTTTGAACTTTATTGATGTCATCCGCCAGTCCCATCTGATGCGGATCCCACACCGCACAGCAGTACTCCAGAATAGGGCGGACAAGCGTGGTGTAAGAAGTCTCTTTAGTAGACCTGTTGCGCCTTCTAAGTGTTCTGCCAATGAATCGCAGTCTTCGGTTAGCTCTACCCACAACATTATCTATGTGATCGTTCCAATTTAGGTTCTTTGTAATTGTAATCCCCAAGTATTTAGTTGAGTTTACAGCCTTCAGATTTGTGTGACGTATCACGTAATCGAAATTTAGCGGATTTTTTTCAGTACTCATGCTTTTTTTTTATTCAGGGTCAATTTCCACTTTGCGCGCCATACAGATATCCTACCTGAATCATTGTGTAATTGGTTTTGATCATCTGATGACTTTCCAAGACGGTAAATGACAGCATCATCTACAAACAATCTAAGAGGGCTACTCAGATTGGCTCCTATGTCGGTAATATTGATCAGGAACAATAGAGGGCCTATAACACTTCCTTGGGGAACGCCGGGTATTACTCGATGACTTTCCGTCTATTACTACGAGCTGTGGCCTTTCTGACAGGAAATCACGAATCCAGTCGCACAACGGAGGCGATATTCCATAGGCACGCAATTTGGTTAGACGCTTGTGAGGAACGGTGTCGAAAGCCTTCTGGAAATCTAAAAATATGGAATCAATTAGACATCCCCTGTCGACAGCACTCATTACTTCATGAGTATAAACAGCTAGTTGTGTTTCACAAGAACGCTATTTTCTGGATCCGTGCTGACTGTGTGTAAGTAAATCGTTTTCTTCAAGATAATTAATAATGTTCTAAACAGTATATGTTCCAAAACCCTACTGCAAATCGACGTTAGTGATATGAGCCTGTAATTCAGCGGATTACTCCTACTTTCCTTTTTGGGTATTCGTGTGACTTGAGGAATTTTCGAGTCTTTAGGTACGGATCTTCCTGTAAGCTAGCGGTTGTATATAATTGTTAAATATGGAGCTATTGTATCAGCATACTGTGAGAGGAACCTGACTGGTATACGGACCGGAAGCTTTCCTTTATATTAAGTGATTTAAGCTGCTTTGCGACACCGAGGATATCTACTTCCATGTTTCTGACCTTGGCAGTTGTTCTTGATTGGAATTCAGGAATATTTACTTCATCTTCTTTGTGAAGGAGTTTCGGAAAATCGTGTTTGATAACTCTGCTTTAGTGGCACTGTCATCAGTGACTTCCCCGTTGTTATCGCGCAGTGAAGGTATTGATTGCGTCTTGCCACTGGTGTGCTCTATATATGACCAGAATCTCTTCAGATTTTTTGCCAGATTCCGAGACAGAGTTTCGTTGTGAAAATTATTGAAAGCATCTCGCATTGAAGTACGCGCTATATTTCGAACTTCTGTAAAACTTTGCCAGTGTTGGGGATTTTGCGTTCTTTTAAATTTGGCGTGTTTTTTCGCTGCTTCTTCAACAGCGGTCTGACCCGCTTTGTGTACCATGGTGATCAGTACCATCACTTATTAATTTATGTAGTATATATCTCTCAATTGCTGTCGATACTATATCTTTCAAATGATTCCACAACTTTTCTACACTTACATGACCAGAGCGGAAGGAGTGAAGACTCTCTCTTAAAAATGCGTTAAGAGCATTTTTATCGGCTTTTTCAAATAGATGTAATTTGCGTTTATTTTTTGTGGTTATGGGTGTTACAGTATTCAGCCTAGCAGCAACTGCCTTGTGGTCACTGATCCCTGTATTCGTCAAAATACTCACTATTTGTCCAGGATTATTTGTTGCTAAAATGTCAACTGTGCTTTCGTAACCATTTACGCTTCGATTGGGCTCATGAAATAATTGTTTAAAATAATTTTCTGAGAAAGCATTATTCAGTACAATTTCAGATGACATTTTATGCCTGTCGCCGGCTTTAAAATTATAATTTTCCCAGCATATCGAGGGTAGATTGAAGTCACCACCGATTATAATTGTATGAGTGGGGTACCTATTTGAAATGAGATTCAAATTTTCTTTGAACTGTTCAGCAGCTATATCTTCTGAGTCGGGGGTCGGTGAAACGACCCAATTAATAGTTTCTTCCGATTGTCAATTGTAACCTCTACCCGTACTATTTCGCAGGAGCTATCTACTTCAACTTCAACTTGACACATCGACCCGTACCTGAGGGAAAGTGTTTTTAACAGTTGGACGTACGGACAGACAGATGGACAACAAACTGATACTATAAGGGATCCGTTTTTACCGATTGAGATACGGAACCCTAAAAAGGAGACGTGGTAAAAAGACGAAATAACATAGCAGTAAAACGTAAGAACAAATTAGTGAGTATTGGAACTGGCAGCTGATGGCTCAGTGATCATAACGAAAAGAAAGGGAAAAAAACCTTCAAGAATCGATGTAACTTACTCCTCAAATAGGTGATGGTGCGCGGTCTGACTATAGGTCCTCTGCTGGTCTTTATTCTGTATTTCGCTATTCAGGCTTCAAAAAGGAATGTCCCAAATCCAGACATCGTAATTCCCGTTGCAGTGATTACGCGCTTGGCTCTCGGTTCAAATACCGAACAATAAATGCATTGCCTGACACGTAATTAATAGGGCGGGGGGCAGGGAGGGACGCGAGTTGTGAATGTAAATTGAAATTACGCGCTTCGTCCGATCTTTAATTTACGCGTATTTTAATTTTGGCCGCCCGCGGTGCCCGGTGTAAATGGGTTAGCTTCTCTCCAAAATAAAACCAGAGTTAAAGCGGGCCGTAATACGTCACACGCAAGCGCACAAGCCACGACATGGTCCAGCGAAATGTAATCCGGAACCTGACTGATTTCTCATCTGTTGTACCGACGCTTAAATTTTAATTCATAACGTAGCCCCCCCCCCCTTTCTCTCTCTCTCTCTCTCTCTCTCTCTCTCTGTGTGTGTGTGTGTGTGTGTGTGTGTGTGTGTGTGTGTGTGTGTGTGTCTGTGTGTGTGTGTGCATGCATGCTAAGTGGGGGATATGAGGGACATTTCATAAACGATCCACAGGTTGGTATTACTTTGGATTGTTTGATTCAACAACAATGAGAATCACGCCAGATGTAGTTGAAGAAGCTTGAGAAGTAACACGTGTTTTTTATTTTTCGCTGTGTACTCTAACGTAAAACTGGCGACCCTGCAGGGATATCAGGTACTGTGACTTTTGAAGACCAGAGGACGTAAATCAAGATCGAAACTTTACGCAGCAAAAACCTGACAGAAATCCACAGTGCGTTAAGTGAAGTTTGTGGTGAGTTTGCAGCAGTACAGTTTCACGTTGGGTTAATTGTTTTTGTGGTGGTCGTATGAGCATAGACGGTAATCCATGTCCCAGAACACCAGAAACATCAACAGATGAACGAAGTGTGGAACTTGGGGCAGATGCTCTTGAGAAAAGCAGTGCAACTTGTGAGGGACTTTCTGAATCGTTGGGAATTGCTCCAACATCAGTAGCCCATAATCTGATAAATTATTTCAAGAAGAGGAAAATTTCTGCGAGATCGCTCCCGCACTGTTTGACTGTCAAAGAGAAGCAGAAACGCCTGGATATTGCAGCCTAGCTCGGACAACAATTCGACCATGAAGCTCAAGGATTCTTGTGTCGAATTGTAGCTATTGATGAAACATAGGTTAGAGACTTTGAACCGGATTTGAAATCACAGTCCAATTAAAGGAGAGCTTCAGGTTCTCAGTGTCCAAAAAAATTTTGATGCACTCAATCAAAGCAAAAGCAAATAATGATTTTTGCTTATGAACACCAATGAATCAGTACGACAGATAGAGTGCCACGTGCAACAAGTATCCAAGCAGTGTATTATTGTAACTTGCTGAAAAACCTAGGCAGAAAAATTCACAAAACCCGAACTCAGTTGCTCGAGCCTGGTCCACTCATTCTCCACGACGACGCTCGTCCGAATATCGGCAACGTTGCAGCCCAAAAACTGCACGAATACGAGTGGGAAGTGTTGCCGCATACTCCTTACAACCTGGACAAGAGTCGACCAGACTTCAGCTTGTTCTCAAAGTAGAAAAAAACCTACGCGTGGACGTCGTAATCCTTCTATCACCTTTACCCGAGCCATTCGACAGATGAATGGAAGTGGTGTCCTGGATGGAATAATAGAGCTTCAGTGACGGGATTCATTGAGAAGCAGAGAGACTACATTGAAGGACTGCATAGAAATACTGAAAAAAAATAAACGTGTAAGTAAAAAAAATAGTGTGCACTATTTACGAAATGTCCGTCATATATTGTTTAGTCCTGTAGTGAAGGAGATTTTGTGGAGAATGGTCTATTTTGTCGGTTCGTCGCCGGCCGGGGTGGCCAAGCGGTTAAAGGCGCTACAGTCTGGAACCTCGCGACCGCTACGGTCGCAGGTTCGAATCCTGCCTCGGGCATGGATGAGTGTGATGTCCTTAGGTTAGTTAGGTTTAAGTAATTCTAAGTTCTAGGGGACTGATGACCTTAGAAGTTAAGTCCCATAGTGCTCAGAGCCATTTTTTTTGTCGGTTAGTTTACCGGATTTGGTGGTAATCAGATGTCGAACTGTTGATGAGCAGCTAATGGGTTTGGTAACAGCAGGCAGTGTTTAATATAAACATGATGCAGTAAAGAATTTTGCATTACATGGAATAGTACAGATCAGACTGCGTGAAGAACTGTGAAGATTCGACTGTTGTGATGTGTGCAAACCTGCGCGCGGCTGGCGCGCAGATCGACACGTCACCAAACTGAGCTTCTTCAAACTTCGGTTAGACTGAAAAAAAAATACGTTGTTATCATCAGTGACAAGAGTTAGCGAACACGGTCTTCAAATGAAGTGTAAACAATAGTGTAGATTACAATTATTATTCCTGTATTATTCCATGTAAGAGTAGTGAAGGAGCAGAATTATTTTGTGGGGGAGGCAGAATCCGTGATGGGTGGACGTAAGTGTATAGTAATGCGATGGAGTGTGAGTTGGAGAAGGAGGTGAGTAGCAAGAAGTGAAATGAAATTGGGATGGGCGGGGATGTGGGGG
Source organism: Schistocerca cancellata (assembly GCF_023864275.1). Taxonomy (NCBI): domain Eukaryota; kingdom Metazoa; phylum Arthropoda; class Insecta; order Orthoptera; family Acrididae; genus Schistocerca; species Schistocerca cancellata. Next base: position 133,164,037 of record NC_064637.1, read on the forward strand.
CCGGCCAGAGTGGCCGAGCGGTTAAAGGCGCTACAGTCTGGAACCGCACGACCGCTACGGTCGCAGGTTCGAATCCTGCCTCGGGCATGGATGTGTGTGATGTCCTTAGGTTAGTTAGGTTTAAGTAGTTCTAAGTTCTAGGGGACTTATGACCACAGCAGTTGAGTCCCATAGTGCTCAGAACCATTTGATTTTTGGGGATGTGGGTGGGAGAGGGTGAAGGGTCGAAAAGGCTCTTTTTTCATGTAATTTCTTGAAATATTTTATGTAGTGTCTGGTTTGCAATATTTATTTTGTCATTGAGCAACTGTTTATTTTGTGTTAATTCTTTGTATGTGTGGAAATTTTCTTGGAAAAAACTGGAGACTTATGTCCACTCATCATGACTTCTGTCTCCCTCTCAAAAAAAAATAAAAAAGTACTATTCCTTCACTACTCTCACACATTATATAAATATACAGAAACATAATTAAATAGAATTACACACATACAGTTAAATAAAATTTTTAAAAAACACAGAGAAAGAGTATAGGTCAAAGACAGACTAGTGGCAATGTTATGTTGCAGCACTACAAAACACAAACCAAAATACATACTTTGAAGTGTAAAAATAAACAGAAAACAGTGGGGTGCGAAAAAGTGTGCTGTGTAAAACATAAGTAATCCATAGTTCCTCTGAGCAACCAAAACTTAGACCACAACTATCAATGTCTAACGAGAAAAAACTGCAATGATGTGCTAGCAGACGGCATCTCCAAATGTAGTCGAGAAACCAAGGGGAAATCGCCTTAAGTAAAATCCAAAATATTGTTATCGAACTGTTCTTCAATCTTAAAAACAAATCAAGCTATAAATATCTTTCATTACAGATCAGTGACGATGCTTTACTTCAACAAAGCGAAATGTGTCTTGTAAGAAAAACACGCATTTACTTGTAGTTGCAACGGCAGAACGAAAGTACCCGCAGGAACTGTAAAGCAGCTACGGACAATATGGCCACACAAATGAAGAATAAAATTATTATTATTATTATCTTTTTGACTTTTTTTTCTCAGACTTAAGTCTGGTTAAAAATGGAACGTGACGCGGACCTCGGTCAAGCGTGACTTCCTTGTAACTGTATGGTATATGTTATATTGCATTTAGGAACTTTCGGGTAATTGAACATGTATCAATAATTACAGATTTTTGTAGTTGTATATATATGTTTGGATGTAGCTGTATTGCATTGATGTACTGGTGAATATTGTGAGGTATGACTCCTGTAGTTGATAGTATAATTGGGATAATGTCGACTTTATCCTGATGCCACATGTCCTTGACTTCCTCAGCCAGTTGGATGTATTTTTCAATTTTTTCTCCTGTTTTCTTCTGTATATTTGTTGTGTTGGGTATGGATATTTCAATTAGTTGTGTTAATTTCTTCTTTTTATTGGTGAGTATGATGTCAGGTTTGTTATGTGGTGTTGTTTTATCTGTTATAATCGTTCTGTTCCAGTATAATTTGTATTCATCATTCTCCAGTACATTTTGTGGTGCGTACTTGTATGTGGGAACGTGTTGTTTTATTAGTTTATGTTTTATGGCAAGTTGTTGATGTATTATTTTTGCTACATTGTCATGTCTTCTGGGGTATTCTGTATTTGCTAGTATTGTACATCCGCTTGTTATGTGATCTACTGTTTCTATTTGTTGTTTGCAAAGTCTGCATTTATCTGTTGTGGTATTGGGATCTTTAATAATATGCTTGCTGTAATATCTGGTGTTTATTGTTTGATCCTGTATTGCGATCATGAATCCTTCCGTCTCACTGTATATATTGCCGTTTCTTAGCCATGTGTTGGATGCGTCTTGATCTGTGTGTGGCTGTGTTAGATGATACGGGTGCTTGCCGTGTAGTGTTTTCTTTTTCCAATTTACTTTCTTTGTATCTGTTGATGTTATGTGATCTAAAGGGTTGTAGAAGTGGTTATGAAATTGCAATGGTGTAGCTGATGTATTTATATGAGTGATTGCTTTGTGTATTTTGCTAGTTTCTGCTCGTTCTAGAAAGAATTTTCTTAAATTGTCTACCTATCCATAATGTAGGTTTTTTATATCTATAAATCCCCTTCCACCTTCCTTTCTGCTTAATGTGAATCTTTCTGTTGCTGAATGTATGTGATGTATTCTATATTTGTGGCATTGTGATCGTGTAAGTGTATTGAGTGCTTCTAGGTCTGTGTCACTCCATTTCACTATTCCAAATGAGTAGGTCAATACTGGTATAGCATAAGTATTTATAGCTTTTGTCTTGTTTCTTGCTGTCAATTCTGTTTTCAGTATTTTTGTTAGTCTTTGTCTATATTTTTCTTTTAGTTCTTCTTTAATATTTGTATTATCTATTCCTATTTTTGTCTGTATCCTAGATATTTATAGGCATCTGTTTTTTCTATCGCTTCTATGGAGTCACTGTGGTTATTCAATATGTAATCTTCTTGTTTAGTGTGTTTTCCCTTGACTATGCTATTTTTCTTACATTTGTCTGTTCCAAAAGCCATATTTATATCATTGCTGAATACTTCTGTTATCTTTAGTAGTTGGTTGAGTTGTTGATTGGTTGCTGCCAGTAGTTTTAGATCATCCATGTATAGCAAATGTGTGATTTTGTGTGGGTATGTTCCAGTAATATTGTATCCATAATTTGTATTATTTAGCATGTTGGATAGTGGGTTCAGAGCAAGACAGAACCAGAAAGGACTTAATGAGTCTCCTTGGTATATTCCACGCTTAATCTGTATTGGCTGTGATGTGATGTTATCTGAATTTGTTTGGATATTAAGTGTGGTTTTCCAGTTTTTCATTACTATGTTTAGAAACTGTATCAATTTAGGATCTACTTTGTATATTTCCAATATCTGTAATAACCATGAGTGGGGTACACTATCAAAGGCTTTTTGGTAATCAATGTATGCGTTTATTATTATTATTATTATTATTATTATTATACTTCTACAATAATAGTACAATGGTGCTTAAATCCTAAGCTGTTGTGAGCAAGAAGACTATACCCGGACTGATAACAAAAGACAAGAGCTGCACTGTGGCTCACTTATTTACAAATGAATGTCATAATTCTCATCAATCATTAGCGAATGCTGTTCAATGTGTGACAACATCTAAGTTTGATATTCAAATACAGGTGCTATTCGGAAAGTAAGGAACGATCTGTCACGAAACAGAAACCACAGTGGTTATCAAAAATGTTTTATTTTCAACAGTTAGCTGCACCTTCTAGCTACTTCCATACATAGTCGCCGCTCTGACTTAATCATCTGTTGTAGCGTTGTACCAACTTTCCATTACCCTCGCCATAGAAGGCAGCCTCCTGTGATTTCTGACAATTTTCTACGCTGGACTGCAGTCTGTTGTCTGTGCCACAATGCTGTCTTCAGAGGTTTGTCTGAGCAGAGAAGAAAACCATTTGGAGCCAAGACTGGGAGCCGGCCAGAGAGGCTGTGCGGTTCTAGGCGCTACAGTCTGGAACCGAGCGACCGCTACAGTCGCAGGTTCGAATCCTGCCTCGGGAATTCTCGGGAATTGATGTGTGTGATGTCCTTAGGTTAGTTAGGTTTAATTAGTTCTAAGTTCTAGGCAACTCATGACCTCAGAAGTTAAGTTGCATAGTGCTCAGAGCCATTTGAACCATTTTTGAACCAAGACTGGGATGTGTGGTGGGGGATCAAACACTTTCCATTGAAAACGCTGCAGGAGGGCCTTCACTGCCCCTGCAATGTGTGGCCGAGAAGGAAATGCATGACAGTTATGTATTGCGGTGTTGCATGAAATCAGGCGAAATCTCTCGGCAGGCACCAATCCCTGGCAGGAGACACTGTTGTTCACGGCATCATCGCACACTCACTCCACTCTCAGAATTGAGAAGAGCTACGTCATGCTGTCTACAGGCATAGTAGAGACATTGTCCAACAGATCCGTAAAAGAGATTCATCGTATTTTTCACTGTGGTTTCCATTTCGCGACCAATCATTCCTTACTTTCCGAATAGCCCTCCTAGTTACTTACACTTGCTTGGGTTTCCCTGTTTATAATTTTGAAATTTTTCCTAGTCTGCCACGAAATTTCCCTCTGGTTTCTGCAACCAAGGCCAAATTTGAAGACAGGATGGAGATAAACAAGTAACAGAGCAATACTGCCTAGCCAGCTTGTATGTCTTCTAAAATGTTTTGTTACACTGACAGCCCCACCTCGGTCAAGTATCTTGACTACAAGGCCGAAAGTGAGGTGGCTGACCGATGGGGAGCCCTGCCGATTGCTTCTCCAGCAGCGGATGTGAATGGCCTCCAGCAGGCTGGAAGCTGTCGCTCCCTTAGAGACAAAAGACTTTAGCTGACCACTCCATCCCCGCTCCTTGGTGCCTGCGACGGCTGATAGCGGCTCCCGGTTAGACAGGGGGTGGAGGAGGAGGAGGGGGGCGGGAGGTGAATCGTTTCGTCGCCCCTCCGTCCGCCGAACTGCTCGTAAAACAGGCCGCGCAGCCGCCATCGCTATCCGCTACTCTGCGGACACACGCCCGCTTCCTGTCCTCTTGACACCTTCGTCTGTCTTCTCACCACATCCGTACAACGCACAGCGTCTACGTTACTGTCTTGTTAAGAGTATACTATAAGGAGGTTATACAAAGAAAGATGACAATCAAAAACATTAAAACAAGGGTAATGGAAGATTCTAATAGCATATGCTTCACAGCTGGTCTTCTGGCTCTAGACGTATCGTTGTAAAGTCGGAGTAATTACACTCCTCGCCATTAAAATTGCTACACCACGAAGATGACGTGCTGCAGGAGCGAAATTTAACCGACAGGAAGAAGATTCTGTGATATGCAAATGATTAGATTTTGAGAGCATTCATACGAGGTTGGCGCCGGTGGCGACACCTACAACGTGCTCACATGAGGAAAGTTTCCAACTGATTTCTCATACACAAACAGCAGTTGACAGGCGTTGCCTGGTGATACGTTGTTGTGATGCCTCGTGTAAGGAGGAGAAATGCGTACCATCACGTTTCCGACATTGATAAAGGTCGGATTGTAGCCTATCGCGATTGCGGTTTATCGAATCGCGATATTGCCGCTCGCGTTGGTCGAGATCCAATAACTGTTCGCAGAATATAGAATCGGTGGGTTCAGGAGGGTAATACAAAACTGCTGGATCCCAACGGCCTCGTATAACTAGCAGTCGAGATCTACATCCATACCCCGCAAGCCACCTGACGGTGTGTGGCGGAGCGTACCTAGAGCACTTCTATCGGTTCTCACTTCTATTCCAGTCTCGTATTGTTCGTGGAAAGAAGGATTGTCGGTATGCCTCTGTGTGGGCTCTAATCTCTCTGATTTTATCCTCATGGTCTCTTCGCGAGATATACGTAGGAGGGAGCAATATACTGCTTGACTCTTCGGTGAAGGTATGTTCTCGAAACTTTGACAAAAGCCCGTACCGAGCTACTGAGCGTCTCTGCTGCAGAGTCTTCCACTGGAGTTTATCTATCATCTCCGTAACGCTTTCGCGATTACTAAATGGTCCTGTAACGAAGCGCGCTGCTCTCCGTTGGATCTTCTCTATATCTTCTATCAACCCTATCTGGTACGGATCCCACACTGCTGAGCAGTATTCAAGCAGTGGGCGAACAAGCGTACTGTAACCTACTTCCTTTGTTTTCGGATTGCATTTCCTTAGGATTCTTCCAATGAATCTCAGTCTGCCATCTGCTTTACCGACGATCAACATTATATGATCATTCCATTTTAAATCACTCCTAATGCGTACTCCCAGATAATTTATGGTATTAACTGCTTCCAGTTGCTGACCTGCTATTTTGTAGCTCAATGATAAGGGATCTATCTTTCTGTGTATTCGCAGCACATTACACTCGTCTACATTGAGATTCAATTGCCATTCCCTGCACCATGCGTCAATTCGCTGCAGATCCTCCTGCATTTCAGTACAATTTTCCATTGTTACAACCTCTCGATACACCACAGCATCATCTGCAAAAAGCCTCAGTGAACTTCCGATGTCATCCACCAGGTCATTTATGTATATTGTGAATAGCAACGGTCCTATGACACTCCCCTGCGGCACACCTGAAATCACTCTTACTTCGGAAGACTTCTCTCCATTGAGAATGACATGCTGCGTCCTGTTATCTAGGAACTCCTCAATCCAATCACACAATTGGTCTGATAGTCCATATGCTCTTACTTTGTTCATTAAACGACTGTGGGGAACTGTATCGAACGCCTTGCGGAAGTCAAGAAACACGGCATCTACCTGGGAACCCGTGTCTATGGCCCTCTGAATCTCGTGGACGAATAGCGCGAGCTGGGTTTCACATGACCGTCTTTTTCGAAACCCTTGCTGATTCCTACAGAGTAGATTTCTAGTCTCCAGAAAAGTCATTATACTCGAACACAATACGTGTTCAAAAATTCTACAACTGATTGGCGTTAGAGATATAGGTCTATAGTTCTGCACATCTGTTCGACGTCCCTTCTTGAAAACGGGGATGACCTGTGCCCTTTTCCAATCCTTTGGAACGCTACGCTCTTCTAGAGACCTACGGTACACTGCTGCAAGAAGGGGGGCAAGTTCATTCGCGTACTCTGTGTAAAATTGAACTGGTATCCCATCAGGTCCAGAGGCCTTTCCTCTTTTGAGCGATTTTAATTGTTTCTCTATCCCTCTGTCGTCTATTTCGATATCTACCATTTTGTCATCTGTGCGACAATCTAGATAAGGAACTACAGTGCAGTCTTCCTCTGTGAAACAACTTTGGAAAAAGACATTTAGTATTTCGGTCTTTAGTCTGTCATCCTCTGTTTCAGTACCATTTTGGTCACAGAGTGTCTGGACATTTTGTTTTGATCCACCTACCGCTTTGACATAAGACCAAAATTTCTTAGGATTTTCTGCCAACTCAGTACATAGAACTTTACTTTCGAATTCATTGAACGCCTCTCACATAGCCCTCCTCACACTACATTTCGCTTCGCGTAATTTTTGTTTGTCTGCAAGGCTTTGGCTATGTTTATGTTTGCTGTGAAGTTCCCTTTGCTTTCGCAGCAGTTTTCTAACTCGGTTGTTGTACCACGGTGGCTCTTTTCCATCTCTTACGATTTTGATTGGCACATACTCATCTAACGCATAATGTACGACGGTTTTGAACTTTGTCCACTGATCCTCAACACTATCTGTACTTGAGACAAAACTTTTGTGTTGAGCCAACAGATACTCTGAAATCTGCTTTTTGTCACTTTTTCTAAACATAAAAATCTTCCTACCCTTTTTAATATTCCTATTTACGGCTGAAATCATCGATGTCGTAACCGCTTTATGATCGCTGATTCCCTGTTCTGCGTTAACTTTGTCTGTTTGTCACCAGAAGGTCTAATATGTTATCGCCACGAGTCGGTTCTCTGTTTAACTGCTCAAGGTAGTTTTCAGATAAAGCACTTTAAAAAATTTCACTGGATTCTTTGTCCCTGCCACCCGTTATGAACGTTTCAGGCCCCCAGTCTATATCCGGCAAATTAAAATCTCCACCCAGAACTATAACATGGTGGGGAAATCTACTCGAAATATTTTCCAAATTATCCTTCAGGTGCTCAGCCACAACAGCTGCTGAGCCAGGGGGCCTATAGAGACATCCAATTACCATGTCTGAGCCTGCTTTAACCGTGACCTTCACCCAAATCATTTCACATTTCGGATCTCCGTCAATTTCCTTCGATACTATTGCACTTCTTATCGCTATAAACACGCCTCCCCATTCACTGTCCAGCCTGTCTCTGCGGTACACATTCCAATCTGAGTTTAGGATTTCATTACTGTTTACGTCTGGTTTCAGCCAACTTTCTGTCCCTAGTACTATATGGGCGTTGTGACCGTTTATTAATGAGAGCAGTTCTGGGATCTTTCTATAGACGCTCCTGCAGTTTACTATTAGCACATTAATATTGTTATTCCCTGTTGCATTTTGCCTACTCCTACCTTGCCGCGTCTCAGGAGGCGTCTTGTCGGGCCTAGGGAGGGGATTCTCTAACCTAAAAAACCCCCATGTGCACTCCACACGTACTCGGCTATACTTGTAGCCGCTTCCGGCGTGTAGTGCACGCCTGACCTATTCAGGGGGACCCTACATTTCTCCACCCGATAGCGGCATCTTATCCGCATGGCTGTAACGGATCGTGCACCCACGACTCGATCCCTGAGTCAACAGATGGGGACGTTTGCAAGACAACAACCATCTGCACGAACAGTTCGACAACAAGGACTATCAGCTCGGAGACCGTGGCTGCGGTTACCCTTGACGCTGCATCACAGACAGGAACGCCTGCGATGGTGTACTCGACGACGAACCTGGGTGTACGAATGGCAAAACATTTTTTCGGATGAATCCAAGTTCTGTTTACAGCATCAGGATTGTCGCATCCGTGTTTAGCGACATCGCGATGAACGCACATTGGAAGCGTGTATTCGTCATCGCCATACTAGCGTATCACCCGGCATGACGGTATGGGGTGCCGTTGGTTACACGTCTCTTTCACCTCTTGTTCGCATTGACGGCACTTTGAACAGTGGACGTTACATTTCAGATGTGTTACGACCTGTGGCTCTACCCTTCATTCGACCCCTGCGAAACCTTTCATTTCAGCAGGATTATGCACTACCGCATGTTGCAAAGTCCTGTACGGGCCTGGATACAGAAAATGTTCGACTGCTGCGCTGGACAGCACATTCTCCAGATCTCTCACCAACTGAAAACGTCTGGTCCATGGTGGCCGATCAACTGGCTCGTCACAATACACCAGCCACTACTCTTGATGAACAGTGGTATCGTGTTCAACCTGCATGGGCAGCTGTACCTGTAGACGCCATCCAAGCCCTGTTTGACTCAATGCCCAGGCGTATCAAGGCCGTTATTACGGCCAGAGGTGGTTGTTCTGGGTACTGATTTCTCAGGATGTATGCACCCAAACTGCGTGAAAATGTAATCACATGTCAGTTCTAGTGTAATATATTTGTCCAATGAATACCCGTTTGTCATCTGCATTTCTCCTTGGTGTAGCAATTTCAATGGCCAGTAGTGTACATGTAAACGTCTCTACAGATATTCGGTTTTGTGGTTATGACAAGTTCGATACGCATGCCACCATTGGCGATGATGTGGCGCAGACAAGTAGCGAAATTCTGGAAGACACGCTGAAGTGTCGGAACATCGAAGCTGTTGGTGACCTCCTGAACGGCTGTTCTCAACTCAGTAATGGTTTGATGTTATTGCTGTACACCTCGTCTTTAATACGGCACCACTAAGAGGAGTCACATGAGTTCAGATCCGGAGGACATGGCGGCCAGTCGAGGCCCATGCCATTGGCCTCTGGATACCTCAGAGCCAGGATGCGGTCCCCAAAGTGCTCCTCCAGGACATCAAACACACTCCTGGTTCGATGGGGTAGAGCTCCGTCTTGCATGAACCACAACTTGTCGATATCAGGGTCACCTTGGATAACGGGGACGAAATCATCTTCCAAAACCTTTACGTACAGTTTGGTAGTCACCATGCCGTCAAGAAGTATGACACAGATTATTCCGTGACTGGACACTGCACACCACACAGTCACCCATTGAGGGTGCGGATTGTAAGTCCCTCAAATGCGCCAGTTTTTCTTATTGACGAACCCATCCAAATGAAAGGGAGCTTTGTCCCTAAACCAACCATAATGCGCATATTAGTTCCCATCATTTCCCGCGGCCAACCATGCTGTTTGAATGTCCTAACGCAAATCGTTCGGAAGTTACGACGATTTTGTTTCATATAATTCAGCAATTGTCACCCTGCAGATACATACACGTTTCCATACATACATGTACATACTCAGTATGTACATGCAATTTCATAATTTGTATGAATTTCAGCTAGCCCTACAGGCCTATTCGACCGATGTAAACAGTGATGCATGGGCTATCATTTAATCTCTGGCAAGAAGGATGGTGGTGCTGGGGTTTTGCCTTGACATGTCTAGTTTCTGTTAAAGTAACGCTCAAAGAAATCACAGACACTGGCTCCAAGCAGCATTTATTGAAATCAAAGGGGAAAGTTGAAAATTTGTATTAGACCAGGATTCGAACCGAGGTCTCCTGCTTACTAGGCAGATGCACTGACCCCTGAGCCATCCAGACAGAGTGATCATTGCAACTGCACGGATTACTGTAGGAGGCCTCCATCAGACCCCGATTCTCAACTTATCCACACATTACAGATATAGTGATCCTTTCATATCATCCTCATTACTAATCAATGAATGAGAGATGGCCAATGACTTCATTGCAGATGCACACCAGGCTCTAACTCTTACAGGAATCGACGAAATGCCATGAGTAATGAGGAGGATATATATGTTGTTGTTGTGGTCTTCAGTCCTGAGACTGGTTTGATGCAGCTCTCCATGCTACTCTATCCTGTGCCAGCTGCCTCATCTCCCAGTACGTACTGCAGCCTACATCCTTCTCAATCTGCTTAGTGTATTCATCTTTTGATCTCCCTCTAAGATTTTTACCCTCCACGCTGCCCTCCAATACTAAATTTGTGATCCCTTGATGCCTCAGAACATGTCCTACCAACCGATCCCTTCTTCTAGTGAAGTTGTGCCACAAACTCCTCTTCTCCACAATTCTATTCAATACCTCCTCATTAGTTATGTGATCTACCCATCTAATCTTCAGCATTCTTCTGTAGCACCACATTTCGAAAGCTTCTATTCTCTTCCTGTCCAAACTATTTATCGTCCACGTTTCACTTCCATACATGGCTACACTCCATACAAATACTTTCAGAAACGACTTCCTGACACTTTAATCTATACTCGATGTTAACAAATTTCTCTACTTCAGAAACGCTTTTCTTGCCATTGCCAGTCTGCATTTTATATCCTCTCTAATTCGACCATCATCAGTTATTTTGCTCCCCAAATAGAAAAACTCCTTTACTACTTTAAGTGTCTCATTTCCTAATCTCATTCCCTCAGCATCACCCGACTTCATTCGATTACATTCCATTATCCTCGTTTTGTTTTTGTTGATGTTTATCTTATATCCTTCTTTCAAGACACTGTCCATTCCGTTCAACTGCTCTTCTAGGTCCTTTGCTGTCTCTGACAGAATTACAATGTCATCGGCGGACCTTAAAGTTTTTATTTCTTCTCCATGGATTTTAATACCTACTCCGAATTTTTCTTTTGTTTCCTTTACTGCTTGCTCAATATACAGATTGAATAACATTGGAGATAAGCTACAACCCTGTCTCATTCCCTTCCCAACCAATGCTTCCCTTTCATATATATATATATATATATATATATATATATATATATATACTCTACAGTAGTTTACTAAGCATGTCGGTATTAGAAGTAATTATGCCATTGCCTTCCTCTTATCTGTGAGTGGAACTGCCCAGTCAGTTACAGGGTGGCCTACAGCTTTTAATGTGGACGCCGAGCAACACTACAGATCGGTATTTTTCACATTCACAGACGCTTCCAGAGGTGACAAATCCGAGGACTGCCTAGGATATGCCCACGGATCTGTGTGTAGGGTGCTCTGGTACTGGACCACTTAGCCACATACAGTTCCTCCTGTTACGAAACACATTTCAGCCACATATATGACCGTTTGAAATGAAGTGTTCAGAAACGATGGCGTAAAAGCAGGCTGAATATGACGGCGCTTTGCTATAGATCCTACCGCTGTAATGAATAAACAACGTGCTGATTCGCTATGGGTCAAGCGACAGGCTGGTCGGAGAACCGGAAGTGAGACGAGAATCGTGAATATTTCATGAATGGGCACGCCGCACATTACAAACATTAGCATTCCCCGCCTGGAGGATTGTTCACATTCAAATTTCCACTGTCATTTCGTCACAGGCTCTAAACTTGCACACAGCCGTGGACGTTGATGTATACAATAGGAGACAAGGCTTATACCAGGGGCGGGCAAACGTTGCACGCGGCTCACGAGCGCACAGCGCTGCACGTGTGCTGCTCGCGTGCAGGCGTCGACCGGGGCTGTGGCGACAGCCGGCAGGTTGCGGCAGTGTAGTGCCAGGCTAAGCTGCGGACGTTGATGCGAAGCGAGCACTATGTAGTGAACGTTGTATTTCAAGAAACGGAGAAGTGGAGATTTGCTATCTTTTAAAAAGTAATGGGAGAACCATTTTTTCTTTGTGCAAAAACGTGAAAATTCGAAATGTTTAATATGTGGCAGTATTCTCGCTGGTCAACGGAAGATTAGTATTGAAGGCCATTATAATAAATTTCGCAAGAACGAGTACAATTTATTGTCGGATTCTGAGCGGATGGGGAATTGACTGAGCTTAAGAAGAGCGATCTGACGATACCAGATGAATCTGTCGTAGTTGGCCGGCCGGAGTGGCCGAGCGGTTCTAGGCGCTACAGACTGGAACCGCACGACCGCTACGGTCGCAGGTTCGAATCCTGCCTCGAGCATGGATGTGTGTGATGTCCTTAGGTTAGTTAGGTTTAAGTAGTTCTAAGTTCTAGAGGACTGATGACCACAGCAGTTAAGTTCCATAGTGCTCAGAGCCATTTGAATCTGTCGTAGTTGCTGTTGTCACGAGAGATCTGCGACTTTCTCTCGTCATGTCTCTCATCTAACTGATTTAACATTTTATGGAGCACTGTTTTCAAGTTTTCAGGACGACAACAATTATAGCCCAGCGGTATGTGCAAGTTATAAGACTGCGCTTAATATAGCGAGAGCTGGGAAACCATTTGCTGAATTAATAAGTCTCGGTTAAGAGCAAACATCAGTGATGAAAATTTACGTAACTGTTTGTGTTTGTCTGTATGTAGAAATTTTGTTGCAGATATTAAACGTATCGTAAACTCCACCTGTGATAATTAAATAAAACGTATCGTAGGTAATAGGTACTCTTTCAAACCATGATTTCTTTCAATCACTCCTACTAACCTTATTCATGTACTCAATAAAGCAAGCTAGGAAACAAAACGCATTACAGAGGAAGGAGGGAGGACAAGGTATGGTGGCAATGGGAGATAAGCGGGTGGCCAGCTTGCCCCTGTGTACACGCGGAACACCTGTTAACTGCACGCGTGCAAGTGCACCGCACATGTGCAGGATTCCTGCCCGCCGCTGGCTTATATTCTCGCAACGTATTAGTAATCTTGAAACACACAGCACCCTTTTTTCTAATTAATGCGGGCCTGCTGAAAAGTAATGCCTACGAATTTTTTTTATTCTGCTCTTAATATCGGATAGGGTATTCCATGTCATGCATATTACTCCATCGACTTCTCGCTTCCCTGACGGAAGTTGCAACCGTATGCCGCTAGAGCACTCTAGCGTGTAACATGGCGGAGTGTGACGTAACTGCATCACTACATGAGAAACATCTTGCTGTAATCGTGTTTCCGTGGAACACTCCGGGCAACTGCAGACCACGTTCTGGATTTCTACGTAGTACAGACGCACATCAAGGTCGCGTGCGCTGCTAGCAGGGAAGAGACCAGGGCATATGTTGCCCCTCCTGAGGCTTGAGTGACCGCTCAGTTTGTAGCTGGACTAACAAGGGAATTTTCAGTGTCAATAAAATTCACCAACAGCCGTACACTTCAAAAGTGGTTCAGATGGCTCTAAGCACTATGTGACTTAACATCTGAGGTGATCAGTCCTCTAGAACTTAGAACTGCTTAAACTTAACCAACCTAAGGACATCACACACATCTATTCCCAAGCAGAATTCTAACCTGCGAATGTAGCAGCAGCGCGGTTCTGGACTGAAGCGCCATACACTTTAAGATATTTTATTTTATTCTGAAAGCAACCACTTTCGACATTTCATTTTGCTATCTTGAGGCCCCATACCCTTCTAGCCAAATAAAATAACTTGTCTTACAGCGCCATAAATGACTGGATATCATGAATTCCAATCGTTATACAGTTGCTTCATACTAAGACGTGACAACAACGTCTTCGTGACAGCAACTGTCACGTCTTTGTATGAAGCACCTGTATAACGACTGGAATTCACTACGTCCAATAATTTTTGGCGCTATACGACAAGTTCGTTTATTTGGATAGAAGCGTATGGGCCCTGAAGATGGCAAAATGAAATGCCGAAACTGGTTGCTTTCAGGATAAAATAAAATGTCCTAAAGTATACAGCTGTTGGTGAATTTTATTGACATTGAATATTACACACATCAAAAAAAGTTTTGCATCACCCCAGTTCCCAGAATTCCTTGAAGGCAGACCTTGAGTTTGGATGTTGTGTCACGGACACAGCCCCTTTGACTGTTCATAGATGTCACTAAACCCGCCCAAAGATGTAAACAACCATGCATGAGCAGCGCCTATTAGACGGAGGGGGTCCGACAGCCGATCAGTTCCAGTCAATCCACCAGGAAGGAGGTACTCGGCTCGTGTTGTCTGTAGTTCAACCACGTCTAGACGATCAATACCGCGGTTCGATCGCATCCGCATTGTTACTTTGTGCCAGGAAGGGCTCTCAACAAGAGAAGCGACAGGCGTCTCGGAGTGAACCAAAGCGATGTTGTGCGGACATGGAGGAGATACAGATAGAGACAGTAACTGTCGATGAGATGCCTCGCTCAGGCCGCCCAAGGGCTGCTACAGCAGTGGATGACCGCTAACTACGGAATGTGGCGCGGAGGAACCCTAACAGCAACGCCACCATGTTGAATAATGCTTTTCGTGCAGCCATTGCACGTCGTGTTACTACTCAAACTGTGTGCAGGTAGTCTGCATGATGCGAACTTCACTCCCGACGTCCATGGCGAGGTCCGTCTTTGCAACCACGACACCATGTAGCGCGGTACGGATGGGCCCAACAACATGCCGAATGGACCGCTCAGAACTGGCATCACGTTCTCTTCACCGATGAGTGTCGCATATCCCTTCAACCAGACAATCGTCGGAGACGTTTTTGGAGGCAACCCGGTCAGGGTAAACGCCTTAGACACACTGTCCTGCGAGTGCAGCAAGGTGGAGGTTCCCTGCTGTTTTGGGGTGGCATTATGTCATGCCGACGTACGCCGCTGGTGGTCATGGAAGGCGCCGTAACGGCTGTACGATACGTGAATGCCATCCTCCGACCGATAGTGCAAACCTATCGGCAGCATATTGGCGAGGCATTCGTCTTCATGGACGACAATTCGCGCCCCCATCGTGCACATCTTGTGAATGAATTCCTTCAGAATAACAACATCGCTCGACTAGAGTGGCCAGCACGTTCTCCATACATGAACAACATGCCTAGGATAGATTGAAAAGGGCTCTTTGTGGACGACGTGACCCACCAACCACTCTGAGGGATCTATATCGCCGTTGAGGAGTGGGACAATCTGGATCGACAGTGCCTTGTTAAAGTTGTGGAAGTACGCCACGTCGAATACAGGCACGCATCAATGCAAGAGGACGTGCTACTGGGTATTAGAGGTATTGGTGTGAACAGCAATCTGGACCACCAGCTCTGAAGGTCTCGCTGTATGGTGGTACAATATGCAATGTTTGGTTTTCATGAGCAATAAAAAGGGGGAAATAGATGTTAATGTTGTTCTCTATTCCAATTTTCTGTACGGCTTCCGGAACTCTCAGAACCGAGATCATGCAAAACAGTTTTGATGTGTGTACTTACCAACCGATGTCCCCTGGCCATGATGGACCAACAGAGATAACAAGGGATTGGTCCAACCCGGCATGTCGAAACCTATCCTCACAACGGAATAATGCAACGAAAGCAATGCACTGTCAGAATTTTAGCTGCTAAGGTAAGTGCAAGTATTTGTTTTTAATGTTAAAGTTACTCATTTTCGACACAGATAGAGCAGCTTATAACAGCGGTTTGTGCAGCCCTTACTGTCTAACGCCGAATCGGCGAATAAGCAGACGCAGCCGTAACAAGAGAACGTAGCACCGCGTAGCGTTACGTGTAAAGCGCACACATTCAGATTTTAAGCACTTAAACCATACTGTAAATGTCCCAAATCACTAATTTTTTTTGAATAACTTACAGTTCATACAGACAGTTGCACTTTTGTAGATGATATTTTTACACATGTAGCTAACAGTGGAAAGAAAATCAAAGTATAAAGGCGACCTCCATCGTCGGGATTTAAATTCGTTGGCGATAAATATTTTATAGCAATTCCTGTAGCACGGTGCTTATGATAATTTCGTAATAATGTATATTTGACTAACAATGAAAGAGTTCCATATTTATTGCCTGTAATCGTCACAAAAATGCAATACCCATATTGCATGACTAAAACAAACCTTTTCCTTACACCAGGCACACCTGAGAAAAGAAAAATTAACGGATTCAGGCACTTCACAGTGATTACTGGTTTTATTTAGATGGAACTTGAATGGTCGTGGCCATTGTTCTGGATATCGTGCTTCATCAAATTCGTAAAATGCTATGATGCAGACTGACAATGCAGAAATTGTTGAAGTATAGTACGAGGGCAGTTCAATAAGTAATGCAACACATTTTTTTTCTCGGCCAATTTTGGTTGAAAAAACCGGAAATTTCTTGTGGAATATTTTCAAACATTCCCGCTTCGTCTCGTATAGTTTCACTGACTTCCGACAGGTGGCAGCGCTGTATGGAGCTGTTAAAATGGCGTCTGTAACGGATGTGCGTTGCAAACAATGGGCAGTGATCGAGTTTCTTTTGGCGGAAAACCAGGGCATCTCAGATATTCATAGGCGCTTGCAGAATGTCTACGGTGATCTGGCAGTGGACAAAAGCACGGTGAGTCGTTGGGCAAAGCGTGTGTCATCATCGCCGCAAGGTCAAGCAAGACTGTCTGATCTCCCGCGTGCGGGCCGGCCGTGCACAGCTGTGACTCCGCAATGGCGGAGCGTGCGAACACACTCGTTCGAGATGATCGACGGATCACCATCAAACAACTCAATGCTCAACTTGACATCTCTGTTGGTAGTGCTGTCACAATTGTTCACAAAAATCTGAACAAACTTCTCCTTCTTCATGACAACGCAAGCCCTCACACAAGTCTTCGCACCCGAGAGGAGCTCACAAAACTTCAGTGGATTGTTCTTCCTCATGCACCCTACAGCCCCGATCTCGCACCGTTGGATTTCCATATGTTTGGCCCAATGAAGGACGCAATCCGTGGGAGGCACTACGCGGATGATGAAGAAGTTATTGATGCAGTACGACGTTGGCTCCGACATCGACCAGTGGAATGGTACCGTGCAGGCATACAGGCCCTCATTTCAAGGTGGCGTAAGGCCGTAGCATTGAATGGAGATTACGTTGAAAAATAGTGTTGTGTAGCTAAAAGATTGGGGAATAACCTGGTGTATTTCAATGCTGAATAAAAGAACCCCTGTTTTAGAAAAAAAAATGTGTTGCATTACTTATTGAACTGCCCTTGTAATACTGTTCTGCTTATAAACCTGATTATGAGAATGACCTATCGCAAACTATATTGTCCGATAATTTTCTGAAAAATTGTTTTCACTGTTGAAAAAACTTTTTTATCGAGAGGCTGAATCGCACTATTACTTTCGGGTGGACTCTCAGTTATATTAACAGTCTTTTCTTCACCCTCCCTATAGTCAGAGGTGTCGTTATGTCCAGGCCAAGAATCCAACAAAAGCAATGAGTTATTTTCTGCAGATGGTAAGAAGACTTTCTGGCTGTAACACTGAAAATCATTCTGTCCCACTTTTCGAGATGAGATTTTGCTACATGGATTACAATCGTTTTTTTATTATTTTTTTTAATTTTTGTTTCTAACTGGCCTTGATGGTTCTGAGGAGGAGGATATTAGTGTTTAACGTCCTGTCGACAACGAGGTCATTAGAGACGGGAGCGCAAGCTCGGGTGAGGGAAGGATGGGGAAGGAAATAGGCCGTGCCCGTTCAAAGGAACCATCCCGGCATTTGCCTGAAGCGATTTAGGGAAATCACGGAAAACCTAAATCAGGATTGCCCGAGACGGAATTGAACCGTCGTCCTCCCGAATGCGAGTCCAGTGTGCTGAACATTGCGCGATGGTTCTGAAGAGAGGTACAAAATTACGGAAACAGTATTTCACTGATACTTACCACTATCATTGTTCTATATAAATGTGTCACAGCATTCATCGACTGCACAAGCGACTCTCATTTTTTCGCTCGAAATAGTATAGTGCCGTTTGCTTCCAGTTGTTGAACGAAACATGACTGACTGGCTTTATAAGCAGCATTTTAGTGGATAACAATAATGTTCGTCTTCATGTCAGATACAAATTTCTCTGGAGCTTTGCTTTATTAAGGGCATCTCCTCTACACGTTCATTAGAGGGATGCTTCGTAATTTTGCAAAATCAACTAGTTCGAAGAAGCCCGGAAACGAGTGATGTTCATCACACTTGCAATTCGGAGCTGAGATGTCGTATTTTCACACCGCCACATCTCGTCACATACAACACTGACATGAGTAACGAAAGAGGCCAAGAGTCATTTATTTGCCAATGTATAATATTAAATGGCTCTGAGCACTATGGGACTTAACATCTGTGGTCATCAGTCCCCGAGAACTTAGAACTACTTAAACCTAACCAACCTTAGGACATCACACACATCCATGCCCGAGGCAGGATTCGAACCTGCGACCGTAGCGGTCACGCGCTTCCAGACTGAAGCGCCCAGAACCGCACGGCCACACCGGCCGGCTGTATAATATTAAACTACGCATTGTAATGATGTATTTTGACGATCTACAAGGAGAAATGAATCCAGCGCCACTGACGCGCCTAAGAAACTATAGTCTAATTCAACGCGCATGTGAAAGCATCGATATTACAGACTGACTCTGAAGACAGTTGAATATTACAAAAAACAAGTGCCCGACTCGTAGTCCACTGCCTCCTCAGTAACACTATCCCAATAGCTGGACGTGCATGCCAATCAATCGGTGTTGTTGTATAACAACCGATTAAATACTGCGCCAACGTAAAAATCGGACTACGCTACAGTTCAGTCTGTTACCACAGGCTGCATTTACTATTCACATTCGTTGGCTTCGTCGACTCGCAACCACATTATCACCTTTCAGCCTAACACTGACCTCGGACTACGTTACGTATCACTCTATCTCGTAAGTGCCTGGTAGACGGTTCATCGAACCACCTTCACAACAATTCTCGTACAGCGCACGGAAAAACGAACACCTGTATCTTTCCGCCGCCGAAGTGGCCGAGCGGTTCTAGGCGCTATAGTCTGGAACCGCCCGACCGCTACGGTCGCAGGTTCGAATCCTGCCTCGGGCATGGATGTCTGCGATGCCCTAGGTTAGTTAGGTTTAAGTAGTTCTAAGTTCTAGGGCACTGATGACCAAAGAAGTTAAGTCCCATAGTGCTCAGAGCCATTTGAACCATTTGTATCTTTCCGCGGGAGCTCTGATTTCCCGTATTTTATCACGATGATAGTTCCTCCTTCTGTAGGTCAGCGTCAACAAAATATTTTCGCATTCCGAGGAGAAATTTAGTGATTGGAATTTCGTGAGAAGGTCCCACCACTACGAAAAAATGCCTTTGTTTTAACGATTCTCCACCCTAATCCTGTATAATGTCAGTGACACCCTCTCTCATGTTTCTCGATAGCAAAAAAACATGCTGCTCTCCGTTGAACTTCCTTGATGTACTCAATTAATCCTATAAGGTTGGTTGATTTGGGGTAAGGGACCAACCAGCGAGGTCATTGGTCCCATCTGATTGGGGGAAGACGGGGAGCGAAGTCGGCCATGCCCTTTCAAAGGATCCCGGCATTTGCCTGAAGCGATTTAGGGAAATCACGAAAAACCTAAATGAGGATGGCCGGACGCAGGTTTGAACCATCGTCCTCCCGCATGCGAGTCCACTGCGCTAAACATTGTGCCACCTCGCCCGGTCTTAACCTTATATGGTAGCCTTCCCAAACCGCACAGCAGTACTCCAAAAGAGGACGGACAAACGTAATGTAGGCAGTCTCTTCAGTAGATCTGTTGCATCTTTTAAGTGTTCTGCCAATAAATCGCTCTCTTTGGCTCGCTTTCCCGAGAACATTTCTGTGTGTTCTTTCCAGTTTAAGTTGTTCTTTAGTCCCTAGGCATTTAGTTGAATTTACAGCCTTTAGATCTGACTGACTAATCGTGTTAACTAAAGTTTGACGGATTCCCTTTAGCAGTCATGTGGATGACCCAACACCTTTACCGAGCGAGGTGGCGTAGTGGTTAGCACACTGGACTCGCATTCGGGAGGACGACGGTTCAAACCCAAGTCTGGCCATCCTGATTTCGCTAAATCACTTCAGGCAAATGCTGGAATGGTTCCTTTGAAAGTGCACGGCCAATGTCCTCCCTCATCCTTCCTTAATCCGATGGAACCGATGACCTCGCTGTTTGGTCCCCTCCCCTATTTCAACCAACCAACGTCAGACTTTTCGTTATTTAGGGTCAACTGCCAACTTTCGTACAGTACAGATGTTGTTGTTGTGGTCTTCAGTCCTGAGACATTTGATGCAGCTCTCCATGCTACTCTGTCATGTGCAAGCTTCTTCATCTCCCAGTACCTACTGCAACCTACATCCTTCTGAATCTGCTTAGTGTATTCATCTCTTGGTCTCCCTCTACGATTTTTACCATCCACGCTGCCTTCCAGTACTAAATTGGTGATCCCTTGATGCCTCAGAACATGTCCTACCAACCGATCCCTTCTTCTAGTCAAGTTGCGCCCCAAACTTCTCTTCTCCCCAAACCTATTAATTACTTCCTCATTAGTTATGTGATCTACCCACCTAATCTTCAGCATTCTTCTGTAGCACCACATTTCGAAAGCTTCTATTCTCTTCTTGTTCAAAATATTTATCGTCCATGTTTCACTTCCGTACATGGCTACACTCCATACAAATACTTTCAGAAACGACTTCCTGACACTTAAATCTATAATCGATGTTACCAAATTTCTCTTCTTCAGAAATGCTTTCCTTGCCATTGCCAGTCTACATTTTATATCCTCTCTAATTCGACCATCATCAGTTATTTTGCTCCAAAATAGTAAAACTCATTTACTACTTTAAGTGTTTCATTTCTTAATCTAATACCCACAGCATCACCCTATTTAATTCGACTTCATTCCATTATCCTCGTTTTGCTTTTGTTGATGTTCATCTTATATCCTCCTTTCAAGACACTATCCATTCCGTTCAACTGCTCTTCCAAGTCCTTTGCTGTCTCTAACAGAATTACAATGTCATCAGCGAACATCTAAGTTTTTATTTCTTCTCCATGGATTTTAATACCTACTCGGAATTTTTCTTCTGTTTCCTTCACTGCTTGCTCAATATATAGATTGAATAACATTGGGGAGAGGCTACAACCCTGTCTCACTCCCTTCACATCAGTACAGACATCTTTTCTAAATCGTTTTGAAATTGGTTTTTAATCTTCTGATAACTTTACTAGGCGATAAGCGACAACATCAGCTGCAAAGAACCTAAGATGGCTGCTCAGATTTTGTCCTAAATCGTTTACAGGCCTATAATATTACCTTGGATCCTACAATATAGCCTTCGGGAATGCCAAAAATAACTTCTGTATTAGTCTATGATTTTCCATCAGTTACTACGAACAGTCGCCTCTCTGAAAGAAAATCACGAATTTAGTCTCGTAACTGACACGATATTCCATAATCTCGCAATTTGACTGCAAGCCACTAGTGTAGTACGGTGTCAGAAGCTTTCCAGAAATTTCAGCCGAATACATGTTGTAACGAACTCATTTTAGCGACTCATTCTGTGTAATATTCTCCACTGAGGCACGGACTGATTTTTCTCTCTATGTTTCAGCCGACGCCCACGGGGAGCCTGGCGGCGCTGGTGTCGGCGCTGCCGTCAGCCAATGGCGGCCCGGACGGGGATTCCCCCGCGAGCCTCACCAGGGACAAGCGCTCCCCCTATCACATCATCAAAGGTAGGCGGCGCCGTACCATGCTTCACGTTAACCTGCGCGCTTACTTTCTGCACGTTGCTCATTCGCCGCTGCAAGCTCCACCACTCCAATACCAGTTCGAGACAACAGGGCACCGTACGTGTCGTTAAACTGCTGTCTGCCATCACTAATCTACTGGAGGTACAGGGTGTCCATTACTAACCCTTTCGTGAGCCATGGGAAACATGCTTCCCACTACAATGAACTCGCTTTTAGTCCCGTGGGATTCACAGGTCCCACCTCTGTATGGTGCTACTACCTAGTGAACAGTATAGCGTACTACTTCCAATCGTAAGTTCCCGCCGTTTTTGCTGTACCTTCACGCAGAGGCATTGTATAGCTAAGTGTTGCTCTGTAGAGCAGCCTTTCAGTGCTGTCTGCGTGACATTTTGTGATTTTTTTCCTCAAAGCTATAGTATCAGGTAAATACTTTTGATTTACCAAATTTATGAAGGAAAACGTAAAATTGGAACGAGGAGAATTCCAGTTTGAAACAAAAGGAGTCACTTCCCTGTCCTCAATTCATGACGCATGAGAAACAGGCACAGTGAAAAAGAAAAACAAGGATGGTACTAGTACAGAGATTTCTTGTCCTGAAGTTGTGGCAGAATACAACAAACTAATGGGTGGTGTCGATGAGTTTGATCAATTACAAGGAAGGTATGCTATTGGCAGACGTTCTGTAAAATGGTGGCACTGAATATTTTATTTCCTGGTGGACGTTGCTGCAGTGAACAGTTTTATCCTGTGGAAAATAAGTAAAAGAGAAAGTGGACAGCATGATCAGCTCACATACAAGATGCATCTAGCCAGACAATTGATCGCTGGCTTCTCATCCCAAAAAGGCGTGCACAAAAACCTGTCTTTCTGGCAAAAAGGGGTAAAGTACCTCAAGACTTTCGTCATGTTGCTGTAGGGGAGCATCAACCCATTTTAGGAGAAACCTACTGGGCGTGCCGCCATTGTAGTACCAAAGCTGCGGAAAAGAGCACTCGCTGTGTTTGTACATATTGTCAAATACCACTTTGCATAGACCCATGTTTCAGAAAATTTCATGGCAAGTAATTGTGAACAATCATTGTAACAAGAGAAGTAAATTTATCAAATAAATATGACATATATTGTAAAAGTTGTTTTTGTCATTTAACTCCAAGGAAGGGCAGTGGGAATAATACTTCCCACCTTGTTGTGTGACCTCACTTTCACAGTTGGAGCAAATTTGATATTCTGTATGATAAATGTACCTATCTGTTAACTACTATCTGCTCTACATTCATTAAAAAAACTGCTCAATAATTTTGCCCACGAAAGGGTTAAAGTTCTACATATCTCCATGTCTCCATGTCTACATATCTACTCCGCTAGCCACCAAGCGGTGTGTGGCGGAGGGCACAATTCGCGCCGAAGTCATATTCCCCCCCCCCCCCCCCCCCAACAGCCCCGTGTTCCACTCACGGATCGCGCGAGGAAAAAACGACTGTCTGAACGCCTCAGTACGAGCTCTAATTTGCCATATCTTTGAATGGTGATCATTGCGCGATTTGAAAGTTGGTGGTAATAATACAGGGTGCGTCAAACAAATGTATACACACTTTGAAGCGTCATAGAAAATTTATTTCCCGTTCTACAACGTTAAACTTCTGGAAATGGAAAGCTTAAAGTCCAATTGGAAAAATAAATGTACTTTGCAAATGTGATTAATGTTCAAACTGGTGGCTTTCAGCATCAATACATTTCTGACTACGAGTGACCACTGATTCCGTACATCGTACCAAAGTGTCCAATGAAATTTCTGCACACACCGCCTGAATCTCATTCCAAAGTGTGTCCAGGTTACGTGGTTTACGTTTGTACACCTCATCTTTTACTGTGCCCCATAAGAAGAAATCCAGCGGCGTGAGGTCTGGAGAGCGTGAAGGAAACTCGATTGGTCCCCTGCATCCTATCCACTGGCCTGGCACATTGTGATCCAGGTATGCTCGTATGTCCCAATGGTAGTGCGGCAGGGCGCCATCTTGTTGGAAATAAAACTCATCATTACCGTATAATGCACGAATGGCAGGGAATATGGAGTGAGCAAGCATTGTTAGGTACGTTTCTCCAGTAACAGTACCTTCAAAGCGGTAAGGCCCAATGAGTCCCCTTGCAGACAAACCACACCACACATTTACACGAGGCAAATTCACAGCCTTTTCAACTGTAATGTGAGGATTATCTTCAGCCCAGTACACACAATTGTGCCTATTGACAGTTCCATTGAGTTTGAATTGGGCTTCATCCGACCAAATTATGCTAACCATAAATCCCAGTTCACGTCTCATCATCTCCTGAACCCATTCACAAAATTCTAACCTTCGATCTGGATCGTCGTCACTTAGCTGTTGCACCAGCCTTGGAATGTACACACGAAACTTGCCTTTCTTCAGAATGCGTAGCACACTAATAGCATTTACATTACTCTCACGTGCCGCTTGCCTTGAAGATTTTTGAGGCGAACGCTGAAACAGTTCCAAGACCGCAGTTGTGGAATCATCACTTGTAGCTGTACGAGGTCGCCCTGATCGACCTTTATGCACATCACACACTGTTCCACGAATTTCGAATTTGTCTCGTAGACGTGTAATTGTTAACCTTGAAGGTGGTTCTGTACCATACTCAATTCTCCACTGTCTTCGAACCGCAGCTACATTCTTAGACTTCCAGTACCACTTAATTATCTGCTTCCGCGCTTCAAAGCTCAAACGCACGTCCGCCATGTTGCAGTTACTTCCTTTCCACTGCTGCCACCTGTTGAAGAAACATAACATTTCTTTCTCACAGATACGAGGGCAGTTCAATAAGTAATGCAACACATTTTTTTTTCTGAAACAGGGGTTGTTTTATTCAACATTGAAATACACCAGGTTATTCCCCAATCTTTTAGCTACACAACACTATTTTTCAACGTAATCTCCATTCAATGCTACGGCCTTACGCCACCTTGAAATGAGGGCCTGTATGCCTGCACGGTTTGATTCCACTGGTCGATGTCGGAGCCAACGTCGTACTGCATCAATAACTTCATCATCCGCGTAGTGCCTCCCACGGATTGCGTCCTTCATTGGGCCAAACATATGGAAATCCGACGGTGCGAGATCGGGGCTGTAGGGTGCATGAGGAAGAACAGTCTACTGAAGTTTTGTGAGCTCCTGCCGGGTGCAAAGACTTGTGTGAGGTCTTGCGTTGTCATGAAGAAGGAGAAGTTCGTTCAGATTTTTGTGCCTACGAACGCGCTGAAGTCGTTTCTTCAATTTGAAGAGTAGCACAATACACTTCAGAGTTGATCGTTTGATCATGGGGAAGGACATCGAACAGAATAACCCCTTCAGCATCCCAGAAGACTGTAACCATGACTTTACCGGCTGAGGGTATGGCTTTAAAATTTTTCTTGGTAGGGGAGTGGGTGTGGCGCCACTCCATTGATTGCCGTTTGAATATCCCAACTGGTGAACAATTGTGACAGCACTTCCAACAGAGATGTCAAGTTGAGCACTGAGTTGTTTGATGGTGATCCGTCGATCATCTCGAACGAGTGTGTTCGCACGCTCCGCCATTGCAGGAGTCACAGCTGTGCACGGCCGGCCCGCACGCTGGAGATCAGACAGTCTTGCTTGACCTTGCGGCGACGATGACACACGCTTTGCCCAATGACTCACCGTGCTTTTGTCCACTGCCAGATCACCGTAGACATTCTGCAAGCGCCTATGAATATCTGAGATGCCCTGGTTTTCCGCCAAAAGAAATTCGATCACTGCCCGTTGTTTGCAAAGCACATCCGTTACAGACGCCATTTTAACAGCTCCGTACAGCGCTGCCACCTGTCGGAAGTCAATGAAACTATACGAGACGAAGCGGGAATGTTTGAAAATATTCCACAAGAAATTTCCGGTTTTTTCAACCAAAATTGGCCGAGAAAAAAAATGTGTTGCACTACTTATTGAACTGCCCTCGTATTTAACCTTGTAGAACGGGAAATAAATTGTCTCTGACAGTTCAAAGTGTGTGTACATTTTTTTGACGCACCCTGTATATGCTCAACGTCCTCGGTGAAGATCAGTTTTCGGAATTTAGTGAGCAGCCCCTTCCGTTTAGCGCGCCGTCTATCTGCAAGTGTGTCCCACTTCAAACTTTCTATGAGATTTGTAACGGTGTCGCGATGGCTAAATGTACCAGTCACGAATGTTGCCGCTCTTCTTTGGACCTTCAAAATCTCTTGATTCAGACCCAACTGGTAAGGGTCCCATACAGACGAACAATACTCTAATACTGGACGAACTAACATATTGTAAGCTATTTCTTTTGTTGAAGGATTGCATCACTTCAGCGTTCTACCAATAAGCCGCAATCTAGAGTTAGCCTTACCCGTTACTTGCGTGATCTGATCATTCCAGTTGAGATCATTTCGAACAGTCGCACCCAAATACTTGACGGATGTTACCGCTTCCAAAGACTGGACATTTATTATGTACTCGTACATTAATGAGGATTTTCGCCTTGTTATACGCAGTAGGTTACACTTACTAATATTGAGAGATAACTGCCAGACATTACACCACGCATTTATTTTCTGCAAATCCTCATTGATTTGTTCACAACTTTCGTGTGATACTACTTTCCTGTAGACTACAGCATCATCGGCAAACAGTCTAATGCCGCTGTCAATACTATCAACCAGATCGTTTATGTAAATCGTAAAAAGCAGAGGACCTATTACGCTGCCCTGGCGCACACCTGAAGTTACGCTTGTTTCTGTTGAAGTCTTCCCATTTAGGATGAATTACTGCTCCCTGTCTGTTAGAAAACTTTCTGTCCAACCGCATATGTCATCGGATAGACCGTAAGCGCGCACTTTTTGGAGCAAGCGACAGTGCGGAACTGAGTCGAACGCCCTTCGAAAGTCGAGAAATATGGCATCAACCTGGGAGCCGGTATCTAGAGCCTCTATCATGCACAAAGAGGGCCAGCTGTGTCTCGCATGACCGCTGTTTCCTAAAACCGCGCTGGTTTCCGGTCTCAAAATACTGTAGAAAGAAAACCACTCCTCAGGACGACATGAAAATTGAACAGTGTATTGCTGACGCAGGGCGAAACGACTGCCAAGTTCAGCACCATACAGTTCTGGCACTGTTAATTATGGAAGCCCATCCACCACGGCAAGGTCGTACCACATCTACATTTATACTCCGGAAGCCACCCAACGGTGTGTGGCGGAGGGCACTTTACGTGCCACTGTCATTACCTCCCTTTCCTGTTCCAGTCGGGTGGCAAAATTCGGTTTTTAACTGTCATGAGGCGAAAAATCCGCATAAAAAGCAAAATGACATCGGTTGATAACTGTCGTGAGACTGGGACAAGACATGTTCAGTATGCTGTCCACCGTTTCCTGCCCCAAGTTGAAATCTAGAAACAGCATATTCCACAACAGATTGCAGTGTCTGCGGTGTCACGTTCAGAATGCAATGCGCGATGCTTGCTTTAGTTCAGCTACGCTCGTAACTAGAGCACTGCACACGGAATCAGATAACCCTACAATCAGAAGTGACACGGATTAATATCAGGTGATCTGGACGGCCAGGCTGTAGAGAAATTACGGCTGGTAATTCTATCATTTCCCAAATGCCACTGTAGTTGCCGTTTCACTGGCTGTGCAATGGGCAGAGAAGCACCATCTGGCACAAAAATGATCCAACCTACACCCCTGCGCTGTCGATCGGTGCAAAATTCTCTCATAGCGTTCGCCAGCGACAGTACTGGTAATAGGACCCATAATACTCATATCCCCGAAAAAATACCGCCCTACGATAAACGATCCCGTCTACCCGCAACACACACAAACCACCTTTGGAGAATAAGGTGATGCCGGTTGATGTGCCTGCGGATTTTACGTCACCCATATTATGCGTATTGGCACGTCCTTGTTGATGGAAATTAGCTCTGTAGTTGCCACTGTAGTTGCCGTTTCACTGGTTGTGCAATGGGCAGAGAAGCACCATCTGGCACAAAAATGATCCAACCTACACCCCTGCGCTGTTGATCGGTGCAAAGTTCTCTCATAGCGTTCGCCAGTGACAGTACTGGTAATAGGACCCACAGTACACATGTCCCCGAAAAAAAAATACCGCCCTACGATAAACGATCCCGTCTACCCGCAACACACACAAATCGCCTTTGGAGAATAAGGTGATGCTGGTTGACGTGCCTGCGGATTTTACGTCACCCATATTATGCGTATTGGCACGTCCTTGTAGATGGAAATTACCGCTGGGGCGTTCGCAAACTAACGGGTCCAAAAGAACGAGATGAACGGAAGGAGCGAGGAACGAATTCTAAGGAAGGGTCTTTCATAGTTCACTTCGGTCGCGGTTTTCTGCTTATAGTTCCCGGGAACGGGAAACGGTCGGTCTCGTTCCCGAACGGCACGTCGGCCGGTCTCGTTCCAACCTCGGTCCCGTTCCCGTCTGTTTCGGTCTCGGTCTTCCTCGGCCGGACTCGTCCTTTTTCACGTGGCCACTCGTCGCAGTTACACTGCCGACTGCTCACAGTTAGTTCAGTACCGAGTTGTTGTTCGTTTCGTTCGCTGCGCACGCCAATTCTACATCTGTTTCAAACCTTTTTTTAACTCTGAACTTCTGGTTCTTTTCGTATTCTATTCAGCGTCCACGATCGGTAATTAAAATGTATTTTATAATTACGTAAATTACATAAAAATTACGAGGCATGTAATACACACATTTTTTCAGGTAACCAAACGGCATATCAGCTTACTTCACTATTCCGATAAACAGCAGAAGAAATACTTGTAAAAAGGCACGATTTTCTCCCCATATTACACATGTAAAGGAATTCAGCACGAGACACACGAGAGGCCACTTTCCGTCTTTTTTTGATCCAAGGTAAAAGAGCACGTTCATTGTAACGGAAGGCAGACCGACTTAACAACGGAACGAAGCCCGAGCTCCATAATCGAGTACCGGCCGGTTCTAGGCGCTACAGTCTGGAACCGCGCAACCGCTACGGTCGCAGTTTCGAATCCTGCCTCGGGCATGGACGTGTGTGATGTCCTCAGGTTAATTAGGTTTAAGGTGTTCTACGTTCTAGAGGACTGATGACCTCAAAAGTTAAGTCCCATAGTGCTCAGAGCCATTTTTAGCCATAATCGAGTGTCTGGTGTCACATTTTGCAAAGAGAATACAATAACTCCTACAGTATTATTTAGTGGTACAGGGTGGCGCACGAAAAATCAGCCCCGAGTACTAGACCGCTCATTGTCGCCCAGCAGTCGTCATCTATTGTTTCCAAGTTGTTGTTTGCAATAGCTTGTTTGTTATCTCTTCACTGCCTAGTTATTACATGTTTATCTATTCTGCTCGTAGCGGTCAACAAATCGTGGGTAATTGGCGAGCAGTCTGTACTCGCGGCCGGTTATTCGTGCGCCACCTTATACTATTTCACTGCGGTCAGTCATATAACGCTACTGTTAGCTGAACGAGGGATTTTGCAGGAATCACGAAAGTTACAATTCTGTGAGAATTTTGTTATGAATAAAAACTCTGTACTCCATTGGGGGGAGGCAAGTTGCGCCCTCTTAGCGCCTTCCATCTTCAGTCACCTATGCCACTAATTTTCAGTTTTTGATAAGAACCATATACCAAGCACAAATGAACGGTGAAAGAGTAAAAATGAACGGTTTCCGAAAAAGAGCGATCACCAGTGAACTAGTTCGCAAGGGTGAACGAGTTTGCCCATTTCTAATGGAAATGGGCTTCGCCTGTCCACAGAATGGCCATTCATTGCCCTCTTCCGTGCGCGCAAGCAACCCCAGAGCGAACGTTTGTCTCGCTGCCACGTCAGCAGGAAGCAACTCCTGAAGACGGGTGGTTTCGTACGGCTAGCAATGGAGGATGTTTCGTAGTAGTCACAGGTATGTCCAACGTTTGGGCAATTCCCCGTTCACTGTACCTTTGCACACCACTGTTCGACCCCTCCTGCAAAGCTGTAGCCACATGTTCGACAGGTGGATGATCAACAAATTTCCTCCCTCTGGGGCATTGTACTTAAAAAAAAACTGTGTGTTTGACTTTAGTGATCATTCTCTCCGGACCCTTAGCAGACATCAGAGGGGTGCCTTTTCTCAGACCCTTGAGTGTCCAGAATTTCTGCAGAGATACTGCCGCACAGTCACCGTTCTGGTGAAATACACTCCTGGAAATGGAAAAAAGAACACATTGACACCGGTGTGTCAGACCCACCATACTTGCTCCGGACACTGCGAGAGGGCTGTACAAGCAATGATCACACGCACGGCACAGCGGACACACCAGGAACCGCGGTGTTGGCCGTCGAATGGCGCTAGCTGCGCAGCATTTGTGCACCGCCGCCGTCAGTGTCAGCCAGTTTGCCGTGGCATACGGAGCTCCATCGCAGTCTTTAACACTGGTAGCATGCCGCGACAGCGTGGACGTGAACCGTATGTGCAGTTGACGGACTTTGAGCGAGGGCGTATAGTGGGCATGCGGGAGGCCGGGTGGACGTACCGCCGAATTGCTCAACACGTGGGGCGTGAGGTCTCCACAGTACATCGATGTTGTCGCCAGTGGTCGGCGGAAGGTGCACGTGCCCGTCGACCTGGGACCGGACTGCAGCGACGCACGGATGCACGCCAAGACCGTAGGATCCTACGCAGTGCCGTAGGGGACCGCACCGCCACTTCCCAGCAAATTAGGGACACTGTTGCTCCTGGGGTATCGGCGAGGACCATTCGCAACCGTCTCCATGAAGCTGGGCTACCGTCCCGCACACCGTTAGGCCGTCTTCCGCTCACGCCCCAACATCGTGCAGCCCGCCTCCAGTGGTGTCGCGACAGGCGTGAATGGAGGGACGAATGGAGACGTGTCGTCTTCAGCGATGAGAGTCGCTTCTGCCTTGGTGCCAATGATGGTCGTATGCGTGTTTGGCGCCGTGCAGGTGAGCGCCACAATCAGGACTGCATACGACCGAGGCACACAGGGCCAACACCCGGCATCATGGTGTGGGGAGCGATCTCCTACAGTGGCCGTACACCACTGGTGATCGTCAAGGGGACACTGAATAGTGCACGGTACATCCAAACCGTCATCGAACCCATCGTTCTACCATTCCTAGACCGGCAAGGGAACTTGCTGTTCCAACAGGACAATGCAAGTCCGCATGTATCCCGTGCCACCGAACGTGCTCTAGAAGGTGTAAGTCAACTACCCTGGCCAGCAAGATCTCCGGATCTGTCCCCCATTGAGCATGTTTGGGACTGGATGAAGCGTCGTCTCACGCGGTCTGCACGTCCAGCACGAACGCTGGTCCAACTGAGGCGCCAGGTGGAAATGGCATGGCAAGCCGTTCCACAGGACTACATCCAGCATCTCTACGATCGTCTCCATGGGAGAATAGCAGCCTGCATTGCTGCGAAAGGTGGATATACACTGTACTAGTGCCGACATTGTGCATGCTCTGTTGCCTGTGTCTATGTGCCTGTGGTTCTGTCAGTGTGATCATGTGATGTATCTGACCCCAGGAATGTGTCAATAAAGTTTACCCTTCCTGGGACAATGAATTCCCGGTGTTCTTATTTCAATTTCCAGGAGTGTATCTGCACCAGCAGCCCGTCATCCTTCATGGTGACAGCCATGTTGGGCGTCTCGGGCGAAACTCTATCTCGAAATCTGGCAGAAAACCCAAAGAGATTCTGCTCATACATGAAGCACACCATTGGCAAGACGCAATCAATACCATCACTGCGCGATAACGACGGTGAAGTCACTGATGACAGTGCCACTAAAGCAGAGTTATTAAACACGGTTTTCCGAAACTCCTTCACCAAAGAAGACGAAGTAAATATTCCTGAATTCCAAACAAGAACAACTGCCAAGATGAGAAACATAGAAGTAGATATCCTCGGTGTAGCAAAGCAGCTTAAATCACTCAGAGTATATTGATACAATAGCTCCATATTTAGCAATTATATACAACCACTCGCTCACAGAAAGATACGAACCTAAAGACTGGAAAATTGCTCAAGTCACACCAATACCCAAAAAGGGAAGTAGGAGTAATCAGCTGAATTACAGGCCTATATCACTAACGTCGATTTCCAGTACCGTTTTGGAACATATACTGTTTAGAACATTATAAAGTACCTCGAAGAAAAACGATTTATTGACATATAGTCTGCACGGTCCAGAAAATTTCGTTCTTGTGAGACACAACTAGCTCTTTGTACTCATGAAGTAATAAGTGCTATCGACAGGGGATGTCAAATTGATTCCATATTTTTAGATTTCCAGAAGGCTTTCGACACCGTTCCTCACAAGCGTCTTCTAATCAAACTGCGTGGCTACGGAGTATCGCCACAGTTGTGTGACTGGATTCGTGATTTCCTGTCAGAAAGGTCACAGTTCGTAGTAATAGATGGAAAGTCATCGAGTCGTTTCCCAAGGAAGTGTTATAGGCCCTCTATTCTTCCTCATCTATATTAACGACATAGGAGACAATCTGAGTAGCCGTCTTAGTTGAATAAAGAAAAGTGTGAAGTTATTCACATGAGTACGAAAAGAAATCATCTAAATTTCGATTATTCGATAAGTCACACAAATCTGAGGGCTATAAATTCAACTAAATACTTATGGATTACAATTACAAATAAAGTAAATTGGAATAATCACACAGATAATACTGTGGGTAGAGCAAACCAAAGACTGCGATTCATTGGCAGAACACTTAGAAGGTGCAACAGGTCTACCAAAGAGACTGCTTACACCACACTTGTCCGCCCTATTCTGGAGTACTGCTGTGTGATGTTGGTTCCGCATCAGGTGGGACTTACGGACGACATCGAAAAAGTACAAAGTGTGGTCATAAACTTCACTTCTTCTAGTATTCTGGCGAATTATGGAATTCCAGACAAACTTTAAATGACAATACTTTTGCCTGTCTGCTATTAAGGACTGAATTAAAGATATTACTTCCTCGATGTAAACAGAACATGTTTTTAGAAGAAGTCATTCATACTGTGTATGTCATTCACTGTATGATTGCACAAAATCGTATATATTCCATACATAATTAATTACACAAATTTTTAAGATTAATTCTATACATACACACTTCTTAATTTCGTTATATTTTCTGGCAGCATAATGACGGCATATTGTTGACGAAGAAGAATTTGAAAAATGGTTCAAATGGCTCTGAGCACTATGAGACTTAACTTCTAAGGTCATCAGTCCCCTAGAACTTGGAACTACTTAAACCTAAATAAGCTAAGGACATCACAAACGTCCATGCCCGAGGCAGGATTCGAACCTGCAACCGTAGTGGTCGCGCGGTTCCAGACTGTAGCGCCTGCAACCGCTCTACCTTTCCGGCCGGCTTGAAAAAGAAGGTGATTGTTCTGAAATATTTATGATAATATAAGCCACACTTTTGTTATTTAAAGCGGTTGTTAAAGTAATTGACAGTATGATATTTAGCTAGATCACATCCATGAAAATGATACAGTGTGCTGTAACTGTATTATTTACGTAAAACTTATAATTTATAGTTTCAAGTAAATTTCGTTGTCTGGGCAACCATTAAAATTATCAACTCGTGACTTGAATGATTATCTGTTATCGTCAGAATGCGTCTGAAGAAGATTTATCACAGTCGCATACTGGAATTAACAAAATTACTCCACACCTTGGTGTATGATGTAACGACCGATTCGCATTCACACTGTGTCTTGCCATATGGCTCATGCATAGTGTGGGATCCAGTTCTCTCTCTAATGACATACCCATGCGACACAGTCGCCGGCAATGAGCAGCATCTCTTAGTTTTAGGTGCATTGATTCATCACCTTGTGTTGATATCTATCTAATAGGTTCTATTCTTCAAAATACTACACTGTATAGCTTGTCTGGAGGTACAGTATTGTGTGTGTGTGTGTGTGTGTGTGTGTGTGTGTGTGTGTGTCTGTGTGTGTGTGTGTATCATACTGTATCAATATTGAATAGGTGGTATGTTGAGTGATCAGGTGAGCTGTTCAGATTCGTTCTACCTGCAGAACATTGCAAGTGACTTTTTATACTTTCGGGAAATACACTCCTGGAAATGGAAAAAAGAACACATTGACACCGGTGTGTCAGACCCACCATACTTGCTCCGGACACTGCGAGAGGGCTGTACAAGCAATGATCACACGCACGGCACAGCGGACACACCAGGAACCGCGGTGTTGGCCGTCGAATGGCGCTAGCTGCGCAGCATTTGTGCACCGCCGCCGTCAGTGTCAATCAGTTTGCCGTGGCATACGGAGCTCCATCGCAGTCTTTAACACTGGTAGCATGCCGCGACAGCGTGGACGTGAACCGTATGTGCAGTTGACGGACTTTGAGCGAGGGCGTATAGTGGGCATGCGGGAGGCCGGGTGGACGTACCGCCGAATTGCTCAACACGTGGGGCGTGAGGTCTCCACAGTACATCGATGTTGTCGCCAGTGGTCGGCGGAAGGTGCACGTGCCCGTCGACCTGGGACCGGACCGCAGCGACGCACGGATGCACGCCAAGACCGTAGGATCCTACGCAGTGCCGTAGGGGACCGCACCGCCACTTCCCAGCAAATTAAGGACACTGTTGCTCCTGGGGTATCGGCGAGGACCATTCGCAACCGTCTCCATGAAGCTGGGCTACGGTCCCGCACACCGTTAGGCCGTCATCCGCTCATGCCCCAACATCGTGCAGCCCGCCTCCAGTGGTGTCGCGACAGGCGTGAATGGAGGGACGAATGGAGGGACGATGAGAGTCGCTTCTGCCTTGGTGCCAATGATGGTCGTATGCGTGTTTGGCGCCGTGCAGGTGAGCGCCACAACCAGGACTGCATACGACCGAGGCACACAGGGCCAACACCCGGCATCATGGTGTGGGGAGCGATCTCCTACACTGGCCGTACACCACTGGTGATCGTCGAGGGGACACTGAATAGTGCACGGTACATCCAAACCGTCATCGAACCCATCGTTCTACCATTCCTAGACTGGCAAGGGAACTTGCTGTTCCAACAGGACAATGCACGTCCGCATGTATCCCGTGCCACCCAACGTGCTCTAGAAGGTGTAAGTCAACTACCCTGGCCAGCAAGATCTCCGGATCTGTCCCCCATTGAGCATGTTTGGGACTGGATGAAGCGTCGTCTCACGCGGTCTGCACGTCCAGCACGAACACTGGTCCAACTGAGGCGCCAGTTGGAAATGGCATGGCAAGCCGTTCCACAGGACTACATCCAGCATCTCTACGATCGTCTCCATGGGAGAATAGCAGCCTGCATTGCTGCGAAAGGTGGATATACACTGTACTAGTGCCGACATTGTGCATGCTCTGTTGCCTGTGTCTATGTGCCTGTGGTTCTGTCAGTGTGATCATGTGATGTATCTGACCCCAGGAATGTGTCAATGAAGTTTCCCCTTCCTGGGACAATGAATTCACGGTGTTCTTATTTCAATTTCCAGGAGTGTAGATACATTTTGGGGTAATGTTCTTCACGACTATAACGGTCAGTTAAAGCGCTACTCTGCCTAAAGATAAGGATTAAACGGAACTGTATACTAGTGAAATATTTTAGGAGCACACTGTCGACACTACCTCTTCTCTCCAAACAGTTCGCAGTGGACAATGGATCTAATATATGTTCTGCTATCTGTTTCAAAGAAACCATAAGCTGAAATGTGTGACTGTTAATATATCGTCAGTCTGGCCTTGAATGTAATGAAACGTTTCCCTAAAAGATATTTTAAGATTAAAACCAATAAAAGGAAAATAAAGGGACAGAGTGTAGTCAAGTTAAATCAGGGATGGGCGAGTGAATAAGGTTAGGAAACGACATACTAAATGTAGTCGATCACTTTTGCTATGCAGACAGTAAAGTCATTGAATATGGCCCAAGCAAAGAAGGTTGCTATTAGCAAGATAAGTTGCTCTGAAAAAGAGAAATATTTGAACATTGAATATAAATTTAAACATTAGATTTTTTTTTCGAAAGTACAGTGTGGTAACAATTAGAGTGCAGCTACTCAGATAGGTCAAATGTAAGCTGTAATTATCATACGCGGATTTATACAATTCCAGTTTTGGCCACCAGGTGCAAATCTGGCGCTGTGAATGGTAGAAAGACGTATATAAATGTTTCCATACGTAATATTTTATGAACTGGATGTGTGCAGAAAAGGACAAACAAGTGATAAGGGCATAATGTTGATATTATTAACTGCCACTTACACAGTTTGTTTAGTATGAGCAATGGAGACGTTGACAAAATTCTGTTTAGCGCCAGATTTGCACATAGTGGCTAAATATGGCATTAATCTTTTCCCAGTGTAAATTGATCCGCAGTAATGCGTTAGCATATTTACCACACGATAATAACAGCCCACACTGCACCTTCGTTAGTAGCTGCGCTTTAATTACAATCACCACATACTTAGCCAGCATGTAGAGTTGTTCCACACTGAAAGGTGGTCGCCAGATTCTACAGACAAAAAAATTTAAATTTGATGTTACAGAAGAAAGCTGAAGGGTAAATGGACAGATCGGGTATCTTATGAAGAGGTTCTGCATAGAAGTATGGAGGTAAAGTGCTTGATTAAAACAAAGGATAGGCTGGCAGGATAAATTTTGAAGTATCAGGGAACAGTTTATTTTGGTAATGAAGGGAATTGTGGCGGGGTAGAAACTATAGATGGAGACCAATGCTTGACTACAAAACGCAGGTTCATGTTCCTGAACGTCGTAGGAGTTACACTGATACGAAGAGACTTCCAAAGAATGGACGAGTGTGGAGAACTACATCTTCGAACTGAAGCCTACAGCAATGAGTATCTCGTGAAGATAATCCCTGAGGTGAGGTGGATATGCAGTTTCAGATAGTTGGCCCTACACTCTCGTCAGTTAGTGCGCAGTAGAAGGTTACGTTTCTAGTTTTTCCAGTCATCAGCCTTCTGATGCGATCCGTCACGAATTCATTTCTCGATTCAAACTTTTTACCTCAAAGTAGCATTTCCATCCTAGGTCCTCAGTTATTCGTTGGATGTTGTATCCACAGCTCCCTCTGCTACCGTGGCGTTTATCTTCTGATGTGTTCACACATGTCCAATCATCCAGTCCTTCAGTGTTTTACGAACGGTCCTTCGCCAGTTCTGTGGTGAACCCCGTCATTCTTCATCATCCACCCAATTCTCAATATTCGTCTCTAGCACCGCATCTCAACCACTTCGATTCTCCCGCTTTTCCCACAGCCCATCCTTAACTGGTATGCAGTGTTCTGGTTCATACGAATATTCTCAGAAATGTCTTCCAAAGGTGATGTTTGATTCTTGCAGACTTCTCTTGGGCAGGAATATTTTTTTTTACTGTCCTGATCTACGGTTTATATCTTGCTTCCTTCAACTGCCATATGTTATTTTGCTTCAGAGATAGCACAGGTCCTTAACCTCATCTATTTCGTTGTCTCCAGTTTTTATGCTAAGTTTATCTCTAATGAAATTTATGCTACTGCTCGTTACCTTCGTCTTTCCTTGATTTGCTCCCAGTCCATATTATGTGTTCAGTAAACTGTTCATTCCACTCTCCTTTACTTTTACTTAAGATGGCTATGTTCTCAATGAATCTTATCATTTATATCCTTTCACACTGAATTTTAATCCCACCTCTCAAACTTTTCTTTTATTTCTGTCATTGCTTCTTCAGTGCGCAGATTGAACAGTAAGAGGGAAAGACCACACTCCTGTCTTACACACTTTTTAGCCCGAGCACTTCGCTCATCCCCTTGCAGTTTTATTGTTGTCACTTTGTTCTTGTACACATTTTATACTACGTCTATTTCCCTGCAGGTTATCCCTAATTTTCTGGGAATTTCGATCATTTTGAACCACTGTACTTTGTCGAACGATTTTTCCATATCAAAAAATTCTGTGAACGTTTCTTGATTTTTCTTAACTCTTGTTTTGTTTATCAGTCTCGTCATCATAACTGTCTCTCTGGTGCCTTTAACTTTCCTAAAGCCTAGATGATCGTCAGCTAACAGATCTTCAGTTTTCTATTCTTCTGGATTTTACTCTTGTCAGCAAGTTGGATGCATAAGCTGTTAAGTTCAAAATGAAACATCCTGGAAGATTAAAACTGTGTGCCGGACCGAGACTCAAACTGAGGACTTTGCCCCAATCAGTGCAGACCACGCTGCAGAACGAAAATTTGATTCTGGTTGTCAAGATGATTGTACGATAGTTCCGTCACTCACTGACCGTACTATCTTCAGGACTGCGTAGATATTTTTCCGAAAATTTGATGGTACGTCGTCAGCTTTGCAGATTCTACACACCAAATTGAATAGCAGTTTTGTTGCCACTTCCACCAATGATTTTAGAAATTCTGAAGGAAAATTATCTGTTCCCTCTGGCTTATTTGATCGCAAGTATTCCAAAACTCTGTTAAATTCTGACAATAATACTGCACCATATCGATTCCAATTTCTTCTTCTGTTAAATCATTAGTCAGTCTCTCCTCATTGTAGAGGCCTTCAACGTACTCTCTCTACCTGTCCACTCTCTCCTCCGCATTTAATAGTGGAATTCGCGTTGCACTATTTAAAGTTGATGTGGTGTCACCGCCAGACACCACACTTGCTAGGTGGTAGCTTTAAATCGGCCGCGGTCCATTAGTACATGTCGGACCCGCGTGTCGCCACTGTCAGTAATTGCAGACCAAGCGCCACCACACGGCGGGTCTAGAGAGACGTACTAGGCCTCGTCCCAGTTGTACGGACGACTTGCTAGCGACTACACTGACGAAGCCTTTCTCTCATTTGCCGAGAGACAGTTAGAATAGCCTTCAGCTAAGTCCATGGCTACGACCTAGCAAGGCGCCATTAACCATTTCTAGAGAGAGTCTCACTTGTATCATCAAGAATGCTGTATACAAATGATGGATTAAAGTTAAGTATTCCAGCAGCTACGTACTTTTCCTTATAGCATTCATTACGTATCCTGTTCCAGACCTCACGCCAGTCTGCGTTAGATTATAGCGTGCATTTCGGCCTCCTCTAACTACAAGGTGTTGGCACATCTGCCAACACATCAGTTGACGTCCTTGCTCTTAATTTCATGCAAGATTGTTTCTACTTTTCTCTATGCTGAATCAGTCCTTCCAAAAGCCATTTATTTTTCCATTTCTTCACACTTTTTCTGCAGCCATTTCGCCTTTGCTCTCCTTAACTTCCTGTTTATTTCATTCCTAAGTGTCTTACATAGCTGTATTCATGAATTTCTGTGAACAATTTAGTACTTCCTTCTTTTGTCAGCCAGTTGGAGTCCTTCTGCTACCCAAGGTTTCTTGGCAGTTGCGTTTCTAGAGAGCTAAAGGAAGGGAAGGAAAACAAGAAATACGATTTACGGTTGCGTAGCTGAGCGAAAAAAAGACGGCAGCAGCGGCAGTGAGCGTCCTTTTCCAGTGGACGCTTCCACGAGAAGACGTCAGGTAATTAGCAGTCGGGGAGTCCCCGGGGGAGCAAAACAGCCCGCTGCAGAGCACAGCACCGCCGCCTCAGTTACTGCTGTTGACAAACAGACCAAGTGGCTGAGGCCCCGCCGGGGTAATAAGCGTGTTTACCGAGATGGTGCGTTAAGGGCTGGCCTTGTCACAACACAAGCTGCGAGGGGAAAGCAGTCCTATTAGAGTGGCAACAGCTAAATAACCTTCTCTGAGGTCAGAGGACAGTAAGTCCACATATACGAGGGCAGTTCAATAAGTAATGCAACACATTTTTTTTCTCGGCCAATTTAGGTTGAAAAAACCGGAAATTTCTTGTGTAATATTTTCAAACATTCCCGCTTCGTCTCGTATAGTTTCATTGACTTCCGACAGGTGGCAGCACTGTACGGAGCTGTTAAAATGGCGTCTGTAACGGATGTGCGTTGCAAACAATAGGCAGTGATCGAGTTTCTTTTGGCGGAAAACCAGGGCATCTCAGATATTCATAGGCGCTTGCAGAATGTCTACGGTGATCTGGCAGTGGACAAAAGCACGGTGAGTCGTTGGGAAAAGCGTGTGTCATCATCGCCGCAAGGTCAAGCAAGACTGTCTGATCTCCCGCGTGCGGGCCGGCCGTGCACAGCTGTGACTCCTGCAATGGCGGAGCGTGCGAACACACTCGTTCGAGATGATCGACGGATCACCATCAAACAACTCAGTGCTCAACTTGACATCTCTGTTGGTAGTGCTGTCACAATTGTTCACTAGTTTGGATATTCAAAGGTTTGTTCCCGCTGGGTCCATCGTTGTCTAACCGAACACCATAAAGAGCAAAGGAGAACCACCTGTGCGGAATTGCTTGTTCGTCATGTGGCTGAGGGTGACAATTTCTTGTCAAAGATTGTTACAGACGATGAAACATGGGTTCATCACTTCGAACCTGAAACAAAACGGCAATCAATGGAGTGGCGCCACACCCACTCCCCTACCAAGAAAAAGTTTAAAGCCATACCCTCAGCCGGTAAAGTCATGGTTACAGTCTTGTGGGACGCTGAAGGGGTTATTCTGTTCGATGTCCTTACCCATGGTCAAACGATCAACTCTGAAGTCTATTGTGCTACTCTTCAGAAATTGAAGAAACGACTTCAGCGTGTTCGTAGGCACAAAAATCTGAACGAACTTCTCCTTCTTCATGACAACGCAAGACCTCACACAAGTCTTCGCACCCGAGAGGAGCTCACAAAACTTCAGTGGACTGTTCTTCCTCATGCATCCTACAGCCCCAATCTCGCACCGTCGGATTTCCATATGTTTGGCCCAACGAAGGACGCAATCCGTGGGAGGCACTACGCGGATGATGAAGAAGTAATTGATGCAGTACGACGTTGGCTCCGACATCGACCAGTGGAATGGTACCGTGCAGGCATACAGGCCCTCATTTCAAGGTGCCGTAAGGCCGTAGCATTGAATGGAGATTACGTTGAAAAATAGTGTTGTGTAGCTAAAAGATTGGGGAATAACCTGGTGTATTTCAATGCTGAATAAAACAACCCCAATTTCAGAAAAAAAATGTGTTGCATTACTTATTGAACTGCCGCCGGCCGAAGTGGCCGTGCGGTTAAAGGCGCTGCAGTCTGGAACCGCAAGACCGCTACGGTCGCAGGTTCGAATCCTGCCTCGGGCATGGATGTTTGTGATGTCCTTAGGTTAGTTGGGTTTAACTAGTTCTAAGTTCTAGGGGACTAATGACCTCAGCAGTTGAGTCCCATAGTGCTCAGAGCCATCCATCTGAACTGCCCTTGTACACTGCCTGATCAAAAGTATACGGACACACTGCTGTGCGATGCGGAACTCGCCACCAGATGTCACGACAGGCGAACCCCCAGTGTAAAGAGAGGCGAGCAGTACGGTGCTGTCAGGAGAGAAGCAGTAGTGTCAGGCATCGGTCGGAAGATCCTAGCGACTTCGAACGTGGATAATCGTCGGATACTACCTGAGAAACAGCTCCATGAGGGACATTTCAACCCTT
The DNA here is from genome assembly GCF_023864275.1 of Schistocerca cancellata. Classification (NCBI taxonomy): domain Eukaryota; kingdom Metazoa; phylum Arthropoda; class Insecta; order Orthoptera; family Acrididae; genus Schistocerca; species Schistocerca cancellata. The sequence goes on from NC_064637.1 coordinate 133,205,727, forward strand.
AAAAAGCCGGCAGGTGTGGCCGAGCGGTTCTAGGCGCTTCAGTCTGGAAGCGCGCGACCGCTACGGTCGCAGGTTCGAATCCTGCCCCGGGCATGGATGTGTGTGATGTCCTTAGGTTGGTTAGGTTAAGTAGTTCTAAATCTAGGGGACTGATGACCTCAGATGTTGAGTACCATAGTGCTCAGAGCCATTTGAACCACCCCTTACAAAGCCGGCCAATCCAACTGTTGACGATGTGTGATAAGATAATGGGAAGGACAACGACAGCTTAGCCAAGACAAAGCAGACCTGATATATTGACCGACAGAAATAGTCGACCATTGCGGAGGGTAGTTGTAAAAACTAGCATGTGCATATGGAACTAGCGCACCGAGGGTACCATGCAAATTTAATTAGTTGTGTAGACAGCACATTCACCCCAGGGATCTAGGATATAGGCAATTTTTCTGTATTAAAGATACACTACTGGCCATAAAAATTGCTCCACCACGAAGATGACGTCTTACAGACGCGAAATTTAACCGGGCAGGAAGAAGATGCTGTGATATGCAAATGATTAGCTTTTCAGAGCATTCACACAAGGTTGGTGCCGGTGGCGACACCTACAACAGGCTAACATAAGGAAAGTTTCCAACCAATTTCTCATACACAAACAGCAGTTGACCGGCGTTGCCTGGTAAAAACGTTGTTGTGATGCCTCGTGTAAGGAGGAGAAATGCGAACCATCGCGTTTCTGACTTTGATAAAGGTCGGATTGTAGCCTACCGCGATTGCGGTTTATCGTATAGCGACATTGCTGCTCACGTTGGTCTAGATCCAATGACTGTTAGCATAATATGGAATCGGTGGGTTTAGGTGGGCAATACGGAACGCCGTACTGGATCCCAACGGCCTAGTATCACTAGCAGTCGAGATGACAGGCATCTTACCCACATGGCTGTAACGGATCGCGCAGCCACGTCTCGATCCCTGAGTCAACGAATGGGGACGTTTGCAAGACGACAACCATCTGCACGAACAGTTCGACGACGTTTGCAGCAGCATGGACTAACAGCTCGGAGACCGTGGCTGCGGTTATCCTTGACGCTGCATCACAGACAGGAGTGCCTGTGATGGTGTACTTAACGACGAACCTGGGTGGACGAATGCAAAACATTTTTTCGGATGAATCCAGGTTCTGTTTACAGCATCATGATGTCGCATCCGTGTTTGACGACATCGCGGTGAACGCGCATTGGAAGCGTGTATTCGTCATCGCCATACTAGCGTATCACCCGGCGTGATGGTATGGGGTGCCAATGGTTACACGTCTTCGCACTGACGGCACTTTCAACAGTGGACGTTACATTTCAGATGTGTTACGAACCGTGGCTCTACCCTTCATTCGATCCCTGCGAAACCCTACATTTCAGCATGACAATGCGCGACTGCATGTTGCAGGTCCTGTACGGGATACAGAAAATGTTCGACTGCTGCTCTGTCCAGCACATTCTCCAGATCTCTAGCTAATTGAAAACGTCTGGTCAATGGTGGTCGAGCAACTGGTTCGTCACAATACGCCAGTCACCACTCTTGATGAACTGTGGTATCGTGTTGAAGCTGCATGGGCGGCTGTACCTGTACACGTCATCCAAGCTCTGTTTGACTCAATGCCCTGGCGTATCAAGCCCGTTATTACGATCAGATGTGGTTGTTCTGGGTACTGGTTTCTCAGGATCTATGCACCCAAATTGCGGGAAAATGTAATCACATGTCATTTCTAGTATAATATATTTGTCCAATGAATACCCGTTTATCATCTGCATTTCTTCTTGGTGTAGCAATTTTAAATGCCAGTAGTGTATTACATACAAATTTAATTAGCTGTGTAGCCAGTTCATGCATTGTGGGAATAGGATCTAGACGATTTCTGTCTATGAAAGACATTCTGTACAAATTTAATTATTTGTATAGATAGTTCATCCATTCAAGGAATAGAGCATCTAGACGATTTTTGTCTATTGACGACATTCTGTACAAATTTAATTATGTATAGGCAGTTCATCCATTCCAGGAATCAAAGACCTACACGAATTTCGTCTATCAAAGATATTCTGTACAAATTTAATTATCTGTATAGTCAGTCCCTTCATTGTGGCAATCGAAGATCTACACGATTTTTGTCTATTAAAGATACTGATAGTGGCAGAATATCGATGCTGCAAATTCCAAGACTTTTGAGAATGTTTTAAGTTCGATTCAGATAACAAATGACAAAAAAAGTGTAGTTACAAAATTAACAGTTTCGGACATTTTTTTCTTTATTTGTACTATTTAACTTTGCTCCCTGATAAATTTCGTGACTCTAGGACTCTGGGAAGTACTCTACAGGTTTTGATGAGTGAATTTCCTAGTAACAGAGTGTGTGAGATAAATGGCCGTATCTTTTGACTGCATTAACGTAGCTTACATTAATTGCACAGCCAAGGGACCACAGACGCCGGCCGCGGTGACCGAGCGGTTCTAGGCACTTCAGTCCGGAACCACGTGGCTGCTATGGTCGCAGGTTCGAATCCTGCCTGGGGCACGGATGTGTGTGATGTCCTTAGGTTAGTTAGGTTTAAGTAGTTCTAAGTTCTAGGGGACTGATGACCTCAGATGTTAAGTCCCATAGTGCTCAGAGCCATTTGAACCATTTTGGACCACAGACGTTAGTGTGTGATAAATTTCAACTTCATACCTCGGCCTGTCCCTGAAGAAACTGGTTAACGGATGGACAGATGGAGTATCAGACAAGAAACTACAAAAATACTATAGCTACTATCTACGCGTTTTACTTTTTTTCTTTTCTTCTATCATGAAATTTTGCTTCTTGTCAAAATATGTGACATAAATGGCTGTATGTCTCTGTAGGATTAACTTAGATGCTTAAGTGTTTCTACACTACCAAGACAGCATAGAGGTTAGCTTGTGACTTAAATTCCAGCTTGATACGTCCACCAGTTGCTGAGAAAAAGGATTCTTAACAGCAGGAGAAGGTAGCGATGTTGGGTGCGGGGCTCTCGACCAAAGTTGAAGTTCAGGCTCATCGTAAAGGTGTTCCAATGACTCCAGATAGGGACACTGGGTAGGCCAGTCCATCTGAGGAATGTTCCACACACCACTGCTAACAAATGCTGTTTTACAACAGTGCATGTTGGTCAAGCTGAAATGTATAGTCATCGTCTCCCAATTGCTCCTCTTCTCTATGCTGTACAAAGCGTTAGAAAAGGTATTCATATCCTTCCGCATGCAGACAGACGGACGGACAACAGAGAGATCCTTTAAGGGGTCCAGTTTTGCTGATAGAGCTACATGCACTGGCGCAAGCTGTCGCCAGCACTTCAATTGGCAAAGAGACTGCGGGAAGATCGATAGTGGCCACCGGAGCAAGCAAGCCTGTCACGAGAGAGGCCAAAGAAAAACTCGCAAGAAACGCGCCGCCAACGTCCTCTCGACCGTCAGTATTTAGAGCACTGCCGTGGACTGGAGGGCCCAGTCAGTCAGTCATCCTGTGACTCACCGAGTCGAGTCATCAGTCACAGCCCAGTCACTTGCCAGTCGCAGACAGCCACAGGCGCGATCAGAGTCTCTGTCACAGGCAGTACATAGCGACCAGATAGCAGTCTACCGTATCTTCCTTCGCCGTCGGCGTTGTCGTTGTTACCGTGAGACACCGTTATACCAAGAGGAAAGGCGCGTCGATCTTAGAGCATGAGATATGATGACCTTAAGCCATTGACAACACACAACGGTCACGGTAGCACCTGATTCCAGAATAGCTGCAGTAGCTAAGATCTACGAACTATCCCCTGTTGACCAGGTCCCCAAAACTTAACTCGTAACGAGATCCCTTCAACGCAAATTGTCATAACGATCGTCTATAAAGGCTTCGTACAACGAGAAGAAATGTTACGGTTGATGGAATAATAACAGATACGACCAAACTGTCCTGTCTCTTCGGCTTTATTTAACATAACTTCGTTCACAGTTTCATTTCGCATTCACCACTCATTCACCGAAACCCTTTGATTAACAGTTTTGGTTGCTTAACACCAACAGTCAATGATAATGATACAGCTTTTCTCCTTTTTATAAATTGAAGCCCGCTCTCCGTGACATAATAAAGAAAAAAAAACTGTCTCAATACCGCGTCCCTCGTGAGATGCGAAAAGACTTATCCCGGAATTGACCGCCCTGTAGGTGTACTCAATTTAATGACCACACTTCGCTGTCCGCTATTTCGCGTAACTGAATGTCCATTTGTTAGTCTGATTATACACTGTAGCTATTTAAAATTCGCCCCTATATTTTTCACAACGCACAATTAGCACTTCGTTACTTATTTGTTTTTTTTTTCTAAGAGTAAACGAAAAAAAAGACGCCGTATAATCGGCTTAGTCGACATAAAGTAAAACACCTTAATATGCCCAATTTCACCTCTTCTTATAGGATCGGCTACCTTACTCATTAATTTACTACATATTATTTCCTATAACACTAAACAGGTATCGCCGTTATATTTTAATTGTATTCAAAAGCATGTTACTACTATTATGACCAACCAAATCGTCACAAATCGCGCGGCGTGCGTTTTTAATGATAACTTTATGCTATTCAATTAAATCGCGCGGCGTGCGTTTTTAATGATTACTTTACGCTATTCAATTTCCGTTACAGCTATCTTGACTCGTAATGTTACAGCAGGACATGTACTTCGCCAGCAGTGAGGGTCACGTGGACTTCAGTGGAAGAGCTTGTACCATAACACCTTGATTGTCTTTAGTAGCTTCCTGTTTAAGTTAAAGAACCCTGTTAATACGTGTATGCAGTTCGTATTGAAAGAGGATACTGGCCACCAAACAACAGCCTCTCCTTGCTTCCCACGGTACAAGCCTACAGTGACAACAAGACAACAGAAGAGCATGTAAGCCTAAAAATTGCACAAAATCAAAGGAAGGAATCACTCGTGAGTTTCAAAGTGCTACCAGATGTCCAGCTAGTACAGTGACTCTGCGTAGGGATTTAAAAAGAATGAAGTAAAATCACCACGAGGTTGTAGAAAAGCCAGATTACTCAGCAGCCGTGACTGTTTCAAGCGCAGCTTCTCCAGCTGACGAACACTGCATGATTCATCCTCCCCATAGAGGCTCAAATGGCTCTGAGCACTATGGGACTTAACTACTGAGGTCACCAATCCCCTAGAACTTAGAACTACTTAAACCTAACTAACCTAAGGACATCACACACATCCATGCCCGACGCAGGATTCGAACCTGCGACCGTAGCGGTCACGCGGTTCCAAACCGAAGCGCTTAGAACCGCACGGCCACACCGGCTGGCTCCTCCCCATAGAGGAAACTAATATGTCTACGAAGTCTTTCGCGACGGAATCCTTGCATAAAAAGTTCTCGGTTTACTTGCCGCATCAAATTTGGATAACATCCCAAGCTTTCGATGGCTACTTCCATCATCTTCGTCAGGGGTAAAACTGACTGTCGTGGACCGGTGAGGCTTCTGCTTTCATAAGCAGTGGACGGCTTCTCATTGGCTGGATGACGTCACGGTGAAAACGGCGCGTACGGAGGTGCCGGTCTCTATGTCCAAAGATTTTGTTTGCGCGCTTTATCCAGCGTTGCTTTCAGCGCCACCCATCACAACAGGCGGAGAACTGCGAGGAATGTAACAAGTCTCCCTCTGCGCTCTTTCTTTATCAACTGCGCGCTTCCATGCATTGCTGAGTGCATATCCGGAGTCTCTGTCGAAATTATTTTCACATAGTCTAATTTCAACTGCTTCCCTGATGACAGAGTCCCAATAGTCTGAAGCGTGAGCAAGTATTCTTGTTTCATCGAACAGAATATTATGTTTATTTAACAAACTGTGCCCAGCCACAGCTTGGGAATTTATCCAAATTTGACGCGGCAAGTAAACCGAAAACTTTTTATGCAATGGGGTACAATGTTCTGGCAGCTCCTCGTAAGCCATACATTTGTATAGCGATGCTTGAGGTGGTGGAAATAGAGACGCTAGACTGCAAATGAGTGTTTTGGATTGATCTGTCACACCACACCCTGCAGCAGTCCGATGAAAACGATTGGCTTTGGCGAATACCTGGAGAATGCTGTCTGTCATCACATATAATTCGATGATATGATGTGGGGCAATTTTTGTGGTTATGGTGCTATACCCCTATTGCGCTTAACAACACACTGCATGAAGAAGGATATGAATACATTTTGTAGCGCTTTGTACTGCATATAGTAGAGGAACAGTTAGGAGAACTATGACTATGTTTCAGTTTGACAACGCACTCTGTCATAAAACAACATCTTTTAGCAGTGGTGTGTGGAACATGGACTGGGCTGCCCAGAGTCCCAATCTGGACTCACTGGATGAGTCTGAATGTCAACTTTGCTCCAGAGTACTGCACCCAACATCACTATCTCCTGTGGTTTCGACTCTTGAGAAAGTGTTCCCAGCACAGTTTAAGCAATTATAAAGGCAAAGAGTAGACACACCTAAAAACAAACATCCATGTCCATATACTTTTGACCACATAGTGAACACTCGTTACGGGCAGGTTACGATGTGTTGTGGAGCATATTTCTGTTAGCACTGTTTTCCCTATCTCATTCGCGTTGTTACTCTTCCCAGTGATTTTTTTGCACACGGTATAATTGGGCAGTAATGAAACTCTTCCACCACGTGTTGTTGTGCTAAATGGCAGCTGGCTCTAAATGTAGTAAAATTTAACTTAATGCTAATGAATGGGGGAAATAAACTGACAATATTCGAATACAGCATTAGTAGTGTATTGCTGGACCAGTCACATCGTTTAAATATCTGGACCGTAGCGTTGCAAAGCGATATGAAACGGAATGATCATGTAAGGACTGTGGTAGAAAAGCTGAATGGTCGGCTTCCGTTTATTTGGAGAATTTTAGGAAAGGGTAGTTCACATATAATGGAAAAGGCATATAGGGCGGTGGTGCAACCTGTTCTTGAGTACTGCTCGAGTGTTCGGGATACGTACCAGGTCAGATTGAGGGAAGACATCGAAGCAATTCAGAGGCGGACTGCTATCATTGTTACCGGTAGGTGGGAACAACACATAAGTGTTACGGAGATGCTTCGGGAACTCAAATGAGAATCCCTGGAGGGAAGGCGACGTTCTTTTCGAGAAATACTTTCCAGAAACGTAGGAGAACCGGTATTTGAAACTGACTGCCAAACGATTCTACTGTCGCCAACACACATTTCGCGTAACGGCCGCGAAGACACGGAAGAGCAGAACTCACATGGAGGCGTCCAGATAGTAATTTTTTCGCTCTGTTTACAAGTTGAACAGCTAAGGAAATGAGTGGTAGTTTTAGAGGATACTCTCCGTGACGCATCATATGGTAGTTTGCGGAGTATGAATGTAGGTGTACACGAGTTAGTTTGAATTTGTTATTTAGTTTCCTGGTATCTTTACGATCTACCTTTTTCTGTCTTTTTTTAAACCAATCGTCTTGTATTGAGTGACTAAAACGTCGAACTGATGATGATACCATTTGTTTGACCTAAGAATTAAATATGTAAAAAAAAATCGTTTTCAACAGTCAGAGGAATCTCTTTTGGCAGTATGACTAATCTCCGTAAGTGCGGTTTTGGTTCACCCCAGTTTTTTCCAAATGGGGGGTTGGGTTGTTTTAGGGAAGGAGACCAGACAGCGAGGTCATCGGTCTCATCGGATTAGGGAAGGACGGGGAAGGAAGTCGGCCGTGCCCTTTCAAAGGAACCATCCCGGCATTTGCCTGGAGCGATTTAGGGAAAACACGGGAAACCTAAATCAGGATGGCCGGACGCGGGATTGAACCGTCGTCCTCCCGAATGCGAGTCCAGTATGCTAACCACTACGCCACCTCGCTCGGTTTTTCCAAATGATTCCTGTCTATGCACACTACTAAACCACTATCTAGGAAACCGGTACCAGTTGGAATTTGCCTATCTAATACACTCCTGGAAATTGAAATAAGAACACCGTGAATTCATTGTCCCAGGAAGGGGAAACTTTATTGACACATTCCTGGGGTCAGATACATCACATGATCGATCACACTGACAGAACCACAGGCACATAGACACAGGCAACAGAGCATGCACAATGTCGGCACTAGTACGGTGTATATCCACCTTTCGCAGCAATGCAGGCTGCTATTCTCCCATGGAGACGATCGTAGAGATGCTGGATGTAGTCCTGTGGAACGGCTTGCCATGCCATTTCCACCTGGCGCCTCAGTTGGACCAGCGTTCGCGCTGGACGTGCAGACCGCGTGAGACGACGCTTCATCCAGTCCCAAACATGCTCAATGGGGGACAGATCCGGAGATCTTGCTGGCCAGGGTAGTTGACTTACACCTTCTAGAGCACGTTGGGTGGCACGGGATACATGCGGACGTGCATTGTCCTGTTGGAACAGCAAGTTCCCTTGCCGGTCTAGGAATGGTAGAACGATGGGTTCGATGACGGTTTGGATGTACCGTGCACTATTCAGTGTCCCCTCGACGATCACCAGTGGTGTACGGCCAGTGTAGGAGATCGCTCCCCACACCATGATGCCGGGTGTTGGCCCTGTGTGCCTCGGTCGTATGCAGTCCTGATTGTGGCGCTCACCTGCACGGCGCCAAACACGCATACGACCATCATTGGCACCAAGGCAGAACCGACTCTCATCGCTGAAGACGACACGTCTCCATTCGTCCCTCCATTCACGCCTGTCGCGACACCACTGGAGGCGGGCTGCACGATGTAGGGGCGTGAGCGGAAGACGGCCTAACGGTGTGCGGGACCGTAGCCCAGCTTCATGGAGACGGTTGCGAATGGTCCTCGCCGATACCCCAGGAGCAACAGTGTCCCTAATTTGCTGGGAAGTGGCGGTGCGGTCCCCTACGGCACTGCGTAGGATCCTACGGTCTTGGCGTGCATCCGTGCGTCGCTGCGGTCCGGTCCCAGGTCGACGGGCACGTGCACCTTCCGCCGACCACTGGCGACAACATCGATGTACTGTGGAGCCCTCACGCCCCACGTGTTGAGCAATTCGGCGGTACGTCCACCCGGCCTCCCGCATGCCCACTATACGCCCTCGTTCAAAGTCCGTCAACTGCACATACGGTTCACGTCCACGCTGTCGCGGCATGCTACCAGTGTTAAAGACTGCGATGGAGCTCCGTATGACACGGCAAACTGGCTGACACTGACGGCGGCGGTGCACAAATGCTGCGCAGCTAGCGCCATTCGACGGCCAACACCGCGGTTCCTGGTGTGTCCGCTGTGTCGTGCGTGTGATCATTGCTTGTACAGCCCTCTCGCAGTGTCCGGAGCTAGTATGGTGGATCTGACACACCGGTGTCAATGTGTTCTTTTTTCCATTTCCAGGAGTGTAGTTTGTAGATGCAACAATAATTTCACTTTCGATATTTCATATAGTTACTGACAGACTTTAATTACTTCCAACGCTGCCATAATCTGCTCATGAACAGATATAATCCTGTGTTAAAATTTTAACACAGTAAAATAAGTACTACGGTCAGCAACTTAGTTTTCGTGTCGAGGCTGCGTAGTCCATGGCGCACTAATAGCCGGATTGTATTCATGTAGTACTTTGTATGAACGATCAGTTTGGCTTTAAGCATGAGAGGGGCCATTCTGACGTTGCAGTAGATAATGGAAGCAAGACTAAAGGAAAATCAAGACACGTTCATAGGATTTGGCGACCTGGAAAAAGCGTTCGACAACGCAGAATGGAGTACAATGTTAGAAATTCAGAGAAAAATAGGCGTAAGCTGTAGGGACAGATGAGTAACATACAATATGTACAAGAGCAGAAAGTGAAGAATAAGACTGGACGACCAAGAACGAACTGCTCGGATTAAAAAGGGTGTAAGACATGGATGTAGTCTTTCGCCCCTATTGTTCAATCTGTACTCCGAAGAAGCAATAATGGAAATAAAATAAAGATTGAGGAGTGGAATAACATTCAAGGTGAAAGGATATCAATAAACTGAATCGCTGATGACGTTGCTATCCTCAGTGAAAGTGAAGAAGAAATACGTGAATTGCTGAATTGAATGAACAGTCTAATGAGTAGAGAATATGGACTGAGAGTAAATCGAAGAAAGATGAAAGTAATCAGAAGTAGCAGGAATGAGAACAGCGAGAAACTTAACATCAGGATTTATGGCCACGAAGGAGTTGGAAATGGAAATGTCGTGTGGCTAGGGCCTCCCGTCAGGTAGACCGTTCGCCGGGTGCAAGTCTTGACGCCACTTCGGAGAGTTGCGTATCGATGGAGATGAAATGATGATGACAAGGACAACACAACACCCAGTTCCCGAGTGGAGTAACTCTCCGACCCAGCCGGGAATCGAAATCGGGCCGTTAGGTATGACATTCCGTCGCGTTGACAACTCAGCTACCAGAGGCGGACACGAAGTAGATGAAGTCAAACAATACAACTTCCTAGGCAGCAGAATAACCAATGATGGAGGGCGCAAGGAGGACATCAAAAGCAGACTGGCACTTGAAAAAAAGGGCAGTGTCGTCCAAGAGAACTCTACTAGTATCAAACATAAGCCTTAATTTGAGGAAGAAATTTCTGAGGATGTACAATTGGAGCACAGCATTTTATGGTAGAGAAACAAGGACTCTGGGGAAAACCGGAACAGAAGAGAATCGAAGCATTTGAGATGTGTTGCTACAGGGGAATGTTCAAAATTAGGTGGACTGGTAAGGTAAGGGATAAGGAGGTTCTCCAGAGAATGGGAAAGGAAAGGAGTAAGTGGAAAACACTGACAAGGAGAAGGGTCAGGGTGGTAGGAGATCTGTTAAGCCACCAGGGAATGAATTCCATGGTACTAGGGGCAGCAGTAGAGGGCAAAAAGTGTAGAGGAAGAAAGAGATGGGAATACATCCAGCAAATAGTTGAGGACGTAGGTTGCAAGTGCTAATATGAGATGATGTCGTTGCCACAGGAGAGAAATTCGTGGCGGGCCGCATCAAACCAGTCAGAAGACTGACGACAAAAACAAAAACCACTTTCGCTGTTCGTCCAAACTTCAGCATGTTTTAATTTATTACTTCTTTCCTATCAACTCTATTTGCAACACACTCTGCACACAGTATCTGAACCGAGCGAGGTGGCGCAGTGGTTAGCACACTGGACTCGCATTCGAAAGGACGACGGTTCAATCCCGCGTCCAGACATCCTGATTTAGGTTTTCCGTGATTTCCCTAAATCGCACCAGGCAAATGCCGGGATGGTTCCTTTGAAAGGGCACGGCCGACTTCCTTCCCCGTCCTTCCCTAACCCGATGAGACCGATGACCTCGCCGTTTGGTCTCTTCCCCCAAAACAACCAACCAACAGTATCTGAACAGACTATATCACTGAATATAAATGCAAAATTAAAGGGTGGTTGTAATTATACTTTCGCTACTTGAGAGGGCGCTGATAAAAAACGTAAGACAGTTCAACTTCGTGGAAACATTTGTAACGAAAAAAATGGTTCAAATGGCTCTGAGCACTATGGGACTCAACTGCTGTGGTCATAAGTCACGTAGAACTTAGAACTACTTAAACCTAACTAACCTAAGGACATCACACACATCCATGCCCGAGGCAGGATTCGAACCTGCGACCGTAGCGGTCGTGCGGTTCCAGACTGTAGCGCCTTTAACCGCTCGGCCACTCCGGCCGGCTTTTGTAACGACATACGGAAGAGAAATAAAGAATAAACCATTGAAAGAAACACATGACAAATTCCACACGAGACATTAACGTTTGTTCATTGCATACCATATTTACGTTACGGGTTGGAAATGTGGGCCAATGTGACGACCACCTGCGGCCACGACAGTCTGGAACAGCACTAAAGATACCACTTCACAACTGTTTTGCTGAACTTGGAATGTTCAGCTGTGTTGACACAGCTCATGCACTGCTTGAAGATTACACTCTACGTCCAGCATTCTCAGACATGTCAACAGTAACTTGTTGGACAATTTGTGGCGCAATTGACCATCCCCTTTTCCCAGGAGAAATACCCAAACTGCCAGTTAATTAGAAGTTCCGAATCTTATTCTTCGAGCCCAGTGGTGAAAGAGGACCTCTCCGTATTCCTTTAACGCGTCGATACTCGCGAAGACCGGGAACATTGTTGCTGTTGTTTTGATAAAACAGCTTCACGAGGAAAGTCCAGCTGACCTCGTCAAGCCACACCCATGTTGACAGTCTGCAGCTGCAATGCACACTGATGCGTGTGTTCCAGCTCTACGTCGCCGTACCAGTACCGCTGTCTATCGGCAAATCATAATACTAACACTGCTAACAACGCAAATCCTGCTGCGCACATTCTGAACATCATTCCTGTAATGCTGGGTACCCACACGGCAGACAGTTTACCGTCTACACTGGTCCAACTAGCCAACTCTACGTAATTATAACCATCCAGTATTATGACATATAGTTCAGAAGATATGACGTTTTGCTGTGGCCAGACGAAACTACACTACTGGACATTAAAATTGCTACACCACGAAGATGACGTGCTACAGACGCGAAATTTAACCGACAGGAAGAAGCTGCTGTGATATGCAAATGATTAGCTTTTCAGAGCATTCACACAAGGTTGGCGCCGGTGGCGACACCTACAACTTGCTGACACGAGAAAAGTTTCCAACCGATTTCTCATACACAAATAGCACTTAACCGGCGTTGCATGGTGAAACGTTGTTGTGATGCCTCGTGTAAGGAGGAGAAATGCGTACCATCACGTTTCAGACATTGATAAAGGTCGCATTGTACCCTATCGAGATTGCGGTTTATCGTATCGCGACATTGCTGCTCGTGTTGGTCGAGAGCCAATGACTGTTAATAGAATATGGAACCGGTGGGTTCAGGAGGGTAATACGGAACGCCGTGCTGGATCCCAACGGCCTCGTATCACAAGCAGTCGAGATGACAGGCATCTTATCCCCATGGATGTATCGGATCGTGCAGCCACGTCTCGATCCCTGAATCAACAGATGGGGATGTTTTCAAGACAACAACCATCTACACGAACAGTTCGACGACGTATGCAACAGCACGGACTATCAGCTCGGAGACAGTGGCTGCGGTTACCCTTGACGCTGCATCACAGACAGGAGCGCCTGCGATGGTGTACTCAACGACGAACCTGGGTGAGCGAATGGCAAAACGTCATTTTTTCGGATGAATCCAGGTTCTGTTTACAGCATCACGATGGTCGCATCCGTGTTTTGCGCCATCGCGGTGAACGCACAGTGGAAGCGTGTATTCGTCATCGCCACACTGGTGTATCACCGTGATGGTATGGGGTGCCATTGGTTACACGTCTCGGTCACCTCGCATTGACGGCACTATGAACAGTGGACGTTACATTCCAGATGTGTTACGACCCGTGGCTCTACCCTTCATTCAGTCCCTGCGAAACCCAACATTTCAGCAGGACAATGCACGACCGCATGTTGCAGGTCCTGTACGGGCCTTTCTGGATACAGAAAATATTCGACTGCTGCTCCGGCCAGCACATGCTCCAGATCTCTCACCAATTGAATACGTCTGGTCAATGGTGGCCGAGCAACTGGCTCGTCACAATACGCCAGTCACTACTCTTGATGAACTGTGGTATCGTGTTAAAGCTACGTGAGCAGCTGTACCTGTACACGCCATCCAAGCTCTGTTTGACTCAATGCCCAGGCGCATGAAGGCCGTTATTACGGCCAGAGGTGGTTGTTCTGGGTACTGATTTCTCAGGATCTATGAACCCAAATTGCGTGAAAATGTAATCATGTGCCATTTCAAGTATAATATATTTGTCCAATGAATACCCGTTTACCATCTGCATTTCTTCTTGGTGTAACAATTTTAATGGCCAGTAGTGTAGTTCTGAAGATACGAGGTTTGCTGTGACCAGACGGAACCACTTTCCATTGTTCTTACGCTCTGGGACAGGACTCATCAAACTAGAATACGTGAAATATTAGTTCACTTTGCTAAATAAATGAAAAAAGGATTTACTTAACTTTTTCCTAGTTCTTCGCCTCGGGACAACCTACGAGGCGTGTTTTTTAAGTAAGTACCGTTTTTAAATTGAAAAAATACGTGCTAAGATACCTCAATTTTATTTTTACGTGAAAGCCTGTACCTTAATCTGCTTTTCTACATAATTTCCGTCAATACTGAGACACTTGTCATAACGTTGTACCAGTTTTTGAATACCCTCCTATAGAAGTCTGTCGCCGGCCGGAGTGGCCGAGCGGTTCTTGGCGCTTCAGTCAGGAACCGCGCGACCGCTACGGTCGCAGGTTCGAATCCTGCCTCGGGCATGGATGTGTGTGATGTCCTTAGGTTAGATAGGTTTAAGTAGTTCTTTGTTCTAAGGGACTGATGACCTCAGATGTTAAGTCCCATAGTGCTCAGAGCTATTTGAACCATATTCTGCCGCCTGACTTGTTAACCACTGCATTACCACTTCGTCATCGTCTTGAAGACGCTGACCGGCCTGGTGTTTCTTCAAGTGTAGGAACAGATGGTAGTCACTGGGCGCAAGATCGGGGCTGTACGGAGGATGATCTAGAGATTCCAATCGAAAAGATGTGTTGAGACCTTTGGTCTGATTCGCCACATCCGGACGGGCATTGTCTCCCAGCAATACGATGCCCTTGCTCAACTTCCATGGGCTGTTGCTTTGATTCTGGTGCGACATAGGCCACCCATGTTTCATAGCCCGTAACAGTTTGGCTTCAGAAATCATCACCGTCGTCGTGGTACCGCTCAAGGAAAGTCAATGCACTGTCTAAACGTTTGGTTTTGTGCGCATCTGTCAACATTTTCGGTACCCAACGTGCGCACAATTTTCGGTAATTCGAGTGCTCGGTCACTGTGCCACACAAAACACTACGAGAAACATTAGGAAAGTCATCCCGCAAGGGGGAAATCGCAAAGCGTCAGTTTTCTCTCACCTTATTGTCCACTTCCTGCACCAAACTTTCATTTACGACCGAAGGACGCCCACTCCGTTGTTCATCATGCACATTTGTGCGGCCACCTTTAAATGCTCTCACCCACTTTCTTACCATTCCATCACTCATAATGTTTTCTCCGTAATCTCCACAAATTTCACGATTTATATTGATCGCTTTTAGGTCTTTAGCACTAAGAACTCTTATATCAGCCAGTACTTCACAGTCGGCGGGACTCACGATTATCGGAGGCATCTTAAACACTCAGCACACAACGTAAACAAGGAAGAATCAGACTGTAATGGCGTCAGTGCGTAGATTAAGGTACAGGCTTTCATTATAATAAAATTATTCAGATATCCTAGCACGTTTTTTTTTTATTTCAAAACGGTACTTGCCTAAGAAACACGCCTCGTATTAGACCATCGCTTGATACACAGATCAACAAACTGTTCCTTTGCAGTACAATGCTTTACATTTAAATAAACCATTCCATCAAAAACGATAACTAACACGATGATGTTGACTGCTGTAGCTGAGGCCTTAAACTCGGCTGATCCCTTGCTAGCTCGACGCTATATTGACCTCAGTGTCATGGCGCTGCTGTACTCAGGGGGGAGGCGTGGTCTTCAGGAGCGTCTGCCATAGGTTGTTGCGGGCTGCAGTGAGCCCTCGCTAATGTCTATGGTATCGATTCGCGTTGCCAACTTTGAAATCACAACGCCGTCTCCGTATGATAACATAGTTGTAAACTACAAAAAAAATGGTTCAAATGGTTCTGAGCACTATGCAACTTAACTTCTGAGGTCATCAGTCGCCTAGAACTTAGAACTAATTAAACCTAACTAACCTAAGGACATCACACACATCCATGCCCGAGGCAGGATTCGAACCTGCGACCGTAGCGGTCGCTCGGTTCCAGACTGTAGCGCCTAGAACTGCACGGCCATTCCGGTCGGCTGTAAACTACACAAATTAAAATAGCGATCAACATAAACATCATTTCCGCCCCATTTATTGCTCGTGAAAATCACACATTGCTTGTTGTACCACTATATAGCGAGACCATCAGAGGTGGTGACCCAGACTTCTGTACTCGTCGGTACCTCTAATACCCAGTAGCACGTCCTCTTGCATTGATGCATGCCTGTATTCGCCGTGGCGTACTATCCACAAGTTCATCAAAGCATTGTTGGTCCAGATTGTCCCACTCCTTAACGGCGATTCGGCGTAGATCACTCAGAGTGCTTGGTGGGTCAAAAAATGGTTCAAATGGCTCTAATCACTATGGGACTTAACATCTGAGGTCGTCGGTCCCCTAGAACTTAGAACTACTTAAACGTAACTAACCTAAGGACATCACACACATCCATGCCCGAGGCAGGATTCGAACCTGCGACCGTAGCAGCAGCGCGGCTTCGGACTGAAGCTCCTAGAACCGCTCGGACACAGCGACCGGCGCTTGGTGGGTCACGTCGTCCATAAACAGCCCTTTTTATTCTATCCCAGTCATGTTCGACAGGTTTCATGTGTGGAAAACATGCTGGCCACTCTAGTCCAGCGCTGTCGTAATTCTGAAGGAAGTCATTCACAAGATGTGCACGACTGGGGGCGAGAATTGTCGTCCATGATGACGAACGCCTCGACAATATGCTGCCGATATGGTTGCGCTATCGGTCGGAGGATGACATTCACGTATTGTACCACCATTACGGCCCCTTCCATGACCACCAGCTGCGTACGTCGATCCCACCTAATGCCACCCCAAAACAGCAGGGAACCTCCACCTTGCTGCACTCGCTGGACAGTGTGTCTGAGGCGTTCATCCTGACCGGGCTGCCTCCAAACACGTCTCCGACAATTTTCTGGTTGAAGGCATATGCGACACCCATCGGTGAAGAGAACGTGATGTCAATCGTGAGCGGTCCATTAGGCACGTTGTTGGGCCCATCTGTACCGTGCTCCATGATGTCGTGGTTGCAAAGATGGGCCTCGCCATGGACGTCGGGAGTGAAGTTGCGCATCATGCAGCCTATTGCGCACAGTTTGAGTCGTAACACGACGTCCTGTGGCTGCACGAAAAGCATTATTCGACGTGGTGGCGTTGCTGTCAGGGTTCCTCCGAGCCATAATCCGTAGGTAGCGGTCATCCACTGCAGTAGCAGCCTTTGGGCGGCCTGAGCGAGGCATGTCATCGACTGTTAGTGTCTGTCTGTATCTGTTCAATTTCAGAACAAGATCGCTTTGGTTCACTCCGAGAGGTCTGGACACTTCCCTTGTTTAGAACCGGCGCAAAGTATCAATGCGGACGCGATCAAACCGCGGTATTGACCGTCTAGGCATGGTCGAACTACAGGCAACACGATCAGTGTACCTCCTTCCTGTTGGAATGACTGGAGCTGATCGGCTGTCGGACCCCCTCCGTCTAATAGGCGCTGCTCATGAATGGTTGTGTACATCTTTGGGCGGATTTAGTGACATATCTGAACACTCAAAGGGACTATGTATGTGATACAATATCCACAGTCAACGTCTATCTTCAGGAGTTCTGGGAACCAGGGTGTTGCAAACATTTCTTGATGTGTGTGTAACCTCCCCCCTCACTTATCGACCTTAATGACAGTGAAAAATTAAATCGCGTGTACTTAATGGAAATTTGGGAAAAGCAATCGTCACCGAAGTTTATCTGTCGGTAAGGAGGGAGGAAAAGGTTACATCTAAATGAAAGGAAAAATGCAAATGAAACTGGTGGAAATTAATTTTGAAAAGGGGTAAAGTTAATAAAGAAAGTAAATGTGCGGCCGTTACGTTAACAATTAACTAGCGGTAATTAGATATTTCAGATTTGGGGGAAATTACGGTCGCCAGTCCTATGAACAATTACTATAGTAACTGAAAAGGAAAGGTTATTACACATATAATTAGCACTAGAAGCGTGGCAACTGAAGATTGACACGTGTAGTGTGAAAACTGAAAGATTGTCAGAAGTAATAAATTTCGCTACACTCTGACTTAATTTAGCAAAAGAATTAATAAAACCGGAAAATTGAAAGTTAATTTAGTGACTGAAATTAATAGTGAGCTTTGTTTCTGAAGCACATCGAAATTCAGTAAAATACGGTTAGTCTTGGGCTACCTCAACAATCATTTCAAAAGCTACATGAATCTACGCAATTTAGAAATAAGAGATTTAACTTTGAACTTGAATTAAATGATTCTGAACAATTAACAATAGTAAAATTTGGTACGCACCAAGCTGAGCTGCAGTCACAGGTAAGCTAAAATACGGTAACATAACGCGCACTCTTAATTTGTGCTTGGGTAATCTAAATATTGTAGCCAGCTATGAATACCTTAACTGAACTTTGAAATTAAAACAGTGAAATCGAATTTAATGCTGGCGTTTGAATTTCAATGACACTCGGGTTCATTCCGGAAAAGGAAAGGACCCTGCTTGGTAATGCAATTGGGACAATGAGCAACGAATGTTCATGCTAAGTTGCTGTAATTATAGTTACGAAAATGGTACAGTTTGAAAAGCTGAGGTCTGCCATACAGTTGTAAAACTTTACGTGCGTCGAGTCTTCCTTGTTGGTTGATTGAAGGTTTGAAGCCGTCGGTCGAGGAGGTGGCGACAGTCACTCATTGTCGGTCGTCGCTTTTGCAGAAGCTGGATGTTGGCGCGCCTTCTTCTCGACACGGTCACCAGGCGAAACGGGCTCTTGATGTGCGCCAGCTAATGCTTCCCGTCCGCGACACCGTGTCAGAAACTATCGTAGCAAGTCGAGCGCAGTTACATGCTGCCCAACCCCGAAAGCGCGGCAACTCGCGGGAACGTCTAATTAACTACTCACCCGAAATCGATGAAACTGGCGTTACTTCTCGACGTAATCGCCCTGTAGACGTACACATTTTTCACAACGCTGACGCCATGATTCCATGGCAGCGGCGAAGGCTTCTTTAGGAGTCTGTTTCGACCACTGGAAAATCGCTGAGGCAATAGCAGCACGGCTGGTGAATGTGCGGCCACGGAGAGTGTCTTTCATTGTTGGAAAAAGCCAAAAGTCACTAGGAGCCAGGTCAGGTGAGTAGGGAGCACGAGGAATCACTTCAAAGTTGTTTTCACGAAGAAACTGTTGCGTAACATTAGCTCGATGTGCGGGTGCGTTGTCTTGGTGAAACAGCACACGTGCAGCCCTTCCCGGACGTTTTTGTTGCAGTGCAGGAAGGAATTTGTTCTTCAAAACATTTTCGTAGGATGCACCTGTTACCGTTGTGCCCTTTGGAACGCAATGGGTAAGGATTACGCCCTCGCTGTCCCAGAACATGGACACCATTATTTTTTCAGCACTGGCGGTTACCCGAAATTTTTTTTGTGGCGGTGAATCTGTGTGCTTCCATTGAGCCGACTGGCGCTTTGTTTCTGGATTGAAAAATGGCATCCACGTCTCATCCATTGTCACAATCGACGAAAACAAAGTCCCATTCATGCTGTCGTTGCACGTCAACATTGCTTGGCAACATGCCACACGGGCATTCATGTGGTCGTCCGTGAGCATTCGTGGCACGCACCTGGATGACACTTTTCGCATTTTCAGATCGTCATGCAGGATTGTGTGCACAGAACCCACAGAAATGCCAACTCTGGAGGCGATCTGTTCAACAGTCATTCGGTGATACCCCAAAACAATTGTCTCCACTTTCTCGATCATGTCGTGAGACCGGCTTGTGCGAGCCCGAGGTTGTTTCGGTTTGTTGTCACACGATGTTCTGCCTTCATTAAACTGTCACACCCACGAACGCACTTTCGACACATCCATAACTCCATCACCACTTGTCTCCTTCAACTGTCGATGAACTTCAATTGGTTTCACACCACGCAAATTCAGAAAACGAATGATTGCACGCTGTTCAAGTAAGGAAAACGTCGCCATTTTAAGTATTTAAAACAGTTCTCATTCTCGCCGCTGGCGGTAAAATTCCATCTGCCGTACAGTGCTGCGATCTCTGGGACGTATTCACAATGAACGCGGCATCATTTTAAAACAATGCGCATGTTTCTATCTCTTTCCAGTCCAGAGAAAAAAAATCGGAGGCCTTAGAACTTGAATGCACCTCGTACTACCAAAGATCTTAAACACTTGGGTTCTCCACACGACCTATCTATGTAAACGTTCGATAGCATAGTTTTCCCTAGGCCAGACGCAGCGTAAAAATACAAATAATCTTTACACAACAAACCAATTATACATCGACATAAATGCATATATATACAAATAGTAAAACAATTACAATATACAAAGACACAGAAACGTCATATCTTCAGGTAACAAACAAGGAAAAAAATTTATAGTACAATAGATGGAAATAGGAGGATATGCATTTCCGGCGTTACATGTGGATATGGATGCTTGGTGTCTGTGCATTCAGACATGTCCGAAACATCAGACACCACGCATTCGTATAACAGAGTCGCCTCGATGGGCTATGAATCGGCCGCCTTCAGGGCAAATGCACAGTCACATTCGAACTAGTGTGGGAATCTCAACGAGCATGCAGGACGTGAATGGGAATTGTGGGTGAGTGGCCGTAGGAGGGAATATAGGTCAGACGACAGGCGTACCGCAGTAGTTCGTGCAGTTGCGTAGCAGGAATCGGAACAGCGAGAAGCTTAACATCAAGGCTGATGGCGCAGCAATGGTTAACCCAGCTGTCTAGTAAGCAGAAGATCCCGGGTTTGAATCCCAGTCTAGCATACATTTTCACTGGGCGCTCCTGACTCCGCAGAAAATCCTGATGCAGCTGACATCATGAGTTCCGTGTCTTTTCTTTCCTTTCACCCCCCCCCCTCCACCTTACGTAACTGTTCTATACATTGAGATGTGTTCAGATGTGTGTGAAATCTTATGGGACTTAACTGCTAAGGTCATCAGTCCCTAAGCTTACACACTAAACTAAACTAAATTAAACCTAAGGACAAACACACACACACCCATGCCCGAGGGAGGACTCAAACCTCCGCCGGGACCAGCCACACAGTCCATGACTGCATTGATATGTGTGGAAAATTGGTTTTTACTTGAACTGGATCTGAAATTGTCCAGACTGAACCCATTCAGTATTTCATAATGAGAGCTATTATCGACTTCAAACATAGCTTCAAACCTATCTTAAACGCTTTCTCACTTACAGCCTTAACGTCAGACATTCAACACATTAACTCATTCATGGTGTAGTCACACATTTGAAGCTGTTCTGTACATGGGAATTTCAACCTTCAAGGAATTGCTGGTTTACTGGCCTTCACGTTCAGTTGCATCCGCAGGAGCCTAATTACAGCGTAACGCACAGTATTTCCTCATTTATTGTGTCCTCTCGCTCCCCTGACTCAACTTGTAACTGTCGCAGAGACTCCGGTACGGCGATGATGCGACAAGCACCTCCGCGGCTTTTGTGCAAAAAGTTGGAACCCAAAGCGCGGCAGTAGCGAGATCGAACCAGGAAACAAAAGCCTCGCCGTCTTATTGTCTGTTTCGTATTTTCTGCCAAACTCTCGGCCAGCGTAAAGAAGCACAGCACCTCATTAAAACTCGCCACAGTTTCTCTCCCCTGAATGCATTCGCCCACTCATCACCGCCACAATGGCTGCTAAAAATATCGCTCTGGACCGAGAAGATGGTCCGAGGAGCGGGGCGTTTCAAGGCTCCACAGAGGCGTTCCTCGGTATTGTACCCTGCTGTCTCCAACGAGTGTGACTGTAGAGTTTAACACAGACTGTATTTTCGATTACCTTCACTGCGACTGACATCTTTTATTCGTAACTGGGCGCATCAGCTGAAATACGTTATGCGATTCTGTAGTGCATGCCAGAGGGTACTTCATACCGATGTAAGCGGTTTTCTTACTTATTCCATTCAGCTAATGAGTTGGGGAAAAATTCACTACTGGCCGTTAAAATTGCTACATCACGAAGATGACGTGTTACAGACGCGAAATTTAACCGGCAGGAAGAGGATGCGGTGATATGCAAATGATTAGCTTTTCAGGGCATTCACACAATGTTGGCGCCGGTGGCGACACCTACAACGTGCTGACACGAGGAGAGTTTCCAACCGATTCCTCATACACAAACAGCAGTTGACCGGCTTTGCCTGGTGAAACGTTGTTGTGATTCCTCGTGTAAGGAGGAGAAATGCGTACCATCACGTTTCCGACTTTGATAAAGATCGGATTGTAGCCTATCGCTATTGCGGTTTATCGTATCGTGACATTGCTGCTCGCGTTGGTCGAGATCCAATGGCTGTTAGCAGAATATGGAATCGGTGGGTTCAGGAGCGTAATACGGAACGCCGTGATGGATCCCAACGGCCTCGTATCACTAGCAGTCGAGATGACAGGCATCTTAGCCGCATGGCTGTAGCGGATCGTGCAGCCACGTCTCGATCCCTGAGTCAACAAAAAAATGGCTCTGAGCACTATGGGACTCAACTGCTGTGGTCATAAGTCCCCTAGAACTTAGAACTACTTAAACCTAACTAACCTAAGGACAACACACAACACCCAGCCATCATGAGGCAGAGAAAATCCCTGACCCCGCACGGGAATCTAACCCTGAGTCAACAGATGGGGACGTTTCCAAGACAACAACCATCTGCACGAACAGTTCGACGTGGTTTGCAGCAGCGTGGACTATCAGCTCGGAGACCATGGCTACGTTACCCTTGACGCTGCATCACACACAGGAGCGCCTGTGATGGTGTACTCAACGACGAACCTGGGTGCACGAATGGCAAAACGTCATTTCTTCGTATGAATCCAGGTACTGTTTACAGCATCATGATGGTCGCATCCGTGTTTGGCGACATCGCGGTGAACGCACATTGGAAGCGTGTATTCGTCATCGCCATACTGGCGTATCACCCGGCGTGATGGTATGGGGTGCCATTGGTTACACGTCTCGGTCACCTCTTGTTGGCCCTGACGGCACTTTGAACAGTCGACGTTACATTTCAGATGCGTTACGACCCGTGGCTCTACCCTTCAGCCGGCCGGGGTGGACGAGCGGTTCTAGGCGTTACAATCTGGATCTGCGCGACCGATACGGTCGTAGGTTCGAATCCTGCCTCGGGCATAGATGTTTGTGATGTCCTTAGGTTAGTTAGGTTTAAGTAGTTCTAAGTTCTAGGGGACTGATGACTTCAGAAGTTAGGTCCCATAGTGCTCAGAGCCATTTGAAAGCTACCCTTCATTCGATCCCTGTGAAACCCTACATTTCTGCAGGATAATGGACGACCGCATGTTGCAGGTCCTGTACGGGCCTTTCTGGATACAGAAAATGTTCGACCGCTGCCCTGGCCAGCACATTTTCCAGATCTCTCACCAATTGAAAACGTCTGGTCAATGGTGGCCGAGCAACTGGCTCGCCACAATACGCCAGTCACTACTCTTGATGAACTGTGGTATCGTGTTGAAGCTGCATGGGCAGCTGTACCTGTACACGCCATCCAAGCTCTGTTTGACTCAATGCCCAGGCGTATCAAGGCCGTTATTACGGCCAGAGGTGGTTGTTCTGGGTAGTGATTTCTCAGGAACTATGCATCCAAATTGCGTGAAAATGTAATTCCATGTCAGTTCTACTATAATATATTTGTCCAGTGAATACCCGTTTATCATCTGCATTTCTTCTTGGTGTAGCAATTTTAATGGCCAGTAGTGTAACTGTCTACAAACCTGTGTATACCCTCTAAAGCCGTCCTCTCAAGGGACGAGCAGAGTTTTGCCTCGTGCAGTGGGACTTCGCCAATGCGAAGCCCCATTTTTTGGAGTGAAATATCTTATTTGGTGTGTTTTCTTTCTCATATAGCACGTGGTATGAATATCTGTTTCAAAGCGACAGAAAATTTAGGATCTCTGGAAAACGCGTCGTTTTAGCTACATATCGATACGTAAAGGCTTCCAGTAGTTGTTTTTAGAGTTAGAACTTCTATGATATGAAACTATACCGCTTCAGTGCTATAGCGCAATGGTGATGTATCTAAAGCGTCTCTTTTTGGTACAATTTCGATTACGAATATCAAATAATGGCAGTTGAAGATAGAGTCTTTAGACAATGTACGCCACCTAGGGAAGCATTGTTGCTATGTCGAAGTTGGGGCGTAGTTAATACCGTTGTGATCTCTGGGTGGTGAAGAGAAAGGTAGCATGCTGGTTTCCACCTTCTTCTTATTTCTTTACTAAAAGGTTCTGCGTCTTTCTTCTTCATGTAACAGAAGTATCTCAAAAGTCGATGTTTCCTTATATTAGGTAAAGTATTTTCTGCATTTATTGTTTCTAAGGTCAACTATTGGAATATTTTCCCAGACTGACAGTCTGTATCTGAAAGTAAACACAAGTTACACACTGGAAATTTTTGTTGTTACGAAATTTCCTGCAAAATATGTCCACTGTTCCTTGTAACCGAACCCGAAGGTCATCCAAAAGACTTGTGCTCGAAAACCCATAGTGGATTCCCTATCTTTATGATTTCATTTTATTTAAAGAAGTACATGTTCCAGTAGCCTTAGAATGTTACAGTCAGTTCGTTTATAACTTACATCCATGTCTCTATTTTATTTTTCATCAAATTATTAATTTTTCATAAAATGCTCTCGCATTCCAATGAATATTTGCTGTAGACATTACACTTACCCCTACTGATATACACTCCTGGAAATGGAAAAAAGAATACATTGACACCGGTGTGTCAGACCCACCATACTTGCTCCGGACACTGCGAGAGGGCTGTACAAGCAATGATCACACGCACGGCACAGCGGACACACCAGGAACCGCGGTGTTGGCCGTCGAACGGCGCTAGCTGCGCGGCATTTGTGCACCGCCGCCGTCAGTGTCAGCCAGTTTCCCGTGGCATACGGAGCTCCATCGCAGTCTTTAACACTGGTAGCATGCCGCGACAGCGTGGACGTGAACCGTATGTGCAGTTGACGGACTTTGAGCGAGGGCGTATAGTGGGCATGCGGGAGGCCGGGTGGACGTACCGCCGAATTGCTCAACACGTGGGGCGTGAGGTCTCCACAGTACATCGATGTTGTCGCCAGTGGTCGGCGGAAGGTGCACGTGCCCGTCGACCTGGGACCGGACCGCAGCGACGCACGGATGCACGCCAAGACCGTAGGATCCTACGCAGTGCCGTAGGGGACCGCACCGCCACTTCCCAGCAAATTAGGGACACTGTTGCTCCTGGGGTATCGGCGAGGACCATTCGCAACCGTCTCCATGAAGCTGGGCTACGGTCCCGCACACCGTTAGGCCGTCTTCCGCTCACGCCCCAACATCGTGCAGCCCGCCTCCAGTGGTGTCGCGACAGGCGTGAATGGAGGGACGAATGGTGACGTGTCGTCTTCAGCGATGAGAGTCGCTTCTGCCTTGGTGCCAATGATGGTCGTATGCGTGTTTGGCGCCGTGCAGGTGAGCGCCACAATCAGGACTGCATACGACCGAGGCACACAGGGCCAACACCCGGCATCACGGTGTGGGGAGCGATCTCCTACACTGGCCGTACACCACTGGTGATCGTCGAGGGGACACTGAATAGTGCACGGTACATCCAAACCGTCATCGAACCCATCGTTCTACCATTCCTAGACCGGCAAGGGAACTTGCTGTTCCAACAGGACAATGCACGTCCGCATGTATCCCGTGCCACCCAACGTGCTCTAGAAGGTGTAAGTCAACTACCCTGGCCAGCAAGATCTCCGGATCTGTCCCCCATTGAGCATGTTTGGGACTGGATGAAGCGTCGTCTCACGCGGTCTGCACGTCCAGCACGAACGCTGGTCCAACTGAGGCGCCAGGTGGAAATGGTATGGCAAGCCGTTCCACAGGACTACATCCAGCATCTCTACGATCGTGTCCATGGGAGAATAGCAGCCTGCATTGCTGCGAAAGGTGGATATACACTGTACTAGTGCCGACATTGTGCATGCTCTGTTGCCTGTGTCTATGTGCCTGTGGTTCTGTCAGTGTGATCATGTGATGTATCTGACCCCAGGAATGTGTCAATAAAGTTCCCCCTTTCTGGGACAATGAATTCACGGTGTTCTTATTTCAATTTCCAGGAGTGTATATATAATATATATAAGGGTAACTTTTTTGGCAAAAATCTCAGAAAATTTCTTGAGCGTTTGTCTTCAGACTTTTTACACAATATTCTAAAGAGATTTTCGGACCGGCATACACTACATATTATACGTGATACATAAATATCTCCATACTATATAAAGAGGGTAAGTTTTTGACCATGATCTCGAAAGGTTATTGACTGATTTATTTCAAAATTTTAATATAACAAACATTTTACGAACATGGGTTGTACCCTTTTCAATGCATGTAATACATAAATGTATGTATCATGTAACAGAGATACGTTATTTCAGGCTTTCTCGGCACACTCCGATGATGAAATCTTCTCGGGTGATCATCTATGTGGCATCGTCGCCTTGTCGCGACGTTTCGATGAGTTTCGCACCTATTATCTTCACCTGAAGATGATGGGCACGAAACTCGCAGAAATGTTGCGACAAGGCGACGATGCCACTCAGCCGACCACCCGAGAAGATTTCATCAACAGTGAAGCGCTGTTAGCAAAAATCTCGAAGTGTTCTGGACCAATTTACTTCAAACTTTGGCAAAGTACTATTTTAAACATTCAGACGGTCATTGGCTACATATATTTTTAAATAATAATGTTGGGTTTTCTGTTAATACAGACAGCAAAAAAAAAAAAAAAAGGAAAAACGAGAATGCTGCTCTGTGCAGTGAAAACGTGTCGTTTAGTTCTCTCTCTTGCAGTCAATTTTAACTACGGTGTCAGGGAGTTAAAACCATTACACAAATTGTTTTTTTCTCTGTATATTCTTTCTCATTATACGTAATTCGCATACACAGCAACTTTCTGTTTTGTGTTACTTCTCGCAGTCAGTTTTAACAGAAAACCGGAGAGCTGTCTTCATGGCTTCCCGGCTTGTGATTAGAATACTACTATGGAATTTGAATCATCCGAAACTTTATAATCCTACCTGTTCGTAGATAAAAAGGATGTCACTGAAGGTCCAATCCTCATAGATCCAGCTTTAGCGCCTTTCTTAGCAATCATATGCAACCGCTCACTTGGCGAAATGTCTGTTCCTAAAGACTGGAAAGTAACACAGGTCACACCAATTCAAGAAAGGAATCAGGAGTAACCCATTGAATTACCGACTCATATCACTGACCTCAATTTGCAGTAGGATTTTGGAGCATATACTGTACTCGAACACTATGAATGACTTACTGATACATAACCAGCGCGGATTCGGAAAATATCGTTCTTGTGCCACACAGGTAGCTCTTTATTCCCATGAAGTAATGAGTGCTGTCGACAAGGGATCTCAGATCGATTCCATATTCCTGGATTTCCAGAAGGCTTTTGATACCGTTCTTCACAAGCGACTAGTAATCAAATTGCGAGCATATGGAGTATCGTCTCAGTTGTGTGACTGGATTTGTGATTTCCTCTCAGAGAGGTCACAGTTCATAGTGATAGACGGTAAATCATCTGGCGTTCCGAAAGGTAGTGTCATAGGCCCTCTGCTGTTCCTGATTTACATAAATGATCTAGGTGATAATCTGAGCAGCCCTCTTAGATTGTTTGCAGATGATGCCTTAATTTACTGTCTAGTAAAATTATCAGACGATCAATTCCAATTGCAAAATGCTCTAGAGAGAATTTCTGTGTGGTGCGAGAAGTGGCATTTGGCACTAAGCAAAGAAAGGTTCGAGGTCATCCACCTAGGTACTAAACGAAATCCGATAAATTTTGGGTACACGATAAATCGCACAAATCGAAGGGCTGTCAATTCGACTAAATACGTAGGAATTACAATTGCTAGCAACTTAAATTGGAGAGACCACATAGATAATATTGTGGGGAAGGTGAAACAAAGAATGCGCATTGTTGGCAGAACACATAGAAGATGCGACAAACCCACTAAAGAGATAGGCTACATTACATTTGTCCGTCCTCTGCTGGAATATAGCCGCGCGGTGTGGGATCCTTACCTGGTAGGATTGACGGAGGACATCGAAAAAGTGCAAAGAAGCGCAGCTCGTTTCGTGTTATCGCGCAATAGGGGTGAGAGTGTCACTGATATGATACGCAAGTTGGGGTGGCAGTCACTGAAACAAAGTTGGTTTTCTTTGCGGCGACATCTATTTACGAAATTTCAATCACCAACTTTCCCTTGCGAATGTGTAAATATTTTGTTGTCACCCACCTACATAGGGAGAAATGATCATCATAACAAAATAAGAGAAATCAGAGCTCGAACGGAAAGATTTAGGTGTTCCTTTTCCCCACACGCCATTCGAGAGTGGAATGGTAGACAAGTAGTATGAAAATGGTTCGATGAACCCTCTGCCAGCCACTCAAGTGTGAATTGCAGAGTAACCATGTAGATGTAGATTAGGAGAGGTGTTCTCATACCCCTTATACCAATGGTTCCAGTCGATTTACCCACTCGTTTTAAGCGACTTCAGTTTCCAATGAGTGTTTGCTTTCAAACACCGATAAAGAAAGATCTAAGTCAAAGAGGGGCGAGGGGTGAGGAAGGGGGTGTGTAGAGATGGGGGAGGAAATGAACATAGATAGGAGGAAAGACGAGATGTACAGAGTGAGGGGGGACTAGGAGATTAGGAGGTACACCTAATTTCCATTTTTCCATTCATACTTAAGAATTGCGAAGCATTGCTGGGTTCGCTAGCGTAACGTTGTTGCTTTAATTTGTGGTGACAATAAAAGCGGTTTAGAAGCTGTGAGCTGTCTGGGGAAGTTAACATTGCATTACTCCGCAACTGTTTCACCAGGTATCCAGTCTAGCTTACCAAATTCCCAACCAGACTAACATTAATTATAATCTTTTAATAGTCATACGACAACCGGTGATATATATATATATATATATATATATATATATATATATATATATATATATAAAAGAGAATTTAAATAAAAATACATAAATCAGTTTACATTTGGAAATTTATTTCAACATTGATCATTGAGATTTCAGCATATTAAACTTGAGTCGTAACTAAGCTGGTGCCTTATTTAGGATTGTGAAAATGTGAGATTGCAATCTTACGGAACACATCAAATATGGAGCCAAGATTGGGAGACTGCATACAACAGTGCATTCATAAAATAACACACGAAGGACGTTGAAACACATGCAAGAGGAAATTAACCACTACCAACCGACTCAATTTTCCCCAAAGAAGTTACGTTCATAGCGCAATCCTGTCCGTCATCACACACTGGTATACTAAATTCATACTAACTCTCTGTGAAATCTTCCCGAAAAGAATAGCTGAGGGCTACTTTGATGATTACACCACATGCTTCACGTGGTCAAGTTGGTTTACACAAAGAGTGTAACTCCACAATAATTTTGATAATTAAAATAAATTAGATTGAAAAGCAATTTACAAAAGAAAAACCTCGAACTGGTTACTATCGTCTTACTATTAACCTGATGGGTCAAACAATTGTGGTACTGATCTCTCAAAGTACACCCCACGTGCGTTGAACATAAAGGAAAGTTGCTATATTGAAAAATATTGTCAAGACGAGACGTTATAATCTCACGCACATTCGCATTGAAGATTGATGATGCTAGTTAGAATTACTGATCAACACGTGGTTCCACTTTACTCACAAAGTAATGACAAAGCAACTACCGGAATATATTCTGAACTGTACACTCGAATCACACTGCGTTGCAATTTAAGATAACATTAGATATTTTAGAGCTAAACCTCAAATAAAGGTGATTAAATTTTCAGTTAGGCTGAACTTAAGAAATCCATTGTCCTACAGACTTAGCAGAGACGCGCTTAGCCGGAGATCTTACCACTTCAGACGCTCGCCACGGACAGACTGACGTGGTCATTGCCTGAGGGTGGCTCACAAATACAAACGGAAGTGGCCAGAGGGGCAGCTTCCTGTACCAACATGACAAGGGACGGACAGGACCATACTAAGGATAGAAACCTCTTTGCTTTTAGAAAGTGTAGCTACCTGTTCCGACGTTGGTCCTACTGTTCTCTAGCAGACAGGCTTGTCTGCTACCTTCAAGCATGCAACTAGAAATACATTTGCTCATTCATCCTCTCACACAGAAGGAAAGGGGGATGACAGTATCTTATCGTATACAGTATACAAAAGAAAGCGGATGTAGGTTCCGTATGAGACTGTGTGACATGAATTACATATAAACTGTGTTTTAAAGTGTAGTAGTGTGACAGATCGTTCTTGTTTATGTGTAAAAGTAACACGTTTCACTGCTCAGTCTCCTCCCAGATAGTCAGAAACACCACAGTAAATTTAGAAGAGGAATTTATGCCGTAAATGACAACAGATGTAAGAAATTAACATGAAAGGAATCCAACAGAGACCTTTCACGAGTTACTCATACAACTCGGCGTGTTAACACCAGCGTAATAGTACATTCAGTCACCTACGATGTTTGTTCTGAAGAATCTGTCACGGCTTCAAAGTAACAGTAGCACCTATAAATATAACATTAGTGGGGAACGTAGTATCCACTGTCTGCAGTTTCCCTTACGCTGGCACAGAAATGGGCAAAGGATGTAGTCATGAAAATATTTACCCACCTCTTTTATGAATGAAAATATAGTGGCAGACAAATCCAATTTCGTTAATGGCTAGAGGAAATGTATCTTATTTGTGGACCTACTGACAAGTTCGACATCATAGCAGGATGCCGCAAATTGATCCACGGATCATGCAAATAACCGACCTACTCCCTGCCTTGTTTGATTGATGGGTCTCAAAATTATCGAGTCACTCCTAATTTGTATTACAAACACAGTTAATGCTCCGTCACTCCCCCTACGACACATCAGAAAGAATTACAATACTTTCTTTGTGGGGAGTGACATAAACCTTCCGTTGACACTCCATTCAGGAGTTTCATTCAGGCTGTTTTGGATACCAAAGTCGTTTCTACAGAGTATTAGGTGTCTGATCACACTTAATTTCTCCGACTTCTGTAGGAGCACTTAAAGGCTAATGTAAAATTTCTAAAATTATGTTCGTAAGTCTCAGGTTGATGTCCAAAAAATATATAAAGCTTATTTTGGTATTGAAATACGTAAATCTCAGTGCAGGGCAAAAAAATTATTTGAAAATTTATTTTTGAACTTTACACGATGCGAAATGCAGGCTAGCCAGTACATCAAACAAATCGCCTGCTACACAGCTATCCGTTTTCGATGACTGGCTGCAAAACTAAATGATCCACATTAAAATGTTTTCGCTGAATATTGCTAACCCTTATTTTTAGCCTTGCAAACGGTCATTGAACAAGAGCTGTTACCGTAATTACTGAGGAAATGAGCATATATATTACAGCATCTGACATTGTGTTAAACTTCATGAAAATGTACAAGATAGTAATTGTCTGAATTCTTTTACTGTTTTGGAACCTCTGAAATGATATGATATTTTCACAAATACATTGAAACATTCACTATCTTTAGAGTGGACATGAATTTTGATGATAATTAAATTTGTTGACCTAAACGCTCGTCTGCCCTGAAAACTGTTAGTATTAGGAATTTGATCCGACTGTCCAAACCAAAATTTCATTTGACGTACTTGCAATGCTGAATGCAACACGGTATCGTACCAATTTTCACAAAATGCTTCTGTACCACAAAACTCGCGATGTGCAATGCGAGTGTACAAACATATTCATAAAGGTACAGAGTGAAAAATGAGTAACTAAACATAACGACTGATAAATGAGAACAAAGACTCCAAGTTAAACTATGCTTCATTAAAGCATAACAGCAACAGACCTTTTCGTAATGTTCTCACAACTAGACAAGTTATCAAAATACTTCTTAATAATTCTCTTGAGCATAGTTACTTTCCTTGACAGGTGTTTCAATTACAAAAAAATTGTTCAAATGGATCCAACCACTATAGGACGTAACATCTGAGGTCATCAGTACCCTAGACTTAGAACTACTTAAACCTAACTAACCTAAGGACATCACACACATCCATGCCCGAGGCAGGATTCGAATCTGCAACCGTAGCAGCAGGACGGTTCCGGACTGAAGCGCCTAGAACCGTTTCAATTAAAAGACAAAACCATATGTCATATTAGAAAATTTCTACTGCAAACTTCAGCCACACGCAGTGTCTTAACAGTAAAAAACTGCACAGTTACAAATATGAAAAAAAACTAGTTTACCTTAACACTTGAGTTGGTAATGCTTGTTGTTGTTGTTGTTGTTGTTGTTGTTGTTGTTGTCTTCGGTCCAGAGACTGGTTTGATGCAGCTCTCCATGCTACTCTATCCTGTGCATGCTTCTTTATCTCCCAGTACCTACTGCAACCTACATCCTTCTGCATCTGCTTAGTGTATTCATCTCTTGGTCTCCCTCTACGATTTTTACCCTCCACACTGCCCTTCAATACTAAATTGGTGATCCCTTGATGCCCCACAATATGCCCTACCAACCGATCCCCTATTGTAGTCAAGTTGTGCCACAAATTTCTCTTCTCTCCAATCCTATTCAATACCTCCTCATTAGTTATGTGATCTACCCATCTAATCTTCAGCATTCTTCTGTAGCACCACATTTCGAACGCTTCTATTCTCTTCTTGTCCAAATTATTTACCGTCCATGTTTCACTTCCATACATGGCTACACTCCATACAAATACTTTCAGAAACGACTTCCTGACACTTAAATCTGTACTCGATGTTAACAAATTTCTCTTCTTCAGAAACGCTCTCCTTGCCATTGCCAGTCTACATTTTATATCCTCTCTACTTCGACCACCATCAGTTATTTTGCTCCCCAAATAGCAAAACTCGTTTACTACTTTAAGTGTCTCATTTCCTAACCTAATTCCCGCAGCATCACCCAACTTAATTCGACTACATTCCATTATCTTCGTTTTGCTTTTGTTGATGTTCATCTTATATCCTCCTTTCAAGACACTGTCCATTCCCTTCAACTGCTCTTCCAAGACCTTTGCTGTCTCGGACAGAATTACAATGTCATCGGCTAATCTTAAAGTTTTTATTTCTTCTCCATGGATTTTAATACCTACTCCGAATTTTTTTTGCTTCCTTCACTGCTTGCTCAGTATACAGATTGAATAACATCGGGGAGAGGCTACAACCCTGTCTGAATCCTTTCCCAACCACTGCTTCCCTTTCATGTCCCTCGACTCTTATAACTGCCATCTGGTTTCTGTACAAATTGTAAATAGCCTTTAGCTCCCTGTATTTTACCCCTGCCACCTTCAGTATTTGAAAGAGAGTATTCCAGTCAACATTGTCAAAAGCTTTCTCTAAGTCTACAAATGCTAGAAACATACGTTTGCCTTTCCTTAATCTATTTTCTAAGATGATATTTGATAAATATCTTCAACAAGTTCCAGAAACATATTACTAGAAAATCCTTTTCAAATAATGCTGACTCCACTATAGGACAGGTCAGCTTCCATCCTGTTCAAACCGAGTACATTTCCAGACTGTCTAGAACACATTGCCTGCTACTCTCTTCGAAAAAAAAGAGCAATCTGTTTGACCAGCATCTGTGGTCTCGAGAACAAATATACAAAGAATATGGTTATATGGATACTACAGAGGTTGAGTACATTTATCAAATTCACAACGTCATTCACATTTATTGCCCAAGCTTCTCAAAAATCGCCGGCCGGGGTGGCCAAGCGGTTCTAGGCGCTACACGCTGGAACCGCGCGACCGCTACGGTCGCAGGTTCGAATCCTGCCTCGGGCATGGATGTGTGTGATGTCCTTAGGTTTAAGTAGTTCTAAGTTCTAGGGGACTGATAACCTCATAAGTTAAGTCCCATAGTGCTCAGAGCGATTTGAACCATTTTTCTTGAATATCGACGTGGTAAAAATGACGCTCCAGTTTCAACACTAACGCTTTCGGCAGCGAAAAATATTGATATGAGTGTTGCACAACATAAACGCTCAAAAGAGAAAGGCACTCTGCAGATGATAATTAAAATGTCTCGGTTACCAGGAGGACTACGCGGGAAGCCTCTAGTAAGTGGCGTAAGAAAATACGAGGGCACCGCATCATCGCTATGAGCGTGAAGTCCTCGAAGGTGTTGTTTTTGAGTCAGGAGTGAGCGTTCGAAGCACCCACTGTGTACACACCGTTTTCTGTACCGTAGTGACCGCGTGTAAACGCTCTCGTGATACACCACCCTTACCTGAGAGCAGTGTCTGGGATATACGACGATTTTCTCTGACGAGTTCATCCACTCGATTTCCGTTGAGTCCCGTCGGTTGCCGTATTCGAGTTCTGTTCTTCGATCATAAATATAATAGACTGGCCCTGACGTCATTTTCGTGGCTCCAACATCTCTGGGCTAAAGTCACGTGAATGTTGGCAAAACATGGTTGTTTCGTGTTGCGCTTATGTGGCTGCACTCAGCGTTTTGTCGGGGGAAATGGCATTACATTTCACGTGTGTTTCTATGATAGTGCAGATGCGTTTATGGAAATCTGCTGAAGTGACTTTTATATGTTTTTTTTACACTTGAAATAGAGAATCACGTAAACTAAAGTGTTGAAAGTGATACCTGTAAAGTCAGACTCATATTACATTTTGGAAAGTATCTGTGATAATTCGGTTACAGAAGTAATTATAACGGTTTCTCGTTCCTACGCATAGGTTCACTAAGGATGAAAACCGAAGGCAGCTTTGGATACAGGCCCTGAAACGGAAAAAACTTTAAGCATCTGCACATACGCACCTTTTTGTAGATACCAGTGAGATTATAATAAGGTAAGAGCACCTATAGTCGACACTGAAGAGAATTTTTTTCTACCTTCTAATGCTATTAAATAAACGTAGGCTCCAAAATTATTTTCTGAAACTTCAAAGTCTCACCTTTCATCTAAAATATCATTTTTTTTAAACTGACAGTTTAAACTTTTGTAAAAATAGTAGGAACTGAACCTTTGATGTGCACCTAAAATTGATACTCTAAAATGGACCTGCTCCTACAGTCGACAATTTTGGCACCTATAGTTGACATAATTCACATATCCCATTTTCTTTTATAAGTGACTAGAGCTCAAAACGCGGCGAATCCAATGTTTAAAGTTTTGACACGAGCCCACTCTTGCTGTTTAAAAGAATTTTAACGACATTTTACTTTAATTGGTTCAAATGGCTCTGAGCACTATGGGACTCAACATCTTAGGTCATAAGTCCGCTAGAACTTAGAACTACTTAAACCTAACTAACCTAAGGACATCAAACACACACATGCCCGAGGCAGGATTCGAACCTGCGACCGTAGCAGTCCCGCGGTTCCGGACTGCAGCGCCAGAACCGCTAGACCACCGCGGCCGGCTTACTTTAATTGATAGTTTACAGTAATTTCGTCCCGCTGCCCGCCAGAGGGGCATTCGATGTATTTGTTAGATTTTATAAATGGTACTGTGAACAAATTCAGGTCAAATGTAGTTCTGGCATAATTTTTCGCAAATAAAAAAGTAATTTTTGTTGGAAGCGTTTGGCAGTCAACTGAGAAATGTGGGTAAAATACGATACAAACATAGGATGGCAGACCGCTGATTTGAAATCCCGCCACGTTTTGCCAACAGTCACGTGGTTTATGTTGGAGCCGCACCAGCCCTATAGCTTCTGCACAGCAAGGCCAGTCTACTAGTATCTATGGTCGAAGGTTCTGTCACAGACGTTGAGGTTAGCACCACCGTTTCCTCCGTTACGAGCAGGAACAACCCGACAGCGCGCGCGCGCATCGCTTTTGTCGATTTAGTCACCACCGTACACAGCTTTCATCCTCCTATGGACTTCACCTGAAGGAACGTTTTCTGCGGTCAGAAACTCGATTGCAGCACAATGTTTTTGAGGCGCCGCCATGTCACACGCTGCAGTTCGGAGCCCCCCTAGCGGCAGAGCTTTGCAATTAGCGTCTGCGAAGCAGGGAGCCGAGTAACATGCATGACATGTAACACCTCAACCGATATCGAGAACTGTATAAAAAAATCGGAGCCATTGCTTTCCAGCACGCTCTCTTCAATCTCTGGGCACGTCTCAAAAACCTAAACAACGGTGATGATGATGATGTTTGGTTTGTGGGGCGCTCAACGGCGTGGTTATCAGCGCCCGTACAATTACCCAATCTTTTGCTCAGTCCAATTTCGCCACTTTCCTGGATGATGATGAAATGATGAGGACAACACAAACACCCAGTCATCTCGAGGCAGGTGAAAATCCCTGACCCCGTGCTCGGGAAGCGAGAACGCTACCGCGAGACCACGAGCGGCAAACCTAAACAACGGTGGCAACATGGTAACGCAGCTAGGGGCACAAAAGTCAGCGTCCAACATTTTCCGCCCATACAGAAACAGAAGCAGGGAGTAGGAAAGAAAAGCCAAGCCGAAAATCCTACCGTCTGACGTTCCACCCCAAAGGACGAAACAAGGTATGTTGTCATAACCAGTTGTCTTACCGCTGCTTAGATCAATGACGTAGCAATCAACTAGTGGTGTTGAATAACACCTTTAATCTGAATTAGTTCCACTTTTGGCCATAACGCACTAGTGATCCTGTAACCGGAAAGGACTGCAGGTCACACTTATTTACAAAACAAAGTAGAACTCAGCTTCAGATGCAAAAAATGGTTCAAATGGCTCTGAGCACTATGGGACTCAACTGCTGAGGTTATTAGTCCCCTAGAACTTAGAACTAGGTAAACCTAACTAACCTAAGGACATCACAAACATCCATGCCCGAGGCAGGATTCGAACCTGCGACCGTAGCGGTCTTGCGGTTCCAGACTGCAGCGCCTTTAACCGCACGACCACCTCGGCCGGCACATCAGATGCACCCTCGTGTATAACTCATACCTGTCTGCTGCAGAATACTACAACATATCTCGAGTTGAGACATTATGACCTGTTGTTGTTGTCGCCGTCGTCTTCAGTCTGGAGACAGGTTTAATGCGTCTCTCACCCCTACTCTGCCCCGTACAAGCCTCTTAATTTCCGAATAACTACAGCAACATACATCCTTCTGAATTTGCATGTTTCAACCCTTAGTCTCCTCCTACAGTTTTTACCCTCGACACTATGTGACAGTGTGAAACTGAATCCGCTGCCCTGCGGTCCAGAGTGATACCAAACGGCAGATGGAGATGTGGGGAAGGTAAGCACCCAAGAGGCCGTCAGGAAAGGGCCTGGAACTTGATACCGAGCGTCAGCTATCTGACAATATGCCTCAAGAATACTCTTTCAAAACAACTGAAGACCTACCTCAAAGGAGGTTGTATATCACATTTTTGGCAATGTTGATTTTTCACTGCAATAGAATGGTACTTCACATGAGACGTACTACCATAGGAACAGTCGTCTTCTTTTCCGTCCACGCGTGGAGTTGTTTGTAGTTTTAAAGCTGACCATCCTGGGAGAGCGTTGTACACTCCTGGAAATTGAAATAAGAACACCGTGAATTCATTGTCCCAGGAAGGGGAAACTTTATTGACACATTCCTGGGGTCAGATACATCACATGATCACACTGACAGAACCACAGGCACATAGACACAGGCAACAGAGCATGCACAATGTCGGCACTAGTACAGTGTATATCCACCT
Organism: Schistocerca cancellata; assembly: GCF_023864275.1. Taxonomy (NCBI): domain Eukaryota; kingdom Metazoa; phylum Arthropoda; class Insecta; order Orthoptera; family Acrididae; genus Schistocerca; species Schistocerca cancellata. The sequence goes on from NC_064637.1 coordinate 133,243,520, forward strand.
TTCGCAGCAATGCAGGCTGCTATTCTCCCATGGAGACGATCGTAGAGATGCTGGACGTAGTCCTGTGGAACGGCTTGCCATGCCATTTCCACCTGGCGCCTCAGTTGGACCAGCGTTCGTGCTGGACGTGCAGACCGCGTGAGACGACGCTTCATCCAGTCCCAAACATGCTCAATGGGGGACAGATCCGGAGATCTTGCTGGCCGGGGTAGTTGACTTACACCTTCTAGAGCACATTGGGTGGCACGGGATACATGCGGACGTGCATTGTCCTGTTGGAACAGCAAGTTCCCTTGCCGGTCTAGCAATGGTAGAACGATGGGTTCGATGACGGTTTGGATGTACCGTGCACTATTCAGTGTCCCCTCGACGATCACCAGTGGTGTACGCCAGTGTAGGAGATCGCTCCCCACACCATGATGCCGGGTGTTGGCCCTGTGTGCCTCGGTCGTATGCAGTCCTGATTGTGGCGCTCACCTGCACGGCGCCAAACACGCATACGACCATCATTGGCACCAAGGCAGAAGCGACTCTCATCGCTGAAGACGACACGTCTCCATTCGTCCCTCCATTCACGCCTGTCGCGACACCACTGGAGGCGGGCTGCACGATGTTGGGGCGTGAGCGGAAGACGGCCTAACGGTGTGCGGGACCGTAGCCCAGCTTCATGGAGACGGTTGCGAATGGTCCTCGCCGATACCCCAGGAGCAACAGTGTCCCTAATTTGCTGGGAAGTGGCGGTGCGGTCCCCTACGGCACTGCGTAGGATCCTACGGTCTTGGCGTGCATCCGTGCGTCGCTGCGGTCCGGTCCCAGGTCGACGGGCACGTGCACCTTCCGCCGACCACTGGCGACAACATCGATGTACTGTGGAGACCTCACGGCCCACGTGTTGAGCAATTCGGCGGTACGTCCACCCGGCCTCCCGCATGCCCACTATACGCCCTCGCTCAAAGTCCGTCAACTGCACATACGGTTCACGTCCACGCTGTCGCGGCATGCTACCAGTGTTAAAGACTGCGATGGAGCTCCGTATGCCACGGCAAACTGGCTGACACTGACGGCGGCGGTGCACAAATGCTGCGCAGCTAGCGCCATTCGACGGCCAACACCGCGGTTCCTGGTGTGTCCGCTGTGCCGTGCGTGTGATCATTGCTTGTACAGCCCTCTCGCAGTGTCCGGAGCAAGTATGGTGGGTCTGACACACCGGTGTCAATGTGTTCTTTTTTCCATGTCCAGGAGTGTATATGAATCAAAACGGAGATGTGGCTGATGTTAAGTTTCACTCCACAGGATATTATATCGTTAAGTAAAAGCACAGAAAAGCAAATAGATCCATCAGACTGAAAACAGAATGTAAAGAAAAGTAGGAGGAACAGTGTAAAATCTTACATTTCTACAACTGGTAAAGATGTAACTGAGAAAACTATATCAATTGTGGTGTATACAAGAACACTGGATATCATTATAACGTAAAAACTGTGCGCTAGAATAATTTGTGTGGTTTGACCGTTGGTTTGGGCAAGAAAAAGCCTGGGAAATGGTACATTAGTACAACTACATTGTTTCGAGAGGATATTTTACAACAATAAGTCGTTGAATATCGATGCAGACGATCATCATTGAGCAACTCATTCTCTGTTAAAACAGAAAATCAACATCAAGTTAACAAGACTGATTATGAGGTTTTCTTTGTGATTTAAAGAGCTTTTTTCCTCTAAAGGCAGCGAAAATGAGGAATTTGGTGCATTTCTGTAAATACAGTGCAGCGAATTTTATGTGAACTTACCTTCCGAGTACCCTCAGACTTCAACAAGAATACAATAACTCCAATCCCAAAGAAAGCAGGTGTTGACAGAAGTGAAAATTACCGAACTGTCAGTTTAATAAGCCAAGGCTGCAAAATACTAACGCGAATTCTTTACAGATGAATGGGAAAACTGGTAGAAGCCGACCTCGGGGAAGATCAGTTTGGATTCAGTAGAAATGTTCGAACACTTGAGGCAATACTGATCCTACGACTTATCTTAGAAAATAGATTAAGGAAAGGCAAACCTACGTTTCTCGCGTTTGTAGACTTAGAGAAAACTTTCGATAATGTTGACTGGAACACACTTTCAAATTCTGAAGGCGGCAGGGGTAAAATACAGGGAGCGAAAGGCTATTTACAATTTGTACAGAAACCAGACGGCAGTTATAAGAGTCGAGGGACATGAAAGGGAAGCAGTGGTTGGGAAAGGAGTGAGACAGATTCAAAAAATGGCTCTGAGCACTATGGGACTTAACATCTGTGGTCATCAGTCCCCTAGAACTTAGAACTACGTAAAGCTAACTAATCTAAGGACATCACACACATCCATGCCCGAGGCAGGATTCGAACCTGCGACCGTAGCAGTTGTTGTTGGTTGGTTGTTTTTGGGGAAGGAGACCAGACAGCGAGGTCATCGGTCTCATCGGATTAGGGAAGGACGGGGAAGGAAGTCGGCCGTGCCCTTTGAAAGGAACCATCCCGGCATTTGCCTGGAGCGATTTAGGGAAATCACGGAAAACCTAAATCAGGATGGCCGGACGCGACCGTAGCAGTCACGCGGTTCCGTACTGAGAGCCTAGAACCGCACGGCCACCGCGGCCTGTGGAGTGAGACAGGGTTGTAGTCTCTCCCCGATGTTATTCAATCTGTATATTGAGCAAACAGTAAAGGAAACAAAAGACAAATTCGGAGTAGGCATTAAAATCCATGGAGAAGAAATAAAAACTTTGACGTTCGCCGATGACATTGTAATGCTCTCAGAGACAGCAAAGGACCTGGAAGAGCAACTGAACGGAATGGACAGTGTCTTGAAAGGAGGATATAAGATGAACATCAACAAAAGCAAAACGAGGATAATGGAATGTAGTCGAATTAAATCGGGTGATGATGCGGGAATTAGATTAAGAAATGAGACGCTTAAAGTAGTAAATGAGTTTTGCTGTTTGGGGATAAAATAACTGATGATGGTCGAAGTAGAGAGGATATAAAATGTAGACTGGATACGGCAGGGAAAGCGTTTCTGAAGAAGAGAAATTTGTTAACATTGAGTATGTATTTGTATGGAGTGTTTGCATGTATGGAAGTGAAACGTGGACAGTAAATAGTATAGACAAAAACATAATAGAAGCTTTGGAAATGTGGTGCTACAGAAGAATGCTGAAGATTAGATGGGTAGACCACATAACTAATGAGGGGGTATTGAATAGGACTGGGGAGAAGAGAAGTTTGTGGCACAACTTGACTAGAAGAGGGGGTCGGTTGGTAGGGCATATTCTGAGACATCAAGGGATCACCAATTTAGTATTGGAGGGCAGTGTGTAGGGTAAAAATCGTAGAGGTAGACGAAGAGATGAATACACTAAACAGATTCAGAAGGATGCAGGTCGCAGTAAGTACTGGGAGATGAAGAAGCTTGCACAGGATAGAGTAGCATGGAGAGCTGCGTCAAACCAGTCTCAGGACTGAAGACCACAACAACCACCTTCCGAGTGAGCAGTTCAACTTATTTTTCCTCTGTTTTAGTTTTTTCTCTGTTGTAGTTTATCTATAAGGAACTTTTTTAATTAAATAAATACATTGGATTATATCAAAATATTAGATAATGTATTCTGTCAATACTTACCATCACTTTTGCGATTGTAAGAGAAAATTAATATTTTGTACAGTATTATTCCACAGTTTGTTTTTGCAGGAAATGCGACTTTCTTACACGGTAAGCTGGATAAAAATTAAGATAACTTTCTAAGTATTGTAAAGTATGTCAAATAGATGTTGGTGTTCTGTAATAGCCGGCCGTAGTGGCCGAGCGGTTGTAGGCGCTACAGTCTGGAACCGCGCGACCGCTACGGTCGCAGGTTCGAATCCTGCCTCGGGCATGAATGTGTGTGATGTCCTTAGCTTAGTTAGGTTTAAGTAGTTCTAAGTTCTAGGGGACTTGTGACCTCAGCAGTTGAGTCCCATAGTGCTCAGAGCCATTTCAACCACTTTTTGAACCTTTTTTGTTCTGTAATACGTACTATAACACTTGTTCAGACGTATAAGTAAATAGTACCAAAGGAAAACAATCTCACTTGGTGAAAAATTACGAAGTTGTGATACACAATATTCTGTGCGAGACATGTTTAATCGAGTGAAATTGAATGCCTAATAATATCTGCGGAGCCCTATCTAGGCCATTTGGACTTTTTTCCCCCTTCTGTTTCCTGCGCCGCCGCTCTGTGACAGCGCGTAGGCCGCTGTAATGCGCAGATAAAAGCTCGGGGCTTTCCGCGTCCCACGCACTACTCACAGAGGCGTTTTTATCGGCGCATTTGTCCGGCGTATCACCAGTAATGACAGAGAACAGAACTGAAGGCAACACATTTAACATCGCTGTTATCTCTCCACTGCAGGAGCGCCATCTCCTGGCGGGTTTACGTATCGAACTAGCCGCTTCTTGCAGTTATGCGTCCAGATTTTACGCCCAATAAAACATGTCCATTTAAAAACCATAGCACCAAAAGCATGCAGATGAGTGGAGATATCCGATGGGAAAACGTTACCCCCACGTAACTCTCTCTCTCTCTCTCTCTCTCTCTCTCTCTCTCTCTCTCTCTCTCATTGTCAATCGTACATTTTCGATCAGGTGGTCATAAAGTGTCCCACACCCTCCATCTCCTTTCCCAACACAACTTCCACCGTCTGCCCCTCCCGGATGATGAGCTTCGCCCTGACATCTACCCTTCCTACCAACTCTAACCCCCTCTTCCTGCCTCCTCCTCAGGGCTCCCTCTCCTCCCGCTCCCTCCCTCTGAGCGGATTTCCCCTCCTACTCCCCCTCCATCTCTTGTGCCTTCTTTCAGTGTCTCTGCGCTCCCTCCTGCCCTGTCTTCCCTTTTCCTCTCCTGCCCCATGTGTCTCCTGCCTCTTCGTGAACCCACAGTTGCCCCTCCTCTCTTCATCCCGCCGCTTCCCCAGCTGGCCCATGCTCTCCCCTCCTTTTCCATCCTCTCTGACCTTTCCCTCGACAGGTCCCACCTGGTAGTTTTATTCTTCGTCGTGTGTGCTCCAAGTGGGTTTTCAGTGTGTTGTTTCGGAGTGTTTTTAATACTGTGGCCAACTTTTAACCTCTGCATGAGCATCCAGTGTCTTCTCTGTGTTTTAAGAATCGCCAACTGTGTTTTTTAACTTTCTGGTGACTTTTTTAACTGTCCCCCATGAACGTCTACATGTCCATGTCTACTTACCTCCATTTTCTCCCCTTACTCTGTTTTATGTTCCCCTTTTTTATCTCCTTCTGTATGTATTATTTTATTCTCGTTTTAGTTGTCGTGTCACTCGGCTGAAGAGCGGCGGTTTGTGCTGCTGACAGCCCTCCCCTGCCCATATGGGGCAGGGGAATGAAATCACAATAAAGAAAAAAAAACACAAGGTGTCCTGTTCTTTCCCTCTGATTCCCATTCCAGGGTCATTTTCGGTATTCTAACTTCTTCCATTCTTCTTATATGCCCATATTATTGCAACTCCCTTCTGTCCGTGAAAACCTAAACTCTGCCCAAACAGGCCGTGAAGGCCCAACGGCACCGATCGGTCGCCGTGTCACCCGCATCCCACAAGCGTCAGTGGATGCGGATATGGATGGGCATGTGGTCAGCACACCGCTCTCCCGGCCGTATGTCAGTTTACGAGCCGCTACTTCAGAATCAAGTAGCTCCTCAGCTTGCGTCAAAGGGGCTGAGTGCACCCCTCTTGCCAACAGCGCTCGACGGACCAGATGGTCACCCATCCAAGTGCTAGCCCAGCCCGCCAGCTCTTAACTTCGGTGATCTGACGGGAACCGGTGTCACCACTACAGGAGGAAAGAGATTTTTTTCCTCTGTACAAAGGTTTCTCTCCAGCATAACAAATACACATTATTACATCTGTTACATAAGACCTCAATTTATCTCCTTAGGACGTCCCTCCAAGTGTTTCGATCTTGTATATCTTCTTCCTATGCGCCAAGTCTTCTCATTCTTTATTGTACGACGGCCGTTTCTTTTTCTTTTCTTTTTTTTTCAAACTACGATAGGCAATAAATAAGAGACTGTTCATAGAAAACAATTATCTTATTACCAAAAGTTTTGTACACTTATGGTTACTTTTCAACATAATCACCGAAAAGGTTAAGACATTTATCGTACCCGTTGACAAGCTTTGAAATATCCTCTTCAAAAAAAAATGTTTGTTTTGAATTGTTCTCCACAAACGTTGTAAAGTTTCACAATAAGCAGCTGCATTGATAGTGGTTCCGGACTGCATAAACGAAGAGGAATGCTGACTTCAGGAATTGTGTTGATCCATGTCAACGGTCGTCCACGCACTGCTGCCACAACCCTACTGCTCATTGAACAATTTCAATGGGACATTTTCGATCATCCGCCGTAGAATCCTGACATGGCACCCAGCGACTTTCGCTTTTTCCCTGAACTGAAGACGCGGTGACCTCAGAAGTTAAGTCCCATAGCGCTCAGAGCCATTTTGAAGACGCGGTTAGGAGGGCAACACTTTTAAACCAACGAAGATCTTCAAAACAATGTCAATGCTCATTTGAAATCATTGGCCGCAACATTTTTTGAAGAGGGTACTGCAAAGCTTGTCATCAGGTACGATGAATGTCTCAATCTTTTCGGTGATTATGTTCAAAAGTAACCATAAGTGTACTAAACTTTTGGTAGTAAAATAATTATTTTCTGTGAACTTGTCTTTTATTTATAGCCTATCGGATGTTGAAAACAAAACGGCCCTCGTACATTTCGAAACCACGTGGTCATTACCATTCCAGGATCATTTCGGTGTTCCGGCTTCCTCCATTCTTCTTACATGCCCTTACCATTTGCAGCTTCCTCTTGTCCATCACGTCATGTATTCTTTCTCTTACTTCTATTCTGTTCATTATTTCGTCGTTTCTTATTTTCTTTTCTAGAAATTCTTGCTGATCTTCTCCAGCTATGCTCTCTAGTATCAATTTACGTATGATTCTTTTGGATCGGTTTATTACACTTCTGCTCCATAAGATTGAGTTGAGCATGTCAACAACCTTCTTTCCACTGCTATTCTTTTATTGATTCCTACCTCTGATTTTCCCTCCATATCTAAAATGGACCCAAAATAATAGCAGTACTGACCCTCTTAATTCTCTTTCCCTCTGCGTATGTCATCTGTATCATTAGAGAGGTATTCTGTTTTTAGGTACTTAATCTTCAATCCCCAGTTCCTGTATTCCATTGCTACCTGGTTTCATATATAATTTTCATCCTCCCCGTCTTGTGCTATAACTTCTTGATCACCAACAAGTAGTAGGTGATGTAAATAAACTCCGTCTTTAATTTGTAGCCCCATCCCACTGCATTTACGAGACCATGTCTTCAGACATATGTTTATATAGATTTTCAATAATGTTGGTGACCTAGTGCAGCCTTATTACAGACCCTTGCCTGCTCTAAATTTCTCTGAAAGTGTATTACCAGTTCTCACTTGATGTATGTTATCTTTATATATTTCCTGTATTATTTTAATTAAGGGACCCATCATGTTCGCCACATGTAATTCTTTCCAAAGTAGTTTTATCAGGACAGTATCACATACTTTTTCTAAATCTATGAAAATTAATCGTATTTTTTCCATTTATCTCTACGTTTATCTAATGTGTGTCTTAACGTGAAAATATGGTGTACGCATGATATACCACCTGTGAAGATACATTGTTCCTCCTGGGTTTTAAAATTAATTTCCAGCTTATTTTTCATTATTTTCGCAATAATTCTCATTACTGTGTTTATAACACAAATTCCACGACAGTTCGAGAAGCTTTTGCGATGCACTTTCTTAAATATAGTATCAAAATAGTCCAGTTTCATTTCCTTGGATATTGAATTCCACGTTACATGTTGTTGAATACCCTTGTTATTAGTTTCATAATTTTGTCACCACCATATTTTAAGAATTCCACATTGATTCTGCCTGGTCCAGGTGATATACCATTCTTCACTGTTCTTAATACCTTACTCACTTCGTTTTGTAAAATTTGGATCTTCTTCCATTCCTGTTCCTTTTCTTCCATTGTTCGTTCCTCCAGATACTCTTCTCTATCCTCATTTAATAATTTCCGGAAAAACTCTTCCTGTTCTTGTGGTGTTATCAGGTGGCGATCGGTTTTGGCTTTCGTCTCTTGAGCCGGCCACTGTGGCCGAGCAGTGCTAGTCTCTTCATTCTGGAATCGCACTGCTGCTGCGGTCGCAGGTTCGAATCCTGCCTCGGGCATGGATGAGTGTGGTGTCCTTAGGTTAGTTAGGTTTCAGTAGTTCTAAGTTCTAGGGGGCTGATGACCCACAGCGCTTGGAGCCATTTGATTTCGTATGTTGTCACACTCATTTTAACACTGGCCACGCTTCTTTCGCTAGTTCGCTGTTGACATTGGCACATGTCATTTCCCATGCTTCATTCTTTGCTACCCTTATTTTTTTATCATTTCATCCCTTTTTTCCTTGTAGACTGTTCTTGTTGCTTCCGATTTATCATTCAACCACTAGTTAAATGCGTTCCTCTTTTCTTTAACTACCACCTCTAATTCCTCCGACCACCATTTTCCCCATATGCCCAACATCTCTGTTGCTGTATTTATACCATTGGGTTTTATGTATTCATATATTTCCCCTGTACCTCCTTTAAATGATTCTTCCAATATGCTCTCCATTCTGGTAGCAAAGACTGTTCGTATACTTTCATCTTACAGGCTCTAAATACTGAAGTGTAGATTTTGATCTTTCTGAGCACAATTAGTTTTAGTGTTGTTAGAATCACTCTTTGCATCCTTCCATACACGACGAACTGGCGAAGAAAAAAGGAAAGTGACATTTGGATGCTGTAATGTGCCAGATACCTCCACAAAGTTGAATATATTTCCAACAGGACTTGACAGGTTCACAGTGGATGATGATGATGATGTACTCTCTGCGACCAAGGGGAAAAGGAAAGGAGAACGACAACTTGGTAATTATGTACATATTTAGAGTGGGGAGTCCAAAGCGGTAAGAGTCAAAACAGGAATACCCATTATGATAAAAAAAAAAGCATGAGGAAGGAGAATCACAAATTGGAAATTTATTCGCTCTGAGCACTATGCGACTTAACTTCTGAGGTCATCAGTCGCCTAGAACTTAGAACTAATTAAACCTAACTAACCTAAGGACATCACACACCTCCATGCCAGAGGCAGGATTCGAACCTGCGACCGCAGCGGTCGCTCGGTTCCAGACGGTAGCGCCTAGAACCGCACGGCCACTCCGGCCGGCTGGAAATTTATTAATGAACGTATTATTGTGGTAGAAATGACTCTTTGCCAGGGAAGTTGCAATTACTGGTGTATATGCACCCACGAATGATGCAGCAGACTAGGAGAAATGTACTTTCTGACCTATCCTTAGGGATACTACAGAAAAAATCCCGAGGAGGAAGGAACTGATAATGATGGGGGATATGAACAGAAGAGTAGGAATTTGATAATCATGTACGATATTGGGAAAACATGGGAGACAAAATACAACGAAAATGGAGAACGATTGTTTGAAATTTGTGAACAGTCTGATCTGAAAATTACCAAGATATTTGTCAAACACATGGATATTCATAAATATACCTGGCAACATAATACTGGAGAACTTCGGTCTATAATAGATCTTATATATACTATCAGGGTCAGCAAAGGACCTGGAAGAGCAGTTTAATGGAGTGGACAGTGTCTTGAAAGAAAGGATATAAAATGAACATCACAAAAAGCAAAACAAGGATAATGGAATGTGGTTGAATTACATTATGTGATGCTGAGAGAATTAGATTAGGAAAAGAGACATTTAATGTAGTAGATGAGTTTTATTATTTGAGCACCAGAATTATATTTTATTCTGGTGTGTATTGTAATTAACAGCGAAAGCTGACGCGCGTGAGAGTATACGATACCATAAGTGCCAGTCAAATGAAAATGAGACAGAGGGAAAAACTAGATAACCTGTTCATTATTTCAAAAGTAATCGCCATAACTGTTAATACATTTATCCCATTGTGAACGAGGTGGTCAGTGCCTTCATGACGAATATTAGTAGTGTTTCTCCAACAGAAAGAGGTTCCTACTCAATGGTCTGAAGATGACCACAGTAGTGGTCGAAACCGGTCACCTTGTTAAATAAATCGTGATCAAGACTGTTTTTAATAGTAATTATTTACAAGACATTGATCACTGCTGTTCCCGTAATGCATTCAAAAGTAATTTTCGAGGTTGCCTACGGAATCACGATGGCGCCCACGTATGCACCTCTTCGTCCGAAGCAAATCGACGACCACAAATGTCTCTCTCTCTCTCTCTCTCTCTAGAGCTCTAAAAATACGCAAATCGTAGGGGAGAGGGATTCGGACTGTAAGAACCTTTCCACATATTTTGCACGATTAGTTTATGTCGTTATCAATCTTAAACGATATGTCATAAGTCCTTATACTTGATCAGGAGAGAAGTGAATGAAACTGTACCTTCATTCAATAAACTAGATGAAGATAATTACTATCTATCATAAAATCGTCTAATCTCTGTGTAGATTTCGTAACAGATTTTTGAAATAGGATTGTATATAAATTAAGGTGAGCATTTGTTTCTATGCCATCTAGTTTGCGCTACAGTTATGCTTAGTAAGGTTACGGGACAGTTGCCTAAATTGTACCACTTCTGATATTTCCTTTACGATAGCTTAGACAGTATGCTAAAAAAATGTTTAAACGTTGCAATCATCAACCGTAGGCTGTTGATTTTAAAGAATGGGAATTCGATGAAAAATAAACATAGTGCATTTAATTTTCTGAATATCTACAAGTGGCACCAGTTAGGAGTCTGATTTCCTAATTTGTACCAGTGGTTTCATGATCTGTACTACGCTTGTAAAGTATGTCCCCGCGCTTACAGATATGTATTAGCCTATGTTTAGATCTTACATCACTATGTCCAGGCATTGCAATACAACATTTACACTTCCGCACACCCGTATACATTTCATGAATCTATATTTTGCATTTCAATCACCTGATCATTTTTCCCAATCCATATTCGTCATACGATTTCCAGTAACATTTCTCCGCTTTGCAAATGAATTTCTGTGGTGCCTTCCTCGCGGACTGCTCAAAACACTTCCTCTTCACAGATGAACTTGTGGCTCCAAGTTTCTTCTCTTTGGCTTCGGTTAACTTTTTCTATGCTACAGGCTCTTTCGTTAGGCTTAGAAGATTCGCTTGGAGCTTTCATCATTCCCCTCGGATTCGGCGATATTTCTCGGCCGGACACCTTTCGCCCACTATTTGCCTGCCATGATATCTTCTGCATTCAAATTATGGAGCAGCTGGTTTATTTCTGCAATGTCGAGTACTATGTTTACATGACACATTGAGGGAACAATCTGTCACCTAACGCTCCATAGAATAGTGTATTTTGTCACTGCAGTTATTTTTGGGAGAAAGGGGAGGGAAATAAAACTTGCTCCATATTTTCGATATATGAGTGCTTGTTTCTCTGGCTTCTGCTTCTGGAACATTAACATATTACCGAAAACTTTTTTTTATAATTTAAGCGGTCAATGTATTGAATAGATGTCTGGGCCATTAGTGTTACTTCCTACAGTGCATATTTTGTCCTTAAATGATCACTTAGCGTAACGTATAACGTGGAGCATTGAAGTTATGGTAAAAGTCACAGAGAGTACCATAACCTCAATGTGCATTCCCTGTTTTGCACAAAGTTCATTATCACTCGAAGTATGAGGCGATTCTTGTCTTGATCGCTGAATCATTAATGATTCAATCGTGGGTAAATATTTGCGACAGTCAAGAATATAAATATCTATATATATATATATATATATGAAGATGGTATCTGTTTTTTCGGACATGTCCAAAAGAACAGACACCATTTATATATATAGTGTTAAGTGTCACCAGCCGTTTGACCACCTTCTTCTGTGCAGATGCAAAAACAATGCCCGAACTCTTACGGGAATCAGCAAAAAGCCGCGAGTAATGTGTATAATGGGTAGGGGCACTATGAATATAGTTCAGGTCAATAAGCTGGGAATGTGGGTCTCACGGGAGGCGTGCCAGAGATAAGTCCCTGCAGTCGCACTATCCTCTGTGCCCTCGGTGGCTCAGATGGATAGAGCGTCTGCCATGTAAGCAGGAGATCCCGGGTTCGAGTTCCGCTCAGGGCACACATTTTCAACTGTCCCCGTTGACTTATATCCACCCCTTTGTGCAGCTATGGGTATTCATTTCATTGTAATATAAATATCAATTGCTGCGACTGGTGTACGCTTAGGTTCCTGCCTAACCAGACTCTCGGAAATCGCGAAATATTCGGAATCGACTGCAAAGTATTTCTGACAAGTAAGACTAGAAATACGAGTGCTTCTTGTTTCACTCGCAGCAGTTTTAGTTGTCATCTTAGGTTCTACCTATTCGCACTCTAAGAAAATGCAACATATTCCGAATAAACAGCAAATTACTTCCAAGAAGCCAGAATGCAAATATCACTGTTCGCCATTTCCGTTGCAAGGCTTCCAGCTTTCGTTTTTTAACAAAGAAACTGGTACCTGACAGCGCAGGCTCGTATATGAAAATAACATCCAATATTGCAGAACATAGTTCTAGCACATGAATAAGGAAGAACCCGAAACACTTACAAACGAGAAAATGGGAAAATTACCTGGTAGCCGGATGTGTATCTGCTTTCTCCGACATTGTAACCACATGTCTCCAAACGTCTTGACTTAAAGCCCTCTGCATTAGTACAGTCTGGGTGGAATACCATGGCCGGTAGGTGCGTACACGGCTGGGCACACGTGAGGAGACGGTAGTGGTGGGGGTTACGGGCAGGCGCTGTAGGGGAAATGCCGAGTGCCGGAGGGGAAGTGCCGTTCTAAACTGCAGGCTATGCTCACATTTCTTGTAAATCTTAAGCGGGGCCCCTCCGTGCCCACACTTGCGTGGTTACCATTCAAAAAGACCTGTCACCTCTGCTTTGGTTAGTATCTAAAACGAATTCTAGTGAAAGTGCAGTGACTTATTTTCTGCCTGGCTTCTTAAACATTTCAAAATTTCAGAGAAGTGCCACGAGTGGCGAATGTTGAGTAAAACGTACACATTTCTCTTGTTTCCATGTTAAAATTTGCTTCTTTAGCCAAAACTCAGTGAAGTTTATACAGTACCACCACACTAACGTGTTGTGCAGATGCAGCTGCGACAGAATTTTGAAACAGAGCTTTTTTTTTAAGTTTATTAAGTGAGGAACTGAGGAAAAGTAATGTCAGGAGCCTATGAAAAAAAAACTCTAGCATTTCTCGTTTCACCATCTGTTGGTGCCCCTTAAAAATTTCATTCTTTCACCAAAAAAGTCTGTAGGTAGTGGAATAACATGTTAGATAATGAAGTTTTGCATAATAGCCATATGGCAAAATATTCTCTCTTTGTGTGCTGTCACTGCCAAAATCTCATTTCAGTATCTCAAACCGCTTATGAAATATGAGGAATTGTTGTGGATATTTCACACTGGCTTTATTGCTAGTGCGGCGCGATCAGAAATGAGTGTGTTACGTCAGATCGATGTTCTCGAGACTGGTGACAGAGCTCCACCGAAGTCTAAAGAAAAATTCATTCAAGCTAAATTTCAAACGCAGCAACATATTACTTAATATGCACCAAACGCAAAATCATAGCGACCTCTGTTTTTCGTTGCTTCTTCGAATTTCGTGTAGTGTAACTATGACCATTAACGAAATGATGGGCGCATCATCATGAACCTGACACATAAAGCCACAAATAAAGCAAAAAAGATATTTTTTAAAGAATAGTTTCCGAAAAATCTCTTGAGAAAGTCTGCAAAGCGTGCGCCTCGATACTACCATCGCCGACCGGCCGAAAGATGGCAGACTGGTAGACGTGTCGACCTCCCCGGGCACCGAGCGGGATGGCGCAGTGGTTAGACACTGGACTCGCATTCGGGAGGACGACGGTTCAATCCCGCGTCCGGCCATCCTGATTTAGGTTTTCCGTGATTTCCCTAAATCACTCCAGGCAAATGCCGGGATGGTTCCTCTGAAAGGGCACGGCCGACTTCCTTCCCAATCCTTCCCTAATCCGATGAGACCGATGACCACGCTGTCTGGTCTCCTTCCCCAAACCAACCAACCAACCTTCCCGGGGCTTTGGACAAAAATTGGTTGTAGCGCATCGGGCAGTGTATCCTGTGAGGACGTTGTCATTTGTCGCAGGATTTTCGAAAGGCTTTTTGAAGCTGATGTGTCGTAAACCGACATTTAATCATAACAAATCGTATCGAAAGTGATTTTTGCGATAAATCATTAATGCAGTTTCGCCTTCAAAAGGCATACTGTCATAAGAAGCAAGTTACACACTGAAGAACGAAAGAAACTGGTACACCTGGCTAATACCGTGTAGGACCCCGCCAGCACGTAGAAGGGCTGCAACACGACTTGGCGTGGACTTGATTAATGTCTGAAGTAGTGCTGGAGGGAAGTGACACCACGAACCCTACAGGTCTACCCACAAATCCGTAAGAGGGCGAGGGGGCGGAGGTCTCTTCTGAACAGGACGTTACAAGGCATCCCAGATATGATCAGTAATGTTCATGCCTGTGGAGTCTGGTGGCCAACGGAAGTTTTTACATTCAGAAGGGTGTTCCTGGAGCCCTCTGTGGCAATTCTGGGCGTGTGGGTTCTCGTATTGTTCTTCTGGAATTGCCTAAGCCCGCCGGAATGCACAATCGACATGAATGGATGCAGTTGATCATACAGGATGGTTGCGTACATTTCACCTGTCAGAGTAGTATCTAGACGTATCAGCGATCCCATACGACTCCAACTGCACATCATTACAGAGCCTCCACCACGGTTCTAGTCATCAACAGTCCAATGTCGGTGTTCACAGGCCCAGGCGGGGTGTAAAGCTTTGTGGCTCTGTCATCTAGGGAACACGAGTAGGCCTTCAACTCCTCAAGCCCATGTCGATGATATTTCATTGAACGGTTCGCACGCTGACACTTGTTCATGGCCACCATTGAAATCTGCAGCAATTTGCGGAAAGGTTGCGCTTATGTCTCGTTGAACGATTCTCTTCAGTCGCCGTTGGTCCTTTTCTTCCAGGACGTTTTTCCGGCAGCAGCGATGGCGGAGATTTGGTGTTTTACCGTATTCCTGATATTCACGATACCCTCGTGAAATCGTCGTATGGGAAAATCCTCACTTCATCGCTACCTCGGAGATGCTGTGTCCCATCGCTCGTGCACGCGTTCAAACTCACTTAAATCTTGATAACCTGCCATTGTAGCAGCAGTAACCGATCCAAGTACTGCGCCAGACACTTGTCTTGTATAGGCGTTGCCGACCGCATCGCCGTATTCTGCCTGTTTACATATCTCTGTATTTGAATACGCTTCCCTATACCAGTGTCTTTGGCGCTGCAGTTTATACTGCATTACATTTATTGCACTAGATATACTTTCATTCATTAAGTAGAATGTTTTACTTGCTTGTAATTTTAATAAGTACCGTAAAACAGATTTTCTTTCTCTTTTATTGCTGTAGCGGAACAACTCCATGTGATCAAAATCACCACGATAGCTACAAATGTTTTTCGAACTATTGTAACATTAACGTTACACATTCCAGAAAATAAATTGTTTCACGCAGCAGAAAGAAATTCACAACTAGATTGTTAAACAAGGTTGTGGAATATTTATTCTTCTTCTTCTTCTTCCTGAATAATTTATGAATAGTGAGTCGTTCTCTTTTTGAAATAACAGATTCAGATGGTAGAGTTAGCATTACACTTGAAAAGATGACGTGTGATTTAAGTATGTCGGACTTAAGACATTTAAAACATGTCCGGAACCGCGTGACCGCTACAGTCGCAGGTTCGAATCCTGCCTCGGGCATGGGTGTGTGTGATGCCCTTAGGTTAGTTAGGTTTAAGTAGTTCTAAGTTCTAGGGGACTGATGACCTTAGAAGTTAAGTCCCATAGTGCTCAGAGCCATTTGAACATTTAAAACAAACTCGTAGGTGTAGAAAAAGAAAACAGATTAACCCATAACTTCAATGCAGAAGCCACAGCCGGAAAATAATCTGCTGATGGCATTCAGCCAGAAAATACTGCTGAACCTGATGGGAATGAAGAAAGCTCACAGGAAAACTTGGAAGTCCAGTCAAGGAGTCTGTGAACTAGCGAGTAACTTGTGCGAGGAAAACGGTAACCGAAACAGATGAGAAGAAATCCAGAACTACAAAAAAATGGTTCAAATGGCTCTGAGCACAATGGGACTTAACATCTGTGGTCATCAGTCCCCTAGAACTTAGAACTAATTAAACCTAACTAACCTAAGGACATCACACACATCCATGCTCGAGGCAGGATTCGAACCTGCGACCGTAGCAGTTGCGCAGTTCCGGACTGAGCGCGAAGAACCGCTAGACCACCGCGGCCGGCTGCAGAACTACAGCCCCAGTCGCGAAAAGTAAGTGTTTTGCAGGCTCTGCAGGGCAGCTACCACAGGAAATAATTTGGAACACGGGGGAGTGATAGAGCGAGCTGTGCAAGGGAGATCAAATGGAAGAAACGACCAGCTGCGTATTCTGTCTGTTTACATTATCTCTGTGTTGTGTACATAGTTCTGCGTAGTCAGCGCGTACACAACTTTCCCACTAGAGCGCGCCCCGCAAAGTACAACAGCGCAGGCGCAGCGCTCGTCCGTCTCACACTACGAGATGGCGCTGCCTTAGAGACGGACCAAATTCTGCTTCTGCCGATCCGCGTATTAATATGTAACGCAGCCAACGTAGGACCTTTTCTCCTCACGGATCACACTCGCACAGTGATACCGAAACGCGTGAGGTACTATAACGAGTGTACAGACCTCCGATTAGTCAGTCTGCATTTGTCTGCACTACTCTGTACCAGTCTACATTTGTCTGTACCAGTCTATAGCCAAGTTCCAGTCTGCGCCTAATAAGATTACCATATTCCTGTACATAGCCATGAAGATAAATGTATAGACACTTTGTCAAGTATCAGAGATATGTGAGAATAAGATTAACATAACAAGACCAAAGGAACTTCAGATTGACAATTGTAAATAGCATCCAGAAAAATTAAGTAATTATATGCTTGTTATTATTTTAATAAATGTGTGTGAAAATTAATCAAGTTCTCTTTAAAGTTGTTCATTGTCAATCTGCTACTCTAAGCGTGCAAGTGGCATTTCTATCGTCTGACCTAACGGCAGAAAATAAACACGCCACGATAAGACCACGTGACATATTGCTGACACTCGCCTACTTCGTTAGAGCGACAAGTCAAGTAATCTGATGGTGTGTGTACCGAAGGTCTTACAGTACGCACACCACACTCTGTATTTGAGTACGCATGCCTATATCAGGTTCTTTGGCGCTTGAGTGTAATACGATGAAGATAAGCCCATATTGTTCCTGAGCAGTCGCCAGCTGTGTAGACGGTTTAACGACGCGGCGTAACGACCGCAGCCGGTCCGCGGCAAGTTCGTTAGCTACAGCAGGTGAAGTAATAAGGTGTGGCCAAAGTCTTGCGGCGGGACCAGCCAGTAGCCACCGCTGGGTGTTCTTTTTCTTTATCCTTTTTCCCCTCTGCAGCCTGGCGCTATGAAATATTCACCACCTCTCTAGTGAGCTGCTAATTTCAAGTTTGGGCACAAGTTGCGCGGCGACGACGGGCGGAAGGCTCTTCGAGCGAACATTCCGTGTCGCCGAGCGAACCGGTTCACACACAATCTCGTCTGTAAAAAAAACTGGAGATAGTTCGGCGCACATTCCGCCGTCTGTCAAACAGGTAGCCGCGTTGTACTTGTACGAGATGAGAGCAAATTTTGTATTGTGGGTATCCACAGTTGTGGAATTGTACCCTGATGAAAAAGTGCCCTGCGGCTGTATGATAAATCTTTATTTATGATCAAACTAGTTTCTGAAGCCGCATCTTCACGAATACATATTTATTCTCTGTATATAGACTGTTGCGGGGAGTGAAAATTCGTACCAAGCCTGGGAATCAAATCTAGGTCTCCTGCTTACTAGGCATGAGATCCAGGTTCGATTCTCGGCCTTGGTATCAATTTTCACTCGCAGCATCAGCTTATATACATAAAAACGTATCTGTACGATATCAATAAAACTTCTGAAATTGTGTCATTTCACATATTTCAAGAAATGGTACAAATTGCTCTAAGCACTATGGGACTTAACATCTGCAGTTATAAGTCCCCCTAAAGTTAGAACTACTTAAACCTAACTCACCTAAGGACATCACACACATCCATGCCTGAGGCAGGATTAGAACCTGCGACCGTACCAGCAGCGCGGTTCCGAACTGAGGCGCCTAGAACCGCTCGGCCACATCGACCGGCTCACATATTCATTTCAAACGATAACCAGTAGGTTATCCACCATTCTTTGCCTAATTGCGATAAAATTGTCAGCCATCGTCAGGTCGGTAGTCCAATTTAAAATAGGGCAGACTGGCAGAGCATCTTCCTGATACAAGAAATCAAAGGCGTAACATTGTTGTAACAATGTGAGGTCTGCAGTGACCACCTAGTTGACGTTACGATTTGGATTCCGGTATTGGGATGGTATTTCTGGCAGTCTGCCCAATTTAAATTTGTCTACTGACCTCTCGATGATTAAGCTTTTTTATCAAAACTAGGCACAGAATGCTGGGTCATCTACTGCCTATCGTTTGAAATAAATTATGGAATTATATATATGTATCCCTGAGGAAGTGACCCTAAAGCTGTGAAGCTACTTCGATCATCATACAGCTGAAGCTGGTTTTTTATAAATTTTTTTCATCAGTGTACGAGATGAGCACTAAAACTCTCTGAGAAATTTCGCCCCTGTAACTCTGCGAACAATCACTGTAAATAGATATATATGGTATTACAAAAAGGTACGGCCAAACTTTCAGGAAACATTCGTCACACACAAAGAAAGAAAATATGTTATGTGGACATGTGTCCGGAAATGACTTTCCATGTTAGAGCTCATTTTATTAATTCTCTTCAAATCACATTAATCATGGAATGGAAACACACAGCAACAGAACGTACCAGCGTGACTTCAAACACTTTGTTACACGAAATGTCCAAAATGTCCTCCGTTAGCGAGGATACATGCATCCACCCTCCGTCGCATGGAATTCCTGATGCGCTGATGCATGCCCTGGAAAATGGTGTATTGTATCACAGCCGTCCACAATACAAGCACGAAGAGTCTCTACATTTGGTACCGTGGTTGCGTAGACAAGAGCTTTCAAATGCCCCCATAAATGAAAGTCAAGAGGGTTGAGGTCAGGAGAGCGTGGAGGCCATGGAATTGGTCCGCCTCTACCAATCCATCGGTCAATGAATCTGTTGTTGAGAAGCGTACGAACACTTCGACTGAAATGTGCAGGAGCTCCATCGTGCATGAACCACATGTTGTGTCGTACTTGTAAAGGCACATATTCTAGCAGCACAGGTAGAGTATCCCGTATGAAATCATGATAACGTACTCCATTGAGCGTAGGTGGAAGAACATGGGGCCCAATTCAAGACATCACCAATAATGCTTGCCCAAACGTTCACAGAAAATCTGTGTTGATGACGTCATTGCACAATTGCGTGCGGATTCTCGTCAGCCCAAACATGTTGATTGTGAAAATTTACAATTTGATCACGTTGGAATGAAGCCTCATCCGTAAAGACAACATTTGCACTGAAATGAAGATTGACACATCGTTGGATGAACCATTCGCAGAAGTGTACCCGTGGAGGCCAATCAGCTGCTGATAGTGCCTGCACACGCTGTACATGGTACGGAAACAACTGGTTCTCCCGTAGCACTCTCCATACAGTGACGTGTTCAACGTTACCTTGTACAGTAGCAACTTCTCTGACGCTGACATTAGGGTTATCGTCAACTGCAAGAAGAATTGCCTCGTCCATTGCAGGTTTCCTTGTCGTTCTACGTCTTCCCCAGACACGAGTCATAGGCTGGAATGTTCCGTGCTCCCTAAGACGCCGATCAATTGCTTCGAACGTCTTCCTGTCGGGACATATTCGTTCTGTAAATCTGTCTCGATACAAACGTACCGCGCCACGGCTATTCCCCCGTGCTAATCCATACATCAAATGGGCATCTGCCAACTCCGCATTTGTAAACATTGCACTGACGTTCGTGATGAACACTAAACTGTTGATGCTACGTACTGATGTGCTTGATGCTAGTACTGTAGAGCACTGAGTCGCATGTCAACATAAGCACCGAAGTCAACATTACCTTCCTTCAATTGGACCAACTGGCGGTGAATCGAGGAAGTACAGTACATACTGACGAAACTAAGATGAGCTCTAACATGGAAATTAAGCGTTTCCGGACACATGTCCACATAATATCATTTCTTTATTTGTGTGTGAGGAATTTTTCCTGAAAGCTTGGCCGTTCCTTTTTGTAACAAACTGGCTATTAAAATTGCTGCACCACAAAGATGACGTGCTACAGACGCGAAATTTAACCGACAGGAAAAAGATGCTGTGATATGCAAATGATTAGCTTTTCAGAGCATTCACACAAGGTTGGCGCCGGTGACGAAACCTACAACGTGCTGACATGAGGAAAGTTTCCAACCGATTTCTCATACACAAATAGCAGTTGACCGGCGTTGTCTGGTGAAACGTTGTTGTAATGCCGCGTGTAAGGAGGAGAAATGCGTACCATCACGTTTCCGATTTTGGTAAAGGTCGCGTTGTAGCCTATCGCGATTGCGGTTTATCGTATCTCGACATTGCTGCTCGCGTTGGTCGACATTCAATGACTGTTAGCAGAACATGGAGTCGGTGGGTTCAGAAGGGTAAAACTAAACGCCGTGCTTGATCCCAACGGCCTCATATCACTAGCAGTCGAGATGACAGGCATCTAATCCGCATGGCTGTAACGGATCGTGCAGCCACGTCTCGATCCTTGAGTCAACATATGGGGACGTTTGCTAGACAACAACCATCTGCACGAACAGTTCGACGACGTTTCCAGCAGCATGGACTATCAGCTCGGAGATCATGGCTGCAGTTACCCTTAATGCTGCATCACAGACAGAAGAGCCTGCGGTGGTGTAATCAACGACGAACCTGGATGCACGAATGGCAAAACGTCATTCTTTCGTTGAATCCAGGTTTTGTTTACAGCATCGTGATGGTCGCATCCGTATTTGGCGACATCGCGGTGAACGCACATTGGAAGCGTGTATTCGTCATCGCCATATTGGAGTATCACCCGGCGCGATGGTATGGGGTGCCATTGGTTACACGTCTCGGTCACCTCTTGTTCGCATTGACGGCACTTTAAACAGTGGATGTTACGTTTCACATGTGTTACGACCCGTGGCTCTACCCTTCATTCGATCCCTGCGGAACCTTACGTTTCAGCAGGATAATGCACGACCGCATGTTGCAGGTCCTGTACAGGCCTTTCTGGATACAGAAAATGTTCGACTGCTGCCCTGGCCAGCACATTCTCCAGATCTCTCACCAACTGAAAACGTCTGGTCAATGGTGGCCGAGAAACCGGCTCGTCACAATACGCCAGTCACTACTCTGGATGAACTGTGGTATCGTGTTGAGGCTGCATGGGCAGCTGTACCTGTACACGCCATGCAAGCTCTGTTTGACTCAATGCCCAGGCGTAACAAGGCCGTTATTACGGCCAGCGGTGGCTGTTCGGGGTACTGATTTCTCAGGATCTATGCACCCAAATTGCGTGAAAATCTAATCACATGTCAGTTCTAGTATAATTTTTTTGTCCAATGAATACCAGTTTATCATCTGCACTTCTTCTTGGTGTAGCAATTTTAATGGCCAGTAGTGTATTTGTCCAATGAATACCCGTTTATCATCTGCATTTCTTCTTGGTGTTGCATATTTAATGGCAAGGAGTGTATATACATATATATTGTGTATGTTCTTTCAGGTATGTTTGCCAGACATACAAAAATTATCCTCTCCTATTCGCTGTAAGGCGACTGACAGTGTGTCCATATAGTTGTAGATAAACGTGTCACGACGGAGCAATAAACGTGTTATTCCTGGTGCATCTTCTGTTTTGACGATCGCTTGCAACGGGCGACGTTTCGAACTCTCCGCGGGTCTCCATCGTCAGGTGAGACGGCACGCAGAGCGCCGGCCGACGCGCCACCCGAGCCTCACTTGTCAATGCGGAGCGGCCCCCTCATTTGTCAGCGGGCACTTCCCGCCAATCCCCGATCAATGGCCGGCGACGGACGGTCGGCCGCGTGTCCGCCCCTCCACCGTGTAGCCGCAGCACCACGCTGACCGGCGTGGCGCTGTAGTGAATTGGCTGCCGCCTTTCTGTCGTCCGACCACTGCGCTCGCCTCTAATCTCTCACGTCTGGAATGAGACTCTGCACAGGTAGAGCCACAGTCGGAATCGTAGTCATCTGTCCTGCACGCGAGACACGCAGCTGCTTGAATCGAGAAGCAGCTTTCACACAACCACTGCCCTCCTGTATGATTGATAGCTGCAACACAGTGATACATCACGCGGGATCACGAGTGCTGTGCTGGTCTAGACTGGAGGATGTGACACGTGAAAAGCACACAAGTAACGTCGGTTAATATCTCAGCCCTGAGAAGTGTTGTGTGTGACTGATTGAACATTGTTCCATGGCTCACGTATCACCACCATCATTATTAGAAGCCGACCTCGCGGAAGATCAGTTTGGATTCCGTAGAAATGTTGGAACACGTGAGGCAATATTGACCCCACGGCTTATCTTAGATGCTAGATTAAGAAAAGGCAAACCTGCGTTTCTAGCATTTGTAGACATAGAGAAAGCTTTTGACAATGCTGACTGGAGTACTCTCTTCAAATTCTGAAGGTGACAGGGGTAAAATACAGGGAGCGAATGGGTATTTACAATTTGCACAGAAACCAGATGGCAGTTATAAGAGTCGAGGAGCATGAAAGGGAAGCAGTGGTTCGGAAGGGAGTAAGATAGGGTTGTAGCCTCTCCCCGATGTTATTTGATCTGCATATTGAGCAAGCAGTAAATGAAACAAAAGATAAATTCGGAGTCGGTATTAAAATCCATGGAGAACAAATAAAAATTTTAAGGTTCGCTGATGACATTGTAATTCTGTCAGAGACAGCAAAGGACTTGGAAGAGCAGTTGATCAGAATGGACAGCGTCTTGAAAGAAGGATATAAGATGAACATCAACAAAAGCAAAACGAAGATAATGGAATGTAGTCGAACTAAGTCGGCTGATGCTGAGGGAATTAGACTAGGAAATGAGACACTTAAGGTAGTGGAAGAGTTTTACTATTTCGGGGGAAAAACAACTGATGATGGTCGAAGTAGAGAGGATATAAAATGTAGACTGGCAATGGCAAAGAAAGTGTTTCTGAAGAAGAGAAATTTGTTAACGTCGAGTATAGATTTAAGTGTCAGAAAGTCGTTTCTCAAAGTATTTATATGGAGTGTAGCCATGTATGGAAGTGAAACATGGACGATAAATAGTTTAGACAAGAAGAGACTAGAAGTTTTCGAAATGTGGTGCTACAGAAGAATGCTGAAGATTAGATGGGTAGACCACATAACTAATGAGGAGGTATTGAATAGAATTGGGGAGAAGAGGAGTTTGTGGCACAACTTGACTACAAGAGGGGATCGGTTGGTAGGGCATATTGTGAGGCATCAAGGGATCACCAATTTAGTATTGAAGGGCAGTGTGGAGGGTAAAAATCGTAGAGGGAAACCATGAGATGAATACACTAAGCAGATTCAGAAGGATGTAGGCTGCAGTAGGTACTGGGAGATGAAGAAGCTTGCACAGGATAGAGTAGCATGGAGAGCTGCATCAAACCAGTCTCTGTACTGAAGACCACAAGAACAACAACTCATTGCTGAATTTTGTCACCTCGTATCTTCATTCATTTCTTAAGTAATTGAATCTTTGACTAGACGTCTCCATCCACAGCGACCTTTAGCTTTCCTAAAAAGAAAAGGCGCACCCTGAATGAATTATCTGAATGCGACGGAAATCGATATATGTGATCTACACGTACAGACAAACAAATTACTATAATTTGAGAAGAATTTGACTGTTTATTCAAGAGAAAGAGCTTGAGCAATTGAGCAAGCCAATAACGTGTCAGTCCATCTCTGGTTCTTATCCAGGCAGTTATTCAGATTGGCATCGATTGGTAGAACTGGGTGTCCTCCCGAGGGACGTTGTGCCAGATTCTGTCCTACTGACGCGTTAGATCATCAGAATCTCTAGGTGGCAAGATGGTTGGAAGGTCGTGCCCATAATGCTCCAAGCCTTCTCAACTGGGAACAGATCTGCCCAAGGTATGTTGTGACAAGCACGAAGACAAGCAGTAGACACTCTCGCCGCGTACGGGCGGGCATTATCTTGCTGAAACGTAATCCCAGCGATGGCTTGCCCTGAAGGGCAACAAAATGGGACAAAGAATATCGTCGATGTACTGCTCTGCTGTAAGGGTGGTGCAGATGACAACCAGAGAGGTCATAGGCAGCCAAGACCATCGCTCCTGGTTGAGCCAAATTGTGGGCGACAGTCAAGATGGTATTCTACTGCTGTCTGGGGTGTCTCCAGAAACGTGTTCGCCAGTCATAGGGACTCAATTGAAACGGGTCTCATCACTGAAGACAATTCTACTCACCCAATGAGATCGGGCTAAAGACGGGCTGAAGACGTATCTAAATGCGGCCCAGACGGTGGTGAGATATCAACCTAACTGTCGCCCATCTTACGGCCCATCAACCAGGAGTCATGATCTAGGGTGCACTCCAACCACCTCTGAATCTGGCGATCCGACGTGCCAGTTGTACAGAATTTGGCATGATATCTCTCAGGAAGACATCTAACAACTCTGTCAATCTGTGCCAAGCCGAGAAACTGCTTGTGCAAGACCCAGAGGTGGACCACTGACTTGCCCACTTTATGAAGCTCTTTCTTTGAATAAGTCACCTAGTTGTTCTGAAACTGTAATTACTTATTTGTTGCTAGGTTGGTTTGTGGGACTGAAGGGACCCGACTACAGGGGTCATCGGTCCATTTTTCCACGAACTTGAAGCACCCACAAAAAATAAAAACAAACAATGGAAATGAAAAGAGACGACACAGGACAAGAAAGACACAGACAGAGACCAGAAAAAAGGAATTAAAATCACACCGAGTGTGACAGTGGTTGGCTGACCATAGAATCCAAAAAGGAAAAGCCAACCACCAAGAAACGCACTAAACACCCCAGTCTAAAATCGTAGGCCAAAGGCGAGACTCTACACCAAAAAAAAGGCGCGCAGTCCGGAACCGCGCGACTGCTACGGTCGCAGGTTCGAATCCTGCCTCGGGCATGGATGTGTGTGATGTCCTTAGGTTTAAGTAGTTCTAAGTTCTAGGGGACTTATGACCACAGATGTTAAGTCCCATAGTGCTCAGAGCCATTTGAACCAACCAACAAGATGTGGACCACCGTCAAAGCTGACCCGCAGCGACATAAAGGTGGGTCCTCGCGGCGCAACAAATAGCTGTGCGTCATCCAGGTGTGGCCAATGAGCAGCCGGCAGAGGACAACAGAGTCCTTGCGAGAGACCCGCGAGGAGGAGCGCCACACACTGGTAGCCTCCTTGATGGCCCAAAGTTCGTTGGGTGAAGGAAGGGCGCGCCATTCTTCACCCCAGGTGCGAAGTAGCTTCTGCCGCAAAACTGACCTGAGGTCACTCTCCGAAAGGCCAATCTCCAAGGCTGGTGCACCGATAGCCTGTTTGGCCACCGCATCAACACGTTCATTTCCCGGGATGCCTACATGACCCGGGTTCCACACAAAGACCACAGAGTGGCCGCAATGGGCAAGAGTATGGAGGAGCTCCTGGATAGCCATCACCAGACGAGAGCGAGGGAAACTCTGGTCGATACCTCGTAAACCGCTCAGGGGAGTCACTACAGATAACGGACTCACCAGAGCAGGAGTGAGTGGATGTGCTCTAGGGCGCGTGAGATGGCGACCAGCTCGGCAGTGAAAACACTGCAATCAGCCAGCAATGAGTGTTGTTCATAATGATCCCCTAGAGTAAGAGCATAACCGACACGACCGGCAACCATCGAACCGTCTGTATAGACAACGTCAGAGCCTTGAAACGAGGCAAGGATTGAGAGAAAGCAGCGTCGGAGGGCCTCAGGGGGAACTGAGTCCTTCGGGCCCTGTGCCAAATCGAGCCGAAGACATGGGTGGGGCACACACCACGGGGGTATACGCAGAGGGGCCCGGAAAAGAGGTGGAAGAGGGAAAACCTCAAGTGCAGAGAGAAGAGCTCTGACGCGAACCGCGAAAGTACACCCTGACCGGGGCCGCCGTTCCGGAAGATGGACGACTGACGTGTACGTCACATGTACTGATTTCTGTCCCATTAGGATAATTCCTTCGTGGGGTGCCACAGTTTCTGTTTTTTACAGCGTATAATGTGAAGAGGTAGGCCGGTAATGGTCTTCATTTGATCCAGCTATCTACTTACTACCCTCCCTTTGGTCTTCTGCCGTAGAGTTTGCCTTGCAAGATGGTCCTTTCCAACTTATTTCCTTCTCTCCTCAAAATGTGCCCAAGGACCCGGAACTATCTTTGACTGCAACAGCAAGATAAATTTCTTGTGCTGCTGAGGTCTCCTGTAATGGAACCATTGGTCCTTCTTTCTGTCCACGGCATGCGTAACATCTTCTGTCGGGACCGCACCTCGAAGGCTTTCGTCACTACCTTTCGCGGTGCAGTTCTTGCAGCTGGACAACACACGAACACCAAAGATTCCACTAAGCGCCTCTTCGTTGTATTAGATACAGACTGGTTCTGCCAGATCTAACAAAGTGAGTTCAACCATTACGGCTCGGCCAAGGACGATTCGTCGTTTTATTTCTTTATCATACTTTCCTGTGTCACTGATCGGACATTCTAGATACACTCAACCTTTCACTGCCTTGAGAGTTGGATTTCATCTAAGTGGTTCAGATGGCTCTGAGCACTATGGGACCTAACTGCTGAGGTCATCAGTCCCCTAGAACTTAGAACTACTTAAACCAAACTAACCTAAGGACATCACACACATCCATGCCCGAGGCAGGATTCGAACCTGCGACCGGAGTGGTCGTGCGGTTCCAGACTGTAGCGCCTAGAACCGCTCGGCCACTCCGGCCGGCGATTTCATCTAAATCTTCTTCATTAATAACGATTACTTCGATCATTTTCGTGTTTCTCTCTTCACAGAAATTTAATCTAATACTCTTCACCCCAGAGAACACATCACCTGGTTCTTTCTCAGTTTCTGAGGTAAGGATATCATCATCATCATCATCATCGTTGAAATTCCACCACCCCAGCATCTAGTAGGTCCCCGATGAGGTACTCTGTACAGTTGTTATAGAGAGAGATGACAGTACATAGCCCTGTCTGACGCCGTTTGTCACATTGAAAAACTCCGAGTATTCACCATACACCTTAATGGTTCCAATAGGACTTGCAAAAACCTTTTGCTAGTGATACTATATGTTTTGGAACCCCAAAGTCATTGGGCACGTGCCACAGTTTGTCCCACATGACACATATACTCTAGGAAACAAATTAAAGCAGCCCGGGTTCCCGGGTTCGATTCCCGGCGGGATCAGGGATTTTCTCTGCCTCGTGATGGCTGGGTGTTGTGTGCTGTCCTTAGGTTAGTTAGGTTTAAGTAGTTTTAAGTTCTAGGGGACTTATAACCACAGCAGTTGAGTCCCATAGTGCTCAGAGCCATTTGAACCATTTATTTTTTGAAATTAAAGCAGGGACAAAGAATTCGCGACGTTTTTCGGTTATCTGTCTTAAATCCATAATTTCTCGATTGCCTCCCGAATGTCTTTCACAAAGCCTGCTTGTTCGGTAGAAATCTCAAATTGGAATAATTTCTGTAGCCTTTCGTCTACACGTGCGTCGACATCTACATGATTACTCTGAATTCAGAATAAAGTGCATGGCACAGGCTACATCGGACCACCTTCAAACTAGTTCTGTACTACTGCTATCTCGAACATCGCGCGGGAAAAATCAGCACTTAAATCTTACCGCGCCATCTCTTATTTCTGTTATTTTATTACGATGATAATTTCGGCCCTGTAGGTGGACGTCAAAAATACTTTCGCATTCGGTGGAGAAAGTTGGTGATTGAAATTTCGTGAGAAGATTACTCCGCAACGAAAAACTCCTTTGTTTTAATGATGTCCACCCCAAATCCCGTATCATGTCAGTGACACTCTCTCCCCTATTTCGCGATAATAGAAGACGCGCTGCCCTTCTTTGAACTTTCTCGATGCACTCCGTTAATACTATCTGGTAAGGATCCCATACCGCGCAGCAGTATTCTAGAAGAGGACGGACAAGCGTAGTGTAGGCAGTCGCTTTAGTGGATGTGTTGCATCTTCTAAGCGTTCTTCCAATAAAACATAGTCTTTGGTTCGTCTTCCCCACAATATTGTCTATGTGTTCTTTCCAACTTAAGTTGTTCTCAGTTGTAATTCCTAGGTATTTAGTTGAATTTACGGCCTTTAGATTTGACTGATGCATCGTGTAACCGAAGTTTAACGGATTCCTTTTAGCACTCATGTAGACGACCTCTTACTTTTCATTACTGAGGATAAACTGCCAATTTTTACACCATGTAGGTACCTTTTCTAAATCTTTTTGCAATTTTTTTATCTTCTGATGACTTTCTTAAACGATAAACGACTGTATCATCTGCAAACAATCTAAGACAGCCGCTCACATTGCCTCCTAAATTCGGTTACATAAACAGGGAACAGCAGAGGGCCTACGACAACACCTCGTGGAACGGCAGAAGTCACTTCTGTGGTGTCACCGCCAGACACCACACTTGCTAGGTGGTAACCTTTAAATCGGCCGCGGTCCGTTAGTATACGTCGGACCCGCGTGTCGCCACTGTCAGTGATTGCAGACCGAGCGCCGCCACACGGCAGGTCTAGAGAGACAGACTAGCACTCGCCCCAGTTGTACAGCCGACTTTGCTAGAGATGGATCACTGACAAATACGCTCTCATTTGCCGAGACGATAGTTAGCATAGCCTTCAGCTACGTCATTTGCTACGACCTAGCAAGGCGCCATTACCAGTTTATATTGAGATTGTAATTATGTATCATCAAGAGCGATGTTCTCCAATTATGTATTAAAGTTAAGTATTACATCAACTACGTACTTTATTTATTAGACTCAACTCCTTTAATTGTTCCAGACCTCACGCCAGTCTGCGTGAGCTTAAACGCGTGCATTTCGGCCTCCTCTAGCAACACGGTGGTGGCTCTTCTGCCAACACATCAATTTCTGTTTTACCCGATGACTTTCCGTCCGTTACTACAAACTGTGGCCTCCATTACAGGAAATCACGAATCCATTCGCATAACTAAGACGATATTGCATAAGCATGCAATTTCGCTGCAAACTGCTTGTGTGGTACAGTGTCAAAAGCCTTCTGGAAATCTAGAAGTACGGAATCAATTTGAAATTCCTTGTCGACAGCACTCGACACTCGGTATAAGTAAAGAGCTAGTTGTGTTTCACAAGAATGTTGTTTTCTAAATTCGTGTTGACTGCGTGTCAATAAATCCTCGAGGTAATTCATAATGTTCGAACACAAGCCTTTATATAGCCGACCTGCGACTCGTAACTGGTGAGCGTTTCATCGAGATATATTAATTAAGAGTAACACGTCAAGAGAGAGTTTCTGAATACCAGCGTATCTCTGTTGGAAGGAAATAGAAAAGGTGAAGAAGGCAACATTTGTTACTGTAAATGCGTAATCTTAGCTCATCATCATCATCATCATCATCATCATTTAAGACTGATTATGCCTTTCAGCGTTCAGTCTGGAGCATAGCCCCCCTTATACAGTTCCTCCATGATCCCCTATTCAGTGCTAACATTGGTGCCTCTTCTGATGTTAAATCATTCTTAACCGAATCCAGGTACCTTCTCCTCGGTCTGCCCCGACTCCTCCTACCCTCTACTGCTGAATCCATGAGTCTCTTGGGTAACCTTGCTTCTCCCATGCGTGTAACATGACCCCACCATCTAAGCCTGTTCGCCCTGACTGCTACATCTATAGAGTTCATTCCCAGCTTTTCTTTGATTTCCTCATTGTGGACACCCTCCTGCCATTGTTCCCATCTACTAGTACCTGCAATCATCCTAGCTACTTTCATATCCGTAACCTCAACCTTGTTGATAAGGTAACCTGAATCCACCCAGCTTTCACTCCCATACAACAAAGTTGGTCGAAAGATTGAACGGTGCACAGATAACTCAGTCTTGGTACTGACTTCCTTCTTGCAGAAGAGAGTAGATCGTAACTGAGCGCTCACTGCATTAGCTTTGCTACACCTCGCGTCCAGTTCTTTCACTATGTTGCCATCCTGTGAGAATATGCATTCTAAGTACTTGAAACCGTCCACCTGTTCTAACTTTGTTCCTCCTATTTGGCACTCAATCCGTTTATATTTCTTTCCCACTGACATTACTTTCGTTTTGGAGATGCTAATCTTCATACCATAGTCCTTACATTTCTGATCTAGCTCTGAAATATTACTTTGCAAACTTCCAATCGAATCTGCCATCACAACTAAGTCATCCGCATATAGCTAAATCCAAAAATTGGAAAATAAAATTCTAATGAAGAAAGAGAAGGATATGTCGGTGAGTACGCCTAAATGTAGAAAGAAGGAAGAATAGAACCAGTACCCAAGATAAGGAAGTGAGAAAGGAAGAGAAAGATCAAGAATGTTCAGACCAAGGCTGGACCAACCACTCCAGAGTCCCCCCCTGCGTGGGACTTCACCGGTGGGCTGAAAGATAGAGGAGTTCGTCACCCCCACAGAATGGACGCTGTCAGCTTCATCCCCACAGGCCCTGAAAAGTAGACTCAACATTCAGCCATTGCAGGGCAATGTGGGTTAATCATTTTCTGTGAGGAATCGTCCTAGAATTAAAAAAAGAAAATGCTACACTTGAAGTACAGGGCTATTACAAATGATTGAAGCGATTTCATAAATTCACTGTAGCTCCATTCATTGACATATGGTCACGACACACTACAGATACGTAGAAAAACTCATAAAGTTTTGTTCGGATGAAGCCGCACTTCAGGTTTCTGCCGCCAGAGCGCTCGAGAGCGCAGTGAGACAAAATGGCGACAGGACCCGAGATACCGTATGTCGTGCTTGAAATGCACTCACATCAAGCAATCATAACAGTGCAACGACACTTCAGGACCAAGTTCAACAAAGATCCACCAACTGCTAACTCCATTCGGCGATGGTATGCGCAGTTTAAAGCTTCTGGATGCCTCTGTAAGGGGAAATCAACGGGTCGGCCTGCAGTGAGCGAAGAAACGGTTGAACGCGTGCGGGCAAGTTTCACGCGTAGCCCGCGGAAGTCGACGAATAAAGCAAGCAGGGAGCTAAACGTACCACAGCCGACGGTTTGGAAAATCTAACGGAAAAGGCTAAAGCAGAAGCCTTACCGTTTACAATTGCTTTAAGCCGTGACACCCGATGACACAGTCAAACGCTTTGAATTTTCGGCGCGGTTGCAACAGCTCATGGAAGAGGATGCGTTCAGTGCGAAACTTGTTTTCAGTGATGAAGCAACATATTTTCTTAATGGTGAAGTGAACAGACACAATGTGCGAATCTGGGCGGTAGAGAATCCTCACGCATTCGTGCAGCAAATTCGCAATTCACCAAAAGTTAACGTGTTTTGTGCAATCTCACGGTTTAAAGTTTACGGCCCCTTTTTCTTCTGCGAAAAAAAACGTTACAGGACACGTGTATCTGGACATGCTGGAAAATTGGCTCATGCCACAACTGGAGACCGACAGCGCCGACTTCATCTTTCAACAGGATGGTGTTCCACCGCAGTTCCATCATGATGTTTGGGATTTCTTAAACAGGAGATTGGAAAACCGATGGATCGGTCGTGGTGG
The DNA here is from genome assembly GCF_023864275.1 of Schistocerca cancellata. Lineage (NCBI taxonomy): Eukaryota > Metazoa > Arthropoda > Insecta > Orthoptera > Acrididae > Schistocerca > Schistocerca cancellata. Next base: position 133,275,724 of record NC_064637.1, read on the forward strand.
AGATCATGATCAGCAATTCATGTCACGGCCTCCACGCTCTCCCGACTTAACCCCATGCGATTTCTTTCTGTGGGGTTATGTGAAAGATTCAGTGTTTAAACCTCCTCTACCAAGAAACGTGCCAGAACTGCGAGCTCGCATCAACGATGCTTTCGAACTCATTGATGGTGACATGCTGCGCCGAGTGCGGGAGGAACTTGATTATCGGCTTGATGTCTGCCGAATCACTAAAGGGGCACATAGCGAACATTTGTGAATGCCTAAAAAAACTTTTTGAGTTTTTGTATGTGTGTGCAAAGCATTGTGAAAATATCTCAAATAATAAAGTTATTGTAGAGCTGTGAAATGGCTTCAATCATTTGTAATAACCCTGTATATCAGCTACAGATACATCTCTGTTGTGTGGACGTAAATGCCTTTATATACCATCACACGTTTATGTTGCTTAAATGTTGATCACATTTGATGAAAAGATGGCTGATAAATTATCCTAGAAACCATCCGGATACCTACTAAATAGTGTATCTTTTTAGCTGTGAATGAACACTGTCTTGATCTTTCAAACAAGAAGGCGAAAGTGTGTGGTTCAAATACCTTTAGACTTTGATCTCTTTACCACGAATTCATGTTACAAGAATGATGGGAAATACAGTACAAAAACATAATGCTGCATGTAAGAGCGAACGTCTAAGCGGGTACATTGTACAGTGGTTCTGTTGTAGGAAAATTTACAGATGTAAAAAGGGCGTGAAGCACACTGTCAGTGGAATCGAAGTTACATTCGTTGGTTCAAGAATAGCAAATGGTAGCATTTCGCCTACGAGAAATGATCCTTCTGGCTGCAGTAGTTCCACTTAAGAAAACAGCGCAGGCTACATTCTCTTGTGGGATTCAAAAGGCATTCTGAATAACACAGTGGTCAGCTGAAAACAACGATTAAACGTAAATACACAGATTACAGTTTAAAATGGTGTCCTCCACATAATGGCACTTTTGTTGGTGTTTTAATCACTGTTTATAATTATTTGATTGAAATAGGCTAACAAGTAGCAGACAATATGAGTGACATTTACAAATACAAATAACTACTTTTCCTAAAATTTAAAGGTCTCTTAACAGTTTACCAGCGTATGCATTTGAAGTGCGATGCGGGTTCACTGGTTGTCTCGACATCAAACTACCACTGTGACGAATGTAAAGTGATTAATATTTTACTGTGACTATAAATTAATTCAGAATTAATTAAAATGTACCCTTTCATTTACCTCCTACTGCCCGTACTGCAGTCTTTTGTCAGCGTGCGTTGTTTGTAATACCACAGTCGTTATGATTTGTGATGTCATGAAAATGATTCAACACCGCGTATCATGCAGTAGCTGAGCGCCAGATGGTCCGATCGCGAATGCTCTGCACAATTATTTTTAATTTTTTTCTTTAATGGGGCTTTTATGTTATTCGCAAACACCGTCTAAATTATTGACGCTGATTAAGACCACAGAACCATGGTCTTCTCCGAGTGTACTTCTGACCGAAAAGCGATTCTGGCAGCCGAAGTGGGAGGTTTTCGTTAATCCGGCCTTTTGAGTTATTGTGCAAGAACAAATAAACTTCCAGAATGAGATTTTCACTCTGCAGCGGAGTGTGCGCTGATATGAAACTTCCTGGCAGATTAAAACTGTGTGCCCGACCGAGACTCGAACTCGGGACCTTTGCCTTTCGCCGGCAAGTGCTCTACCATCTGAGCTACCGAAGCACGACTCACGCCCGGTACTCACAGCTTTACTTCTGCCAGTATCTCGTCTCCTACCTTCCAAACTTTACAGAAGCTCTCCTGCGAACCTTGCAGAACTCGCACTCCTGAAAGAAAGGATATTGCGGAGACATGGCTTAGCCACAGCCTGGGGGATGTTTCCAGAATGAGATTTTCACTCTGCAGGATCGCAGGAGAGCTTATGTAAAGTTTGGAAGGTAGGAGCCGAGATACTGGTAGAAGTAAAGCTGTGAGACTGGGCGTGAGTCGTGCTTTGGTAGCTCAGATGGTAGAGCACTTGCGCGCGAAAGGCAAAGGTCCCGAGTTCGAGTCTCGGTCGAGCACACAGTTTTAATCTGCCAGGAAGTTTCATATCAGCGCACACTCCGCTGCAGAGTGAAAATCTCGTTCTGGAAACATCCCCCAGGCTGTGGCTAAGCCATGTCTCTGCAATATCCTTTCTTTCAGGAGTGCTAGTTCTGCAAGGTTCGCAGGAGAGCTTCTGTAAAGTTTGGAAGGTAGGAGACGAGGTACTGGCAGAAGTAAAGCTGTGAGACCGGGCGTGAGTCGTGCTTCGGTAGCTCAGATGGTAGAGCACTTGCCCGCGAAAGGCAAAGGTCCCGAGTTCGAGTCTCGGTCGGGCACACAGTTTTAATCTGCCAGGAAGTTTTTACAAATAAACTTATAGGTCGGGAAACTACAGGTGAAAAGCTTATTATAGTGTGAACAACGATCAAACAATTTAAAATCAGAGATTGTAAAATGGTCTGCATTCAAATTGAGTGAAAGTCCAAATCGAGAATAGCTGTTTATTGTGTTTCCAATGTATGACGACCGGTTTCTTAACCTGGAGGTATATCTTCACGTCATACACTCAAACGCCAAAGAAACTGGTATAGGCAATCGTATTCAAATACAGAGCTATGTAAATACGAAGAATGCGGTGTTGCAGTCGGCAACGCTTATGTAAGAGAATAAGTGTCTGGTGCAGTTGCTAGATCTGTTACTGCTGCTATAATGGCTGGTTATCAAGACGTAAATGAGTTTCAACGTGGTGTTATAGTCGGCGCACGAGTGATGGGACACAGCATCTCCGAAGTGGCGATGAACTGGAGATTTTCCGTACGACCATTTCACGAGTCTACCGTGAATATCAGGAATCCGGTAAAACATCAAATCTTCGACATCGCTGCGGCCGGAATAACATCCTGCAACAACGGGACCAACGCCGACTGCAGAGAATCGTTCAACGTGACGGAAGTGAAACCCTTCCGCAAACTGCTGCAGATTTCAGTGCTGGACCATCAACAAGTGTCAGTGTGCGAACCATTCGACGAAACATCATCGATATGGGCTTTCGCTGCCGAAGGCCCAATCTTGTATCCTTGATGACTGCACGCCTTACGCCTCGCCTGGACTCGTCAACACCGACATTGGACTGTTGATGGCTGGAAACGTGTTGCATGATCGGACGAGTCTCCTTTCAAATCAAACGGATGAAGGTGTACGGGTATGGGACAATGTTATGAATCAATGGAACCTGCATGTTAGCAGGGGACTGTTGAAACCGGTGGAGGCTCCATAATGGTGTGGGACGTGTGCAGTTGGAGTTACACGACTGGATACGACTCTGACAGGTGACACTTACGTAACCATCATCTGCATCCATTCATGTCGATGGATGCAGGAGTCACCTGTCAGAGTCGTATCTCGACGTATCATGGGTCCCATATCACTCCAACTGCACGCGCCCCACACCATTACAGAGTCTCCGGCAGTTTCAAGCTCTTGACATGCAGGGTGCATGGTCTCCATACCGCCGGCCGGAGTGGCCGTGTGGTTCTAGGCGCTACAGTCTGGATCCGAGCGACAGCTACGGTCGCAGGTTCGAATCCTGCCTCGGGCATGGATGTGTGTGATGTCCTTAGCTTAGTTAAGTTAAATTAGTTCTAAGATCTAGGCGACTGATGACCTCAGAAGTTAAGTGGCATAGTGCTCAGAGCCATTTGAACCATTTATTTGGTCTCCATACCCGTACAGGTCCATCCGCTCGATACAATTTGAAACGAGACTCGTTCGTCCAGGCAACATGTTTCCAGTCATCAACAGTTCGGTGTCGGTGTTGACGGGGCCTAGGCGAGGAGTAAAACTTCGTGTCGTGAAGTGATCAAGGGTACACGAGTCGGCTTTCGGCTCCGAAAACCCATATCGATGATGTTTCGTTGAATGGTTCGCACGCTGACTCTTGTCGATGGCCCAGCGCTGAAATCTGCAGCAGTCTGCGGAAGGGCTGCACTTCTGCCACGCTGAACGATTCTCTTCTTGCAGGATGTTTTTCCGGCCGTGTGGACGTCGGAGATTTGGTGTTCTACCGGATTCCTGATATTCACGGTACACTCGTGAAATGGTCGTACGGGAAAATCCGTGCTTCATAGCTATCCCGGAAATGCTGTGTCCCATCGCTCGTGCACCGACTATAACACCACGTTCAAACTCACTGAAATCTTGATTACTGTAATAGCAGAAACGGATCTAATAACTGCGCCAGATACTTGTTGTCTTATATAGACGTTGCTGATCTCAGCGCCATTTTCTGCCTGTTTACATCTCTCTGTATTTGAATACACATGCCTATACCAGTTTCTTTAGCGGTTCAGTGCAAATTTTTTAAGACAGTATTTACAGATTTTCAGTCAGAAAAGTTTTATATATACACTCCTGGAAATTGAAATAAGAACACCGCGAATTCATTGTCCCAGGAAGGGGAAACTTTATTGACACATTCCTGGGGTCAGATACATCACATGATCACACTGACAGAACCACAGCCACATAGACACAGGCAACAGAGCATGCACAATGTCGGCACTAGTACAGTGTATATCCACCTTTCGCAGCAATGCAGGCTGCTATTCTCCCACGGAGACGATCGTAGAGATGCTGGATGTAGTCCTGTGGAACGGCTTGCCATGCCATTTCCACCTGGCGCCTCAGTTGGACCAGCGTTCGTGCTGGACGTGCAGACCGCGTGAGACGACGCTTCATCCAGTCCCAAACATGCTCAATGGGGGACAGATCCGGAGATCTTGCTGGCCAGGGTAGTTGACTTACACCTTCTAGAGCACGTTGGGTGACACGGGATACATGCGGACGTGCATTGTCCTGTTGGAACAGCAAGTTCCCTTGCCGGTCTAGGAATGGTAGAACGATGGGTTCGATGACGGTTTGGATGTACCGTGCACTATTCAGTGTCCCCTCGATGATCACCAGTGGTGTACGGCCAGTGTAGGAGATCGCTCCCCACACCATGATGCCGGGTGTTGGCCCTGTGTGCCTCGGTCGTATGCAGTCCTGATTGTGGCGCTCACCTGCACGGCGCCAAACACGCATACGACCATCATTGGCACCAAGGCAGAAGCGACTCTCATCGCTGAAGACGACACGTCTCCATTCGTCCCTCCATTCACGCCTGTCGCGACGCCACTGGAGGCGGGCTGCACGATGTTGGGGCGTGAGCGGAAGACGGCCTAACGGTGTGCGGGACCGTAGCCCAGCTTCATGGAGACGGTTGCGAATGGTCCTCGCCGATACCCCAGGAGCAACAGTGTCCGTAATTTTCTGGGAAGTGGCGGTGCGGTCCCCTACGGCACTGCGTAGGATCCTACGGTCTTGGCGTGCATCCGTGCGTCGCTGCGGTCCGGTCCCAGGTCGACGGGCACGTGCACCTTCCGCCGACCACTGGCGACAACATCGATGTACTGTGGAGACCTCACGCCCCACGTGTTGAGCAATTCGGCGGTACGTCCACCCGGCCTCCCGCATGCCCACTATACGCCCTCGCTCAAAGTCCGTCAACTGCACATACGGTTCACGTCCACGCTGTCGCGGCATGCTACCAGTGTTAAAGACTGCGATGGAGCTCCGTATGCCACGGCAAACTGGCTGACACTGACGGCGGCGGTGCACAAATGCTGCGCAGCTAGCGCCATTCGACGGCCAACACCGCGGTTCCTGGTGTGTCCGCTGTGCCGTGCGTGTGATCATTGCTTGTACAGCCCTCTCGCAGTGTCCGGAGCAAGTATGGTGGGTCTGACACACCGGTGTCAATGTGTTCTTTTTTCCATTTCCAGGAGTGTATATACCTTGTTACCACATGCTGTGGTTTTCCTGTGTTTTGTGTTTTTTATTGCACCTGTTCTCCTTCAGAGTTTATCTGCGATCATATAGATTTAAGAATATTTATTACGAAAGTTTGAGATTGGGAATGTTAGGGTTATGTTTTGCATTGACTAATTCTATGTGGAAGTGTGTGTGTGTGTGTGTGTGTAATTCATTTATTATTCGTTTTTCTTCTGCTATGGCTTTTCGTATTTCTTAGCTTTCTTCAGATATTAGTTTCTGTGGGAGGCAGTTGCTGTATTTCAGAATTTTTAAGTCGGTGTTGATGTCTTTCGGGCTGTGTTTCATGTCCGTAAGGTTTGCAGCTACTGTGGAATGACTGCTGTCACATTTTAATGCTAAGAGCAACCAGTACGAATATAGACAAACACAACACGTCTGGTGCATAACAACTAGCATTCCAGGACAGCAGATCTATTTATATAGGACAGACAAGAGGAAATTTTAATACCAGATACACAGAACACATAGGAGCTGTTATTCCAGATTTGCTGAACACCTGCAGAAGAGAAGTTAAAATTGCGGTTTGCTCAAGGCGAATCCAGTCCAAAAACAAATCTTCTCAATGAAATCTTTATTTTTTATATAAATACAAGATGTTGCTAAACATGGTTTTCAAAAATTTCGTCTGATTTTACTTCAAATTTTTGCGTGACATTATAACAAACGTTCAGACGGTCACAGATTTCATATTTTTTAAAGAACAGTGTATAGATTTTTCTGTCAAACGGACTGGGGACTGTAGTGGTTGGTGTTACAGCTGCACCTTTTTTTAGATTGAAGTCAGCTGATAGGTATACCTGCTTAAAGGAAGTCCCTCTAACTAAGGACTCACCTTCAGAGGACGTCATGTTTCCAAGTAGAGTAGGAATTAGTATATTTCATCAAAATATAGGAGGTATTAGAGATAAAGTTAGTGAACTCCTTATATATGTTGACTCTGAAATTATTGGTATATCGGAGCACCACTTAAATAATTCGACAGTTCAGAGGCTTTCTTTACCAGGATACAGATTAGCTGGCTGTTTTTCAAGGAGTTCCATGCAGGGTGTGGGAGCGGCCATTTACGTAAAAAACAGTACTCCATTTGAGTCCATAGACGTATCTCCGCACTGCACTGAACAGATATTTGAATGTTGTGCAGGGGCAGCTGAATTTAGTGAAACTGACTTCAGAGCATTTCTGCTAAAGCTAGAGGGTTCTTGATTCAATTTATAGGAAGTACCAGAAATTAGTTATATGTGGTTAGTTCAATATAAATTTTGTTCATGATGGTGCAAGAAAATGGATGTTGGTAGAGCTCACAAATTCATATGATCTGATGCAGACTGTTTTTTCCAAGTAGGGTGCAGGGGAACTGTAGCACAGCCATAGACAATATTTTTATATAGTCTTCATTACTAAATGGGCATTCTGTTATTAAAAAGGTGAATGGCCTTTCAGACCATGATGCACAAATTTTAACACTAAAAGGCTTCTGTACTCAAACAAATGTCACATATAATTACAAAATATATAGGAAAGTTAATCCAACAGCAGTAGAGTGTTCTTTAAATCTCGTCAAGGAACAGGAGTGGCAGGATGTTTATAGTGCCGATAACATAGATCACAACTATAATGCTTTCCTTAACATATTCCTACTGATTTTTGAGAGTTGCCTTTCATTAGAACGTTCTAAATGGGGTATTAGAAGTGAAAGCCAGCCTGAGTGGCTGACTAGTGGGATAAGGATATCATGTAGAACAAAGCGGGAATTATACAAAATGTTAGAAGTAGTCACAATCAAGCTACAGTAGCCCATTACAAACAGTACTGTAAGGAGCTTAAAAATGTTATTAGGAAGGCAAAGAGTATGTGGCACGCAAATAGAATAGAATAGCTAATTCACAGGATAAAATTAAAACCAGATGGTCAGTTGTGAAGGAAGTGTCTGATCAGCACAAGGTCAACGGTATAAAGTCAGTTCGTAGTAAGAATATTTCTGTTACTTATAAATCAGATTTATGTACAGTAAGGACTCACATGGATATGATGGAGTGCATAGCAGAATATTGAAGTACTGTGCTGCACATGTTAGCTCTGTACTTAACCATATTTGTAGTTTTTCCTTTAGGAATGGTCAGTTTCCTGAACGATTAAAGTACTCAGTAGTCAAGCCACTTTATAAAAAGGGGAAGGTATAACGCAGATAATTTTGAATCTATTACTATGTCATCAGTGTTTGCTAAAGTTATTGAAAAAGATTTGTTTGTAAGGATAATTGATCATTTTACAACACACGATTTGCTATCAAATGTACAGTTAGGCTTTAGAAGTGGTTTAACAACCGAAAATGCCATATTCTCTTTTCTCTGTGAGGTACTGGATGGGTTAAACAAAAGGTCCCGAACGCTAGGCATATTTTTTGTTTTAACTAAGGCGTTTTATTGTGTTGGTCACACAATATTGCTCCAGAAATTGGACCATTATGGAATACGGGGAGTAGCTGACAACTGGTTCACCTCTTACTTTAGCAACAGACAGCAAAATGTCATTATTCAGAGTGTTGAGAATGGCTGTGATGTGAGGTCTGAGTGGGGTATGATCAAGCGGGGGTTGCCCCAGAGATCAGTGTTGGGGCCACTCCTGTTCCTTATTTATATAAATGATACGTCCTCTAATATTACAGGTAACTCTAAAATATTTCTGTTTGCCGATGACACTAGCTTGGTAGTAAAGGATGTGTGCAACATTGGTTCGGTTACCAATAGTGCAGTTCATGACATAAGTTCTTGGCTTGTAGAAAACAAACTAACGCTAAATGACTCAGACCATTTTTACAGTTTCTAACTTACAATTCAACAAAAGCCGACGTTTTAATTTCACTGAATGGGCATATGATTTGTTAATCTGAACAGTTCAAATTTCTACGTGTTCAGATAAATAGTAAACTTTTCTGGAAAAGCCATGTTATGGATCTTGTTCAGAGACTTAATGCTGCCATTTTTACTATTCGAACGGTATCTGAAGTAAGAGATCGTTCGACGCAAAAATTAGTCTACTTTCCTTATTTTCATTTGCTTATGTCGTATGGTATTATATTTGGGGGTAACTCTTCCCATTCTCAAAGGACATTTTTGGCTGAGAAAGGGGCCGTTCTGGCATTAAGTGGTGTAAGTTCATGAGTCTGGCCATTTTGACATTGGCCTCTCAATACATATATTCCCTACTGTAATTTCTTGTTAAAAATATTAGCATATTCCCAAGAATAAGCACCTTTCACTCAGTTAATACTCAGCAGAAATCAAACCTGCATTTGGACCGGACTTCCTTAACTCTTATACAGAAAGGTGTGCAATATACTGCTGCATCCATTTTCAATAAGATGCCACAGGAATTCAAAAATCTTAGCAGTAATCCACGCGCTTACAAATCGAAATTGAAGAGTTTCCTCATAGGTCACTGCTTCTGTTCTGTCGAGGAGTTCCTTGAAAAATTAAGCTGATTCTTGTTGTATTGTTTTTTCGGGTTCATAAACATTTTATTTTTAACTGTTATTACTTTTATGTTGTAATTTCATGTACTGACACGTTCCATGACCTTGGAGATTTGCTCCTCAATTTTGTTCTACGCAACATGACATGTAAATAAAAATAAAGTTCTGTGCGGTGATAATGTGTGGTTTCGTTTTCTTTGTCACAATCAGTTTGAGCTACGATATCAGGGCATTCAAACAATTAGATTTCTTTCTCCTGTATACACTGTTTCTCCTTACATATAATTTTGTACACACCTATGTGCTGTTTTGTTCTCTTCCTCGCAGTGGGTTTTAACAGAAAACAGGATAGTTGAATCAATGGCTTATCGGCAGATGATTACAATACTACGACGGCGTCTGAAACTACTACCCTCACGAATGCAGCTTCTAGAGTGTAATGTGCTGCGAATACACAGAGAGAAAGATACTTCATCATTTAGCTACAATATAGCAGGTCAGCAACTGGATGCAGTTAATTCCATAAATTATCTGGGAGTAGGCATTAGGAGTGATTTAAAATGGAATGATCATATTAAGTTGATCGTCGGTAAAGCAGATGCCAGACTGAGATTCATTGGAAGAATCCTAAGGAAATGCAATCCGAAAACAAAGGGAGTAGGTTACAGTACACTTGTTCGCCCACTGCTTGAATATTGCTCACCAGTGTGGGATCAGTACCAGATAGGGTTGATAGAAGAGATAGATAAGATCCAACAGGGAGCAGCGCGCTTCGTTACAGGATCGTTTAGTAATCGCGAAAGCGTTACGGAGATGATAGATAAATTCCAGTGGAAGACTCTGCAGGAGAGACGTTCAGTAGCTCGGTACGGGCTTTTGTTGAAGTTCGAGAACATACCTTCACCGAGGAGTCAAGCAGTATCTTGCTCCCTCCTACGTATATCTCGCGAAGAGACCATGAGGATAAAATCAGAGAGATTAGAGCCCACACAGAGGCATAGCGACAATCTCTCTTCCCACGAACAATACGAGACTGGAATAGAAGGGAGAACCGATAGAGGTACTCAAAGTACCCTGCGCCACACACCGTCAGGTGGCTTGCGGAGTATGGATGTAGATGTAGAGTGGTGTCTACCGTACCCCATGCACGAGTGATCCCAACTCACTTACCCATTCATTTGTTTATGATTTCTGTACCCAATCGAGGTTTTGTTTGAAATGACAGTAAATACGGCTCCAGTTGAAAGAGAGGGAGAGGGGGGTTCAAATGGTTCAAATGGCTCTGAGCACTATGGGACTCAACTGCTGAGGTCATTAGTCCCCTAGAACGCAGAACTAGTCAAACCTAACTGACCTAAGGACGTCACAAACATCCATGCCCGAGGCAGGATTCGAACCTGCGACCGTAGCGGTCTTGCGGTTCCAGACTGCAGCGCCTTTAACCGCACGGCCACTTCGGCCGGCTGAGAGGGGGGGGGGATATGGACAGAGAGAAGGGTAGGAGGAGAGGGACGGAGATTGGGAGAGGAAGAGATATAGACAGAAGGGGCAGGAGGAGTTGGACAAAGAGAGGGGAAAAAGGGGGAAAGAGAGGGGAAAGAGGTGACGGAGAGAAAGAGGGAGGAGACGGGAGAACAAACAGAGGGGGAAGGAGGAGATTATAGTGTATATGCAATTTCAAACGTATTTAGCAAATGCGAAGCATTGTCCCGTTCCTAGTATTACATAAATGTAGGTCATTAGGTACAGAAATTCCAGTTATTGACCTCCTACATGCGTGATATTTCATGTATCACAACCCGCACATATATCTTTCGTAGCGTTTATCCTATCTAGTTTGGAGTCCGCTTTCTCAGGATTGGCACATTAGTTATTTTATTATTTTAAATTTGTGGCCACACGCTTAAAGTTCTGCATCCACATACAAACTCCGCAAGCCACCGTACGGTGCGTGGCGAAGGGTCTTTTCCTTTCCTGTTATACCCCGAAGTTTGAGCGAGGCAAAAACGAATATCTATATGCAGCCGTATGAGCCCTAATTTCTCAATCTTATCTTTGCAGTCCTTAAGCACAATTTATGTTGGCGGCAGAGGAATCATTTGGGCTATCAGCTTCAAATGCCGGTTCTCTAAATTTTCTCAGTAGCGTTTTCCGAAAAGTACGTCACCTTCCGTCTACGGATTCCCGTTTGAGTTCTCAGAGCGTCTCCATAACGCTTGCGTGTTGTTCGAAAGTACCGGTAACAATTCTAGCAGCCCGCCTCCGAATTGCTTCGATGTCTGCCTTCAATCTGACCTGGAGCGGATCCCAAACACTCGAGCAGTACTCGAGAATAGGTCGCACCAGTGTCCTGTGTGCGCTTTCCTTTACAGATGACTCACTCTTTCCTAAAATTCTCCCAAATAAACCGCAATCGATTATTCACCTGTCTTACCACACTCCTCACATGCCCGTTCGATTTCATATTGCTTTGCGAACCTCACAAAAATGGATCAAATGGCTCTGAGCACTATGGGACTCAGCATCTGTGTCAACAGTCCCCTAGACTTACAGCTACTTAACTAACCTAAGGACATCACACAATCCATGCCCGAGGCAGGATTCGAACCAGCGACCGTAGCAGCAGCGCAGTTCCGGACTGAAGCAAACGTTACATCCAGATATTAAATCTACGTGACTGTGTCGTCCAGGGCTCTAGTAGAACTGTATCCGAACATTACAGATTTGTTCATCCTACTCTTCCGCATTGACTTACATTTTTCTACATTTTGAGCCAGCTACTATTCATCACACCAACTAGAAGTTTTGTCTACGTCCTCCCGTGTTTCTTCCTACAGCCACTCAATTTCGACATCTTACCGAACACCACAGCATCATGAGAAAACACCTGCAGACTCCTCCCTACCCTGTCCGCCAAATCATTTATGTACACTCCTGGAAACGGAAAAAAGAACACATTGACACCGGTGTGTCAGACCCACCATACTTGCTCCGGACACTGCGAAAGGGCTGTACAAGCAATGATCACACGCACGGCACAGCGGACACACCAGGAACCGCGGTGTTGGCCATCGAATGGCGCTAGCTGCGCAGCATTTGCGCACCGCCGCCGTCAGTGTCAGCCAGTTTGCCGTGGCATACGGAGCTCCATCGCAGTCTTTAACACTGGTAGCATGCCGCGACAGCGTGGACGTGAACCGTATGTGCAGTTGACGGACTTTGAGCGAGGGCGTATAGTGGGCATGCGGGAGGCCGCGTGGACGTACCGCCGAATTGCTCAACACGTGGGGCGTGAGGTCTCCACAGTACATCGATGTTGTCGCCAGTGGTCGGCGGAAGGTGCACGTGCCCGTCGACCTGGGACCGGACCGCAGCGACGCACGGATGCACGCCAAGACCGTAGGATCCTACGCAGTGCCGTAGGGGACCGCACCGCCACTTCCCAGCAAATTAGGGACACTGTTGCTCCTGGGGTATCGGCGAGGACCATTCGCAACCGTCTCCATGAAGCTGGGCTACGGTCCCGCACACCGTTAGGCCGTCTTCCGCTCACGCCCCAACATCGTGCAGCCCACCTCCAGTGGTGTCGCGACAGGCGTGAATGGAGGGACGAATGGAGACGTGTCGTCTTCAGCGATGAGAGTCGCTTCTGCCTTGGTGCCAATGATGGTCGTATGCGTGTTTGGCGCCGTGCAGGTGAGCGCCACAATCAGGACTGCATACGACCGAGGCACACAGGGCCAACACCCGGCATCATGGTGTGGGGAGCGATCTCCTACACTGGCCGTACACCACTGGTGATCGTCGAGGGGACACTGAATAGTGCACGGTACATCCAAACCGTCATAGAACCCAGCGTTCTACCATTCCTAGACCGGCAAGGGAACTTGCTGTTCCAACAGCACAATGCACGTCCGCATGTATCCCGTGCCACCCAACGTGCTCTAGAAGATGTAAGTCAACTACCCTGGCCAGCAAGATCTCCGGATCTGTCCCCCATTGAGCATGTTTGGGACTGGATGAAGCGTCGTCTCACGCGGTCTGCACGTCCAGCACGAACGCTGGTCCAACTGAGGCGCCAGGTGGAAATGGCATGGCAAGCCGTTCCACAGGACTACATCCAGCATCTCTACGATCGTCTCCATGGGAGAATAGCAGCCTGCATTGCTGCGAAAGGTGGATATACACTGTACTAGTGCCGACATTGTGCATGCTCTGTTGCCTGTGTCTATGTGCCTGTGGTTCTGTCAGTGTGATCATGTGATGTATCTGACCCCAGGAATGTGTCAATAAAGTTTCCCCTTCCTGGGACAATGAATTCACGGTGTTCTTATTTCAATTTCCAGGAGTGTATATAGTAAACAACAACACTTCCCTGTGACACTCAGGACGATACCATTGTCTCCTATAAACACTCGTCGTCGAGGACAACAAAAAATGTTCAAATGTGTGTGAAATCTTATGGGACTTACCTGCTAAGGTCATCAGTTCATAAGCTTACACACCACTTAACCTAAATTATCCCAAGGACAAACACACACACCCATGCCCGAGGGAGGACTCGAACCTCCGCCGGGACCAGCCGCACAATCTATGACTGCAGCGCCTGAGACCTTTCGGCGAATCCCGCGCGGCCGACGATAACATACTGGGTTCCATTACTTAACGACGTTTTCGAGCCACTCATGCGTCTGTGAACTTATCCCATATGCTCGTATCTTCGTTAACAGCCTGCAGTGAGGCACCGTATCACACGCTTTTCGGAAAACTTGAAATATGTGATGTGCCTCTTGGACTTCATCGGTAATTCGCAGTACATCACGTGAGAAAAGGGCAAATGAGTTTCGCACTGGCGATGCTCTCTATAACCGTGCTGATTCGTGGACATGAGCTGCTCTGCCTCAAGAAAATTGATTGTATTCTAACTCGGAATATATTCAAGAACTCTGCAGCAAAACGAAGTTAGCGCTATTGGTCCGTAATTTTGCGGGTCCGATCTTTTACACTTATTGTATGGAGGAGTACCTGCGCTTTCTCCCAGTCACTTGGGACCTTCCGCTGCGAGAGAGCTTGGCGGTAAATGCAGAATAGGTAAGGGGTCAGTGCCGCGGAGTACTCTTTCTAAAACCGAAGTAGGACGTCGTCAGGGTCTGGGGACTTCTTTGCTCTGAACTTTTTCAGTTGTTTTCTACACCAGGGATGCTTATTTCTACGTCGTCCGTACGAAACTCGAATGGTTCAAATGGCTCTTAGCACTTAACATCTGAGGTCATCAGTCCCCTAGAACTTAGAACTACTTAAACCTAACTAACCTAAAGACATCACACACATCCATGCCCGAGGCAGGCTTCGAACCTGCGACCGTAGTGGTTGCGCGGTTCCAGACTGTAGCGCCTAGAACCGCTCGGCCACACAGGCCGGCTCTGAGGCTGAATTAGGGGGTACTCCCAGCATTTGCCTAAACGAGCGTGGGAAACCGTCTAAACTAGACACTCATACCGGCCAGTGTACCACAAACTCTGTCCTTGGGTTGGGTTGTTTTGGAGGATGAGACCAGACAGCGACGTCATTCCTGGGACGATTTGGGGAAATCACGGAAAACCTAAATCAGGATGGTCGCACGCGGGTTCGAACCGTCCTCCTCCCGAATGCGAGTCCAGTGTGCTGACCACGGCGCCACCTCACTCGGTGCAACTGTCCTCCACATGGGCATGCCTTCTCGTTATTACGCTGCGCGTTAAGTTACACTACTGTCTATTAAAATTGCTACACCACGACGATGACGTGCCACAGACGTGAAATTTAACCGACAGGAAGAAGATGCTGTGATACGCAAATGATTAGCTTGTCAGAGCATTCACACAAGGCTGGCGCCGTTGGCGACACCTACAACGTGCTGGCATGAGGAAAGTTTCCAACCGATTTCTCATACACAAACAGCATGTGACCGTCGTTGCCTGGTGAAACGTTGCTGTGATGCCTCGTGTTAGGAGGAGAAATGCGTACCATCACGTTTCCGACTTTGATAAAGGTCGCATTGTAGCCTATCGCGATTGTGGTTTCTCGTATCGCGACATTGCTGCTCGCGTTGGTCGAGATCCAATGACTGTTAGCAGAATATAGAATCGGTGGGTTCAGGAGGGTAATAAGGAACGCCGTGCTGGATCGCAACGGCCTGATGTCACTAACAGTCGAGATGACAGGCATCTTATCAGCATGGCTGTAACGGATCGTGCAGCCACGTCTCGATCCCTGAACCAACAGATGGGGACGTTTGCAAGACAAGAACCATCTGGACGAACAGTTCGACGACGTTTGCAGCTGCATGGACTATCAGCTCGGAGACCGTGGCTGCGGTTACCCTTCACGCTGCATCACAGACAGGAGCACCTACGATGGTGTACTCAATGACGAACCTGGGTGCATGAATGGCAAAACGTCATTTTTTCGCATGAATCCAGGTTCTGTTAGAGCATCAGTATGGTCGCATCCGTGTTTGGCGACATCGCGGTGAACGCACATTGGAAGCGTATATTCGTCATCGCCATACTGGCGTATCACCCAGCGTGATCGTATGGGGTGCCATCGGTTACGCATCTCGGTCATCTCTTGTTCGCATTGACGGCAATTTGAACAGTGGACGTTACAATTCAGATGTGTTACGACCCGTGGCTTCATTCGATCCCTGCGAAACCCTACATTTCAGCAGGATAATGCCCGACCGCATGTTGCAGGTCCTGTACGGGCCTTTCTCGAAACAGAAAATGTTCGACTGCTGCCCTGGCCAGCACATTCTCCAGATCTCTCACCAACTGAAAACGTCTGATCAATGGCGGCCGAGCAACTGGCTCGTGACAATACGTCAGTCACTACTCTTGACAAACTGTGGTATCGTGTTGAAGCTGCATGGGCAGCTGTACCTGTACACGCCATCCGAGCTCTGTTTTACTCAATGCCCAGGCGTACCAAGGCCGTTTAGTACGGCCAGAGGTGGTTGTTCTGGGTACTGATTTCTCAGGATCTATGCACCCAAATTGCGTGAAAATGTAATCACATGTCAGTTCTAGTGTAATATATTTGTCCAGTGAATACCCGTTCACCATCTGTATTTCTTCTTGGTGTAGCAATTTTAATGGCCAGAAGTGTACATGAGCACACTCTTCATGATGACAAAACATACGAAGAGTGAGTCTGATATTGGAGTTCTTATGGTATCAGAAAACCACCGATATTTTAATGAATCAAATGCACTGAGGTCTGCAAAGTGGTAGCAGATGTCTCAGGATACCTCTTAATATCGTGTCGAACCTCCCTTTGTCCGAGGCGGGGCAGCATCTCGACGCGGCGTGGACTCAGCAAGTCGTTGGGAGTCCCCTGCAGAAACGCTCAGCCATGCATGATGTCTCTACAGACGGCCGTAATTGCGAAAGTGTTGCCGTAGAGGATTTTGGGCACGAACTGACCTCTCGATTTCGTCCCGTAAGTGTTCGATGGGATTCATGTCGGCCGAACTCGGTCACCACGTCATCGACTCGAACTGTCCAGAATGTTGTTCCAACCAGTGGCGAACAATTGTGGCCAAATGACGTGGCACCTTATTATCCATAACATGAAGTCCATGAATGGTTGCAAATGGTCTCGACGTAGCCGGACATACCTCTTTGACGGCCGATGGTGGCCGACCGGTTCTAGGCGCTTCAGTCTGGAACCGCGCGACCGCTACGGTCGCAGGTTCGAATCCTGCCTCGGGCATGGATGTGTGTGATGTCCTTAGGCTAGTTAGGTTTAAGGGGCTCCGGAACGCCCTATACTTGCAATGTTAAAATAACGCCTATAAATGACATCTTTCCTCACAAAGTATTTGAGGTAGGAAGTTGAACTTTTTACAGATTATATATTGGAATATGGGCTACAACTTAACACAGGGATTTTACAAAATTTTAGTTCAGTTATTAAAGATGATTTTTTTTCAATTGTAATGAAAATTCACAACATTTTTTTGCGATTTTTTATTTACATATTCAAAAATATACAGTTTTTTGGAGAAAGGCTGTGTTAAATTATGCAGAAGGTACTGTGTAACATTTACTGAAAGTTTGAAACAAATATGTTTGGAAGATCCTTAGAAAACATGTAATTAGTATGAGAAAATAAAAGTTTTGGGAATCGAGCGACAAAGATTGGATTAACTTTTTAGTGCATTCCAGGTCCATAGGATGGATTATCTTCATCCTCTGCAAACTCCTCCTCCAGCTTCCTCTTGTTCCTCCTCCTGTTTACTCTTGCTTGTATTTCTAGACTCTTTACAGCCCTGTCTGCAGCCCGAAGGCGTTCCTTGTGTAAAGCAAGCATCGCTCGTACCATGTTAGAACCTATCTTCATTCCCATATTTCTAAATACCTTGCACCTTACAATGTTGCCATCATTGAAAGTCGCAACAGCAACTTTACTTTTACTCATTATTATACTTCAACAAAACAGAGACTCAAGAAACAGAATTAATTACGAATATTTTCGAGATAACGACAGAGTAAATAAACATGAAACAATCGACAATCACACCAGCGATATATATTGAACCATCACAGGTTAGCCACAACATATACTTTATCTCACATCACTAAAATGTACCTGATGAACAAGGACGTTAATAATAACACCATTTGACAGCAGTTTAACAGCGCCACAGTGGGTCACGCCCATGTAGAACACATTTCAAAAAAAATTTAAAAATAGTTGTAGTCTTCGGAATTGAATAAATTATACAGGGTGATTCAAAAAGAATACCACAACTTTAAAAATGTGTATTTAATGAAAGAAACATAATATAACCTTCTGTTATACGTCATTACAAAGAGTATTTAAAAAGGTTTTTTTTCACTCAAAAACAAGTTCAGAGATGTTCAATTTGGCCCCCTCCAGACACTCGAGCAATATCAACCCGATACTCCAACTCGTTCCACACTCTCTGTAGCATATCAGGCGTAACAGTTTGGATATCTGCTGTTATTTCTCGTTTCAAATCATCAATGGTGGCTGGGAGAGGTGGCTGAAACACCATATCCTTAACATACCCCCATAAGAAAAAATCGCAGGGGGTAAGATCAGGGCTTCTTGGAGGCCAGTGATGAAGTGCTGTGTCACGGGCTGCCTGGCGGCCGATCCACCGCCTCGGGTAGTTGACGTTCAGGTTTCATAACTAACCTTTTTCGTAGGACTCTCCATACAGTTGATTGTGGAATTTGCAGCTCTCTGCTAGCTCTGCGAGTCGATTTTCCTGGGCTGCGAACAAATGCTTGCTGGATGCGTGCTACATTTTCATCACTCGTTCTCGGCCGTCCAGAACTTTTCCCTTTGCACAAACACCCATTCTCTGTAAACTGTTTATACCAACGTTTAATACACCACCTATCAGGAGGTTTAACACCATACTTCGTTCGAAATGCACGCTGAACAACTGTCGTCGATTCACTTCTGCCGTACTCAATAACACAAAAAGCTTTCTGTTGAGCGGTCGCCATCTTAGCATCAACTGACCCTGACGCCTAGTCAACAGCGCCTCAAGCGAACTAATGTACAACTAAATGAAACTTTATAGCTCCCTTAATTCGCCGACAGATAGTGCTTAGCTCTGCCTTTTGTCGTTGCAGAGTTTTAAATTCCTAAAGTTGTGGCATTCTTTTTGAATCACCCTGTATATCTATTAAAAGGTAATAGTCTGCAGAATCAGAAAACGGAAAAAAGTAAAAATTGAACTTTTCATGATTTTGAGCCTTTCCGGAGCCCCTTAAGTAGTTCTAAGTTCTAGGGGACTGATGACCTCAGAAGTTAAGTCCCATAGTGCTCAGAGCCATTTGAACCATAACTCTTTCCAGTCAGTTGATACGTTGAGTTGGACCAGAGGCCCCATTCCATTCCATGTAAACACAGCCCACGCACCGTCGTGAAGCCATCGCCAGCTTGCACCACCTCGGTCCACGGCTTCATGGGGTCTGCACCACACAGGAACCCTACCGTCAGCTTTTACCAGCAGAAGTCGGGACTCGTCTAACCAGGCCATAGTTTTGCATTCGTCTACGGTCCAATCGATACGGTGACGAGCCCAGACGCTGCTGACGGTGTCGTGCTGTTAGCAAAGCCACTCCTCCGCTGCGTCAGATCATTAACGACAAGTTTCGCAGCTCTGTCCTAGCGGATACGTTCGTAGTACGCCCAACATCGATATGTGCGGTTATTTCGTGCAGCTTCGCGTGTCTGTCAGCACTGAAAAGTCCGCATGAACGCCGCTGCTCTAGGTCTGTAAATGAAGGCCGTCAGCCATTGCGTTGTCCGCAGTGAGAGGTAATGCCTCAAATATGGTATTGTTGGCGCAGTTTTGACATTGGGGATCTTGGAACGTAAGTCCCATGCGCCTAACTCAGACTACCCTTCTGCGTTCAAAGTCTCTTAATTCGCGTCGTGCACGCATAACCACGTCGGAAACCTTTCCTCCTGAATCACCTGAGTACGAACGACAGCTCCGCCAATGCACTACCCTTTTATACCTCGTGAACGTTGTGTGATGTCCTTAGGTTAGTTAGGTTTAAGTAGTTCTAAGTTCTAGGGGACTGATGACCAAAGATGTTAAGTCCAATAGTGCTCAGAGCCATTTGAACCATTTTTTGAACCTTGTGAACGTGAGGCTACCGCCAACTGTGCATGTGCATATCACTATCCGGTGACTTTTTGTCACCGCACTAAATCTGACAAGTACAGGGCTATTACAAATGATTGAAGCGATTTCATAATTTCACTGTAGCTCCATTCATTGACATATGGTCACGACACACTACAGATACGTAGAAAAACTCATAAAGTTTTGTTCGGATGAAGCCGCACTTCAGGCTTCTGCCGCCAGAGCGCTCGAGAGCGCAGTGAGACAAAATGGCGACAGGAGCCGAGAAAGCGTATGTCGTGCTTGAAATGCACTCACATCAGTCAGTCATAACAGTGCAACGACACTTCAGGACGAAGTTCAACTAAGATCCACCAACTGCTACCTCCATTCGGCGATGGTATGCGCAGTTTAAAGCTTCTGGATGCCTCTGTAAGGGGAAATCAACGGGTCGGCCTGCAGTGAGCGAAGAAACGGTTGAACGCGTGCGGGCAAGTTTCACGCGTAGCCCGCGGAAGTCGACGAATAAAGCAAGCAGGGAGCTAAACGTACCACAGCCGACGGTTTGGAAAATCTTACGGAAAAGGCTAAAGCAGAAGCCTTACCGTTTACAATTGGTACAAGCCCTGACACCCGATGACAAAGTCAAACGCTTTGAATTTTCGGCGCGGTTGCAACAGCTCTTGGAAGAGGATGCGTTCAGTGCGAAACTTGTTTTCAGTGATGAAGCAACATTTTTTTTTAATGGTGAAGTGAACAGACACAATGTGCGAATCTGCGCGGTAGAGAATCCTCACGCATTCGTGCAGCAAATTCGTAATTCACCAAAAGTTAACGTGTTTTGTGCAATCTCACGGTTTAGAGTTTACGGCCCCTTTTTCTTCTGCGAAAAAAACGTTACAGGACATGTGTATCTGGACATGCTGGAAAATTGGCTCATGCCACAACTGGAGACCGACAGCGCCGACTTCATCTTTCAACAGGATGGTGCTCCACCGCACTTCCATCATGATGTTCGGCATTTCTTAAACAGGAGATTACAAAACCGATGGATCGGTCGTGGTGGAGATCACGATCAGCAATTCATATCGTGGCCTCGCAAATAAAAGAGCCAAATATTTGTAACAACCAAGATTGTAAATAAGATCATTACTCGATTTCCTCGTAACCATTTGAGCTAGGCACGTAGGTTCCTGCTTAGCGTCAACAAACATGCCCACATTACAAAAACAGCCGAACAACTGTAATAAACAACTAAATACACTACTGGCCATTAAAATTGCTACACCAAGAAGAAATGCAGATGATAAACGGGTATTCAGTGGACAAATATATTATACTAGAACTGACATGTGATTACATTTTCACGCAATTTGGGTGCATATATCCCGAGAAATCAGTACCCAGAACAACCACCTCTGGCCGTAATAACCTCCTTGATACGCCTGGGCATTGAGTCAAACAGAGCTTGGATTGCGTGTACAGCTTCAACACGGTACCACAGATCGTCAAGAGTTGTGACTGGCCTATTGTGACGAGCCAGTTGCTCGGCCACCATTGACCAGACGTTTTAAATTGGTGACAGATCTGGAGAATGTGCTAGCCAAGGCAGCAGTCGACCATTTTCCGTATCCAGAAAGGCCCGAACGGGACCTGCAACATACGGTTGTGCACTATCCTGCTGAAATGTATGGTTTCGCAGGGTCCAATCTCCTGTTTAAGAAATACCGAACATCATGATGGAAGTGCGGTGGGGCACCATCCTGTTGAAAGATGAAGTCGGCGCTGTCGGTCTCCAGTTGTGGCATGAGCCAATTTTCCGCGGGCTACGCGTGAAACTTGCCCGCACGCATTCAATCGTTTCTTCGCTCACTGCAGGCCGACCCGTTGAGTTCCCCTTACAGAGGTATCCAGAAGCTTTAAACTGCGCATACCATCGCCGAATGGAGTTAGCAGTTGGTGCATCTTTGTTACGGTCGTGCACTATCCTGCTGAAATGTATGGTTTCGCTGGGATCGAATGAAGGGTAGAGCCACGGGTCGTAACACATCTGAAATGTAACGTCCACTGTTCAAAGTGGCGTCAATGCGAACAAAGGTGACCGAGACGTGTACCCAGTGGCACCCCATACCATCACGCCGGGTGATACGCCAGTGTGGTGATGACAAATACACGCTTCCAATGTGCGTTCACCGCGATGTCGCCAAAGACGAATGCGACCATCATGATGCTGTAAACAGACCCTGGATTCATCCGAAAAAATGAAGTTTTGCCATTCGTGCACCCTGGTTCGTCGTTGAGTACACCATCGCAGGCGCTCCTTTATGTGATGCAGCGTCAAGGGTTATCGCAGCCACGGTCTCCGAGCTCATAGTCCATGCTGCTGCAAACGTTGTCGAACTGTTCGTGCAGATGGTTGTTGTCTTGCATACCACTGCATCTGTTGACCCAGGGATCGAGACGTGGCTGCACGATCCGTTACAGCCATGCGGATAAGATGCCTGTCATCTCGACTGCTAGTGATACGAGGCCGTTGGGATCCAGCACGGCGTTCCGTATTACTCTCCTGAACCCACTGATGCCATATTCTGCTAACAGTCATTGGATCTCGATCGATTCGAGCAGCAATGTCGCGATGCGATAAACCGCAATCGCGATAGGCTACAATCCGACCTTTATCAAAGTCGGAAACGTGATGGTACGCATTTCTCGTCCTTACACGGGGCATCACAACAACGTTTCACGAGACAACGCCGGTGAACTGCTGTTTGTGTATCAGAAATCGGTTGGAAACTTTCCTCATGTCAGCACGTTGTAGATTTCGCCACCGGCGGAAACCTTGTGTGAATTCTCTGAAAAGCTAATCATTTGCATATCACAGCATTTTCTTCCTGTCGGTTAAATTTCGCGACTGTAGCGCGTCATCTTCGTGGTGCAGCAATTTTAATGGTCAGTAGTGTAATTTAGAGCAACTAAGGGAACGATGCAAAACAGATAAAAATGACGATCACAAATAATTGATCACAACGCACGCCGGCGGAGTCGCATGATCTATTTACGATCGCATGCTCGATATGTATCGTTTGGACCCACCGACTTCGATAGGCAATCTTCCTTGGAAATTACCACTCATGACGTCACAGAGGACCTCGTGGGTCAAAGTGGACGGCTGGAATCGGACCGTGCGCTTCAAGCTCTACGGTAATTTCCAAGAATGATTGCCTATCGAAGTTGGAACGCTCCAAACGATACATATCGAAGTTGCGATAGTAAATCGATTGTGGAGGTCTCGTTGCGCGCGTTACGAGTATGTTCCAAGATGTCACTCGAGAACTACAAAAGAAAAGTGTTAGAGAAGCACTGGTAAATTGAAAGAAGACTACTTACCTTCGTCGCCGTCGGTGTTACCGTCTTGTGAGAGTCCGCTCGATGTATAAGCTGCAGGTACAAGTCCTTTTTTGCGATACCCTGGTATACTCTGCCAGTATCGCGTAGGAACGGGGTCCCGGGTTCGATTCCCGGCGGGGTCAGGGATTTTCACCTGCCTCGAGATGACTGGGTGTTTGTGTTGTCCTCATCATTTCATCATCATCCAGGAAAGTGGCGAAATTGGATTGAGCAACGACTGGGTAATTGTACGGGCGCTGATAACCACGCAGTTGAGCGCCCCACAAACCAAACATCATCATCATCATCAGTATCGCGTAGGAATATCGGCAAAGTGGAGACGCAAGTTGTGAAAGTATAGGTACTGGAATAAACAGAGTTCGTCCCTCTGTCCTGGACGGCCTTCTCTTTTTATGGTTGACTTTACAGACTTCCACAGGCGTTCTGTGTTCTGGGTATGGACACTGGCGTCATCTGAAGAGACAAACTCGACAGAGTGGTTCACAAATTCGTGCTCGAACCCTTCATCTTTGAGACTGTGGTATGACTGAAACCTGTCGGTGATGCCTTTTGTTCCTGGCAGTATGAAATGTTTTATGAGACCCACTAAAGTCACCCTGTCTCGGGACAACACCCTCACAACAAAACACTTGCGTGCCTCCCTTTCTGTGCCACCAAAAACCCAAATATGATCTACTTCACTTTTAGTAGGCCGCCCTCTCTGATTCCTTCGGATAGCAATGTGAGACTCGTCTACTTCCACTATTTTATGCGGTCCACCAATTGGCGCACTGTCGTTTGTCACTATGATGTAGCACATTTCTCGGCAAAATCCGAAGTAATGGCAGACGGTATTCGCCGATGGCCCAATTTCTGATGCTGTGGCTTGCAGAGTGTAATCACGAATCCAGCACGACACAAGAATTACGCTCGTCTCAGTCGATAATTTAGAGGACTCGTATCATGTATTTTTCGTGATGCTGGTTAGCTTTCCACAAAGCCCGCAATGAAAAACAATGGAATCTGTGTGTCCGCACTCCTCTTACGCAGTTTCACAGACTTGGCAGCACCACAGTCAATACAGTCTCTCGTGACTTCGTCGGGCAGAAGCCCATATTTCCGGGAAAAAGCCAAACATTTGTCTACACTGCTTATGCTTGGGATGAGAGTTCTCCATGCGAGGCAATCCGCAGACCAAACTTGAGAAGCACCACACTCGCTATGGAGGGAAAATGTCACAAACAATTACGGCCGGAACGTAATTTACTGGAAGTGAAGAAACAACGCAAAACTGATACAAATGACGATCACAAGTAATTTATCATAACGCGCGCCACGAGACCTCCATAATCGATTTACTATCGCAACTTCGATATGTATCGCTTGGAGCGCTCCAACTTCGACAGGCAATCATTCGTGGAAATTACCAGCTCTGCTGACAACACAACACTCTCCGCCTTCTTTTATACTGGGGGTCCGCCTCTGGTAACGTGCGGTGGGCAAGTGGGGCGTCCGGCTGCGGTTGATCAGGTAGCGTGTGATGCTCCGCCGCTTTGCGGTTGAGCGCCGACAAATATCCCCCACTACACCCCACTACTGAAGAAGATCGAAAACATCGCTGACCACTCACCTAGAGGCTGCCGTTCGCCGCCCGAAGCCCGGTCGCTATTGCTGCTGGAGAGCACGCACTCTTCCAACTGGTCGTCCTCTCTCAAGATGGCCGCCCCAGACTGATGCTCAGCAACGGCACGTCTCCCTCTACGTCACCACCCATTGTTGAAACTTACGTATCGGAAAAAACCACACAAGTCGTTGTTCTCCACGTTCGCCGCGACCCATGGTAGTTGACCAGTCACGCGCAGATACAGGTCTGCCTTGCTGAGTTTCAATACCGACGTGAGTCACGGTAGTACTGTTGTCTGGTTCGTTGCTGCTTGCCCTGACACTGACCGCTTATCGACAGAAGAAGACAGTAATGGCTCCACGCCCGCCCGGTTGGCCGTGCAGTCTAACGCATTGCTTTCCGGGGGCTGTCTCCGGTACGAATCCGCCCGGCGGATTAGTGTCGAGGTCCGGTGAACCGTCCAGCCTGTGGATGGTTTTTAGGCGGTTTTCCATCTGCCTCGGCGAATGCGGGCTGGTTCCTCTTATTCCGCCTCAGTTACACTATGTCGGCGATTGCTGTGCGAACTTCTCCACGTACGCGTACACCACCATTACTCTACCACGCAATCATAGTTCTTACACTCGTCTGGCGTGGGGGGGGGGGGGCGAACCGCACAATAACCCCGGGTTCGGTGTGGGGCGGCGGAGGGGTGAAGTGGACTGCGGTAGTCGTCGTGGGGTTGTGGACCACTGCGGCTGCGGCGGGGACGGAGCCTCTCCGTCGTTTCTAGGTCCCTGTTAACATACAATACAATACAATGGCTCGACACTGAATATTATAAGAGAAACTGCCAATCGCAACCCCCGTTGGATTTAGTGGTAAAATGGCCCAGTGGACAGCTAGGCAAAAACTGAACGAAGGTCAAGCATGAAAACAGGATGGAGGTGTACCGCAATGTGAAAAAAAGAAGAAAAATAGAAACAGTCAACGGTCCAAGCTTAAGATGTGCAACACCGAGAGAGTTAGAAGCAACCGCGGCGTGTGGTCTCCATGTTGGACTGCAAAGCGGGTGATCCGTATTGAAATCTGTCCCTCGTGCTTCATCTTTCTTTTTCACAAAATTATGTACTTTCCGTGTGGTCATTGGCATGTCTGTTACCCTTCTGTAGTCTTGGCAATTATCATACTGTACATTGGTTACAGCATATGAGTCATGTGATAAGAATACACACTGAAGCGACAAAGAAACCGTTATTGGCACGCGTATTCAAATACAGAGATACGTAAACACGCATGATACGGCGTCGCGGTAGGCAACGCCTATATATGCCAACAAGTATCTGGGGCAGTTGCTAGATAGGTTATGCTGCTACAACGACAGATTGTCATTATTTAAGTGAGTTTTAACATGGGGATTTTCCTGTAAGACCATTTTATCACCGTACCGTGTTTTGTATCCCGCCTGCAAGGCGGCGCATGGGTCTGCTCCTGATATCTGTATCATAGGCCGAATGAAGGAAGCAAGTAGGAGCAGGTGAGGTAAAGCAGTTCGGTACTGCAAATACAGTTAAAGCACCTTTACTAGTGTATAAACATGTACGAACATATTACATAACTTCAGGTGATGAGAGGCAACGGCCTTGCCGCAGTTGTTACACCGGTTCCCGTGAGACCACCGAAGTGAAGCGCTGTCGGGCTTGTTCGGCACTTGGATCGGTGACATCCAGGCCGCCATGCGCTGTTGCCATTTTTCGGGGTGCACTCAGCCTCGTGATGCCAATTGAGGAGCTACTCGACCGAGTAGTAGCGGCTTCGGTCAAGAATACCATCATATCGACCGGGGGAGGGGTGTGCTGACCCCACGCCCCTCCTATCCGCATCCTCCACTGAGGATGACACGGCGGTCGGATGGTCCCGGTAGGCCACTCGTGGCCTGACGACTGAGTGCTTAGATGATGGGCACGTAGGTGCGACGTCGTAGACCGGTAGTAACTGGTACACAGTCTGAATAGCAAGCTAAGCTGAAGCGATGTTTCCCGGCCGTCTGCACTTTATTCAATGGGCTGAAAGTAGAGCGGCGCTCGTTGAGTTCCCCAGCGTCGGCTAGAGGGCGCTGTGGTCTGCGTAGTTCGTCCCCTAACGTAGTGCCAACCTGCGAGCCTACACCTACGCTATGGCACCGGAACTATCGATGCCACACCGTGAATATCAGCAGTCAGGTAAAATATCAAATCTCCGACTTCACTGCAGCCGGAAAATCATCCTGCAAGAATGGAACCACCGACGACTGAAGAGCATCGTTCAACGTTGACAGAATGCAACCCTTCAGCAAATTGCTCCAGATTTCAATGCTGGGCCATCAAGTGTCAGCGTGCGAACCATTCAGCGAAACATCATCGATTATTGGCTTTCGGAGCCGAAGGCTCACTCTTGTACTCTTGATGAGTGCACGGCACAAAGCTTTACGCCTCGCCTGGGCCCGTCAACACAGACTCTTGACGACTGGAAACATGTTGCCTGGTCGGACGAGTCTCGTTTCAAATTGTATCTAGCGGATGGACGTGTGCCTCGTGATGACTGGGTGTTGTGTGATGTCCTTAGGTTCTACACTCTACATTCTACATTTATACTCCGCAAGCCACCCAACGGTGTGTGGCGGAGGGCACTTTACGTGCCACTGTCATTACCTCGCTTTCCTGTTCCAGTCGCGTGTGGTTCGCGGGAAGAACGACTGTCTGAAAGCCTCTGTGCGCGCTCTAATCTCTCTAATTTTACATTCGTGATCTCCTCGGGAGGTATAAGTAGGGGGAAGCAATATATTCGATACCTGATCCAGAAACGCACCCTCTCGAAACCTGGCGAGCAAGCTACACCGCGATGCAGAGCGCCTCTCTTGCAGAGTCTGCCACTTGAGTTTGTTAAACATCTCCGTAACGCTACCACGGTTACCAAATAACCCTGTGACAAAACGCGCCGCTCTTCTTTGGATCTTCTCTATCTCCTCCGTCAACCCGATCTGGTACGGATCCCACACTGATGAGCAATACTCAAGCATAGGTCGAACGAGTGTTTTGTAAGCCACCTCCTTTGTTGGTGGACTACATTTTCTAAGGACTCTCCCAATGAATCTCAACCTGGTACCCGCCTTACCAACAATTAATTTTATATGATCATTCCACTTCAAATCGTTCCGCACGCATACTCCCAGATATTTTACAGAAGTAACTGCTACCAGTGTTTGTTCTGCTATCATATAATCATACAACAAAGGATCCTTCTTTCTATGTATTCGCAATACATTACATTTGTCTATGTTAAGGGTCAGTTGCCACTCCCTGCACCAAGCGCCTATCCGCTGCAGATCTTCCTGCATTTCGCTACAATTTTCTAATGCTGCAACTTCTCTGTATACTACAGCATCATCCGCGAAAAGCCGCATGGGACTTCCGACACTATCTACTAGGTCATTTATATATATCGTGAAAAGCAATGGTCCCATAACACTCCCCTGTGGCACGCCAGAGGTTACTTTAACGTCTGTAGACGTCTCTCCGTTGATAACAACATGCTGTGTTCTGTTTGCTAAAAACTCTTCAATCCAGCCACACAGCTGGTCTGATATTCCGTAGGCTCTTACTTTGTTTATCAGGCGACAGTGCGGAACTGTATCGAACGCCTTCCGGAAGTCAAGAAAAATAGCATCTACCTGATAGCCTGTATCTAATATTTTATGGGTCTCATGAACAAATAAAGCGAGTTGGGTCTGACACGATCGCTGTTTCCGGAATCGATGTTGATTCCTACATAGTAGATTCTGAGTTTCCAAAAACGACATGATACTCGAGCAAAAAACATGTTCTAAAATTCTACAACAGATCGACGTCAGAGATATAGGTCTATAGTTTTGCGCATCTGCTCGGCGACCCTTCTTGAAGACTGGGACTACCTGTGCTCTTTTCCAATCATTTGGAACCTTCCGTTCCTCTAGAGACTTGCGGTACACGGCTGTTAGAAGGGGGGCAAGAAGGTTAGTTAGGTTTAAGTAGTTCTAAGTTCTAGGGGACTGATGACGATATTTGTTAAGTCCCATAGTGCTCAGAGCCATTTGAACCATTTTTGTTATGGACGTGTACGAGTAGGGAGACAATTTCATCAATCCATGCACCTTGCATGTCATCAGGGGACTGTTCAAGCTGGTGGAGGCTCTGTAATAGTGTGGGACGTGTGCAGTTGGAGTGATATGGGACCCCTGATATGTCTAGATACGAGTCTGACAGGTACCTAAGCATTCTGTCTGATCACCTGCATCCATTCATGTGTATTCTGCATTCCGGCGGTCCTGGGCAATTCCAGCAGGACAATGCGAGACCCCACGCGTACAGAATTGCTGCAGGGTGAATCCAGGAGCACTCTTCTGAGTGTAAACACTTCCGCTGGTCACCAAACTCCCCAAAACATGTATTGAGCTTATCCGGAATGCCTTGTAACCTGCTGTTCAGAAGAGATCTCCACCCCCTCCTACTCTTACGGATTTAAGGAGAGGCGTGCAGGATTCATACAGCCAATTCCCTCCAGTACTACTTCAGACATTATTCGAGTCCATGCCACGTCGTGTTGCGGCACTTCTGCGTGCTCGCAGGGGCCCTACACGCTATTAGACAGGTGTACCAGATTCTTTGGCTCTTCAGTGTATCACCCTCACAAGTGAATGTGATGAATACTGAGAGCAGCCGAGGTGCCGCATAGACCTCTCACAGGAATGAAAACAACAAGTAAATGGGTGTGAACTACGTTACAACAGAGGAATTCAAGAGCCAAAGCTTCCAAAACGGAACGCAAGAGTCGTAACATGAGGTAATGCTGTAGAACAAATAGGAGCTCCGTACGTCTGGAGTTTACTTCCTTACACCTCGCTGCTGCAAACGGACGTTACACTACGATAGACAGAAATTTTAATGCAGCAAACACACACGTCAATGACCGGATGGACAGGTCATACTTTGGCGAAGAAAATATGGGACACGAGGGAGATTTGAACACAGATTTCCCCCTTGAGCACATAACCGTGAAGCCATGGTTCTTCAGAATAGCTCGATGTAGCACATCTTGGGCTTGGACCGTTTACTGTTTCGATTTTACTTCTTTTTTCACAGTTCAGTACACCTTCTTCCCGTTTTCATTCTTAGTCCATGTTCAGTTTTTGACTGACTATGCACTGGGCCATATTACCCCTAAATCTTGAGGGGGCTGCGAGGGGTAGGTTCCCTTATTACTTACATGTTCCGCAGATCATCTGAATGATTTTTTTTTATCGATATGGTGCTAAATGAGTCAGTCGACTGGATTTGTACACGTGATTAGTTTCTGCGGACAGCTATGTGCTGGCTATTGACAAGTTCCTAAACGGCACACTGGCCAAAATTTAACGATAATGAACATACCATTTCTGCTTACGCAACTACACTTAAAACTTGAACTTTTGGCAGTACAATTGAATCTCTGACACTGAGTTGTAATGATGAGTTACACGGCTTGCGGTTTATTTAACTGAATTCATGATAGTGCGTGTATCTCGCTAAAGGGCCATGAAAATAAGGCAGACAAGATACGTACAGAGCCTTAAAGACAGTCACATTTCCCCCGGTCAATACGGAAGTTGAACAGGGCAGAAAATCGGTAACATTGGTACGCTTTGTCCCCCGCTATGTACTGTGAAGTGGCTTGCGGATGATTTATGTAGATCTGGGATGAACACTAAAAACTTTTCTGACAGCTGTATGGGTGATCCGAATTTGTCGCGCAATTCAGAGTTCCCACTGGCACCTGTACGCAAATCAATTTTTTTTGGGGGCGGGGGGGGGAAATGCGAGTTAGTGACATTGTATGTGGGGAGGGGGGGGGGGCGTATAAACAATAGCTGCGACTGTGCAATGCATTCTGCCGTCGGGCACTTCAAGTCGCGATGAATTAACGTCACCGCCGCCTCCACCCCAGGCGACGTGTAATTAAATTATTTTGCATACGTTGTCTGCCGGTCGGTGGACCTGAAAAGCGGGACTTTTTGATAAGGCCGGCGGCCATCGGCTTTATGGTCAGTTTTCATTGTTTCACTTGCTGCCCACGTAACAGCTTGCTCGCGTATGAACAAACACTAATACAAGCGTATCGCAGCCGGAATGTGGATACGGCGTGGGAATCTCAAAAATACTCTGGCGACATTAAAGTGTTACGTCCTACGTTATTCAACGTAAGAGAGCTTACCGAACGAAACAATATCGTTGGTATGGGGCGTCTACAAGGTGGTTATAGTTAAACTTTCGCTACTTGAGAGGAGTCCCCACGAAAAACGAGTGGTCGTAGGACAACGAAACATTGTACAAAGATTGGCAAGGACGGCTCTAAGCACTATGGGACTTAACATCTGACTGATGACCCCAGATGTTAAGTCCCGTAGTGCTCAGAGCCATTTGAGACCCACTTAACATCTGAGGTCATCAGTCCCCTAGATTTAGAACTACTTATACATATCTAACCTAAGGGTACAACACACACCGATGCCCGAGGCAGGATTCGAGCCTGCGACCGTAGCAGCAGCGCGGTTCCGGACTGAAGCACCTAGGACCGCTCGGCCACAATGGCCGGGTATTTGCAAGGACGTGCGGAAGAGGAATAACGAATAAACCATTAAAGAAACACATTTCAGTTTCCGCGTATGAGATTAACATTTGTTAATACCGTACCACGTTTACGTTCTGGGCTACAAACTTTGCTCAGTGTGATGACAGTCTTTATCCATGACAGTCTGGAACCGCACCAGAGATTACTCTACTGCTGCGCGAAACATCTCAGGTGGGATGTTGACTACCTCCCTCGCTACGCCCATCTTCAACCTACAGCGTGTGTTAGCGCATCGCTGTTAAATCCTGTTCTTGAGGTAACTCCACCGCCATAAATTACGAGAGTTCAAATCTGGTAGTGTTGGTGGCCACGCAGTTTCGAACGATCGGGCAATGATTCGGTTTTCTCCAAATGTGTTACGGAGTACCCGACAGACCTCACGATCAACGTGAGGTGCAGCCACATATAGTCAACTTGCACCCTTAAATGAATGTCGTGTGACTAGGGCCTCCCGTCGGGTAGACCGTTCGCCTGGTGCAGGTCTTTCGATTTGACGACACTTCGGCGACTTGCGCGTCGATGGGGATGAAACGATGATGATTAGGACAACACAACACCCAGTCCCTGAGCGGAGAAAATCTCCGACCAAGCCGGGAATCGAACCCTGGTCCTGAGGATTGACATTCTGTCGCGCTGACCACTCAGCTACCGGGGGCGGACGACTTCCACCCTTGCAAGAAACGTAAGAGCAAAGTCTACTCGAATACCTGCGTCGAGTGGCAAAAGATTTTGAGTAACGTGAAATTTGTACGGAGCACTTTTCGAACTATGGGCAGTGGATTGTTCAGATGGCGTGACACAGCTCATGCACCGCTTGAAGATTTCACACTGTCTCCAGCAACCACGGCAGCAGTAACTTCTTCCACAATTGGCCGTCGGCTCCTCCCAGGCGCAATTCCCGAATGGCCACTTAATTAGAACTTCCGAAACATGTTCCTCAGCCCCAGTGCGGAAAGAAGACCTCTTCGTATTCCTGTAATGCGTCGCTATTCGCGAAGAGCATCTGCACTGTTGCTGTTGTTTTGATGAAAACAGCTTTACCACTAAAGCCCTGCTCGCCTTGTCCAGACCCATGTTGACTGTCTGTAACTGTAATGCACTCCGATACTCATGTTTCAACCCCGTGTCGCCTTACCAGTACCTTCTTCTTCTTCATCATCTTCTTCTTCTTGGTTGGCTCTACAGTCCTTGAAGAACCTTGGCCTCCTGTATCACCTGCCTCCATTCTTCTCTGTCCACCGCCTTCCTTCTCCAGTTTCTCATTCCCATCGCCTTTAGATCTCCTTCCATATCGTCCAGCCACATTTTCCTGGGTCTACCTCTTCTCCTTCTCCCGTAAGGTTTTCCCATGAAAACTTTCTTGACACTCCGAGTTTCTGGCATTCTCTGTACATGTCCTGACCATCTTATTCTTCCCTGTTCAATTTTAACAACAGTATCCATCTGTCCAAAAAGTGATTGTAGTTCTACATTTGTTCTTACTCTCCAGCCATCTTCCTCTCTCACTGCTCGAAAAATCCTTCTCAGTATCTTTCTTTCCCATCTCAATGACCAGTTCTCCTCCTTTAATGTCAATACCCAGACTTCTGATCCACATGTAATAATAGGTCTTAATATGGTCGTGTATATTTCGATTTTTGTATTCCTACTAACATTCCTGGAATTAAATACACTACTAGCCTTTAAAATTGCTACACTAAGAAGAAACGAAGATGAGTAACGGGTATTCATTGGACAAATATATTATACTAGAACTTACATGTGATTAATTTTCACGCAATTTGGATGCATAGATCCTGAGAAATCAGTACCCAGAACAACCACCTCTGGCCGTAATAACGGCCCTGATACGCCTGGGCGTTGAGTCAAACAGAGCTTGGATGGCGTGTACAGGTACAGCTGCCCGTGCAGCTTCAACACTATACCACAGTTCATCAAGAGTACTGACTGGCGTATTGTGACTAGCCAGTTGCTCGGCCACCATTGACGAGACGTTTTGAATTGGTGAGAGATCTGTATCCAGAAAGGCCCGTACAGGGCCTGCAACATGCGGTCGTGCATTATCCTGCTGAAATGTAGAGTTTCCCAGGGATCGAATGAAGGGTAGAGCCACGGGTCGAAACACATCTGAAATGTAACGTCCACTGTTCAGAGTGCCGTCAATGCGAACAAGAGGTGACTGAGACGTGTAACCAATGGCACCCTATACCATCACGCCGGGTGATACGTCAGTATGGCGATGACGAATACACGCTTCCAATGTGCGTTCACCGCGGTGTCACCAAACACGGATGCCACCATCATGATGCTGTAAACAGAACCTGGATTCATCCGAAAAAATGACGTTTTGCCATTCGTGCACCCAGGTTCGTCGTTGAGTACACCATCGCAGGCGCTCCTGTCTGTGATGCAGCGTCAAGGGTAACCGCAGCCACGGTCTCCGAGCTGATAGTCCATGCTGCTGCAAACTTCGTCGAACTGTTCGTGCAGATGGTTGTTGTCTTGCAAACGTCCCCATCTGTTGACTCAGAGATCGAGACGTGTCTGCACGATCCGTTACATCCATGCGGATATGATGCCTGTCATCTCGACAGCTAGTGATACGAGGCCGTTGGGATCCAGCACGGAGTTCCGTATTACCGTCTTGAACCCACCTATTCCATATTCTGCTAACAGTCATTGGATCTCGACCAACGCGAGCAGCAATGTCGCGATACGATAAACCGCAATCGCTATAGGCTACAATCCGACCTTTATCAAAGTCGGAAACGTGATGGTACGCATTTCTCCTCCTTACACGAGGCATCACAACAACATTTCACCAGGCAACGCCGGTCAACTGCTGTTTGTGTATGAGAAATCGGTTGGAAACTTTAATCGTGTCAGCAGGTTGTAGGTGTCGCCACTGGCGCCAACCTTGTGTGAATGCTCTGAAAAGCTAATCATTTGCATAACAGAGCATCTTCTTCCTGTCGGTTAAATTTCGCGTCTGTAGCACGTCATCTTCGTGATACAGCAATTTTAATGGCCAGTAGAGAATAACTAGAGGTCTTAATATGGTCGTATATATTTTGATTTTCGTATTCCCACTAACATTCCGGGAATTAAATACATTCCGCAAGACAAAATAGTAACGATTTCCACTCGCTATCCTTTCTCGAATTTCTACTGCTACTTTATTGTCCTCCGTTACTCCAGAACCTAAATAGTTAAATG
Organism: Schistocerca cancellata; assembly: GCF_023864275.1. NCBI lineage: Eukaryota > Metazoa > Arthropoda > Insecta > Orthoptera > Acrididae > Schistocerca > Schistocerca cancellata. The sequence goes on from NC_064637.1 coordinate 133,310,669, forward strand.
TTTTCACTCTTTCCCATTCATTACTATTGAACTCTTTTGTCCGTTTATATTGGGCTCCCCCATCACCATATACTTTGTTTACGTTTACTTCTAAACCTACTTCCCTTGCTGCTTGCTCTAACGTATTGTAGTTCCCCTTTAGTGCCCTTACATTCCGTGCCATTAATGCTACGTCACCCGCATATGCTACCACTTGAACTTGCCGATTAAGTATTGGTCCTCCTGGGTTTATCGGCCTACCTGTTACCAACTGTTCGTCTAAAATTGTGACTATTACAGAGCCATCTATCACAAAGCGAAAAAAGTGGTCCAACTTAAACATTCATATTTCTTTACGTACTACACAAATATGTGATAAAAATGGGGGTTCCTATCTAAAAAAAACGCAGTTGATATCCGTTAGACCTATGGTAGCGCCATCTAGCGGGCCAACCATAGCGCCATCTGGTTTCCCCCTTCAAGCTAGACAAGTTTCGTTCTTTGTAGTTTTTTCTTTTGACGCTTATTTCGTGAGATATTTGGCCCGGTCACGATTAATGGACCACCCTGTGTACTACACTGCTATTTATTCCACTTCTATTACTCGATCTTCTCCAACCCTTCTCTCTGTCCGCCTCTTCCTCCTCCCTCTCTCCGTCCATCTGCTCCTCTTTCCTTTCTCTATCTCCTCTTTCATACCCGTGGCCATGTCCTCCTTCCCCCTGTCTGTCTGTCTGTCTGTCTATGTCTTCCTCTTCTTTTCTATCTCCACGTTATCAGTGCCACCCAATATGAGGTTGCTCCTTCTCAGAGCCACAGCATTTTTTCCACATAATAAGTAATATGTGTACCACGCTTGCCTGAAATCGATTCAGGGATTTAGGGACTGTTTTTCCACATACGTACTTCTGTCACATATTTCACATATATTTAATATATTTCGCACATATTCGTACAAACATTTCACATACATTTGTAGCGAATCTCGCCTTTCAGTTTCGCTTTTAAGCAGCTCAGTGTTTATGACGCCATATGTTTTGAACTATGTGTCATACAATCGTACAGTATCCTAGGTACAAGCAGCGTCTTGTGGGTACTACATACAAAACGCGTGGCGAATAAAGTTGGTAGCAAGGAAGTAATGAACTTAAAAGTCATACAAATAGCAAAGAAGTAATATATTTAAAAGACATGCATGATGCGTCACTTTTTCGCTCATCTCACTGTTTATAACGTCATATCTCCTTAACTATGCGTCGTACAATGATATTGTTTTCCAGGTACATTCAGTGGTGTGCGCGAATACTGTCTGCAGAATGTATCACGAATACAGGTAGCAGTAAAAAGAGTTGTAAAACTACCGGAAGCTACAGCAGACTGTAATAAGTAAGTACGATATCGCACTGACTGCGTTATTCCTAATTACGTTGTAAAGCTTCTCGTAACTCGGAACATCACACGCACTGAAATATCGTATTCAGCCGCCGACACGTGGCACGCGACTTTCAAAGTAAATTGCCTCCCCTGTATAGTAATATACATAATAGATGTGCGAGTACAAACCCGCCAGGTTAGCCCAGCGCGCTAATGCGTTGCTTCCTGGACTCGGGTAGGCGCGCCGGCCCCGGATCGAATCCGCCCGGCGGATTAACGACGAGGGCCGGTGTGCAGGCCAGCCTGGATGTGGTTTTTAGGCGGTTTTCCACATCCCACTAGGTGAATATCGGGCTGGTCCCCATGCCCCGCCTCAGTTACGTGACTCGCAGACATTTGGGAACGTTCGCACTGTTTCGTGACTTACACTAGACGCAGACAGCTGGGGTTCACTACTTCCCTCCCAGAGGGCATGCAGTGGCCACCACAGGAAGGACATTTGGCCACCGTCTGAGACTAACATCACCAGAATCCCCCTGTTGAAGTGGGACAAAGGCCCAAGTAAATGATGATGGATGTACGACTACAGGATGTTGGCAAATGATTGACGACATATGGAAGTTTGGATCTCACTATGAGTCGTGCTCGGGTAGCCAAATGGTAAGGCTCACGATAAGCGGGAAATCCGGGTTCGATTCCCGGTCTGGCACTAATTTTGATTGTCGCCATTCCATTACACAGCTGATGGTTGTCCATACTTGCAGTTGCGAACACATTTCATGTATGACAATAAGTAAGGTAGACTACAATGGTTTTCGTTGTAGCTTTTTTCAGTTAAGATAGTACCCGCATTACCTGTATGCTAGGTGTGTTGCATACCTATTGGGCGTTACTTCATAGCGATCGCTTTCTTTACGTACCTGATCAGTGTCTCACTAGATTCCCCTAAAAACTGGAAGCGGTGAACTGTCTAGAAGCTGAATGAGAATATATAAAGGGCCGCATAACCTCCGGAACATCATACTGATAAGTGGGTTCATGCTGCTAATCTGTTTGCAAATTTGATTTGACATTGTAGTCACTGAAGTAACATCAGACACCTTCTCACTCCTTGAATTTTCAGTTCCTCTCCTCCTCCCTTTCTTGGTGCTTCACGTTTTTGTCAGGCAGTCTATTATAAACGCCTTCACACTGCTGTGTAAACTGTATCCAGCACTGAATATTAAGTGCAAATTAATGACATACGTTGGATTCCCGCGTGGATAAACCGGATCCAATGCAGAAAACTAGCATTCACCTGAACACAATGCAAAATTCCATAGACAAATTGTACACACATTCCTGAAGACACATCGTAGATTTAAAACAATTTTGGCTCGAGATGAATTGTGCAAGCGGCGTTCTTTCTTCCGCTAGTTGTCGAGATGTGATAGCTTTTTTCATTGAAAACCCCGATATGTGCGTGACGTAAGAGAATATAAATTCATTCTTTGCTCAATTTTCGCGAAACAGCTTCGTTAATTGCTGTGAAATTGGGCTGAAAAAATACCTTGCAAGCGTATCGATATTTGTACTGGCGAAGTAATCAGCAGAGAACTGACTATTTGCTAACATACACTCCTGGAAATGGAAAAAAGAACACATTGACACCGGTGTGTCAGACCCACCATACTTGCTCCGGACACTGCGAGAGGGCTGTACAAGCAATGATCACACGCACGGCACAGCGGACACACCAGGAACCGCGGTGTTGGCCGTCGAATGGCGCTAGCTGCGCAGCATTTGTGCACCGCCGCCGTCAGTGTCAGCCAGTTTGCCGTGGCATACGGAGCTCCATCGCAGTCTTTAACACTGGTAGCATGCCGCGACAGCGTGGACGTGAACCGTATGTGCAGTTGACGGACTTTGAGCGAGGGCGTATAGTGGGCATGCGGGAGGCCGGGTGGACGTACCGCCGAATTGCTCAACACGTGGGGCGTGAGGTCTCCACAGTACATCGATGTTGTCGCCAGTGGTCGGCGGAAGGTGCACGTGCCCGTCGACCTGGGACCGGACCGCAGCGACGCACGGATGCACGCCAAGACCGTAGGATCCTACGCAGTGTCGTAGGGGACCGCACCGCCACTTCCCAGCAAATTAGGGACACTGTTGCTCCTGGGGTATCGGCGAGGACCATTCGCAACCGTCTCCATGAAGCTGGGCTACGGTCCCGCACACCGTTAGGCCGTCTTCCGCTCACGCCCCAACATCGTGCAGCCCGCCTCCAGTGGTGTCGCGACAGGCGTGAATGGAGGGACGATTGGAGACGTGTCGTCTTCAGCGATGAGAGTCGCTTCTGCCTTGGGTACCAATGATGGTCGTATGCGTGTTTGGCGCCGTGCAGGTGAGCGCCACAATCAGGACTGCATACGACCGAGGCACACAGGGCCAACACCCGGCATCATGGTGTGGGGAGCGATCTCCTACACTGGCCGTACACCACTGGTGATCGTCGAGGGGACACTGAATAGTGCACGGTACATCCAAACCGTCATCGAACCCATCGTTCTACCATTCCTAGACCGGCAAGGGAACTTGCTGTTCCAACAGGACAATGCACGTCCGCATGTATCCCGTGCCACCCAACGTGCTCTAGAAGGTGTAAGTCAACTACCCTGGCCAGCAAGATCTCCGGATCTGTCCCCCATTGAGCATGTTTGGGACTGGATGAAGCGTCGTCTCACGCGGTCTGCACGTCCAGCACGAACGCTGGTCCAACTGAGGCGCCAGGTGGAAATGGCATGGCAAGCCGTTCCACAGGACTACATCCAGCATCTCTACGATCGTCTCCATGGGAGAATAGCAGCCTGCATTGCTGTGAAAGGTGGATATACACTGTACTGGTGCCGACATTGTGCATGCTCTGTTGCCTGTGTCTATGTGCCTGTGGTTCTGTCAGTGTGATCATGTGATGTATCTGACCTCAGGAATGTGTCAATAAAGTTTCCCCTTCCTGGGACAATGAATTCACGGTGTTCTTATTTCAATTTCCAGGAGTGTACATTAGAAACAACGTGTGACTAATCTCTCTAAGTAAGAAGAAATGACAGACAGAATTACCATCGCCCAGTCCAAACTGGTGAGGGTAGGAACTTGCAATTTGGAGAGGGTGTTGGTCTTATACAGCAGGCATCGTTTTAGAAGAATCTTTTGTAGTACGTCGCTACTAAGACAATTTTGAAGGTATAACTATGAAAATTGGGGTTTCTCGGTCAGGAATAAAAAAAAGTACAGGTTTCAGCATTTTTGGAAATTCAGCACCCAAGTGGTGGGTGGAGGAAATAGTGGGTGAAAGTTTATCCTGAAAATAAATCATTATTAAATAACTTCTAAAGCATTTTTGAAGATACATCTACGAATATTTGTATCTGACCTTTCGCTTAGAAATAAAAGAAATATTTGTTTGAATGTTTTTGGAAATTCAACACCTAAGGAGGTGAAATAGGGAATGAAAAGTTTTATGGAAATATTTCGTTACGGATGCGTTTTTAAACTAAAACTATGAAAAATTTTATTTAGCTTGTCGGTTAGAAATAATAAAATAAGTGTTTGACTGTTTTTGGAAATTCAATCTCTGAGGGGGTGAAACAAGGGATGAAAAATTTTACGAAAATATTTCGTTCTGTAAAAATATTTTTAAAGCTAAATTAAGAAAATTAATATTAGAAATAAATAAATACGTATTAGATCATGAAAGCTTCAATGAAAAGATCACAAGAGCTCAAAACGCAGGGTTAACAAAAACCTCCGACTCCAGCTACCTGTATCGCTTTTTGATCAGCGTGTTTAGAAGACGCTGCAGTTTGTGAACTAAATCAAAGAACGCTATTTAACAGTCACCACGACAAATTGGCGTTGTATATTTACACGTCACCAATGGGCGTAACAGCATACACTGACGGGCCAAAACGTTTTGACCACTACCTCCCGCGGCGGTGGATGCCCCCTTGGTAGCGTTGTGGTAAAGTGACGCGATAACAAAAGCATGTAAGCGCAGCAGACACGGACTGCGGCGCACCCTAGCGAAGGTGTGGGCAGCAAATGGGGAAGTCCGTTGAGACAAGCGACTTTGTCAAAGGGCACATTATTATTACTCCGAGCCTGTGAACGAGTATCTCGAAAACGGCAAAGCTGACCGAATGTTCACGTGATACGGTCTTGGACGTCTACGGAAAGAGGTAGAAGGACAGAGAAACTACCACTAGGCGTTAAATGGTTGGACTCTTCAAAGAACGTGGAATTCAGAGCTTGTATACTCTGTAAAGTAGGATAGATGGTGGTCTGTGGCGGCAGCAGCAGCAGCAGCGCGGTTTCAGACTGCAGCGCCTAGAACCGCTCGGCCACAGCGGCCGGCCCATGTACCATATAATGTAGCATTGTAAGTAACCATCTTCTGGTATGCAGTCACAAATCTTATTCGTAATATACGAATAGGCCCGTTCTTTTTGGGGCGCATGTGATGCACAGCTAGTTTTCTAACTAGATGCAAAATATTTTTCGGCTTATTTAAATCTATTCACTCAGTAGTTAGACAATATATTCCCTACCGGCTGACACACCATCGTGGACTTCACAACACAAATACAGAACCAACTTACCCATAGCCAAAAATCGAGGAATACGTAAAAATCTTTCATACATGCCTTGACTCCAGACAAATGCTTTCAGAGAAGACTTCCTAGCATTTAAATCTATATTTGATGTTAACAAATTTCTCTTCTTCAGAAGTGTTTTTCTGGCCATTGCCAGTCTACATTTTATATTCTCTCTACTTCGGCCATCATCAGTTATTTTGCCGCCCAAATAGCAAAACTAACTCACTAATTTAAGTGTCTCATTTCCCAATCTCTTTCCCTCAGCATCTCTCGTTTTGCTTTTTAATGTTCATCTTATATGCTCCATTTAAGACACTGTCCATTCCGTTTAACTGCTCTTCCAAATTCTTTGCTGTCTCTGATAGAGTTAAAATGTCATCGGCAAACTTCAAAATTTTGATTTCTTCTTCGTAGACCGTAATTCCTTCTCCAAATTTTTGTTTCGTTTCCTTTACTACTCGTTCAGTGTACAGACTGACTAACATCGGGAATAGACTACAATCCTACCTCACTCTCTTCTCAACCACTGCTTCCCTTTCATGTCCTTAGACTCTTATAACTGCCGTCTGGTACTTATGCAAGTTGTAAATAGCCTTTCGCTCCCTACATGTTACCCCTGCTTCCTTTATAATTTGAAAGAGAGTATTCCAGTCATCATTGTCAAAAACTTTCTCAAAGTCTACAAATGCTATAAACGCAGGTTTGTCTTTCCTTAACGTATCTTCTAAGAGAATTCAGAGGTTCAGTATTGCCTCGCTGTTCCTACTTTTCTCCAGAATCGAAACTGATCTCCATTCGTGTGTAAGGAATTCGTGTTAGTATTTTGCAACCGTGACGGAAGGTTCGACGCATGCATGGATGATAATCAGTTTAGACAAAAAGAGAATAGAAACTTTCGAAATGTGGCGCTACAGAAGAATATAGAAGATTAGATCACGTAACTAAGGAGAAGGTACTGAATAGAACTAAGGAGACAAGAAATTTGAGGCACAACTTGGCCAAAAGAAGGGATCGGTTAATAGGACACATTCTGAGACCTCAAGGGATCACCAGTTAAGTAATAGAGGGAAGTTGGTTCGTTTTGTGGAAGGAGATCAAACTGCAAGGTCATCGGTCCCGTCGGATTACGGAAGGATGGGGAAGGAAGTCGGCCGTGCCCTTTCAAAGGAACCATCCCGGTATTTGTCTGAAGAGATTTAGTGAACTCACGGAAAGCCTAAATCAGGATGGTCTGACGCGGTATTGAACCGTCGTCCTCCCGAATGCGAGTCCAGTTTGCTAACCACTGCGCCACCTCGCTCGGCAATAGAGGGAAGTGTGAGGGGCAAAAATCGTAGAGGGAAGCCAAGAGATGAATACAATAAGCAGTATCAGAAGGATGTAGGTCGCAATAGTTAGCCGGCCGGTGTGGCCAAGCGGTTAAAGGCGCTACAGTCTGGAACCGCGTGACCGCTACGGTCGCAGGTTCGAATCCTGCCTCGGGCATGGATGTGTGTGATGTCCTTAGGTTAGTTAGGTTTAAGTAGTTCTAAGTTCTAGGGGACTGATGACCTAAGAAGTTAAGTCCCATAGTGTTCAGAGCCATTTGCAATAGTTATTTGAAAATGAAGGACAGAGTAGCATGGAGAGCTGCACCATACCAACCTTCGGACTAAAGACCACAACAAGATAAAAATCTGCTGCCGTCTTACTTAATGCATTGGACGGTTTTGATCGTTACCATATATTTTCAATAGTTATTATATTATTGAAAAAAGCCTTCAAAAGTATTGTAAGTACGTAAACAGTTTTTCTACGCCGTAACTCACCCAATGTCTGGAGACGAACTCAGTCCGTTACAGAGCCTCTTGGGAACACTTTGAAGTCAGTCGTGCGTCTTCCGCTTGTGGTCACCACTCGGCGGACGAGAAATGACGCTATTCTATGTTACCTGTTTGTTGAATAACTTGACTGGCGTGCGGAAAGGCTGCAGAACTCTGCCACTTTCTTCGAGAAACAGTGATTCCCTTTCATGTCCTTCAGTTCCTATAACTGTCGTCTGGTTTCTCTAGAAGATGTGTTTAAACTCTCCCTTCCTGTATTTTATCGCTGCGATCTTCAGAATTTCAAAGAACGTATTTCAAGTCAACACTGTCAAAGGTTTTCTGCCTTTCTTCATCCTACCTTCTGTGATGGTTCAAATGGCTCTGAGCACTATGGGACTCAACATCTTAGGTCATAAGTCCCCTAGAACTTAGAACTACTTAAACCTAACTAACCTAAGGACATCACACACACACCCATGCCCGAGGCAGGATTCTAACCTGCGACCGTAGCAGTCCCGCGGTTCCGGACTGCAGCGCCAGAACCGCACGGCCACCGCGGCCGGCCTACCTTCTGTGATACGTCGTAGCGTCAACACTGGTTCGCGTGCTCCTATATTTCCCCTGGGATGTGGTAAATTTCTCGAATATTTCTCTTTTTCGGAATGCCACGCAACGTAGCTCGAAAGTGTTATCAGCAAAACCAGAAACGCTCTTCCATACCGCCAAAACAGTTACTAGGGAATAGGGCCACTCCTACTTCTCAAGTATGTCCGCAGCATGGTCCGCTGTGGGAGGCTGCTTTTTGGGTACCAACAGTCGCAGAGGCTCTTGATCCGTCTTTCAGACTCACAGGTCGATGTTCCTTTGCCTCCCTGACTGCAGTTGCCGCTTTTGCTAAGGAGAGAGAGAGAGAGAGAGAGAGAGAGCAAACAGAGTGAGTCTTCAACGTCGGTAGAGACAGTTACTCTGCAGTACAGTCGGTTCCGGTGAACGTGCGAAGTCCTGATCACACATACGAAGTAGGCGCATCTTAGTGTTATTCCTGACTTTGAAAAGACGTGGATACGACACCAAAGAGGGAAAAGCTGGTGCAGCTCTGGACTAAACATTGGACGTACAAAGCTAACAGGACGTTCTTCTGGTGTAGCCTAGTACTCTCAAGAGCCAAAGCAACTGGTACATCTGCCTAGTATCGTGTAGCGTCCCCGCGAGCACGCAGAAGAGCCGCAACACGACGTGGCATGGACTTGAATAATGTCTGAAGTAGTGCTGGAGGGAAATGACACAGTGAATCCTGCATGGCTGTCCATAAATTCGTAAGTGTACGAGGAGGTGGAGATCTCTTCTAAACAGCACGTTGCCAGGCATCCCAGATATGCTTAATAATGTTCATGTCTGCGGAGTTAGGTGACCAGCGGAAGTGTTTAAACTCAGAAGAGTGTAGCAATTCTGCACGTCTGGGTTGTCGCATTGTTCAGCTGAAATTGCCCAAGTCCGTCGGAATGCACAATGAATATGAACGGATGCAGGTGATCAGACAGGATGCTTACGTACGTGTCACCTGTCAGAGTCGTATCTAGACCTGTCAGGGGTCCCACATCACTCCAACTGCACACGCACCACACCATTACTGAGCCTCCACCAGCTTGAAGAGCCCTCTGCTGACATGCAGGGTCCATGGATTCATGAGGTTCTCTCCATGCCCATACACGTCCATCCGATCGATACAATTTGAAATGAGACTCGCCCGATCAGGCAACAGCTTTCCTGTCATCAACAGTCCAAAGTCGGTGCTGACGGTCCCAGGCGGGGCATAAAGCTATGTGTCGTGCAGTCATCAAGGGTACACGAGTGGGTCTTTGGTGCCGAAAGCCCGTATCGATGATATTTCGTTGAATGGTTCACAAACTGCCATTTGTTGACGGCACAGCATTGAAATCTGTAGCAAATTGCGGAAGGGTTGCATTTCTGCCACGTTTAACGATTCTTTTCAGTCGTCTTTGGTCCTGTCCTTGTAAGATCTTTTTCCGGTCGCAGTGATGTCGAATATTTGATGTTTCGCTGAATTCCTCATATTCACGGTACACTCGTGAAATGGTATTACGGGAAAATCCCCACTTCATCTCTATCTTGGAGATGCTATGCCCCCTCGCTCGTGGGCCGACTATAACACTACGTTCAAACTCAATTAATCCTTAATAACCTGTCACAATATCATCAGTAACCGATCCAACAACTCGGCACACACTTGTTTTAAATAGGTGTTGCCGACTGCAGCGCCCTATTCTGCCCTGTTTACGTATCTCTGTATTTGAATATGTATGCCTATATCAGTTTCTTTGGCGCATCAGTGTAAATAGTCCGTAGGTTAACTCTTCGAAATTCTTAAAGCACTAGGAGTAAACCAAGAGAGCGAAAGGATATTCACAATTTGCACAGAAATGAAACTCTATAGTTATAAGAGCCGAAGGAGATTAAAGGGAAGCGATAGTTGCAAAGGGACTGAGACGGATTTCCAGAGTATTGCCAATGTTATTCAGTCTCTACAGTCAGCACATAAGAAAATAAAGGAGAAATTTAGAAATGGAATTCAAATCAGGAGAAGAAATAAAAACTTTGAAGTTGGCTGATTACATATGCAGTAGATAGTCTGTTGAGAGATTAAAGGACAAACTTCAGCATATCTAGAAGAAGCTTATGGGAGTGCAGTCGAATGAAATCAGGCGCTGCCTTGCGAATTAGATTAGGAATGAGAGTAAAAATATATCAGTTTTTCTATTTGGGGACCAAAATGACCGATAATGACCGAAGTAGACGATAGAAAATGCAGGTTGCCTGTATCAAAGAAAGCACTAAAAAAATAAACAGAAGGAAATTCATAACACGAGAAAGAAATTTAAGTATTGTTAAGTCTTTTCTTCAAATGTTTGGAGTTTAGAATTGTAAAGTGAAACGTGAACGATGAAGGTCTCAGTTAAGAAGATAATACAGCTTCTGAAACGACGTGCAGCAGAAAGATGCTGGCTATTAGATGGGTAGATTGAGTAATTAATGAGAGTGTACTGAATAGAACTGAGAACAGGAAAAGAAATTTGTGGCACCTCTTGACTAAAAGAAGGCAACGGTTGATAGGACGCATTCTGAGAGACGAAGATAACTTCAGTTTTGTGATGGAAGAAAGTGCGGAACGTAAATATCCTAGATGAATACAGGAAGGAGATATTAAAAGGATGTAAGTGGCAGCAGTTATTCGGAGATGAAGAGGCTAGCACAGGGTAGAGTAGCATGGAGAGCTGCATCAAACCAGTCTTCGGAGTGAAGAACACAACAACAACAACAACTACTACTACTACTACTAACGAATTTGAATTCTGCGCCATTTTGTCGCATGACGGTTAGCTGGCATGGTTATTTCATGCTTGTTATCTGCGCTCGATCCCATTAGTAGCCTGATAGTTTTTCTGTCTTGGACACTGTTGTTTGATGTTTATTTTCGTCGCCATGGAACAGATGACAGCTAAGCAACGTATCCAAGTGAAAAAAAGTTATTACAAAAACAGTGAAAGCCCCACGGCAACCGTTCGTGAATTGCGTTTGACACTCGGAGGTAATTCCGCGTGGGGTAGCCGCGCGATCGGAGGCGCCTTGTCACGGTCCGTGCGGCTTCCCCGTCGGAGGTTCGAGTCCTGCCTCAGGGGCGTGTGTGTGTGCGTGTGTGTGTGCGTGTGTGTGTGTGTCTGTGTCTGTGTCTGTGTGTCTGTGTGGGTCTGTGTGTGTGTGTGTGTGTGTGTTGTCTGTGTGTGTGTCTGTGTCTGTGTGTGTGTGTGTGTGTGTGTGTATGTGTGTGTGTGTGTGTGTGTGTGTGTGTGTGTGTGTGTGTGTGTGTGTGTGTGTCTGTGTGGGTCTGTATGTGTGTGTGTGTGTGTGTGTGTGTGTGTGTGTGTGTGTGTGTGTGTGTGTGTGTGTGTCTGTGTCTGTGTGTGTGTGTGTGTGTGAGTCTGTGTCTGTGTAGGTCTGGTTGTGTGTGTGTGTGTGTGTGTGTGTGTGTGTGTGTGTGTGTGTGTGTGTGTGTGTCTGTGTGTGTCTGTGTGTGTGTGTGTGTGTGTGTGTGTGTGTGTGTGTGTGTGTGTGCGTGTGTGTGCGCGTGTGTGTGCGCGTGTGTGTGTGTGTGTGTGTGTGTGTGAGTCAGTGTCTGTGTCTGTGTGTCTGTGTGGGTCTGTGTGTGTGTGTGTGTGTGTGTGTGTGCGTGCGTGCGTGCGTGCGTGTGTGTGTGTGTGTGTGTGTGTGTGTGTGTGTTGTCCATAGCGTAAGTTAGATCAAGTAGTGTGACCGTACCACTACCAAAGTATCGGAGGTAATGCAGCTACAACCGAATCATCAGTTCAGAAGTTGATCCGGAAGTTTGAGACCACGGATTCTGTTTCAGACGTTAAAAAAAGAAAACAGGATGACCGCGTTCTGTTCGAAAACAAGAAAACACGGCTGTTGTGCGTGACAATGTGACCGTCGGCCCCAGAAAATCGGTTCGCCGACGAACTCTACAATTAAATTTGACACCAAGTTCACTGCATGAAATCGTTTCGAAAGCTCTGAAAATGCAGACGTACGAGATTCAACTTACATAAGAGCCGAAGCCAGCAGCTCATGGAAAGAGACATAGATGTGCTCAATGGGTCTTGGCTCCACAAGGGAAGAACGAGAACAGAGAAAGAACAATTTTCTCAGATGAGGTCCATTTCCACCTCAGTGGGTGCGTCAATAAGCAGAACTGCAGAATATGGGGTAACAGAAATCGGCGAGTGACTGTAGAAGATGAGTGCATCCTCAACGCACGACTGTGTGGTTTGGGTTCTGGGCAGGAGCAGTGATCGGTCCGTACTTTTTTGAAAATGGTGAGGGAGCTACAGTCACTGTGAACGACGACCGTTACGATAAACGTGCTTTCTGATTGGTTTTTCCCTCTTTTTGACGAAATGACGATTTTTTTGGTGTCAAAAAGATGGTGCGACATGTCACACATCCCGTAAAACGATTGCTCTGCTCAATGAAAAATTTCCACAAGAAATAATCTCTTCATAGACTGCCAATCATGCAGTCTTAAGCCTTGTGACCTTTTTTGTGGGGATTTGGGGAATCAAAAGTGTACGTGAACAAACCACAAACAGTACGCCAACTGAAGGATGAAATTAAAAGGGCTATTAACGGCATCTCACCAGATGATTGTGAACGCCTCATCGGGAACTTCAATGGTTAAAAAATGGTTCAAATGGCTCTGATCACTATCGGACTTAACTTCTAAGGTCATCAGTCCCCTAGAACTTAGAACTACTTAAACCTAACTAACCTAACGACAGCACACACATCCATGCCCGAGGCAGGATTCGAATCTGCGACCGTAGCGGTCACGCGGTTCCAGACTTAAGCGCCTAGAACCGCTAGGCCACCCCGGCCGGCGAACTTCAATGGACCCATTGCTCATTGCCGTGTGGCCTTGGGTGGTCGTATGGAACATATAAGTTTTCATAAATAAATGAGAGAAGTGAGAAGTGACTTAATGTATTTGTAAGAAGAACATTACATTTTCAATAAATTTTCTATGTTCTGTAGCACTTTAATATTCGTCCCTACTTTCCAGACAGCCTGTACTACTACTACTACGACTACTACTACTACTCCTGATGTAATACCCTAAATCAGGGGTTCCCAACAAAATTTTCTCGAGGACCGCCTCATAGAGCATGATTGGTACCTTGTCATATCACAGTATCAAGTACCTAAAAAATCCAAAGTAATAGTCTTATTATACGTTTTCTATTTTTGGTGCTTAGAAAAAACATTGACATATTCATTATTGAAAAAATATTGAGCTTAAACCTGCTCATGCAGGAAGCGGCCAAGACAAAAAATCTGTTATCATACGAAATATCTATTTTATTCTAATAGCATCTTGCGGTCCCATCTGGCATAGCTCGCGGACCACTGGGGGTCCGCCGACCACCTGGTAGGAACCACTGTCGTTCATGATCAGAAGTATCCGGACACTTTTTAATGGACACTAATATAGGTGTGTCCACACTTCTCCTTTATAACGGTATCAACTCTGCTGTCGACATTTTCTGTGAAGCACCTGGATGTCTGTGGAGAAATGGCGGCCCATTGTTCCTCAAGAGTCGAAACGAGATAGGTAGTGATCTAGCACGCTAAGGTCTGGTGCGAAGTCGATGATCTGTCTTATCCCAAAGGTGTTCCATTGCATTCAGGTCGGCGTTCTGGGCGTGTCAGTCCATTTCAGAGATGTTACTGTCCACTTAGAAGAGCAGCTGAACGGAATGGACAGTGTCTTGAAAGGAGGATATAAGATGAACATCAACAAAAGCAAAACGAGGATAATGGAATGTAGTCGAATTAAATCGGGTGATGCTGAAGGAATTATACACTCCTGGAAATGGAAAAAAGAACACATTGAAACCGGTCTGTCAGACCCACCATACTTGCTCCGGACACTGCGAGAGGGCTGTACAAGCAATGATCACACGCACGGCGCAGCGGACACACCAGGAACCGCGGTGTTGGCCGTCGAATGGCGCTAGCTGCGCAGCATTTGTGCACCGCCGCCGTCAGTGTCAGCCAGTTTGCCGTGGCATACGGAGCTCCATCGCAGTCTTTAACACTGGTAGCATGCCGCGACAGCGTGGACGTGAACCGTATGTGCAGTTGACGGACTTTGAGCGAGGGCGTATAGTGGGCATGCGGGAGGCCGGTTGGACGTAGCGCCGAATTGCTCAACACGTGGGGCGTGAGGTCTCCACAGTACATCGATGTTGTCGCCAGTGGTCGGCGGAAGGTGCACGTGCCCGTCGACCTGGGACCGGACCGCAGCGACGCACAGATGCGCGCCAAGACCGTCGGATCCTACGCAGTGCCGCAGGGGACCGCACCGCCACTTCCCAGCAAATTAGGGACACTGTTGCTCCTGGGCTATCGGCGAGGACCATTCGCAACCGTCTCCATGAAGCTGGGCTACGGTCCCGCACACCGTTAGGCCGTCTTCCGCTCACGCCCCAACATCGTGCAGCCCGCCTCCAGTGGTGTCGCGACAGGCGTGAATGGAGGGACGAATGGAGACGTGTCGTCTTCAGCGATGAGAGTCGCTTCTGCCTTGGTGCCAATGATGGTCGTATGCGTGTTTGGCGCCGTGCAGGTGAGCGCCACAATCAGGACTGCATACGACCGAGGCACACAGGGCCAACACCCGGCATCATGGTGTGGGGAGCGATCTCCTACACTGGCCGTACACCACTGGTGATCGTCGAGGGGACACTGAATAGTGCACGGTACATCCAAACCGTCATCGAACCCATCGTTCTACCATTCCTAGACCGGCAAGGGAACTTGCTGTTCCAACGGGACAATGCACGTCCGCATGTATCCAGTGCCACCGAACGTGCTCTAGAAGGTGTAAGTCAACTACCCTGGCCAGCAAGATCTCCGGATCTGTCCCCCATTGAGCATGTTTGGGACTGGATGAAGCGTCGTCTCACGCGGTCTGCACGTCCAGCACGAACGCTGGTCCAACTGAGGCGCCAGGTGGAAATGGCATGGCAAGCCGTTCCACAGGACTACATCCAGCATCTCTACGATCGTCTCCATGGGAGAATAGCAGCCTGCATTGCTGCGAAAGGTGGATATACACTGTACTAGTGCCGACATTGTGCATGCTCTGTTGCCTGTGTCTATGTGCCTGTGGTTCTGTCAGTGTGATCATGTGATGTATCTGACCCCAGGAATGTGTCAATAAAGTTTCCCCTTCCTGGGACAATGAATTCACGGTGTTCTTATTTCAATTTCCATGAGTGTATTAGGAAATGAGACACTTAAAGTAGTAGGTGAGTTTTGCTATTTGGGAGAAAAATATCTGATGATGGTCGAAGTAGAGAGGATGTAAAATGTAGACTGGCAATGGCTAGGAAAGCGTTTCTGAAGAAGAGAAATTTGTTAACATCGAGAATAGATTTAAGTGTCAGGAAGTCGTTCCTGACAGTATTTGTATGGAGTGTAGCCATGTATGGAAGTGAAACATGGACGGTAAATAGTTTGGACAAGAAGAGAATAGAAGCGTTCGAAATGTGGTGCTACAGAAGAATGCTGAAGATTAGATAGGTAGATCACATAACTAATGAGGAGGTATTGAATAGAATTGGGGAGAAGAGGAGTTTGTGGCACAACTTGACTAGAAGGGACAGGTTGGTAGGACATGTTCTGAGGCATCAAGGGATCACAAATTTAGTATTGGAGGGCAGCGTGGAGGGTAAAAATCGTAGAGGGAGACCAAGAGATGAATACACTAAACAGATACAGAAGGATGTAGGTTGCAGTAGGTACTGGGAGATGAAGCAGCTTGCACAGGATAGAGTAGCATGGAGAGCTGCATCAAACCAGTCTCAGGACCGAAGACCACAACAACAACAACAACTACTACTACTACTACTACTACTACTACAACTGTCCACCATCCACCGCCTCACAGCCTCACACCGCCTCACAGAAGCATTGTTCGACTGGTACAATCAATCATTGTGTCCGGACTGTTCCTCTACCTAACGCACTGCGCTGTCCTGAAAAATATGTTCGTATTCTCCCGGGTGTACCGTTTTATTAATCGCAGCAGGGCGGGGAAGGGGGGGGGAGGAGGGAGGAGGGGTAAGCCCGACACGAACACGCCACAACACTACCTCCCCGTGCTTCACTATTGCCACTACACATGACGATAGTTAGTAATCTCCAACCATTCGCCAAACCCAAACCGTCTCATCAGATTGCCGCAGCACCAGCTTATTGGTGGTCCAAATGCCTTTCGTGGACTGAGAATGCAGTTCACATTTGATATTAGTGCTGTGTTTGGAGGCAGTACCTGGTTGGCCTCGGCTGTTGTATGGGGAAGCAACGCAGGCTGCTGTGGCCTTGAGGCATTCCCTGATGCAAACAGTTTGGCTTGGAAGACTTGGAGTATAGCAGAGAGTACAGGACTACTAGCGAAGGTTCCCTATGGCACGTTGGTTCCAGACGAGCCGTTTAATTTGTCTACGAGAAGAAATAAGAAGCTGAATGCAGACGAGTACCTGTTTATTTGGGCGAAAGTAGGCAACAACAATTGTAAAATAAAGATTACTGGTGATTGTGTATTGTATTATAGATAACATCGCTGTGAATGAATCTTTTCCAGTCACCCACTGCCCAGCTGTATCGCTCTTCACACCAACTCAAGTGTTGCTTAGCGCTGACGACATAAACGTGTATCTTGGGCTCTAGCTTGTACCCCGTTCTTGTTCACTCCGCATGCACAGTCACTTTACCAGCTGGACCCCTGGTTGGAGTCTGGAACTCACGTGTGTTTCCCCTTATTCCGATCGCTACAACATTCTCTAAGTGTCAAGAAAATGTGAAAATGTGGATGATATCAAAAAAGCCATTTCCAGACATTTTGCTGAAACACTAACTGATTTTTATCGATGTAGCATTGAAAATTTGTACACTAGACCGCAAAAGGTTGCTGATAACGAGCATGATTGTATCACGGAATGAAAATAAATATCTGTCATCAATTTATTTGTTTGAATTTAATGCAAGAAATCCGTTACTTTCCGGTCTCCCTAATACAGATTAAGGAAATATCCCTGAACAATGTTTTCTGTGTATCTGATGGAATTAAATTTTCATTGAGACATATGAGTCTCAGTTTAATCTTCGATAATAACAGAAGCTGAAGAAATGAATTAAAATTTGTGGCACAGCCAGGACTTAAACCTGGGTCTCTTGGATACCAGGCAGTTGTGCTATCCATTACAGCAGCAGAGCAGTATGGGTTGCACAGCTGAACGGATGACCCTAGTCCACTGCCCTCACGGACTTCAGTTCACCACTTCAACCTCTTTCTCCCTTCTTAAATCGGCAGTGGGATTATTATCACAACAAGAAAGAAGGAGAGAGGAACAACGGGAATAACAATTGGTGGGGAACGTTTGAGGAGAGTGGAGAGTTTCAAATACGTAGAAAGCCTGATACAGGAAGATGGAAAAAAACGACAGAGAAATAAACGAGTGGGGGAGAAAAGCAGAAGCATTTCGGAAGAGAGTCAGAAGCATGATATGGAGCGAGGATGTACCCCAAATCAGTAAAACGGTTACATACGAGTCATACTATGTCCCAATCCTGAGGTATGTATCAGAAACCTGGGTTGTGAAAGGAAGAGAGAAAAGCAAAGTACAAGCTGGTGAGATGAAATTTTTGAGAAACAGTATTGGAGTGACAAAGATAGGTTAGGAAATGATAGGATCAGAGAGTTTATGAAGGTGGAACCATTACAGGAGGACACGGAGAAATCAAGGCTGAGAAGGTATGGACACGTTAGCAGAATGGAGGAGAAGAGGATACCAATGAGGATATACGAGATGAAACTGGAAGGAAAGAGACCAAGAGGAAGACCGGAAGACAGATGGCTGAAAGGAGTAGAAGAGTGCGTCCAGAAGAAAGGAGAAGACAGGACCAAGATGAAGACGGAGAAATGGTGGCAAGACAGAAGACGATGGAGAGGCGGCCTATTTTCCGTACAGAACCGGCCAGAGGCTGGAGACTACCCAAGATGATGATGATGATGATGATGATGATGATGATGAAATCGGCAGTATTGCCGAGGCTTTCTGGTATTGGAATAACACACCAGCTTTGTACGTAATGGGGTAGTCTGTGCAAGTTTGCTACCTCTGCTGTTACGGCGGTGTAATGGCTAACACCTTGTGAGTGTGTGGATGCTGTTCTGTCATTCTGCACAACGGATTAATCTGAGATGTACACTTTACCCTGTAGCTCCTGCAAAATGAAATTTCCACCCCCACACTACTACAGAAGTCAGACAGACGCTCCTAACGTTCTGAAGAGAAATGCCTGAAAAACTTTCAGCAATAAATATCTTCTAGAGTCGTCCACTGTAAGGAAATGACAAAAAAATTCACAAAATTTCTTACGTAACTAGTGGGATACTTGGGTACTGGAGTAGTGCTACTAACAAGGGGAGGCTGCCAATTGTGAAATTCAGATTCGATTCATACTGCGGATAATAACAGCTCATGGCCAGAGGTGTAATGTGGCAAAGCACCAAGATGCACTTCTCAGCCGTTGTCGAGAAAATAGACAGTTAAAAGAAACCGTTGCGGTGAAATACTCTCTACGATTAATAACTTTATACAGCATCGTGGCGCAGCGGTAAGCGCTCGGATTCGTAATCCGAAGGTCGCCGAATCGAATCTCGCGCCGTCCAACTTTTTTTTATTATTTGTTTTTTGTAATACAAATGTATACAAACACACACACACACACACACACACACACACACACACACACACAAAGGCTGTCCTGGTAACCCGACACGACATGAACAAGGTGACGCATTCATATACGGCACAATATTCAATCACGATGTCTGGACGAGTCTTGCCACTTGTTTTCGTATGCGTCCAAGAGTCCACAGGTACGTTTGGACCCAGAGTACAGAAGACAGTCGACGAGTACGCCAAGAAGTATACCAACGTTGTTATTACATCCTCCAAATCCGGTAAACTAACAACGGGCTTGTTCATGGACTTCTTGAAATAATGCTTTGCAACCATACGTACAAAAGAAAGAATTTCTCCTTCTGATCGACTCTTGGGGAGGGCAAACGAACCCGGCATTATACGATGAGATGTTCCAGGACGATAAGAAGTTACCAACGTGCACTATAAAAGTCATTCCTCCAAAGTGCACTCCTCTCGTCCAACCGTGTGACGTGTATTTTTACCGGCAGGTAAAAAATTTGATCAAAATTTGATTTTAATCGAGCGAAATAGTGACATCAACTCCAGAGACGACTGTATAAAAATCCAATCCATCGTCCACCACCAATTCTCTTCTCCGATTTTTGCCGATATGATACGATACGCGTGGTATGCATCAAACCTGATGAACGATGGAACAATTTTTCAGAATGTCAGTCAGGTGTGTTTCTCAACAGATAATTTAAAAAACAATTGTTCTTGTAAAAACGCATCGTTCATCAGATGTGCTCGATGTCGTGCTGTTTTCTGCTTTCCATGTTTCTATGATAACTATCACTCTGGTTCGTGCGATACTCCAGCTACTTCTGGTCACTAATTGTTAATTATGTGCGAGTGTATACCGAACTTTTCAATAAATTGTATCCACTTGAATATTATTTGTGATATTGTGTTTTATTTCAAGTATTATTTTTCCACGACAAACGACTTTCAACAACTTATTATATGCATAATTGTTCCAACTGATTGCCGGGAAATATATATATATATATATATATATATATATATATATATATATATATATATATATGTGTGTGTGTGTGTGTGTGTGTGTGTGTGTGTACACATTTGAATTACCAAAGAAATAATAAAAAAAATTTGCATGTCGCGAGATTCGCTCCGGCGCCCTTCGGATTACAAACCCGAGCGCTTACCGCTGCGCCACGAAGTCGTAGGAAATTATTAATCGTAGAGAGTATTTCACCGCAACGGTTTCTTTTATCTTTTAACTGTATTTCCTCGACAACGGCTGAGAAGTGCATCTTGGTGCTTTGCCACATTACACCTCTGGCCATGAGCTGTTATTATGCGCAGTATGAATCGAATCTGAATTTCACAATTGGCGGCCTCCCCTTGTAGGTGTAAGAAAAACATGAGACTAATGAAAATTATTATTTAGTTTGCAAAAATTCTGAGAAATCACAATGGCACTTTTAGTTATGAACTGAACAAGTTATTTCCAGGTTGTTTTCGGAATGTGAAGTTACCTCTTAAGGATAGGATTCGCTAATGAAATTTCTATACAAGGTTTAAGATTGTTATTGACTTGTCAGAATGGCTGAGAGCTGCGCCTACTCAACTTGAATAATTATCCATTAGAATGTTGCTAGGTACGGTCGAGGCTGTCGCGTGTGAAATACAGTGAAGTGTACTGTTGTGGAGGAAATATGGGGCTCGCAAGAGCTGTAGCGCACAATACCATAAGCTGCGATGACTGCTGTCTGCGCCGCTCGCTGCTGACAAATAAGATAATTCTCGTTCTATCTGGATTGACCTTTCCCAATCAAACTCTCCTTACGCCTTGATGAATTCAAGGACTCCAATTCACCCCTAGTCTAACTATTGATGTGGTACACCGGTCAGATAACCAGTCCACCGCGATACCACTCAAAAATTCGCTCGCAGGCGTTTAACTACTGTATAACTCTTTCCGTTCACACCGCACAATAAGTGTATCAGCCAACACAGCGAAGAAAGCTTAATCGTAAGGACTCAATATAGAGTCGCACTTCGATTCGCTCTCGACAGAGGTGCTCTCCCAGTAATGTACTGAGGAGAGACTTGTTCCTTGCTCCAAGAGCGACAACGGAACGGCGCCTCTCCACGCCAGACGTGAAGGGGTATATCTTTTGGTCTCTTCCATTACTCCTTCAGCTCAAGGCGTCAGAAATATCGTCTGCCAATCAGCATTGCTCTTCTAAAACGGGAGAATGACGTTTCGTTTAAGGCGACCAATCCGGAAATCTGTAGTATCGGCGTTTGGCGTTTGCTGCCTCCCTGTGAAAATCTCTCAAACTGCGTGCTATGTGTAAAGAATGCGTAGGTTGGACGCTCCCACACAATGTAGCGGGATTTGCTTTTAAACGGAACATGGGGTCGTTCCCCCTTTCACTCGGGCACACGCTGTCTGCTCCACGGGCGGCCGAGGTTGACTCGTACTCTAAAGGGACTGGCCTCCCGGCATGTAGTCTGCCTCTCTCTAACTAAAAGCTTCTGTGACCGTCGTGCCTGGAATGTATGTGTGCACGCCAGCCTCGAGTATTTCAACCCCGGTGCGCACTTGTTATTTGCATATCGTTTACATGAATTCATACAACATTGACTGTATCTTATCAAGTTCGGGTTCGAATGAAGCGTCGTGATGTGCGGAATATGATTGTGAGGGCGGAATATGTAAGCAATGAAGGTCAGGAGACTACGACGTCTTACAACGTCTATCTAGCAAGAAGGAGACCCGTGTTCAAGTCCGGCCGCGGCACAAATTTTAATTCGTTTCTTCAGCTTCTATCATGATATAAAACGTAGTTTCCTGTCGAGTTGGGGTGTACACACTACAGGCGGAGACGTTTTGCTGACAGCGCTGTTTGCTCTGTATGCCTGCAGACTGCGTAACGGTGACGTCGGAGGGCGGCCAGTTCTTCTACAAGGCGGGCCCGCCCCCGCCGCCCCCGCACGGCGTCCTGACGCCCGGCGCCGCCCCCGAGGTGCCGGTGTGCGGCGTCTACCTGCTGGCAGACCCCGACAGGGCCATCGAGGTGCACTTCGACTTCCTGGACGTTCCCTGCGAGACCGGCGGACTCGTCTCGGTGAGTACGCGCAGCACGACGTGCAGCACAATACTGTGAACTACGCACAGCTGCGCCGCGCGTTTCTCAAAAGTGTGTTACATTTCTACTCAAAAGTTGTTAAATTTTGTTAGGCCACATCGCTGTCCCACTGTGAACAGTATTGGCTCCAGATTTTCTGCGACTGCGACTGTTACAAGAATACACTGAGTTCATCAAAGTCATGGAGTAGCTACATGCACATACACGATGATCCATTGATAGTGAGCGGGCCAAATATCTCACGAAATAAGCATCAAACGAAAAAAACTACAAAGAACGAAACTCGTCTAGCTTGAAGGGGGAAAGCAGATGCCGCTACGGCTGGCCCGCTAGATGGCGCTGCCATTGGTCAAACGGCTATCAACTGCGTTTTTTTTTTTAAGTAGAAACCCCCATTTTTATTACATGTTCGTGTAGTACATAAAGAAATATGAACCTTTTAGTTGGACCACTTTTTTCGCTTTGTGATAGATGGCGCTGTAATAATTGTATAAGTACGTGGTGTCACGTAAAATTCTGCAAGTGCGGACGGTATTTGCTTCGTGATACATTACCCGTGTTAAAATGGATCGTTTACCAATTGCGGAAAAGGTCGATATCGTGTTGATGTATGGCTATTGTGATCAAAATGCCCAATGGGCGTGTGCTATGTATGCTGTTCGGTATTCTGGACGACATCATCCAAGTGTCCGAACCGTTCGCCGGATAGTTACGTTATTTAAGGAAACAGGAAGTGTTCAGTCACATGTGAAACGTCAACCACGACCTGCAGCAAATGATGATGCTCAAGTAGGTGTTTTAGTTGCTGTCGCGGCTAATCCGCATATCAGGAGCAGACAAATTGCGCGAGGATCAGGAATCTCAAAAACGTCGGTGTTGAGAATGCTACATCAACATCGATTGCACCCGTACCATATTTCTATTCACCGAGAATTGAATGGCGACGACTTTGAACGTCATGTACAGTTCTGCCACTGGGCACAAGAGAAATTACGGGACGATGACAGATTGTTTGCATGCGTTCTATTTAGCGACGAGCGTCATTCGCCAACAGCGGTAACGTAAACCGGCATAATATGCACTATTTGGTAACGGAAAATCCACGATGGCTGCGACAAGTGGAACATCAGCGACCTTGGCGGGTTAATGTATGGTGCGGCATTATGGGAGGAAGGATAATTGGCCCCATTTTATCGATAGCAATCTAAATGGTGGAATGCATGCTGACTTCCTACTTAATATTCTACCGAAGTTACTACAAGATGTTTCACTGCATGACAGAATGGCGACGTACTTCCAACATGATGGATGTCCGTCACATAGCTCACGTGCGATTGAAGCGGTATTGCACAGCATATTTCATGACAGGTGGATTGGTCGTCGAAGCACCATACCATGGCCCGCACGTTCACCGGATCTGACGTCCCCGGATTTCTTTCTGTGGGAAAGGTTGAAGGATATTCGCTATCGTGATCCACCGACAACGCCCGACAACATGGGTCAGCGCATTGTCAATCCGTGTGCGAACATTACGGAAGGCGAACTACTCGCTGTTGAGAGGGATGTCGTTACACGTATTGCCAAATGCATTGAGGTTGACGGACATAATTTTGAGCATTTATTGCATTAATGTGGTGTTGACAGGTAAACACGCTTTAAATGGACGCGTTTTAGAAATGATAAGTTCACAAAGGTAGATGTATCACATTGGAACAACCGAAATAAAATGTTTAAACGTACCTACGTTCTGTATTTTAATTTAAAAAACCTACCTGTTACCAACTGTTCGTCTAAAATTGTAAGCCATGCTTGTGACTAATACAGCGCCACCTATCACAAATCGAAAAAAGTGGTCCAACTAAAACATTCATATTTCTTTACGTACTACACGAATATGTAATAAAAAATGGGGGTTCCTATTTAAAAAAACGCAGTTGATATCCGTTTGACCTATGGCAGCGCTATCTAGCGGGCTAACCATAGCGCCATCTGGTTTCCCCCTTCAAGCTGGACGAGTTTAGTTCTTTGTAGCTTTTTCGTTTGACGATTATTTCGTGAGATATTTGGCCCGGTCACAATCGATGGACCACCCTGTATACAAAGGGCGGAAGTACCGCATACACAAGGTATAAAAGGGCACTGTATTGGCGGAGTTCACACGTGTACTCTGGTGATTCGTGTGAAGTGGTTCGCGACGTGATTATTGCCAATCGACGGCAATCAACAGACTTTGAACGCGAAATGGTAGTTGGAGTTACACGCATGGGAGATTTCATTTCGGAAATCGTTAGAGAAGTCAGTATTTCGAGATCGACAGCGTCAAGTATACGCCGCGAGTACCAGATTTCAGACATTACCTTTAACCACAGGCAACGCAGTGGCGGACGGACTTCACTTAACGACCCAGAGCAGCGGCGTTTGGGTAGAGTTGTCAGTTCTAATAAACAAGCAACACTGCGTGAAATAATCGCAGAAGTCAATGTGGGACGTACGACGAACGTATTTGTCAGGACAGTGCGGCGAAAGCCGGCCGGAGTGGCCAAGCGGTTCTAGGCGCTTCAGTCTGGAACCACGAGACCGCTACGGTCGCAGGTTCGAATCCTGCCTCGGGCATGGATGTGTGTGATGTCCTTAGGTTAGATAGGTTTAAGTAGTTCTAAGTTCTAGGGGACTGATGACTTCAGAAGTTAAGTCCCATAGTGCTCAGAGCCATTTGAACCATTTTGAACCGGTGCGGTGAAATTTGGCATTAATGGGCTACGACAGCGAACGACCGATGCGAGTGCCTTCGCCAACATCACGACATCGCTTCCAGCGTCTCCCCTGGCCTCGTGACCATATTGCTTGCACCATAGACGGATGGAAAACCGTGACCTGGTCAGATAACTCCCCATTCCAGAGCCGATGGTAGGGTTAGCGTGTGGCGCAGACCCCACGAAGCCATGTAGCCAAGATGTCAACCATACACTTTGCAAGCTGGTCGTGGCTCCACAACAATTTTATGGAGAAAGCAAAACACACAAATTATGTAACACGCATCCGAAAAAAATCACAACATCAAGAAAGAGTTGTGACAAATACATCACTGGCCATTAAAATTGCTACACCAAGAAGATGACTTTGACCCATAGAGCGCATATTATTTCTGACGAATGTAGTCTGCAAGATGAACTTACCCACTTACAAAGAGTCTTTGAAGACAATGGGTACTCCCCACAGCAAATACAAAGGGCACTGAAAATAAAGCCCAAAGAGGGCACAAAGAAAGCAGAAGAAGACGAAGAAACCTTTAAATCAATGGCCTTCCTGCCATATGTCGGTAGCCTCTCATCAAAAATAGGACGGATTCTCAGCAGACACAAAGTAAAATTCATTTTTCTTCCTCCACCCAAGACAGCTGCACTCGTCAAAGATGCTCCGAAAATCTGGTGTTTACAAAATTCCATGTGAATGTGGCCTTTCTTACATTGGACAAACAACTTTTACTGTCCAAGAAAGATGCGCAGAACACCGGAGCTACACACGACTTTTACAACCTAACAAGTCGGCAGTGGCAGAGCACTGTATTGACACTGGTCACAGTATGTTGTATGACAACGTCGAAATTCTGGCAACTACACTACTGGCCATTAAAATTGCTACACCACGAAGATGACGTGCAACAGACACGAAATTTAACCGACACGAGGAAGATGCTGTGATATGCAAATGATTAGCTTTTCAGAGCATTCACACAAGGTTGGCGCCGGCGGCGACACCTACAACGTGCTGACATGACGAAAGTTTCCAACAGATTTCTCATACACGAACGACAATTGACCGGCGTTGCCTGGTGAAACGTTGTTGTGATGCCTCGTGTAAGGAGGAGAAATGCGTACCATCACGTTTCCGACTTTCATAAAGGTCGGATTGTAGCCTATCGCGGTTGCAGTTTATCGTATCGCGACATTGCTGCGCGCTTTGGTCGAGATCCAATGACTGTTAGCAGAATATGGAATCGGTGGGTTCAGGAGGGTAATACGGAACGCCGTGCTGGATCCCAACGGCCTCGTATCACTAGCAGTCGAGATGACAGGCATCTTATCCGCATGGCTGTAACGGATCGTGCAGCCACGTCTCGATCCCTGAGTCAGCAGATGGGACATTTGCAAGATAACAACCATCTGCACGAAC
The DNA here is from genome assembly GCF_023864275.1 of Schistocerca cancellata. Taxonomy (NCBI): domain Eukaryota; kingdom Metazoa; phylum Arthropoda; class Insecta; order Orthoptera; family Acrididae; genus Schistocerca; species Schistocerca cancellata. The sequence goes on from NC_064637.1 coordinate 133,337,110, forward strand.
AGTTCGGCGACGTTTGCAGCAGCATGGACTATCAGCTCGGAGACCGTGGCTGCGGTTACGATTGACGCTGCATCACAGACAGTAGCTCCTGCGATGGTGTACTCAACGACGAACCTGGGTGCACGAATGGCAAAACGTCATTTTTTCGCATGAATCCAGGTTATGTTTACAGCTTCGTCATGGTCGCATCCGTGTTTGGCGACATCGCGGTGAACGCACACTGGAAGCGCGTATTTGTCATCGCCATACTGGCGTATCACCCGGCGTGATGGTATGGGGTGCCATTGGTTACACGTATCGGTCACCTCTTGTTCGCATCGACTGCACTTTGAACATTGGACGTTACATTTTAGATGTTTTACGACCCGTGGCTCTACCCTTCATTCGATCCCTCCGAAACCCTGCATTTCAGCAGGATAATGTACGACCGCATGCCGCATGTTGCAGGTCATGTACGGGCGTTTCTGGATACAGAAAATGTTCGACTGCTGCCCTGGCCAGCACATTCTCCAGATCTCGCACCAATTGAAAACGTCTGGTCAATGGTGGCCAACCAACTGACTCGTCACAATACGCCAGTCACTACTCCTGATGAACTGTGGTATCGAATTGAAGTTGCATGGGCAGCTGTACCTGTACGCCATCCAAGCTCTGTTTGACTCAATGCCCACGCGTATCAAGGCCCTTACTACCGCCAGAGGTGGTTGTTCTGGGTACCGATTTCTCAGGTTGTATGCACCCAAATTGCGTGAAAATGTAATCACATGTCAGTTGTAGTACAGTATATTTGTCCAATGAATACCCGATTATCATCTTCATTTCTTCTTGGTGTAGCAATTTCAATGGCCAGTAGTGTAAACGATAGTTCGTAGGCGTGTGTCTACATCTCAACGATGATGTCTATCCTAACTTCGCGCCAGTCTCATAAGATCCCAGGTATCACACACTGCGGCCATTCATCCTGGTGGACCCTTGTTTGCGAGTAATTGACGGTGTGGGTTCGAACCTCATTAGATGCAGTAAAACGTTGTTTGTAAATACGTTTATTTGATTAATTCCCTTAAATGTAATTATTTAATTTCATTCTTTTGGCGCATAATTTTAATCATATCAGCATCTTCATTTGCTCTCATTTTACTTCCTGTCACTCTTTCATCAAGTGAGGTAGAGCGCCGGCCATTGTGATCGAGCGGTTCTAGGCGCTTGAGTCTGGAACCGCGAGACTACTACGGTCGCAGGTTCGAATCCTGCCTCGGGCATGGATGTGTGTGATATCCTTAGGTTAGTTAGGTTTAAGTAGTTCGAAGTTCTAGGAGACTGATGACCACAGCTGGTAAGTCCCAGAGTCCACAGAGCCATTTTTTGAGGCGGCGCAGTGGTTAACCTACTGGACTCGCATTCGGGAGGACGACGGTTCAAACCCGTGTCCGGCCATACTGATTCAGATTTTTCGTGATTGCCCTAAATCACGTCAGGCAAATGCCGGGATGGTTCCTTTGAAACAACACGGCCGACTTCCTTTCCTAATCTGATGCGACCGATGACCTCGCTGTTTGCTCCTCTCCACCAAACCAACCAACGAACCTACCATTCTTTCCCCACTTGAAATCTTTGTTCATGTGTTCCTAATTAATTTTATGTATTAATTTAGATTTATTTTTTTTTTTTTGTTTTATCACCTGGTTTTTTCTTCCACATTACTGTGTTCATTATATCTATTTCTCATTTTGCTTGTATTTCGTTTTAGTTATAAACCCGTTTTTATTTATATTTTCATGTGGGTTATTTTGTCTATAGTGCAGTAGGTATTTAGGTTATATTTTAAATGTCTGTACGACGATTACCGTGCAAAGAAAATTGCACATCTGGTAACAAAACTACATTTTTCTCACCATTGCACAAATATAAATAGATTATTTCTTATTTGTCTGTAACTGACAGATCGGATTTTTCCGATAATCGTATATTATAATAGGCAAATATAATTAAATTCATATTCATAAAAATTCCGATTGGAAAAAGAATGCTATAAAGTAAAAATGAAAAAAAAGTGATAAAATGATGTGACAAAAGAATAGAAATAAAAAATTACATTTAAAACGATTAATTGACTAAAATTGATGATCGAGGTAATTTCGATAAAGATTTAAAAATCAAAAAATGTTATTGCACCCTATGATGTACGAATCCATAGCCTCCTGCGTGCAAAGCTGTTATCCTGTCCAGTACGCCATGGATTCGAACTAGGTCATTAACTTTCTCTAACGCTATTAAGTATTACACTAAATTCTGAATTTTTTCGTCGATTACTCGCAAACGAGGACCCACCAGGCTGAATGACTGCAGTGTGTCATGCCTGCGATCTTAACCTACGTCACCGTATAGACAGTTTCAAAAACCCGGTCGCGTCGCTGGCGGCTTCTCCTTGTTAGTCTAATTGCAGCGCAATCAGATCCATTTTCCTCCCTGCGCTTTATGCAAGAGTGGAACGAGAGGAAACCGTAATAATTGGTGCAGTGGGAAGCAGCCCGTGACATGTACTTCACAGCGGTTTGTTAGGTTTAGATACAGATGAACCGCACAGTCCTTTGCTATATGGTCAGTTGTTCCTTTGTTTGCGTGATATCAGTGAATGTAATTGGTAAAGGTAACGCACCTGTATTATCTAACTCCACAGCTGAGGGGCAGCGCGGCTGACTGCCTTGCGGAAGATCCGGTTTCGATTGCCGGTACTGCCATGGATTTTGCCTTGGGAGGACCGGAACGTGATGCTCTGGGCCTCACGATTCTACTTGTGAAGTAGCAGCTTTAGGTCTCTGAAACTGACAACAGCCGGGAGAGCAGTGTGCTGACCCCACACCCCTGCATATGACATCCAATGACGCCAGTGGTGGAGGACGACATGGCAGTCGATCGGTACCGACGTGCTCGCCAAGACTTTTGCATGGAATTTACGATGTCGCCCAGGCTTACCCCTGAGGTCACGGCTACCCGCTGAACAGACGTGGTCGGCAAATTGCCTGTGCTCTGGCTCTGCAGGCGTCACTCGTTTGACAGACCCAGACGTCAACAGTAGGGCAGGCACGGCGTGTCCACAACAAGCTGGTTTGTGTTAGAAACGTGTCTGTCTGTTTTGAAGTGTATCAACAGCCGACACAAGAGCTGTTGTTAAAATATCTAACCAGCGATATTTTTTCCATCGATATATTGATATCGAAACGGCAATATCGAGAGTCGATATTTTTATTTTATACTATAACTTTTTTTCGAAATTTCCGATAAATATTTGAAGTTGGTCTTTTGGAACATAATTTTACTTTCAGTATGTGAAGGGGTGTTAATCCTTTTTGAGCTTTTATCACGTCCTATCATTCTCTTTGACTGTGTGAAGCAAGTATACAAGGCACAAAGAATAATTCTTAACGCAACTTGTGTGCTATTTCTTCACATCGGCGTTCTTCAGAAACAGTCTCTGAAAGTGATGAATAAAAATCTAAATGACAGAACTGGTCTTTGCGGTGGGCTGAGACACGTGAGGAGAAATGCTAACGTAATCGGCGCTCGGGGCTACCAAAAGAAACTGTAACGTTCAACTTCTCCACGTAATTTTGACACTACAATCGCTAGGTCGCTGGAATTTGCGGGAATGAGGAAACAGGCAAGTCGACACCCGACAAATCCGGTATGTGACGAAACCGAGCGACGGACCCATCGGACACCTTTGATTGTGCCGCTTACCCCGCAGTTATCATGCTAGCAAAGTGGTTACCACCAGGCCCGAACGGGCATCATTTTCCTTTCAATTAAGGTTCTAATTACAGGCAGGCTGCTAGCTTGTTGATGATCAGAATGTCTAATAATAAATCAATACTTCTCTAAAACTGACAGTATACTTCCAATGTGCAGTCGTTTTGTTTTATTTTGATTTTTCTTTTTTGTCGTTGGTATGTCGATACTTTCTTCGTCGGCACTTTCTTCGTCGGCGCTTTCTTCGTCGGCGCTTTCATCGTCGGCGCTTTCATCGTCGGCGCTTTCATCGTCGGCGCTTTCTTCGTCGGCGCTTTCATCGTCGGCGCTTTTATCGTCGGCGCTTTCATCGTCGGCGCTTTCGTCGTCGGCGCCTTCGTCGTCGGCGCTTTCGTCGTCGGCGCTTTCGTCGTCGGCGCTTTCGTCGTCGGCGCTTTCGTCGTCGGCGCTTTCGTCGTAGGCGCTTTCGTCGTCGGCGCTTTCGTCGTCGGCGCTTTCGTCGTCGGCGCTTTCGTCGTCGGCGCTTTCGTCGTAGGCGCTTTCGTCGTAGGCGCTTTCGTCGTAGGCGCTTTCGTCGTAGGCGCTTTCGTCGTCGGCGCTTTCGTCGTCGGCGCTTTCGTCGTCGGCGCTTTCGTCGTCGGCTCTTTCTTCGTCGGCGCTTCCTTCGTCGGCGCTTCCTTCGTCGGCGCTTTCTTCGTCGGCGCTTTCTTCGTCGGCGCTTTCTTCGTCGGCGCTTTCTTCGTCGGCGCTTCCTTCGTCGGCGCTTTCTTCGTCGGCGCTTCCTTCGTCGGCGCTTCCTTCGTCGGCGCTTTCTTCGTCTGCGCTTTCTTCGTCGGCGCTTTCTTCGTCGGCGCTTTCTTCGTCGGCGCTTTCTTCGTCGGCGCTTCCTTCGTCGGCGCTTTCTTCGTCGGCGCTTTCTTCGTCGGCACTTTCTTCGTCGGCACTTTCTTCGTCGGCACTTTAATCGTCGGCACTTTAATCGTCGGCACTTTAATCGTCGGCACTTTAATCGTCGGCACTTTTCGTCGGCACTTTAATCGTCGGCACTTTCACCGTCGGCACTTTCACCGTCGGCACACCGACATATCGATAATATCTTTGATATATCGAGGGCTAAACATGGTATTATCCTAAATATCAATATGTAGGATTCCCATTATTTTTAAAAGTATCAACCTTTGTAGCTAGCACCACGGAGAAGTGTGGCTCTAACTTCAGCACGAGACATACCAGTTACGAGACGTGCGGCGCCTGCATCCTGGACAGCGCCATGGGCAGAAGAGCCACTTTGCCTCTGAAAACACGTGCCAACCGAGTATCGAGGAGATACTACTCCCCCTGGGTGTGTGTTTAGTTCGGCGCCCGGCCATACTCTGGCAGTGCAGTTCGCTGAACCACTGCAAGGAGTTCTGACTCAGATCGACCATCAGTATCCACAATTCGCGTTTCCAGCAGCAGTACAATCTGGAAGATAGCTCACCGCGGCCATTACAAGTGACCAAACGTCGGCCAAGGAACTTCGCCTCCTCCAACTGGGCCTCCCGTGGGACCAGTGCTCTAAAACGTATTCTTACGTGAAACTTAGACTGTCAGCTGTAGTTGCCGGCACTCACCGCCCGAAAGGACTTTGATTGTTCGGACTCCACAAACAGGTGGCAGAGGTAACTGATGGCAAGAACTGTTCTGTGACTCCTACCACCGTCATTTTTTCTTTGAAACTTATAATCTATTGGTTTATAGACTATTTATTCGTTCATGAAGCTGGTATCTGTACAGTTACCATTGGTGATCCTGCAGCTCTCGAAGAATGAAATTATAATAAAATGCAGACCTTTAGCTGCTTACCGGCGTTGATAAATATCAGTGAGGACAGTTGAAAAATGTGTGCCCCGATCGGGACTCTAAACTGTGACCTCCTGCTTACATGGCAGACGGTCTAACCGACTGAGCTACCGAGGACACAGACGATAGCGCGACTGCAGGAACTCATCTCTGGCACGTTACCCGCTAGACTTACGCACTACATCTGCAGTGCCCCTGCCCACCTTACTCATTTCTCGCGGCTGTCAATCTATCGATTCCCGTAAGAGTTCAGGCAATGTCAGTGCATCCGCACTCAAGACGATCATACGCCGGTAAGCCTTATCATATGAAGCTGATACGTTTACAGATACCATTGGTGATCTCGCAGCTCTCGAAGAATGGAATTATAATGAAATCCCCGCTGATATTTATCAACGCCTGTAAGCAGCTAAAGGTCTGGATTTCATTACAATTTCATTGATTTGTTTGCTTTGTACCCGTGACAACGAAGGACAATTCGTTTTGTATCCTTATATATAAGGAGCGATCAAGAAATTTCAGTTTGAGGGCGTAGCTGCAGAGTATACGCAACAAAAATGGTTCAAATGGCTCTGAGGATTATGAGACATAACATCTGAGGTCATCAGTACCCTAGAACTTAGAACTACTTAAACCTTACTAACCTAAGGAGATCACACACATCCATGCCCGAGGCAGGATTCGAAACTGCGACCGTAGCGGTCGCGCAGTTCCTCCAGACTGAAGCGCCTAGAACCGCTCGGCCACACCGGCCGGCAGTATACGCAAGACAGCACAACTTTGATGCTGGCATATAAGCACCAACATGTAGGCAAGGGATTAGTGTGTTTCCCTTGTGGGTACATTGGCGAAGCCTATTTAATTTTTGGTTTGGACCTCCGTTTCTGCATGTTTTTTTAGCCTTTTTCCACGTGTCTGTTTTTAGCTGTCTCCTATTCTGTCCATTGGGACTGACGTATAGTCGTTTAACTCCTCTCTTTGTTCGTGTTCTGTAGTATTGACTTTAGCGCGTGTGACCCCACTTGTTTTTTGCGCCCTAAAGCAAAACAAAACAAACAAAAGTGGAAAAGTGAACTATGGCGACGTTATTACCAAATGCGTCCAAACAGGACCAATGTGCTATTATTCTTTTTTTTCTTTTCCTTGCTGAAGGGAAAACACCGGTGAACATCCATCGGAGAATGAGGAATGTGGACGGGGTAGATTGTCTCTAGAAAACTGCTGTTGTGGAATGGTGCGCCAAGTTCCGTCCTGATGGCAATGCGACACGACACACAGGTCGATCTGGGAGGTCAGCAAAAGTTACGCCAAATCAAGTGGGCAAATTGCGTGCATATGGAGTACCGTCTCAGTTTTGTGATTGGATTTGTGATTTCCTCTCAGAGAGGTCACAGTTCGTAGTGATAGACGCTAAATCATCGTGTAGAACAGAAGTGATATGTGATATCTGGCGTTCCGCAGGGTAGTGTCATTGGCCCTCTGCTGTTCCTGATTTACATAAATGATCTAGGTGATAATCTGAGCAGCCCCCTTAGATTATTTGCAGATGACGCTGTAATTTACCATGTAGTAAAATCATCAGACGATCAGTTCCAATTACAAAATGATCTAGAGAGAATTTCTGTGTGGTCAGATAAGTGGCAATTGACGCTAAACAAAGAAAAGTGCGAGGTCATCCACAGGGGTACTAAAAGAAATCCGATGAATCTAGGGTATATGATAAATCGCACAAATGTAAGGGCTGTCAATTCGACTAAATACCTAGGAACTACAATTACGAGCAACTTAAATTGGAAAGACCACACAGATAATATTGTGGGGAAGGCGAAACAAAGACTGCGCTTTGTTGGCAGAACACTTAGAAAATGCGACTAACCCACTAAAGAGACAGCCTACATTACACTTGTCTGTCCTCTGCTGGAATATAGCTGCGCGGTGTGGGATCCTTACCAGGTAGGATTGGCGGAGGACATCGAAAAAGTGCAAAGAAGGGCAGCTCGTTTCGTGTTATCGCGCAATGGGGGTGAGAGTGTCACTGATATGACACGCGAGTTGGCCTGGCAGTCACTAAAACAAAGGCAGTCTTCTTTGCGGCGAAAACTACTTACGAAATTTTAATCATCAACTTTCTCTTCCGAATGCGAAAATGTTTTGTTGACACCCACCTACGTAGGGAGAAATGATCATCACAATAAAATAAGAGAAATCAGAGCTCGAACGGAAAGATTTAGGTGTTCCTTTTTCCCACGCGCCATTCGAGAGTGAAATGGTAGAGAAGTAGTATGAAAATGGTTCGCCTGGCACTTAAGTGTGAATTGCAGACTAACCATGTAGATGTAGAGACATTCCAGCACTCGTGCTATAGTCCTGATCTCTCCCCACCCGACTATCACGCCTTCGCTCACTTGAAAAAGGTCTTGAATGGCCGACTATTCCTGTCGGACGAAGATATGCAGACTTCTTCACGCAGCAGGAGACGGTTTTCTGATATCGTCAATCTCGTGGGCCGGTGGGATGATGCCTCGTTACTCACGGCAGTTGTGCCTGATTGGCATACCGATTCTGCACTGTACCGCCTTCAGACTGAAACTTTTTGTTCACCCCTTATAAATTTTTTCCACTGTGTATGAACTCCGGGGACTGATCGATGAGAGAAGTCGGAACAAAAAATGTGTAATGAACTTACGTCGGGAAACGCATAGTTTCCATGCTAGAGGCCATTTATTCAGTCATACTCCGTTACAGAGACTGCGGTCTAATACGGTCTATTCCACGGAGCCACAGTTCCAGTATGCATGGTTTCCTCCTAGAGGGTGGTAGTTCCTCACGCGTCACGCCCTAGCGCCCACTCCTGCCATAATAATTGGTAATGTTGTGTCCGATTCACCTCTTGCTGATTGGCCTTGTAGTGGATGTGTTACAGCATTGTACACAAAGGTTTCCTATTCGAGTTGAGAGCTTGCCGATGTGGTGTTTACCTCATCTGCATCTATCTACATGGATACTCTGCAATTCACACTTGAGTGCCTGGCAGAGGGTTCATCCAACCATTTTTATACTACTTCTCTAGCACTCCACTGTCCAATGGCGTGTGGGAAAAAGGAACACCTAAATGTTTCCGTTCGAGCTCTGATTTCTCTTATTTTATCTTATTTTATATTATATTATCATTTCTCCCTACGTAGGTGGGTGTTGACAAAATATTTTCGCATTAGGAAGAGAAAGTTGGTGAGTGAAATTTCGTAAAAACATCTCCCCGCAAAGAAAACTGCCTTTGTTTCAGTGACTGTCACCCCAAGTCGCCTATCATATCAGTGACACTTTCATCCCCATTGCACGATAACACGAAACGAGCTGCCCTTCTTTGCACTTTTTCTATGTCCTCCGTCAATCCTACCTGGTAAGGATCCCACACCGCGCAGCAATATTCCAGCAGAGGACGGACAAGTGTAATGTAGGCTGTCTCTTTAGTGGGTTTGTCGCATCTTCTAAGTGTTCTGCCAACAAAGCGCAGTCTTTGTTTCACATTCCCCACAATATTATCTATGTGATCTTTCCAATTTAAGTTATTCCTAACTGTAATTCCAAGGTATTCAGTCGAATTGACGATCCTTAGATTTGTGCGATTTATCGTATAACCAAAATGTATCTGATTTCTTTTAGTACCCATGTAGATGACCTCGCACTTTTCTCTGTTTAGTGCTAATTACCACTTTTCGCACCACTCAGAAATTGTCTAGATCATTTTGTAATTGGAATTGATCGTCTGATGATTTTACTAGACGGTAAATTACAGCGTCATCTGCAAACAATCTAAGCGGGCTGCTCAGATTATCACCTCGATCATTTATGTAAATCAGGAACAGCAGAGGGCCTATGACACTACCTGGCAGGAAAGCCAGATATAACTTTTGTTCTACTCGACGATTTACTGTCTATCACTACGACGTGTGACCACTCTCAGAGGAAATCACGAATCCAGCCACACAACTGAGGCGATACTCCATATGCACGCAATTTAATAATCGCTTGTTAGGAACGGTATCAAAAGCCTTCTGCGAATCTAGGAATATGGAATCGATCTGAGATCCCTTGTCGACAGCACTCATTACTTCATGGGAATAAAGAGCTAGCTGCGTTGCACAATAACGGTATTTTCTGAATCCGTGTTGGTTATGTATCAGTACGTCATTTTCTTCAAGGTCATTCATAATGTTCGAGTACAGTATATGCCCCAAAATCCTACTGCAAATTGAGGTCAGTGATATGGGTCTGTAATTCAATGGCCGGCCGCGGTGGTCTAGCGGTTCTGGCGCTGCAGTCCGGAATCGCGGGACTGCTACGGTCGCAGGTTCGAATCCTGCCTCGGGCATGGGTGTCTGTGATGTCCTTAGGTTAGTTAGGTTTAAGTAGTTCTAAGTTCTAGGGGACTTATGACCTAAGATGTTGAGTCCCATAGTGCTCAGAACCATTTGTAATTCAATGGGTTACTCCTATTTCCTTTCTTGAATATTGGTGTGACCTGTGCTACTTTCCAGTCTTTAGGAAAGGCAAATAACAACCGGCGGCGGGCAGCGAGGTTGTATCAGGAGCCCCGTCCCCGCCGACAACCACCGCAGCATTCAGGGCTTTCAACAGTGTTTTGCCGTTTGTCTGAGACAGGGTCGTTTCAGTAAGCAGGAAATCATCAAGGTCGCACCTAAAATGTTCGGACACCAGACTTGGAGAAAAATGTGATTAACACGGTCGAAGGCGACCGCCGTGTTAGTACCAGGCAGTTTGCCCACCAGTACAGGGTACGCCAGACGACAGTGTGGGTTACAGTTGTTACTACCCTTATCACTTACAGCGTGAGCAGCGCTTACTAACTACAGACTTTCCACATCGGGAGAAGTTTTGTCACTGGTTTCTTCACCAGGCAATGCGATTCCGGGATTCGTGTCTTCCATCCTATTCACTGATGAGGCCACCTTTACGCGGAGTGATGTCTTCAACTTTCGTAACGGCCATCTGTGGGATAGTATGAAGAACCCACATGGTATGGTGACAGCGAGTAATCAGCAGCGGTGAAGCTGGAAAGTGTGCTCGGGGATAACTGGCGACCGTATTTTGGGACCAGTGTTCCTTCCACTTCGCGTAACGAGGCAGAACTTAAAAAATGGTTCAGATGGCTCTGAGCACTATGGGACTTAACATCAGTCCCCTAGAACTTAGAACTACTTAAACCTAACTAACCTAAGGACAGCACACAACACCCAGTCATCGCGAGGCAGAGAAAATCCCTGACCCCTCCGGGAATCGAACCCGGGAACCCGGGAGCGGGAAGCGAGAACGCTACCGCACGACCACGAGCTGCGGACGAGGCAGAACTATCGGTGTTTCTTGCGGGTGATTTTGCCTGCCCTGCTGGAACAAGCGCCTCTGATGATTCGAAGGGTTATGTGGCTGCTACACGATGGTGCTCCATCCCACTTCGCCGTTAACTTCCGGACGCATCTCAATCGTGTCTTGCCTGGTCGATGAATCTGACGAGGCGGTCTACTTGCACGGCCTGCTCGTTCACCGGATGTCAACCCGTGCGATTTCTGGTTATGGAGACAATGGAACAGCTTATTCATGTCGCCTTTGACACTGTTCGGATGCAGCCTGATCGATGTGAACGTGGGAGACAGAACATGATACGGCGCATACACCCATGCTTTGAGGCACATGGAAACCATTTTCAACACACAGCATGTGGCTGCATGGTACAGCGGGTATTAGAACGCAGTCTCTGTAACAGTGTATCATTGAATAAAATGGCCTCTAGCATGGAAACTATGCATTTCCGGACATACGTTCATTAGACCTTTTAATGCTCCGTATCCTCTCATCGATCAATCCCTAAAGGGTGGGAAAAAAACACTAATTTGGTGTGTGTGATGTCGTCAGTCATACGACTACACCGCCGCCTGAGAGATCGATCCGCCGGATGCGATTCTCTCGATAAACGGAACAGAAGAACGGCTGTGTCAGCCAAAGAGTACACAGCCAGTCGTAGTACTTATGCTCGCCGCGAGGCGCCGCTAGGCCACTTCATGTGCAGCAGGAGAGAAGTGCAGTTGTGCCGGTCTACAGTTCGTAGCCGCGCTCAGTGGTCAACCAGCGCCGATGTTAGGAGCTGTCATTGCTGCCGTCAAGTCTCTGCATCTCAGTTCCGAGTTAGTCTGCAAATTCACCCGACTCGACATTCAAGATTACGAGAGATTAATTCGTCACTACAAGATTTGCGACTTGTAAATTAAGTCATTCTACAGACGCTTAGTCTAGTCGCGTTTTCTGTAACTGACAACCAACTGATCATGGATTACAGCAAAGTTAAGTAATAAATACTTTCTTACTTTGTACTCCTGCTAATTAATTGTGGTTTTCCTGTTGTAGTTACCAAGCAATCTTGGCATAGTAGGACCCACGTTTCCACCTCCTTGGCTACCTTAACATTTGTCACCTCATGTTGATGGACTCGATTATGGTGGAAGATCGAGAGCCATCAGTGTGAAATTAAAATAAATGTTAACTGCATACGACCTGGAAGAACGAGTTATTCATGTGGGCTACTATGTAGGAGAGCTCAGTTTTGTTTACGTTTTCATGGCACATGTGAAACGTATTCGCTGTTCATTCTGGAACAACGTGAAGAAGAGGACGTTGCTTATCGCTTGCTGCAGTTGCCTCTCCATGGTGTCGCCCATCATGCGTTCTCGTACAACGTACCGGGTGATCAAAAAGTCAGTATAAATTTGAAAACTGAATAAATCAGGGAATAATGTAGATAGAGAGGTACAAATTGACACGCGTGCTTGGAATGACATGGGGTTTTATTCGAACCAAAAAAATACAAAAGTTCAAAAAATGTCCGACAGATGGCGCTTCATCTGATCAAAATAGCAATAATTAGCATAACAAAGTAAGACAAAGCAAAGGAAATGCTCAATATGTCCACCACCAATCCTCAACAATAGCTGCAGTCGAGGAATAATGTTGTGAACAGCACTGTAAAGCATGTTCGGAGTTATGGTGAGGCAATGGCATCGGATGTTGTCTTTTAGCATCCCTAGAGCTCTCGGTCGATCACGATACACTTGCGACTTCACGTAACCCCAAAGCCAATAATCGCACGGACTGAGAGGTCTGGGGACCTGAGAGGCCAAGCATGACGAAAGTGGCGGCTGAGCACACGATCATCACCAAACGACGCGCGCAAGAGATCTTTCACGCGTCTAGCAATATGGGGTGTAGCGCCATCCTGCATAAACATCGTACGTTCCAGCAGGTGTTTATCAGCCAGGCTGGGGATGATGCGATTCTGTAACATATCGGCGTACCTCTCACCCGTCACGGTAGCTGTCCAGTGCCATCTGTCGGACATTTTGTGAACATTGTTTTTTTTTTTGTTGTTGTTGTAATAAAACCCCATGTCATTCCCAGCATGTGTGTCAATTTTTACCTCTCTGTCTACATTATTCCATGGTTTGTTAAGTTTTCAAGTTTATACTGACTTTTAGATCACCCGGTGGGTACTGACGGAAATTTCCACCCGGCGTCCGACCTCGCCTTTTTTCTGACAACTCAAGTTGCGCTATCCTTTACACACCTTTTCTCAGAGCACTCTGCCAGTAACTCCCTTGAGACGAGTAGTTACCGAAAGTGGAAGCTACTTTCTGTGCGGTAAGGGAAGGTGACTCGTTTCTTTTGACTCAAGGCGATGACAGACACGATTCGAATGCTGTAGGCGAGATAAAAGAAAGGAGTCCCCCGACGCTGTCTGCATCCGGTAGTCGTACACGCCATCAGCTGTGCTGGCAGAAGAATGCGGACAGCGCGAAGCGGAGCGCCCTCTTGCCCGTCTGAGCGGCTGCCTCATCTGAGCCGTCTGCCGACACAGCCGGCGGGGGAGGACGGAGGCCGACTCAAAGCGACGGCCGCACAAAAGAAGTAATCCCAGCCGGGGTGGGCGGCCTCTTTGCAAGTCTAAACACTGCACCCCCACCCTGATTGCAGGCAATGGCTCCCGCTCGCCGTTAGCATGCGCGACAATTGTGACGCCTTTCTTTGTCGTCGGCGCTGCCGTCCGCACGGCAAAGTGAAGCCCTGTAGCCGCCGGAGCCTCAAACGACTCACTTAAACGAGACAAACAGCCGTGATGGATGAGACCTCACACCGTCGCCCATAAAGGAAGCCACGATATTCTAAAAACACGCAGGCCTACCGAGTTCCAAAATAAAGACCTACAGTGAATCCAAAAAGTATTCGTCTAGCTGCATATCTTTTAGAAAACAAAGTCTGTGACTCTAGAAGAGCGTAGCGTTCCAAAGGATTGGAAAAAGGCACAGGTCATCCCCGTTTTCAAGAAGGGACGTCGACCAGGGAATCAGCGATCATAAAGCGGTTACGGCATCGATGATATCAGCCGTAAATAGAAATATTAAAAAAGGTAGGAAGATTTTTCTGTTTAGCAAAAGTGACAAAACGCAGATTACAGAGTACCTGACGGCTCAACACAAAAGTTTTGTCTCAAGTACAGATAGTGTTGAGGATCAGTGGACGAAGTTCAAAACCATCGTACAATATGCGTTAGATGAGTATGTGCCGAGCAAGATCGTAAGAGATGGAAAAGAGCCACCGTGGTACAACAACCGAGTTAGAGTACTGCTGCGGAAGCAAAGGGAACTCCACAGCAAACACAAACATAGCCAAAGCCTTGCAGACAAACAAAAATTACGCGAAGCGAAATGTAGTGTGAGGAGGGCTATGCGAGAGGCGTTCAATGAATTCGAAAGTAAAGTTCTATGTACTGACTTGGCAGAAACTCCTAAGAAATTCTGGTCTTATGTCAAAGCGGTAGGTGGGTCAAAACAAAATGTCCAGAAACTCTGTGACCAAAATGGTACAGAAACAGAGGATGACAGACTAAAGACCGAAATACTTTTTCCAAAGCTCTTTCACAGAGGAAGACTGCACTGCAGTTCCTTCTCTAGATTGTCGCACAGATGACAAAATGGTAGATATCGAAATAGACGACAGAGGGATAGAGAAACAATTAAGATCGCTCAAAAGAGGAAAGGCCGCTGGACCTGATGGGACACCAGTTCGATTTTACACAGAGTACGAGAAGGAACTTGCCCCCCTTCTTGCAGCGGTGTACCGTAGGTCTCTAGAAGAGCGTAGCGTTCCAAAGGATTGTAAAAGGGCACAGGTCGTCCCCCGTTTTCAAGAAGGGACGTCGAACTGATGTGCAGAACTATAGACCTGTGTCTCTAACGTCGATCAGTTGTAGAATTTTGGAACACGTATTGTGTTAGAGTATAATGACTTTTCTGGAGACTAGAAATCTACTCTGTAGGAATCACCATGGGTTTCGAAAAAAGACGGTCGTGTGAAACCCAGCTCGCGCTATTCGTCCACGAGACTCAGAGGGCCATAGACACGGCTTCACAGGTAGATGCCGTGTTTCTTGACTTCCGCAAGGCGTTCGATACAGTTCCCCACAGTCGTTTAATGAACAAAGTAAGAGCATATGGACTATCACACCAATTGTCTGATTGGTTTGAAGAGTTCCTAGATAACAGGACGCAGCATGTCATTCTCAATGGAGAGAAGTCTTCCGAAGTAAGAGTGATTTCAGGTGTGCCGCAGGGGAGTGTCGTAGGACCGTTGCTATTCACAATATACATAAATGACCTTGTGGATGACATCGGAAGTTCATTGAGGCTTTTTGCAGATGGTGCTGTGGTATATCGAGAGGTTGTAACAATGGCAAATTGTACTGAAATTCAGGAGGATCTGCAGCGAATTGACGCATGGTGCAGGGAATGGCAATTGAATCTCAATGTAGACAAGTGTAATGTGCTGCGAATACATAGAAAGATAGATCCCTTATCATTTAGATACAAAATAGCAGGTCAGCAACTGCAAGCAGTTCATTCCATAAATTATCTGGGAGTACGCATTAGGAGTGATTTAAAATGGAATGATCATATGAAGTTGATCGTTGGTAAAGCACATGCCAGACTGAGATTCATTGGAAGAATCCTAAGGAAATGCAATCCGAAAACAAAGGAAGTAGGATACAGTATAATTGTTCGCCCACTGCTTGAATACTGCTCAGCAGTGTGGGATCCGTATGAGATAGGGTTGATAGAAGAGATAGAGAAGATCCAAAGGAGAGCAGCGCGCTTCGTTACAGGATCATTTAGTAATCGCGAAAGCGTTACGGATATGATAGATAAACTCCAGTGGGAGACTCTGCAGGAGAGGCGCTCAGTAGCTCGGTACGGGCTTTTGTTAAAGTTTCGAGAACATACCTTCACCAAAGAGTCAAGCAGTATATTGCTCCCTGCTACGTATATCTCGCGAAGAGACCATGAGGATAAAATCAGAGAGATTAGAGCCCACACAGAGGCATACCGACAATCCTTTCCACGAACAATACGAGACTGGAATAGAAGGGAGAGCCGATAGAGGTACTCAATTTACCCTCCGCCACACACCGTCAGGTGGCTTGCGGAGTATGGATGTAGATGAAGATGTAGAAAAGAAATATATACACAATATAAAGAGCCAGTCATGTAAAAAGTACCTCGGTAAGTCATTTTTGTTGAAAAGCAAGGAAGCAAATACATCCAAATCGACAGCAAGGTTAACAAAATAGAAAAATGTAATACAAGAGATGGGACTTGGATAAACTGACGAAACCAGAGGTTGTACAGAGTTTCAGGGAGAGCATAAGGGAACAATTGACAAGAATGGGGGAAAGAAATACAGTAGAAGAAGAATGGGTAGCTCTGAGGGATGAAGTAGTGGAGGCAGCAGAGGATCAAGTAGGTAAAAAGACGAGAGCTAGTAGAAATCCTCGGATAACAGAAGAAATATTGAATTTAATTGATGAAAGGAGAAAATATAAAAATGCAGTAAAGGCAAAAAGGAATACAAACGTCTCAAAAATGAGATCGACAGGAAGTGCAAAATGGCTGAGCAGGGATGGCTAGAGGACAAATGTAAGGATGTACAGGCTTATCTCATGAGTTGTAAGATAGATACTGCCTACAGGAAAATTAAAGAGACCTTTGGAGAGAAGAGAACCACATGTATGAATATCAAGAGCTCAGATGGAAACCCAGTTCTAAGCAAACACGGGAAAGCAGAAAGCTGGAAGGAGTATAGAGAGGGTTTATGCAAGGGCGATGTACTTGAAGACAATGTTATGGAAATGGAAGAGGACATAGAGCAAGATGAAATGGGAGATATGATACTTCGTGAAGAGTTTGACAGAGCACTGAAAGACCTGAGTCGAAACAAGGCCCCGCCAGTAGACAACTTTTCGTTAGAACTACTGAGGGCCTTGGGAGAACCAGTCCTGACGAAACTCTACCATCTGGTGAGCAAGACGTATGAGACAGGCGAAATACCCTCAGACTTCAAGAAGAATATAATAATTCCAATCCCAAAGAAAGCAGGTGTTGACAGATGTGAGAATTACCGAACTATCACTTTAATAAGTCACAGCTGCAAAATACTTACACGACTTCTTTACAGACGAATGGAAAAACTGGTAGAAACCGACCTCGGGGAAGATCAGTTTGGATTCCGTAGAAATACTGGAACACATGAGGCAATATTGACCTTTTCAAATTCTAAAGGTGGCAGGGGTAAAATACAGGGAGCGAAAGGCTATTTACAATTTGTACAGAAACCAGATGGCAGTTATAAGAGTCGAGGGGAACGAAAGCGAAGCAGTGGTTGGGAAGGGAGTGAGACAGGGTTGTAGCCTATCCCCGATGTTATTCAATCTGTATATTGAGCAAGCAGTAAAGGAAACAAAAGAAAAATTCGGAGTAGGCAAAAATCCATGGAGAAGAAATAAAAACTTTGAGGTTCGCCGATGACATTGCAATTCTGTCAGAGACAGCAAAGGACTTGGAAGAGCAGTTGAACGGAATTGACAGTGTCTTGAAAGGAGGATATAAGATGAACATCAACAAAAGCAAAACGGGGTAATGGAATGTAGTCGAATTAAGTCGGGCGATGCTGAGGGAATTAGATTAGGAAATGACACACTTAAAGTAGTAAAGGAGTTTTGCTATTTGGGGAGCAAAATAACTGACGATGGTCGAAGTAGAGAGGATATAAAATGTAGACTGGCAATGGCAAGGAAAGCATTTCTGAAGAAGAGAAGTTTAACATCGAGCATAGATTTAAGTGTCAGGAAGTCGTTTCTGAAAGTATTTGTATGGAGTGTAGTCATGTATGGAAGTGAAACGTGGACGGTAAATAGTTTGGACAAGAAGAGAATAGAAGCTTTCGAAATGTGGTGCATCCGAAGAATGCTGAAGGTTATTTGGGTAGATCACATAACTAATGAGGTGGTAGTGAATAAAATTGGGGAGAAGAGGAGTTTGTGGCACAACTTGACAAGAAGAAGAGACCGGTTGGTAGGACATGTTCTGAGGCATCAAGGGATCACAAATTTAGCATTGGAGGGCAGCGCGGAGGGTAAAAATCGTGAGGGAGACCAAGAGATGAAAACACTAAGCAGATTCAGAATGATGTAGGTTGCAGTAAGTACTGGGAGATGAAGAAGCTTGCACAGGACAAGGTAGCATGGAGAGCTGCATCAAACCAGTCTCAGGACTCAAGACCAAACAACAACAACAACAATACAAGAGCTAGTGCATAACGCATTCGACCACCGTCTGAATATGCCGAAATTCTGCCCGCAGTGATGAAACTATAACGCTGACCCCGGCACACACTCGTCTCAACGGTGCGCGGCCCCATCTTATCGCGTGTTGTGGTTCTGAACGGCGCCGATACAGTGCTATTAGCGCCATGGGCCGTAAGGGTAGTGAGACGGTTCAAATGGTTCAAATGGCTCTGAGCACTATGGGACTCAACATCTTAGGTCATAAGTCCCCTAGAACTTAGAACTACTTAAACCTAACTAACCTAAGGACATCACACACATCCATGCCCGAGGCAGGATTCGAACCTGCGACCGTAGGAGTCCCGCGGTTCCGGACTGCAGCGCCAGAACCGCTAGACCACCGCGGTCGGCGGTAGTGAGACGACGCTGATAGAAAGGAAACATATTCTGCGCTTACATAATCAGTGCAAATCTTCTTATGAGGTTGCTAAAGTAGTGGGTAGACCTAGATCGACGGTTCAGTCGATAGTAGATTTTTCGCAACAAAATCATTAAGAAATCAATCACGTACCGGACGCCCTCAATCTTTGATGGAGGCGTGAGATTTATCATGAGGAGAAGAAATCTAAAATCAGCGCTCCTAAGTTGGCTGGGGAGTTAGTCTAGGGGAAGGAAGGTACGTACCAACACAATCAGAAATACCTTCAAAACCTATGGGTATCACGGCTGGGTAGCACGCGAGAAGTTTTGGGTCGGTGAACAGAACCGAATGAAATGTCTTCAATTTGCGATGGAATATAAATTCAAAACGGAAGACTTCCAGAATAGAGTAATATTTTCAGATGAGAGTAAATATAACGTATTCGGGTCGGATGGCAGGCGAATGGTGTGGCGTAAGAAGAATGTGGAGATGTTCCCACGCAATCTTGTGGCAACGGTTAAACGCAGTGGTGGCTCCCTGATGGTGTGTGGCTGTATGAGTGCTGCA
Source organism: Schistocerca cancellata (assembly GCF_023864275.1). Classification (NCBI taxonomy): domain Eukaryota; kingdom Metazoa; phylum Arthropoda; class Insecta; order Orthoptera; family Acrididae; genus Schistocerca; species Schistocerca cancellata. Next base: position 133,356,369 of record NC_064637.1, read on the forward strand.
GGTGTTGGAAAATTTGCGTTTCGTAGAAGGTACAATGGATCACCATATGTATATCAACATTTTAAATGACAGTCTGAATCCTAGCGCCGAAAAATTCGGTCTGCAAGGAAATAGCCACTTTCCGCGTCACACAGACATCTTATCTAAATCATTTTGCAACTGATTTGCTCTTGTAATGACTACAGTATTACCTACAAACAATCTAAGACGGATGCTCAGATTGTCTCCTAAATCGTTTATATGCACTGAGGAGCCAAAGAAACTGGTACACCTGCCGAATACAGGGTGATTCAAAAAGAATACCACAACTTTAAAAATGTGTATTTAATGAAACATAATATAACCTTCTGTTATACATCATTACAAAGAGTATTTAAAAAAGTTTTTTTTCACTCAAAAACAAGTTCAGAGATGTTCAATCAGGCCCCCTCCAGACACTCGAGCAATATCAACCCGATACTCCAACTCGTTCCACACTCTCTGTAGCATATCAGGCGTAACAGTTTGGATAGCTGCTGTTATTTCTCGTTTCAAATCATCAATGGTGGCTGGGAGAGGTGGCTGAAACACCATATCTTTAACATACCCCCATAAGAAAAACTCGCAGGGGGTAAGATCAGGGCTTCTTGGAGGCCAGTGATGAAGTGCTCTGTCACGGGCTGCCTGGCGGCCGATCCATCGCCTCGGGTAGTTAACGTTCAGGTAGTTACGGACAGATAAGTACCAATGTGGTGGCGCTCCATCCTGCTGAAATATGAATTGTTGTGCTTGTTGTTCGAGCTGAGGGAACAGCCAATTCTAACATCTCCACATACTGTAATCCAGTTACAGTAGCACCTTCGAAGAAAAAGGGACCAAAAACTTTATTGGCTGAAATGGCACAGAAAACGTTCACCTTAGGCGAGTCACGTTCATACTGAGTTGTTTCCCGCGGATTCTCGTCGATTCACTTCTGCCGTACTCAATAACACAAAAAGCTTTCTGTTGAGCGGTCGCCATCTTAGCATCAACTGACGCTGACGCCTAGTCAACAGCGCCTCAAGCGAACAAATGTACTACTAAATGAAACTTTATAGCTCCCTTAATTCGCCGACAGATAGTGCTTAGCTCTGCCTTTTGTCGTTGCAGAGTTTTAAATTCCTAAAGTTGTGGTATTCTTTCTGAATCACCCTGTATAATGTAGGGCCCCCGCAAGCACGCAGGAGTGCCGCAACACGACGTGCCATGTACTCGACTGATGTCTGAAGAAGAGCTGGAGGGAACTGACTCCATGAATCCTACAAGGCTGTCCACAAATCCGTAAGAGTACAAATGGGTGGAGACCTCTTGTGAACAGTACGTTGCAAGGCATCCCAGATATGCCAAGTAATTTTTATGTCTGGGGAGTTCGGTGGCCAGCGGAAGTGTTTAGACTCTGAACAGTGCTCCTGGAGCCACTCTGTTGCAATTCTGGACATGTAGGGTGTCTCATTGTCCTGCTGGAATTTCCCGAGACCGTCGGAATGCGCAATGGACATGAATGGATGCAGGCAATCAGATAGGTTGCTTACATACGTGTCACCTGTCAGAGTCGTATCTAGACGTATCACTCCAACTGCACACGCTCCACACTATTACAGAGCCTCCACCAGCTTGAACAGTCCCCTGCTGACATGCGGGGTCCATGGACTCATGACTTTTGTTTTGTTTTGTTCTGGGGCGCAAAAAAAAAAACTGGGGTCATACGCTCCCAAGTCAAAACAGCAGAACGCGTACGAGTCCAACCGCTCGATACAATTTGAAACGAGACTCGTCCGACCAAGCAACATGTTTCCAGTCATGAACAGTCCAATTTCGGTGTTGAAGGGCCCAGACGAGGCATAAAGCTATGTGTCGTGCAGTCACCAAGGGTACACGAGTGAGGCTTCGTCATCGAAAGCCCATATCGATGTTGTTTGGTTGAATGATTCGCGCGCTGACACTTGTTGATGCCCCAGCACTGAAACTTACAGCAATTTGCGGAAGGATTGCACTTCTGTCACGTTGAGAGATCCCATTCTGTCGTCGTTGATCGCGTTCTTGCAGGATTTTTTTCCGGCCTCAGGGATGTCGGAAATTTGATGTTTTACGGGAGTCCTGATATTCACGTTACACTCGTGAAATGGTCGTACAGGAAAATCCCCACTTCATCGCTACCTCGGAGCTGCTGTGTTCCATCGCTCGTGCGTCGACAAGAACACCACACTCAAACTCACTTAAATCTCGATAACCTGCCGATGTGGGAGCAGTAACCGATCTAACACCTTCGCCAGACACTTGTTGTCTTATACAGGTGTTGCCGACCACAGCGCCGTACTCTGCCTGTTTGCATATCTCTGTATTTGAAGACGCATAGCTATACCAGTTTCTTAGGCGCTTGAGTGTAGATGAGGAAGAGCAGAGGGTGTATAATAGTTCCTTGGGGAACACCATGTATCATTTCTGTTTTCCTCTATGACTTCCCGTCAGTTACTACGAACTGTGGCCTTTCTGATAGGAAGTCACAAATCCAGTCGCACAGCTTAGACGGTACCGCGTAGGCACGCAATTTGGTTAAAAGCCACTAGTGGGCAACGGCGACAAAACCTTTCGTAAATCTAGAAATACTAGTAAGCCCCCGTTTCTTTAAAGAACCGAACTCTCATGTGTAAAACAGCTACAAACCTCTGGTTACTTTGCAAATGAATTAATGTGTTAAATGTTGAATGTACCTAAAGGAGAAAAAGTTGAGGAAAGAGTTTAAAGATGGTGCAAATGGCTCTGAGCACTATGGGACTTAACATGTGAGGGTATCAGTCCCCTACACTTAGAACTACTTAAACCTAACTAACCTAAGGATATCACACACATCCATGCACGAGGCAGGATTCGAACCTGCGACCGTAGCAGCAGCGCGGTTCCGGACTGAAGCGCCTATAACCGCTCGGCCACAACGGCCGGCTGGAAAGAGTTTAAATTATGCCTGAAGTTCGTTGAAAGTCATTAAGCGTTCTCATTGTCAAATAGTGGATGAATACAAAATGGGTAACTTGGGCTAGACTTTAAGCAAAAGCTGGTTTGGCACACATCTCAATGTTTAGGACCTGATACCTCCTGAACTATGTGTAGTAGAACGATATAATTTTGCAGGTACGTTCAGTGATAGATGCAGACACTGTATCCAGAGTATGTTGCGAAATGATTTAGCAGTAGAGAATTACTAAATTAAGACGTCATGAGCTATGCTCTCGTTGTACTGCAAGAACAACTAAAATGTAATAAGTGATTCACATTTTTCCTTCGTCTGTTTGTGGAGAGAGGGACGTCAGCGAAAAAAAGTTTCGAAAAGATTTACGTTATAATGTGTTGCAAGTCGCTGTGTGCTCTCATTCTCATATCAACATAAATAAAAAATTAAACGTGTGTTTGTTCATATATGTGATCCGATTTACTTCAAATTTTTACACTTTTATCACAGTAAAGTTTAGACATACGTACACTACATACTTTATATATATACACTCCTGGAAATGGAAAAAACAACACATTGACACCGGTGTGTCAGACCCACCATACTTGCTCCGGACACTGCGAGAGGGCTGTACAAGCAATGATCACACGCACGGCACAGCGGACACACCAGGAACCGCGGTGTTGGCCGTCGAATGGCGCTAGCTGCGCAGCATTTGTGCACCGCCGCCGTCAGTGTCAGCCAGTTTGCCGTGGCATACGGAGCTCCATCGCAGTCTTTAACACTGGTAGCATGCCGCGACAGCGTGGACGTGAACCGTATGTGCAGTTGACGGACTTTGAGCGAGGGCGTATAGTGAGCATGCAGGAGGCCGGGTGGACGTACCGCCGAATTTGTCAACACGTTGGGCGTGAGGTCTCCACAGTACATCGATGTTGTCGCCAGTGGTCGGCGGAAGGTGCACGTGCCCGTCGACCTGGGACCGGACCGCAGCGACGCACGGATGCACGCCAAGACTGTAGGATCCTACGCAGTGCCGTAGGGGACCGCACCGCCACTTCCCAGCAAATTAGGGACACTGTTGCTCCTGGGGTATCGGCGAGGACCATTCGCAACCGCCTCCATGAAGCTGGGCTACGGTCCCGCACACCGTTAGGCCGTCTTCCGCTCACGCCCCAACATCGTGCAGCCCGCCTCCAGTGGTGTCGCGACAGGCGTGAATGGAGGGACGAATGGAGACGCGTCGTCTTCAGCGATGAGAGTCGCTTCTGCCTTGGTGCCAATGATGGTCGTATGCGTGTTTGGCGCCGTGCAGGTGAGCGCCACAATCAGGACTGCATACGACCGAGGCACACAGGGCCAACACCCGGCATCATGGTGTGGGGAGCGATCTCCTACACTGGCCGTACACCACTGGTGATCGTCGAGGGGACACTGAATAGTGCACGGTACATCCAAACCGTCATCGAACCCATCGTTCTACCATTCCTAGACCGGCAAAGGAACTTGCTGTTCCAACAGGACAATGCACGTCCGCATGTATCCCGTGCCACCCAACGTGCTCTAGAAGGTGTAAGTCAACTACCCTGGCCAGCAAGATCTCCGGATCTGTCCCCCATTGAGCATGTTTGGGACTAGATGAAGCGTCGTCTCACGCGGTCTGCACGTCCAGCACGAACGCTGGTCCAACTGAGGCGCCAGGTGGAAATGGCATGGCAAGCCGTTCCACAGGACTACATCCAGCATCTCTACGATCGTCTCCATGGGAGAATAGCAGCCTGCATTGCTGCGAAAGGTGGATATACACTGTACTAGTGCCGACATTGTGCATGCTCTGTTGCCTGTGTCTATGTGCCTGTGGTTCTGTCAGTGTGATCATGTGATGTATCTGACCCCAGGAATGTGTCAATAAAGTTTCCCCTTCCTGGGACAATGAATTCACGGTGTTCTTATTTCAATTTCCAGGAGTGTATAATCATAGTGAAACGTTGTTAGTAAACAGAAAAATTGAATTTATGGCTTACTGGTTTCTGATTGGGATACTACTACAGAATCTGAATTTGACAATAACAATAAACAAGGCTCAAGGCTCAAGGTGAAAGAGGGGGGAGGGGGGAAGAGGAGATGGATAGAGGGAGGGGAGGAAATGGACATTGTTGTGTACATAGTTCCGCGTAGTCAGCGCGTACACAACTTTCCCACTAGAGCGCGCCCCGCTAAGCACAACAGCGCAGGTGCAGTGCTCGTCCTTCTCCGCACTACGAGATGGCGCTGCCTTAGAGACGGACAAAATTCTGCTTCCGCCGATCCGCGTATTAATATGTAACGCAGTCAGTGAGATTTCTGCTAACGTAAAACCTTTTCTCCTCGCGGATCACACTCACGCAGTGATACCTGAGGTATTATAACGAGTGTACAGACCTCCGATTAGTCAATCTGCATTTGTCTGCACCAGTCTGCATTTGTCTGCATCAGTCTGCACCAGTCTGTACCAGTCTGCATTAGTCTGTACCAGTCTATAGTCAAGTTTCAGTCTGCACCTAAGAAGATTATCATATTCCTGTACATAGCCATGAAGATAAATGTGTAGACACTTTGTCAAGTATCAGAGATATGTGAGAATAAGATTAACGTACCAAGACCAGAGGAACTTCAGATTGTCAATTGTAAATAGCATCCAGAACCAAGTTACGTAAGGTTTATGCTTGTTACTATTTTAATAAATGTGTGTGAAAATTAATCAAGTTCTGTTTAAAGTTGATCACTGTCAATCTGCTACTCTCAGCGTGCAAGTGGCATTTCTATCGTCTGACCTAACGGCAGAAGAATAACACACCACGATAAGACCACGAGACATATTGCTGACACTCGCCTACTTCGTTAGAGTGACAAGTCAAATAATCTGATGGTGTGTGTACCGAAGGTCTTACAGTACGCACACCACAGGCATACAGAATGGAAAGGAGGGAATGGACAGAGAAGGGAGCTAGGAGAAGATGTATAAATAAAGAGGGAGGGATAGATGGACAGAGACCGGGGGGGAGGAAGGATATTAGGACGTGTATGCAGTTCCCATACATATTACAGACGTGTGCTTTTTCTTTTCTTTCTTTTCCATTTAAGCTGTCTGAGCCTCAGCAAAATGTGGTGCAGCTAGTACTGGATGAATAAACTTCGGGCAATTGCGCGCCGTGACTTATTTTGCCTCGAGGCACAAATTTTCTAATGGTAGTACTTGTCTCACTGTGTTAAACTTTTGACATAAAATTAAATCTTTTAATGAGTAGCTTATGACAGCATTTAAAATTTTTAAAGCCGGTCAGTAATCGTACAAAATACTGAATATTACAATTTTGTTGCCCCTGCAACTTACAAATATGTCAGCTTAACGTGACCCAGGTTCCGGGCAGGCCGCTATGGCCGAGCGCTTCTAGGCGCTCCAGTCCGGAACCGCGCTGCTGCTACGGTCGCAGGTTAGAATCGTGTTTTGGACATGGATGTGTGTGATGTCCTTAGGTTAGTTAGGTTTAAGTAGTTCTAAGTCTAGGGGACTGATGACCTCAAATGTTAAGTCCCATAGTGCTCAGAGCCATTTGAACCAGGTTCCGGAATGGTAGTTTACTAACGTAGGTGGAATGAATGTGTGATCCCCTGTCTATACCGTAGAAACGGTGGAAATGAGACCAGACAATAACAGTTCGCACAGAGGAGAACAAAGTAATCATTCTTCGCGGGCTCCTTTCGTGAATGCTACGGGAGGAAACTTTGCTATGTGGTACGAAAAAAAGAACACCACGCTTCGCTCTTCACTGTGATTACCAAACTGAAGATGTAGGTCTAGATGTAGACAATCACAGTGGACCACATCAAACGTAATTTTGGCCAAATCCGCTCCTATTAGCAACATCCCAACTTTCACGCACCTGTTCGAAATGCTCAGTTCTCTCCCTTGACTCACGCTGCCAGAAAACGCCCAGCTGTTGCGCTGAAGTACGCCTCATTTCCGCGGTGCTTGAATACGCTATTCATTCCCACGATGTTCTTTCACAAAGCTTTAAGTGTCTGATGGTACCTTTAAACCAAGTGCTTTTAGTTACGCCCTCCGCCTCCACCAAAAAAAAGTGCCGTTAGGAATTTCACGCACGAGCGAAGATAATTTTCGTCGTCCATATTAACGGTAACTGCGTTATCGCATTACCCCCCACTTTCCCGAGGCCCATTACCCTTCAAGTAGCGGAAAGCTCTTCCCTTCTGCTGAAGGTCACGTTGGTAAAAAGTAAATATGCATTTCGTGTAATCACATAGCAAGCCCATGGGTAGGGAAATTCAACAGGTCTCGCCGCTTGAATCAAACCGGCTGATAATTTATTTACTGTGGCATGTCTTATATCCTCTGTGTATGGGTGAACCAGTTTATTGAGGTAGATAAAGCAAATAACGCACTGCGTTGTCGATTTCCGTCTGAATTAATGGGCTTTCTGCACGAGTATTCAGTTCATAGCCTATAAGGAGCAGTCAAATGAAAACGAGATGCTAGGAAAAAATAAGTAAACTGTTTATTATTTCAAAAGAATAGCCATAACTGGTACTGCATGTATCCCTTTATGAGACAAGACGGTGAGTGTAGTCATGGAAAAAATTTTGGGGTTGCCTACGGAACCCTGATCGTATCCTGGCGTGCATCTCTTCGGCCGAAGCAGATTGTCGGCTACGAATTTCTTACTTCAGCGCTTCAAAAATACGGGAATCGCGGGAGGAGAAATTGGAACATAATGGACGATGTGTAACGGCTTCCAGCGAAATGTGTGGACCCGCCTACATGTTTCCAAACTTGTTTCCACTGCGCTGAGATTTCCATATATTTGGACCCCTGAAGAAAGACATTCGTGGCAATCGATTTCTCTCTGCGACCGTAGCAGCAGCGCGGTTCCGAACTGAAGCGTCTAGAACCGCTCGGCCACAGTGGCCGGCAAAGTTTTAGTCTCTCTATAAAAACTGAGAGGCGAAAGATGTACAAATAACTTTTTTACTTATCTTCACTTTCACGTTGTTAGCTGCAGTTTGTAACGTCTAGGGGTGGATTCTTCAGGCTGAATTTTTCTTTTAACTTTGTGGGTTCCATATGACTAGATAAATTTTAAGTAAGCCTGTTACATGATTTCTGATTGCACCTATTTTATTATATCACATTCTTCTATATCACAATGACTTTACAATCTCCGCTTCCACGAAACAAACATTTACATTATTACTGCCAAACACCAAAACACGTCCGATTCCATCACTTTATTCTGCGTTACTAACAATATTCCAAAGAGTTTACAAGACAAAAGAGTTTACAAACTTTCTTGACAAAAGAAGAATCTTCACCAAAGGTATATAATTATTTTGTAGATAAATCCACAAATAAATTTAACAGTTAGCCTCAGATTGCGTAAATAATAATAGGAATTTTAAGTGTGTAAGATATTTCGTAATCTGAAATGCTTCTAAAAGAAGAGAAATTTTAACTGTACATACAGAGATAATACATATCGATTATAACAAATTAATTTCTTTTTATACATTTTAGCCTGAAATATAACACATTGTATACAAAATCATATGAAATTCTTGCAGATAAAGAGCTGAGATAATGTTCACCTATACAATATATAATATTTGGAATGGTTTTGAGGACAACCAGGTTTAAGAGAAGACCACATAAGTTAATGACATGGAAATGTCCTAACGTCAAGCTAGGAGAGTTCCAGATCGATCATGTGGCCATGGATCAGAAATTCCGTAAGGAAATCTATAATGTTAAAGTGCTGCGTGGCGTCGATGTTGATTCAGACCGCTACATTTCAAAAATTGAAATCAAACTGACACCTAAAAGAAAAAAACAAACCTCAAAAGTTAGATACAAACAGAACATATGACCCTAGATATATTATTAATAATCAGATATATTACTAGAGATCAAGAATACCTTTAAGTGACAGTCTAGAAGCCACTGTCAATCGATTAAAAGCCTTGGCCGGATAAGTAGCTCTTGTACGGAAACGCAAGAAACATGTTTGGTGGACTGAGGAATGCGATGTAGCGATTCAACGTAGACATAAGGCCTGGTTAAATGACCAACAAAAGAGAACTGAAAGCTCCAGGGAGGAACTAATAAATCTTAGACGATCAACCGCCAAAGAAATTAGAAGGGTCAAAAGGCAGTTTCATAAGGACTCGCTAAAATCTACCGAGGATGCCTTCAATTGCCACAAGACAAGAGATTACTGTCAGACATTCAAACAGTACCAGTCGAAATACACTCCAGCTACTCTTATGATGAAGGATACAAACGGAAAGGTAGCACTAACAATTACGACTATTCAATGATACTGGCTAAATATTTCAAACAGTTACTAAATAGCGCGGAACCTGAAAATCATTAGGAATTTGACCCCTATCCAAGAAGCAAAACGCATTTAGAAAATGTTATACCACCACAGCTAGATGAAGTACAAGCAGCGATTAACTCACTTCGGAATTATAAAGCAGCAGGGGAGAACCAACTAGTGGCAGAAGTTTGGAACTACGCAAATGTACAAATTATTCTGACTTACACAAACATCTTACTGACATTTGGAATACTGAGAAGTTACCAGAGTAATGGAATGTTGCACTAATTCATCCACTACACAAAAAAGGAGATAGATTGGATCCAGATAATTATAGGGGTATATCCCTGCTGGATATTACTTATAAAATTTGTTCCAAGGTTCTGTATTTCAGAATTCATGAACAACTCGATGGTGAACTAGGCAAATATCAAGGAGGCTTTCGTCCAGGACGAAGCTGTCCTGATCAAATTATTAGTCTCAAGGGGATAATGAGACATCAAAGGGTCAGGGACAAGAAACTAGTGATCACGTTTGCCGATTAAAAAAAAAAAAGCCTACGTTAGTATCCATCTTGAATCTCTACTGTCAATTCTTAGAGAATTTGGTTTACATCAAAAACTTGTCAACCTCGTTGCAGTCATCCTTCGAAATACTAAAGTTAGAGTAAGGTTCAGAAACGAATTCTCTGAACCTTTTGAGATTCATACTGGCCTTAGACGAGACGATGGATTGTCTCCATTATTGTTCAATTGTGTGCTGGAGAAAATCATGCGTGAATGGTACAAGATATGCCCACGGTCTGTTAAGATTGGAAGAAAGATTCAACTTAACTGCCTTGCATTTGCAGATGATTCGGCGCTGTTGGCAAACAATATTGCTGAAGCAAAGGTTCAGATATAAAAACTAGAACGATTAGCGGCAAAGGTCAGATTGCAAATTTCGTTTGAGAAAACAGAAACGATGCCTAGCTTCCCTGTTGACACATCCCACATCACACTCCATAATGGTCAAAAAATTAAGGTAATAAAAAAGTTTAAATATCTTGGTGAGATTATTTTAATGAAAGAGCATCAATAGATAGTAGAACATTAAAACTTCAGCGAGCGCAGAAAACCACGTGGCCAACCTACAAAAAACGATCTCTCAATAAATGCTAAATTTCGACATTACTCCTCCGTCGTTAAAACGGAAGCAACATATGCAAGTGAAACACTATTCAGACTAAATACTCAAGCAACAACTGACAAATTGCAGAAAGTTGATACAAGAATACTCCGAACAATTATCATTAAGAAACACCAGGTTAATGGGCAGTGGAGACTTTTGTCCAATTCAGAAGTGTATAAAGAAAGTGAATCCATTATTGATCAATGCGGAAAAGGAGGATTGCATTTTTTGGCCACATATCTCGCCTACTAAATACTAGAATCCTGAAGCAGCTTTTTGACTACTTCTGGAACAGTAAAACCAGACACATCTGGTTCACAGAAGTACAAAGTGATCTGGATTAACTAAACATCACCACACACCAAATTTAACAAAGAGAAGAGAAACTGTTTCTGAAGAACAAATACACACGGCTGGCATTCATACCATCAGAACGGAAGAAGTATGTCATATCTGCAGAAGAACGAGCAGCCAGATCACAGCGAATGAAGAAGTTTTGGGAAACGAAGAAATTGCTGACTGCTAAGACTTAAACTTGATTATTGTAGACTCTGTTGTATTATGTTTCATTTTAGTGCTCCAATGTGGGCGTAAACTATGTAAATAAAAAAAATATTTGAAAATATTCCTGGTCCGAATATTTCTATTAAGAGGAGGTTTACTATCTTTAGCCCGAAAAAAGCATGTCCTTTGAGAATTTTGTTCTCGGCATGTGTTATAGATACCAATGTCAAATTTGGTCAAAATATTTATTGATATTTCCTCTACAAACTGGAATATTTAGACCGGAAATGTTGAAGAGCAAAGGCGGAAGTGCCGTCGGAACAAAATAAAATGTCGATGTAGACCTCCACGCGCGGTATGTCACAGGTCAGCCGGCTAGTTTGAAATCAAAATTGAGTTGACGTTAGCGAAGAATACAAGATTGTTTAGGAGTTGTACCTCGCTTAAGTTATTTGGACCATAGGGAACAAAATGGCAGCCATTTGGAAAAAAATTGGGGTTTTTTGTCGATTTTTCGAGTTCGTCGGCCTCGTAAAAATATTTATAGTTGATGGATCGGAATAAAAGTGGTACAACTCCCAGACAATTTAATTAGCTTCGTCGGAAACAAAGAATCATGCCAATCGGTTCAGTAGATTCGAAGTTACCATACCGCGCGTTAAAAAAAAAAGTCATTTCGAGAAAAACGCGTTTGAAGCTTTGACTACATATAAATGCAATAATATGCAACGTACGTTCAATCTGCTATTCCGGGTCCATAAACTAGTCCTTCCTCTTCCGCACAGAGGGCGTTCTGCTCGATCTGGGCCATCCTGCGCTGCTGCAGGGCCGATCGTACGGCCGCTGACAAGCGGTTTTCGGCCGCTCGAATCCGGTGGTCGTCCGAATGCTTCGAGAACTGCGTCGAATAGAGTCCCAGGGTGACGTCCATCGTTGTCACGGTCTTCAGAATTGCTGAATACCCTTCGTTGAAGCTGCTCACTGTCAGGAAAATCGCAATATCCACAGTCTTCGCACCAGAATGCAAATGCTTGGGGTCTAACTTCCAAACACCCGCGTTCAAACTTTCATTTGTATTTTGTGTGTTTCCTCCCAAGCACCGGTACAATAACTCATCCTCCGAAAGAAAAAAACTGGTGCGTGAAAAAAGCCGACTTCAGGCAGGTGCATTTTTTTTTTTTTTGTTCAACCGCGAATAATAAACATTTCCGTTCCGTATTCGGAAAAACCGTTTCAGGTGTGGATTCTAAACACTTTTACGGATCAAAAAATGCAGTTTTAAAAAATCGATTTTTTTGAATCAAAAGATAGTAAACCGTCCCTTAAAGAAAGGTAGTGTTAGAGGAGGGTGTCCTATTACAAGAGGGATAAATATGTTAATAGTTGTGAAATAATAAACAGTTGACTTAGTTTTTTTCCATCTACCTCGTTTCATTTGACTGCCCCTTATATCTATAACTGTGACTGTTGCGCGAGGATTATTTTGTCAGCCCCATGTCAGACACGAGCAGAGGTGGTGTTGTGGGTGGGCGTGTCTTGTCTGTGCGTTGTATATGTGTGACAGTTTGTTGATGACACTGTAGTGAAAGTGGTACTGTCGTCGCGGAGTGACTGTAGGAGGGCACGGGATGGCTCGGACACAGTTACAGTCAATGTGATGAATCGCAACTTGCTCTAAACGTAGAAAAATGCAAGCTATTGCAAATGAATAAGAAAAACAATCTTATAATGTTTGAACGCGGTATTACTGGTACGCTGATTGAGACGGCCAAGTCTGAACCGTGATTTATTTTCAAAGAATTTCCTTGAGAATTTATTGTACTTACTAGCGATTCATCAAGAACATTAACACATTTAATCACACTATGTGAGCGTGGAAGTAGTTGTCAGGGAGTAACTGATGAAATCATAAGCAAATTCCTTTTTAACAAATGGTAATTTATTCACTTTATTGGTGCCTAAAGCATTTTTTAAAAGAAACAGATTTAAAATTATAATCAGAAAGCACCCTCTAAATGTAAAGTTTCAATCTATTCAGAGGCTGAAAGAAACAAATTTTTGACTGTATGAGGTTTCGGGCTGAGAACCTTCCCGCTCCCTTTTGAGACGGCCGTAGTCATGACCGCTCACAACAATCTCTGAAAGACTACATAGGTGCAAATCTGAAACAAACTATATTACTTTAAACTAAAAGTTTTAACAATTCACACAAGCACACAAACTATGCACCCCGTAGGAGGGATGGAAATGGTACAAAACACTAAAATTAAAGTATTAACTTTGGCATCGAAGGTGCAACTTGATTTTAACTTCTAAGAAAAGTCTTACGGTGGAAGGGTGGCAACTTTATATACTAAAATGACCATTTAAATAAAAGCCCATGAAATGCAATCTTATATAAAATTATACAAGGTTGGCCGAACAAGCTAATATGCTCTACAGTACACAGATACCGCCTCTGAAGATGATAGGCAAGATCAAAACATATTTCAGGAATTAGGCCGTTACACTCCAATCAATAAATTTGTTAACACACCGAATCCGACAAACATGACAGAGGCAGCTACTAACGTACAGCAGATTGAAAGTGAGATTATCGAACAACCCGAACCGCAGGTTGCTCTAACCCGCACCTACTCCACAAGGGAAAAACGGACCACCCAATTCATAAATAACCACCTTTCCGCGGGTGGGCAAATGGAGAAGAATGGTGGGACGACCCCAAAGCAAAACGGCTGGTAACGTCACCAAGAAAACAAGTAGAATTTAACAAGCGCAAATGAAACAAGATATCACCAATCACTTAACTTCTAATAAACTGGGATTTCTCGAGAAGACCTTGCGCAGCACCCCCGAATCGCTCTCCCGAACCGTCCGCTGCCGGCCGCTTCAACGGACGCAGGAAGGCGCGCCCATCTCCCGTCTCACGGCGTCGCAGCTCGCGCCGGCCAGACCGATGTCGTGGCTTGACTCCTGTTGTTCTCGTGTCGGCCGCGAAGCCACTACCCCTCGCTATACGGCGCGGCCCTCTGGACTCACGTGGCGACCTCACATGCGCCGACGCTCAAGGTGGACAAGTCATCTTGTGTCGCAGTGCGCGACCGACCAACCGATCGATCCAACCGCCAATGACCATTGCCAGAGCAGCTCGAGCAGACTGGCGGCCTAACGTGCAGACTCAGATGCAGGAACTAGACACCGACCGGGCGACCACTCGCTGAGTTCTCTTACTGGCGGAGTGGAAAGACTCTCATTTATCCGGCTTTAAAGATTGATCCGAACGAAAGACATACTAGCACTCCGGACGACAGACAGACACTAACTGCCTCACAAATGCTGACGAGAGACACACTAGCAAGCTGGGGACGAGAGACTGACCCCAGACTGACTGACTGGCTGGCGAGCTCATAGCGCCCTTAAATGCACGTGAACAGGCAATCTTTCCCTTTTCCCACCAGAGGGAGACACCAAACCGCGATTGCCACAGCGGCGCCACCGCCAGAACGGAGGGCGACTGCTTCACACTACGCGCTACGGCGCGCTCTTCAAAACAGCAATTTTTACCACGGCTCAACGTCTACTACTCTGAGGTACCAAAAGTCATGGACTTCTTCTTAATATCGTGTCGGACCTCCTTTTGCCGGCGTAGTGTTGTAGCTTGGCTTGGTATGGACTCAACAAGTCGTTGATAGTCCCCTGCAGACATACTGAGCCAATCTGCTTCTATGTTGTTGTTGTTGTGGTCTTCAGTCCAGAGACTGGTTTGATGCAGCTCTCCATGCTACCCTGTCCTGTGCAAGTTTCTTCATCTCCCAGTACCTCCTGCAACCTACATCCTTCTGAATCTGCTTAATGTATTCATCTCTCGGCCTCCCTCTACGATTTTTACCCTCCACGCTGCCCTCCAATGCTAAATTTGTGATCCCTTGATGCCTCAAAACATGTCCTACCAACCGGTCTCTTCTTCTCGTCAAGTTGTGCCACAAACTCCCTCTTCTCCCCAATTCTATTCATTACCTCCTCATTAGTTATGTGATCTACCCACCCAATCTTCAGCATTCTTCTGTAGCACCACATTTCGAAAGCTTCTATTCTCTTCCTGTCCAAACTACTTATCGTCCATGTTTCACTTCCATACATGGCTACACTCCATACAAATACTTTCAGAAACTTCCTGACACTTAAATCTATACTCGATGTTAACAAATTTCTCTTCTTCAGAAACGCTTTCCTTGCCATTGCCAGTCTACATTTTATATCCTCTCTACTTCTACCATCATCAGTTATTTTGCTCCCCAAATAGCAAAACTCCTTTACTACTTTAAGTGTGTCATTTCCTAATATAATTCCCTCAGCATCACCCGACTTAATTCGACTACATTCCATTATCCTCGTTTTGCTTTTGTTGATGTTCATCTTATATCCTCCTTTCAAGACACTGTCCATTCCGTTCAACTGCTCTTCCAAGTCTTTTGCTGTCTCTGACAGAATTACAATGTCACCCGCGAACCTCAAAGTTTTTATTTCTTCTCCATGGATTTTAATACCTACTCCGAATTTTTCTTTTGTTTCCTTTACTGCTTGCTCAATATACAGATTCAATAACATTGGGGAGAGGCTACAACCCTGTCTCACTCCCTTGCCAACCACTGCTTCCCTTTCATGCCCCTCGATTCTTATAACTGCCATATGGTTTCTGTACAAATTGTAAACAGCCTGTCGTTCCCTGTATTTTATCCCTGCCACCTTTAGAATTTGAAAGTGAGTGTTCCAGTCAACATTGCCAAAAGCTTTCTCTAAGTCTACAAATGCTAGAAACGTAGGTTTGCCTTTCCTTAATCTTTCTTCTAAGATAAGTCGTAAGGTCAGTATTGCCTCACGTGTTCCAATATTTCCACGGAATCCAAACTGATCTTCCCCGATGTCGGCTTCTACCAGTTTTTCCATTCGTCTGTAAAGAATTCCTGTTAGTATTTTGCAGCTGTGAGTTATTAAACTGATAGTTCGGTAATTTTCACATCTGTCAACACCTGCTTTCTTTGGGATTGGAATTATTATATTCTTCTTGAAGTCTGAGGGTACCTGTCTAATACATGTTGCTCACCAGATGGTAGAGTTTTGTCAGGACTGGCTCTCCCAAGGCCGTCAGTAGTTCTAATGGAATGTTGTCTACTCCCGGGGCCTTGTTTCGACCGTAATGTCGAAACTGTTGCCGGTACAGGATTTTGGGCACAAACCGAGCTCTCGATTATGTCCCATAAATGTTCTGTGGGATTCATGTCGGGGAATCTACTTGGCCAGATCATTCGCTCGATATGTCCAGAATGTTCTTCATACCAATGGTGAACAATTGTGGTCAAGTGACATAACACATTGTCGTCCATAGCACCGAGTCCACGAATAGCTCAAAATGGTTCTCCAAATAGCCGAACAAAACTATTCCAGTCAGTGATCGGTTCAGCTGGACAGAGGACGCAGTCCATTCCACGTAAACAAGGTCCACACTGTCATGGAGCCACCACAAGCTTGCCAGAACCTTGTTGACAATTTGGTTCCATGACTTTGGGGGACCGTACTATCAGATCTTACCGACTGAAATCGAGAGTCATCTGACCAGGCCACGGTTTTCCAGTCGTCTAGGGTCCAACCGCTGTTGTCTTGAGGCCACGAGAGGCGCTGCAGGCGATGTCGTGCTGTTAGCAATTTCGCCACACTGTCCTAACGCATGCGTTCGTCGTTCGTCCCACGTTGCTTTCTGTGGTTATTTCATCCAGTGTTGCTTGTCTGTTAGCACTGACAAAGCTCCGCAATCGCCGACGTTCTTGGTCGTTAAGTGAAGGTCGCCAGCCACTGCGCTGTCCGTAGTGAGAGGTACAGCCTGTAAATGTGGCATTCTCGCCTCACTCGGATTACTGAATTCCCTAACGATTTCCGGAATGGTATATCTCATGCCTCTAGCTGCAACTACTATTCCGCATTCAGAGTCTGTTAATTCCCATCGTGCGGCCATGATCACGTCGGAAACTTTTCACATGAATCACGTGAGCCGGCCGGAGTGGCCGTACGGTTCTAGGCGCTACAGTCTGGAGCCGAGCGACCGCTACAGTCGCAGGTTTGAATCCTGCCTCGGGCATGGATGTGTGTGATGTCCTTAGGTTAGTCAGGTTTAATTAGTTCTAAGTTCTAGGCGACTGATGACCTCAGACGTTAAGTCGCGTAGTGCTCAGAGCCAGCCGTGAATCACGTGAGTCCAGATGACAGCTCTGCCGCTGCACTGCCTTTTATACCTTGTGCACGCGATATTGCCGCCATTTATATACACTATGTGATCAAAAGTATCCGGACACCCCCAAAACATACGTTTTTCATATTAGATCCACTGTGCTGCCACTTACTGCCAGGTACTCCACATCAGCGACCTCAGTAATCATTAGACATCGTGAGAGAGAAGAATGGGGCGCTCCGCGGAACTCACGGACTTCGAACGTGGTCAGGTGATAGGATGTCACTTGTGTCAGACGTCTGTACGCGAAATTTCCACACTCCTAAACTTCCCTCAGTCCACTGTTTCCGATTTGATAGTGACGTGAAACCGTGAAGGGTACGTACAGCACAAAAGCGTACAGGCCGACCTCCTCTGTTGACTGACAGAGACTGCCGACAGTTGAAGAGGGTCGTAATGTGTAACAAGCAGACATTTGTCCAGCGCATTACACAGGAATTCCAAACTGCGTCAGCATTCACTGCAAGTGCTATGGCAGTTAGGCGTTAGGTGAGAAAACTTGGATTTCATGGTCATAAGCCACATATCACGCCGGTAAATGCCAGCCGACGCCTCAGTTGGTATAAGGACCGTAAACATTGATCGATTGAACAGTGGAAAAACGTTGTGTGGAGTGACGAATCACCGTACACAGTGTGGCGATCCGATGGCAGGGTGTGGGTATGGCGAATGCCCGGCGAACATTATCTGCAAGTGTGTGTAGTGCCAACAGTAAAATTCGGAGGCGGTGGTGTTATGGTGTGGTCGTGTTTTTCATGGAGGGGGCTTGTACGCCTTGTTTTACGTGGCACTATCGCAGCACAGGCCTACATTGATGTACAGGGTTATTACAAATGATTGAAGCGATTTCACAGCTCTACAATAACTTCATTATTTGAGATATTTTCACAATGCTTTGCACACGCATACAAAAACTCAAAAAGTTTTTTTAGGCATTCACAAATGTTCGATATGTGCCCCTTTAGTGATTCGGCAGACATCAAGCCGATAATCAAGTTCCTCCCACGCTCGGCGCAGCATGTCCCCATCAATGAGTTCGAAAGCATCGTTGATGCGAGCTCGCAGTTCTGGCACGTTTCTTGGTACAGGAGGTTTAAACACTGAATCTTTCACGTAACCCCACAGAAATAAATCGCATGGGGTTAAGTCGGGAGAGCGTGGAGGCCATGACATGAATTGCTGATCATGATCTCCACCACGACCGATCCATCGATTTTCCAATCTCCTGTTTAAGAAATGCCGAACATCATGATGGAACTGCGGTGGAGCACCATCCTGTTGAAAGATGAAGTCGGCGCTGTCGGTCTCCAGTTGTGGCATGAGCCAATTTTCCAGCATGTCCAGATACACGTGTCCTGTAACGTTTTTTTCACAGAAGAAAAAGGGGCCGTAAACTTTAAACCGTGAGATTGCACAAAACACGTTAACTTTTGGTGAATTGCGAATTTGCTGCACGAATGCGTGAGGATTCTCTACCGCCCAGATTCGCATATTGTGTCTGTTCACTTCACCGTTAAGAAAAAATGTTGCTTCATTACTGAACACAAGTTTCGCACTGAACGCATCCTCTTCCATGACCTGTTGCAACCGCGCCGAAAATTCAAAGCGTTTGACTTTGTCATTGGGTGTCAGGGCTTGTAGCAATTGTAAACGGTAAGGCTTCTGCTTTAGCCTTTTCCGTAAGATTTTCCAAACCGTCGGCTGTGGTACGTTTAGCTCCCTGCTTGCTTTATTCGTCAACTTCCGCGGGCTACGCGTGAAACTTGCCCGCACGCGTTCAACCGTTTCTTCGCTCACTGCAGGCCGACCCGTTGATTTCCCCTTACAGAGGCATCCAGAAGCTTTAAACTGCGCATACCATCGCCGAATGGAGTTTGCAGTTGGTGGATCTTTGTTGAACTTCGTCCTGAAGTGTCGTTGCACTGTTATGACTGACTGATGTGAGTGCATTTCAAGCACTACATACGCTTTCTTGGCTCCTGTCGCCATTTTGTTTCACTGCGCTCTCGAGCGCTCTGGCGGCAGAAACCTGAAGTGCGGCTTCAGCCGAACAAAACTTTATGAGTTTTTCTACGTATCTGTAGTGTGTCGTGACCATATGTCAATGAATGGAGCTACAGTGAATTTATGAAATCGCTTCAGTCATTTGTAACAGCCCTGTATTAAGCACCTTCTTCCTTCCCACTGTTGAAGAGCAATTCGGGGTTGTCGATTGCATGTTTCAAGACGATGGAGCACCTTTTCATAATGCACGGCCAGTAGCGGAGTGGTTATACGACAATAACATTCCTGTAATGGACTGGCCTACACAGAGTCCTGACCTGAATCCTACAGAACACCATCGTGATGTTTTGGAACGCCGACTTCGTGCCAGGCCTCACCGACCGACATCGATTCCTTTCCCCAGTGCAGCACTCCGTGAAGAATCGGCTGCCATTCCCCAAGGAACCTTGCGGCACCGGATTGAAGGTATCCCTGCGAGAGTGGAAGCTGTCGTCAAGGCTAAGGGGAGCCAGCACCGTATTGATCGCCAGAATTACCGATGGAGGGCGCCACGAACTTGTAAGTCATTTTCAACCAGGTGTCCGGATGCTTTTGATCACATAATGTGTGTCCCTATCGCTATCCCATGACTTTTTTCATCTCTATGTAAATATCTAGCCATAACGTTGTAAAGTGAAATAAAATAGTACGAGCACGTACCGTCGGTTGTGCGAAACGCCAATAGTCGACTTTGGTTTCGTTGTCACCTGGGGAGCTGGGGTCGCTTTCTGCCCACGAGGTCGAATACAGAGTGTGGGAGAGTGGTCCGGAATACACCCAGAAGCCTTACTTACACAGAGATGTCTGTAGTAGCATTTATATGCCAACATGAGTTTACAGAGCTATAAAGCGGTCTCAGTTCGTCGTAGAGCAGCCAGGCATCAGCACGAGCGGCAAAAAAGGGCTGTCCCGCACCTTCAGCGATACGAAACATCGGAGACGCAGCCCAGCGAGCGGCGGCCGTGTGTTGTGCGGGTAGCAGCGTGGAGACGAGCAGGCGTCGCCCGCCCCGAGCGCGACTGCAGTGCGGCGTAGCCCAGGGGTCTCCAAACGTTTTAGTCCGCGGGCCACATTGACTCCTCCACGACGTCATAAGAGCCAAGATCTACCTAGTGGGATTAAAGCACCCTAGCGCTCCATGTACACCGTAATGTAAGGCTAAAGGAAAGATGAAATCCCAAAAATCTAAGGTTGTGGGATAGCTAGCACTGAAACGAACTAAGATTTTTATTTAATTACATAATTTTGATTGGTGGACGTACCTGACCGAAATTCTGGCGTATTTTATTCTGGCGAATTTCACCGACAAAAAAGTATGTCACTGCACATTCTTCACGAAAGCGTCCAGCAAAGTTAACGAAATCTCAAAATCATTGTTAGCAACACTATTACTGCAAGACGTAACAGAGGTAGAGTATGTCAACGCATTGTTATTTCAAGCGGCGCAACAATAAGTTCAGTTATCTAGTCTTGTAGCGAGTAGCAGAGCCAATATCGCGATAGGCCTCGAAACTCAATTGTTGGCAGTATAGGACGCTGATGTTCCACTTGTCGCAGCCATCGTGGATTTTCCGTTGCCCAATAGTGCATATTATGCCGGTTTACGTTACCGCTGTTGGTGAATGATGCTTCGTCGCTAAATAGAACGCGTGCAAAAAATCTATCAAAAATGGTTCAAATGGCTCTGAGCACTATGGGACTCAACATCTTAGGTCATAAGTCCCCTAGAACTTAGAACTACTTAAACCTAACTAACCTAAGGACATCACACACACCCATGCCCGAGGCAGGATTCGAACCTGCGACCGTAGCAGTCCCGCGGTTCCGGACTGCAGCGCCAGAACCGCACGGCCACCGCGGCCGGCAAAAATCTATCGTCCCGTAATTTCTCTTGTGTCCAATGGCAGAACTGTACACGACGTTCAAAGTCGTCGCCATGCAATTCCTGGTGCACAGAAATATGGTACGGGTGCAATTGACGTTGATGCAGCATTCTCAACACCGACGTTTTTGAGATTCCCGATTCTCGCTCAATTTGTCTGCTACTGATGTGCGGATTAGCCGCGACAGCAGCTAAAACACCTACTTGGGGATAATCATTTGTTGTAGGTCGTGGTCGACGTTTCACACGTGGCTGAACACTTCCTGTTTCCTTAAATAACGTAACTATCCGGCGAACGGTCCGGACACTTGGATGATGTCGTCCAGGATACCGAGCAGCAGACATAGCACACGCGCGTTTGGCATTTTGATCACAATGACCATACATCAACACGATATCGACCTTTTCCGCAATTGGTAAACGGTCCAATTTAACACGGGTAATGTATCACGAAGCAAATACCGCCCGCACTGGCGGAATGTTACGTGATACCACGTACTTATACTTTTGTGACTATTACAGCGCCATCTATCACAAAGCGAAAAAAGTGGTCCAACTAAAACTTTCATATTTGCGTATTACACGAATTTGTAATAAAAAATGGGGGTTCCTATTTAAAGAAACGCAGTTGAAATCCGTTTGACCTATGGCAGCGCCATCTATCGGGCCAAGCATAGCACCATATGGTTTCCCCCTTCAAGCTAGACGAGTATCGTTCTTTGTAGTTTTTTCGTTTGATGCTTAGTTGTGTGATGTATTTGGCCCGGTCACTATCAATGGACCACCCTGTATAATGAGGGCTGTTCGCCATACCGCACGACGTGTGGACGTGGTTTCACCTTGGCTTCTCCACGTGTTGAAGACACTCAGCCGACTGCTGTGGCCGAGCCGTTCTAGGCTCTTCAGTCCGGAACCGTGCGACTGCTACGGTCGCAGGTTCGAATCCTGCCTCGGGCATGGATGTGTGTGATGTCCTTAGGTTAGTTAGGTTTAAGTAGTTCTAAGTTCTAGGGGACTGATGACCACAGATGTTAAGTCCCATAGTGCTCAGAGCCATTTGAGTTTGAAGACACTCACCAGTTCACACTTCGAACACCCGAAAATTCGTCCAGTTTCCGAAATGCTCGTACCGATCTTCCGAGCCATCAGAATCTGTCCTCGGTCGGACTCGGGTACATCGCGCGCCTTCCCCAGCACGCTCGCTCATACTACACGCACCGTGCGTGTGTCTAACAGCCGTTCCTCGTCAGGTGACGCTGCTATCGCCTACTATGTGAGCAACACCAGAGCCCAGCGCATTTTCAACACGGAAGATAAGACCCAATTACTGGACAACACCGGGGTATACAAAATGGTTTGTTCTGATTATGATAAGTTTTATATTGGTCAGTCAGGCAGAGACTTAGAAATCTGGTTGGCTGAACATGAACGCAGCTGCACGCTGCAGAATTCCGAGCCCACATTTCCTGAACATGTAATGAGTGAGGGCCACAGCTACCAATCACAGTCCCATGTCCTCCACTAAGCAAAGGCAAAAAACTCAGCGTGTTGGAGATCAACAAACATCTGGCATACAGTCTTGATTTAAAATCAAGTGACCAAACACAGCTCAGTACTTACATCTTGTAACCTTCACTTAGTCCTCACTGTTTTCCAACGCTTCCCGTACTGTCCATTCTAGCCCTCCCCTTTTTCTACTGTATTGATATACTTTATTGTGATTATTCCGTTGTTTAATAAAATGTGCACCTCCCCATAAACAGAAGACACGTTACCACCTTCCACATCTAATACCTCTACAAGCTACTCTTCAGTCCTCTTGTCTCCTATTAATTTCATTTTATAGTCAGAGATATCTCACTACCTCCCCTCTTCTGATCTTCATTTGATCCTCACAGATCTCCGATACTTCCCAAGCTATTATTTCCACTCTGTTCCTCCATTTTCCCCCGTATTTATTTATTCTGTGGCGATAGTCCATATACTGCATACATCCTGTTGTTCTGTAATATGTCCGTCTTCCCTCCAACAAGAGAAATTCTTGAAACCATTCATCTGTAATACCTCTTCACGTTAAGTATTGCATAAAATTTATTCTGATTGTTAATTTAATTTAATCCCTCATACAGACAGTGTGTTTTCGAGATTCTGTGTTAATATTTTTCTCGTTGGTTCCTTTTATATTTCGTTACTGTATAGCATTTTACGAGGGTAATCCCATTAGTAAAGTCTCCTATTTTTTATAAGTACATAGACCTGTTTATTTCTACAATGGTTTACATCAGTTTACAGCTTGAACATTTAGCTATAGTCGACATAATCACCATTCCTGTCGATGCATTTTTGTAGACGCTGTGGCAGTTTTTGTATGCCCATGTCATACCAGCTCGCCGCCGTGCTGTTCAGAAAGTTACGAACCTCTTCTCTCACCTCGTCGTCGGAGCTGAATCGCTGGGACCACAATTAACGCTGACAGGTATTGAGACTCTGAAAAAACTCAAACGGGCAATTCAGAACCGGAGAGGAGGAATGTTGAGCAAGAGCGCACACATTCTCCATGACAACGCTCGCCCACACATCGCTCGCCAAACCGTTGCTCTCCTGCAACAGTTCCAGTGGAACACAATAACCCCCCCCCCCACCCACCCACTATCACCTGTTCCCTAGGTTAAAAGAACATTTGGCTGGAAAGCGATTCAGCGGCACGACGAGGTGAAAGGAGAGGTTCATAGCTTTCTGAACAACATGGCGGCGAGCTGGTATGACATGGGCATACGGAAACTGCCACAATGTCTACAAAAATGCATCGACAGAAATGGTGATTATGTCGAAAAATAGCTAAATGTTCAAGCTGTAAACTGATGTAAACCATTGTAGAAATAAACAGGTCTATGTACTTATAAAAATACTAGGACACCTTACTTCTGCGATTACCCTCGTAAGCTCTGTGGAAGACGACATTTACTCTGTGTTCGTGGCTCACTCTTGACGTATAACGAATATTGTACCTACTTTGGTGACGATAGTCACTTATTCTGACGATGGCCTTATAAGCTGTAAACTGGATTAATAAAAAAAATTAGTACTGTTGGACGGGAACAGTACTTCGCTTTTTCTTTGTAATTTAATCTTTATAACTGTCACTGGTAGTGCACTAGTGTGCAAAACTTGAGGACAAAAGTAACGTACGTATGGTGCGTCGCTGCCAGGAAACGTAAGTCAGATCGTAGATAGAAAGAACTTCTGCAGTATAGTGCAGAAGGTAACTGAAGGAGACATGCTGTGAGACGAACAGAAATGAAACTTTTATTCAAAGACAATAATTACAGTGAAGTCACCGCGATTCATGACGGAAATGGTTCTTAAGAGCGTGTTTGATCACCGCGGACGGTTATATACGCTCTGCAGCGTACTCTCATGCTGGCGATAAGGTTGGTAAGGATTTCTTGTTGTAGGACCTTCCAGTTCTCCACCAGCACAGTTCAGATCTGCTGCACGGTAGCTGGTACAATGTGGACTTGCTACAGTGCGTCCCTCCAGCACATGCCACACGTGCTCCACAGAATGTAAGTCGGGGAAACGGGCAAGGCAGTTCATTCGCCGATCATCCTCTCGTTCCAAGAGCTCTTCCACTTACAATGTTCGATTCGGCAACGCATTTTCATCCACATACACTACTGGCCACCAAGAGGAAATGCAGATGATAAACGGGTATTCATTGGACAAATATATTATACTAGAACTGACATGTGTTTACATTTTCACGCAATTTGGGTGCATAGATCCTGAGAAATCAGTACCCAGAACAACCACCCCTGGCCGTAATAACGGCCTTGATACGCCTTGGCATTGACTCAAACAGAGCTTGGATGGCGTGTACAGGTACAGCTGCCCGTGCAGCTTCAACACGATACCACAGTACATCAAGAGTAGTGACTGGCGTATTGTGATGAGCCAGTTGCTCGACAACCATTGACCAGACGTTTTCAATTGGTGAGACATCTGGAGAAGGTGCTGGACAGGGCAGCAGTTGAATATTTTATGTATCCAGAAAGGCCCGTACTGGACCTGCAATATGCGGTCGTGCATTATCCTTCTGAAATGTAGGGTTTCACAGGGATCGAATGAAGGGTAGAGCCACGAGTCGTAACACATCTGAAATGTAACGTCCACTGTTCAAAGTGCCGTCAATGCGAACAAGAGGTAACCGAGACGTGTAACCAATGGCACCCCACACCATCACACCGGGTCATACGCCATTAAGGAGATGACGAGTACGCGCTTCCAATGTGCGTTCACCGCGATGTCGCCAGACACGGATGCGACCAACATGACGCTGTACGAGTAAACAGAACCTGGATTCATCCGAAAAAATGACGTTGTGCCATTCGTGCACCCAGGTTCGTCGTTGAGTACACCATCGCAGGGGCTCCTGTCTGTGATGCAGCGTCAAGGGTAACCGCAGCCACGGTCGCCGAGCTGATATTCCATGCTGCTGCAAACGTCGTCGAACTGTTCGTGTAGATGATTGTTGTCTTGCAAACGACCCCATCTGTTGACTCAGGGATCGAGACAACGCTGCACGATCCGTTACAGCCATGCGGATAAGATGCGTGTCATCTCGACTGCTTGTGATACGAGGCCATTGGGATCCAGTACGGCGTTCCGTATTACCCTCCTGACCCCACCCATTCCATATTCTGCTAACAGTCATTGGATCTCGACCAACGCGAGCAGCAATGTCGCGATACGATAAACTGCAATCGCGATAGGCTACAAACCGACCTTTATCAAAGTCGGAAACGTGATGGAATGCATTTCTCCTCCTCACACGAGGCATCACAACAACGTTTCACCAGGCAACGCCGGTCAACTTCTGTTTGTGTGTGAGAAATCGGTTGGAAACTTTCCTCATGTCAGCACGTTGTAGGCGTCGCCACCGGCGCCAACCTTGTGTGAATGCTGTGAAAAGCTAATCATTTACATATCACAGCATCTTCCTCCTGTCGGTTAAATTTCGCGTCTGTAGCACATTATCATCGTGGTGTAGCAATTTTAATGACTAGTAGTGTAAAAAGAAACCAGGGATCCGAATAGACAACTGAATAGGCGCCATGTGGAAGGAGTAAAGCGCCACAAGAACATTGATGATGAAGATATTTGGTTTGTGGGGCGCCCAGCCGCGGTTATCAGCGGCCGAACAAATTCCCAACCTTTACCCAATCTAAACTCGCCACCTTCATGAATGATGATGAAATGATGACAATACAAACACCTAGTCATCTCGAGGCAGATGAAAAATCCCTGGCCCCGCCGGGACTCCGTGCTCTGGAATCCAGAACGCGACCGCAAGACCACCAGCTGCGGACACACAGGGACATCGACCTGTGAGAGTACCATATTCGAAAATTAGGAGGTCAGTACGAGCATGCGACGTTATGCTTCCCTTTACCGTGCGTAACACAAGGACCACCAAGACGATCATGTTCGTCAGTGGTGCACGTACCCTCATGAGGCGACAGACGGGAACACGTAATACGTCCAGGAACATTGTCAAACGTGATAGTTTTTGTGGTTCCGGTGTTGTGGCCTGCGAACGCATAATATTGCACGGGCGTACTGACCTACTAATGTTTGAATACCGTAGACTTACAGGTCAGTGTTCTCGTGGTGTTCGACTCCCTCCTCATGTGGAGGGTGCATTTGACGCTGACCTCATTTTTATGGATAGCAATCCAAGAAGGCATCGTAGGTGGAGTAGCTCATGGACCGAGAGGATACTGGACGAATGGACTGGTCAGTCCGTCCCTCCGACTTCAAAACTCGTCGAGCACGGTTCTGATGCGTTGGGGAGGCGTACTTCAGCGCGTCCACACGCACCAGCGACCATCTAGCAGCACTGGTGGAGGAATGCAGAGCCCTATCACAAGAAGAGCAGCTGAACGGAATGGACAGTGTCTTGAAAGGAGGATATAAGATGAACATCAACACATGGTTGGTTCAAATGGCTCTGAGCACTATGGGACTCAACTTCTGAGCTCATTAATCCCCTAGAACTTAGAACTACTTAAACCTAACTAACCTAAGGACATCACACACATCCATGCCCGAGGCAGGATTCGAACCTGCGACCGTAGCGGTCTCGCGGTTCCAGACTGCAGCGCCTAGAACGGCACGGTCACTTCGGACGGCAACATCAACAAAAGAAAGACGAGGATAATGGAATGTAGTCGAATTAAGTCGGGTGATCCTGCGGGAACTAGATTAGGAAATGAGATGCTTAAAGTAGTAAAGGAGTTTCGCTATTTGGGGAGCAAAATAACTCATGATGGTCGAAGTAGAGAGGATATAAAATGTAGACTGGTAATGGCAAGAAAAGCGTTTCTGAAGAAGAGAAATTTTTTAACATCGAGTATTGATTTAAGTGTCAGAAAGTCATTTATGATAGTATTTGTATGGAGTGTAGCCATGTATGGAAGCGAATCATGGACGATAACTGGTTTGGACAAGAAGAGAATAGAAGCTTTCGAAATGTGAAGCTATAGAAGAATGCTGAAGATTAGATGGGTAGATCACATAACTAATGCGGAGGTATTGAATAGAATTGGGGAGAAGAGGAGTTTGTGGCACAACTTGACTAGGAGAAGGGATCGGTTGGTAGGACATGTTCTGAGGCATCAATTGATCACCAAATTAGTATTGGAGGGCAGCGCGGAGGGTAAAAACCGTAGAGGGAGACCAAGAGATGAATACACTAAGCAGATTGAGAAGGATGTAGGCTGCAGTAGGTACTGGGAGATGAAGAAGCTTGCACAGGATAGAGTAGCATGGAGAGCTGCATCAAACCAGTCTCAGGACTGAAGACCACAACAACAACAACTTCTTACATGAATATTAATCATCTTAACAAACAAGCTGTAGACTTTCAATGTTACTTGATCTGTCTCGTCGTTACGTTTCACACACCAGCGTATTTGTGTTGTTGTAGTGGCACGTTCCACATTCTCGTGTATCCCCTGCCTATGGGACAGTGTGTTTTTGTGTGGTGTAACGTAACGCTGTGTGGGCGTGCCGCAGTTCGTGGACGGCTGGGAGCTGAACCGGCAGTTCTTCCCGTCGCTGGAGGACCACCCCAAGCCGCTAGAGCTGCGCTACCGCGAGTTCTGCGGCACGCGCAAGGTGAAGGAGGTGTTCCGCTCCTCGCAGAACGCCGCCCTCATCCAGTACCGCGTACCGCAGCGGGACAAGGGCTTCAGCTTCACCGTCCGCTTCATCAAGAACCCCACACGTGAGTACCACCAGTCTCTCTTCTCGTACGGGCTGGGCGAAGACGACCCCGCACTGAGGTCACAGTAGAATTGGGCACTGCAAATAGAGCCAAATTTCCAGAATGAGATTTTCACTTTGCAGCGGAGTGTGCGCTGATATGAAACTTCCTGACATATTAAAACGGTCTGCCGGACCGAGACTCGAACTCGGGACCTTTGCCTTTCGCGGGCAAGTGCTCTACCACCTGAGCTACCGAAGCACTACTCACGCCCGGTACTCACAGCTTTACTTCTGCCAGTATCTCGTCTCCTACCTTTCAAGTAAAGCTGTGAGTACCGGGCATGAGTCGTGCTTCGGTAGCTCAGATGGTAGAGCACTTGCCCGCGAAAGGCAAAGGTCCCGAGTTCGAGTCTCGGTCGGGCACACAGTTTTAATCTGCCAGGAAGTTTCATATCAGCGCACACTCCGCTGCAGAGTGAAAATCTCATTCTGGAAGTATTATAGTAGTTGTATTACATGTTTATTACCTTATAAATAAATAAAAAACTTTTTTATTTTAAATTCTATGCATTAGTATTTGTAAAATGACTCTTTCAAATAGTGTTCCTTAAAAAATGACGATCATTCCACTTGGGACCTGTGGAATGGTACATTAGCTTATTTGTTTTAGTTGTAAATATTTGCCATGTATTGTTGTTTTTCTCACATGTTCTACATCCTGGAGGACCTCCTCACTACGGATCAATTGGAATGAAAGTAAATCTAATCTAATCTAATCTAACGAGGTAGTGTTACCGAAATCCAGCATTGTACATTCTTATGAAATAATGAAAGTTTCTTTCATAAGTATCGGTGTCAGCCACTTATTGTAGCGAAGCTTGATGTTACCGTATTGAATCTGTTTAATGAATTTATCTGTTTCACGTGGGTGTATCACGAAATTGTTCTCACATTGTTTGAAGGCAAAGAGAGCGATGGCGCATTGCGGCATGTACAATGGTCGTTCAATAAGTAATGCCCCACATTTTTTTAAAAAGCCATTAACATACATAGATAAACGTCATTGTTGGTGCTTCAGATCTGATGTTAGTTCTGTGCGCCGGTGAAGTTTCGAACCGTTCTAGTAGATGGCAGAGCCGTAGTACAGCGTCAAAATGGTGTCTACGTACGACTCACGTTACAAACAGATTGCTGTTACTGAATTCTTGTGTGCAGAAAAAGAAACCGTGACGAAAATCCATAAACGTCTTATGGCGATGCTACAGTTGATAGAAGTACAGTTGAGCGATGGGTAAAGAAAGTTACAGCCTCAGGAAATGCAGAAGCAGAGCTCCGTGATCAGCCACGCTCGGGACGTCCTGTCACAGCCGCTGCTCCAGACATGCTGAATCTTGCGGATGCCGTATTTGTGCCGACCGGCGCATCACAACTCGACAATTGGCTCTACAGTTGTGGGTCAGGACTGGAAGTGCGTCTGCAATGATCGAGCCTCTCGGATATTCAAATAACGTTTGTAAAATAATTTCATTACCAACAGTAAATATTTGAAGCGTTTTGAGAATATAAATAATTTTTGCCAGCAATGTTGCATTACTGATTATAATCCATCTCAAAAACCATCAGCATAAAACTTTGCAAAAATTGTATTGTTGTCAAGAGAAAGTGTAACTATGAATTTCGTAACTTCAGTCAAATGAATTAAAGAATAACTCCAGCTTTGCTAATAAAGAATAACGTCAGCTTTGGTAATAAATACAGCCACTTATTATGACAGCTCACCAACAGTTAATAGAGTACAGTAAACCAGAGTAAGTGTATTCATGTCGCAGTTCGATGTAGCAGTCAGATGGCGATTCAGTAACAGTAAAAAAAAAGGTAAGGAACAGGTTTGGGTTATTGCACATAACGACCGAAGGCCACGACGACGAAACATTCTCTGTTTCGTCGAAATAATCAGAAAATCACTTTTAATAAGCAGCAATTAAATTTGTATGTGAAGATTGAGAAAGAGAATAAATTTCAGAGGGAAGATTTCATTTGTTATTATTAAGCAAGAGATAGAAATCCTAAGAAAATGTTACATAGTTTGTTGTAAAAGGGAAGGCTCTCAGTAACAAAAGAGAGATAGAGGAGACTGGAAGGTTTCACCAGACTGAAGCGCCTAGAACCGCTCGGCCACAGAGGCCCGCAAAGAAGTTTAACAACTGAATATTTTAATCTGTATGTAGAAATTCTCTGTGACAGTGGTGCGTTAGGTATGTCACCTCTGGAAACGCAGCAAACCCTTGTGGTGACAGTGTTTCGGCTCGTTAGTGGATAGTGTGTGTGGCCATAGCCCGACGGCAGAACTTTTCCGACACGTGGCAGTTGGGAAAATTTGGCTCTGAAACTTCCTGGCAGATTAAAACTGTGTGCCGGACCGAGACTCAAACTCGGGACCTTTGCCTTTCACAGGGAAGTGCTCTACCAACTGAGCTACCGAAGCACGACACACGCGCGGTACTCACAGCTTTACTTCTGCCAGTATCTCGTCTCCTACCTTCCAAACTTTACAGAAGCTCTTCTGCGAACCCTGCAGAACTAGCACTCCTGAAAGAAAAGGAATTGGGGAGACATGGCTTAGCCACAGCCTGGGGGATGTTTCCAGAATGAGATTTTCACTCTGCAGCGGAGTGTGCGCTGATATGAAACTTCCTGGCAGATTAAAACTGTGTGCCGGACGGAGACTCGAACTCGGGATCTTTGCCTTTCGCAGGGAAGTGCTCTACCAACTGAGCTACCGAAGCACGACTCATGCCCGGTACTCACAGCTTTACTTCTGCCAGTATCTCGTCTCCTACCTTCCAAACTTTACAGAAGCTCTTCTGCGAACCCTGCAGAACTAGCACTCCTGAAAGAAAAGGAATTGGGGAGACATGGCTTAGCCACAGCCTGGGAGATGTTTCCAGAATGAGATTTTCACTCTGCAGCGGAGTGTGCGCTGATATGAAACTTCCTGGCAGATTAAAACTGTGTGCCGGACCGAGACTCGAACGCGGGACCTTTGCCTTTCGCAGGGAAGTGCTCTACCAACTGAGCTACCGAAGCACGACTCATGCCCGGTACTCACAGCTTTACTTCTGCTAGTATCTCGTCTCCTACCTTCCAAACTTTACAGAAGCTCTTCTGCGAACCCTGCAGAACTAGCACTCCTGAAAGAAAAGGAATTGGGGAGACATGGCTTAGCCACAGCCTGGGGGATGTTTCCAGAAGGAGATTTTCACTCTGCAGCGGAGTGTGCGCTGATATGAAACTTCCTGGCAGATTAAAAAGTGTGTGCCGGACCGAGACTCGAACTCGGGACCTTTGCCTTTCGCAGGGAAGTGCTTTACCAACTGAGCTACCGAAGCACGACTCATGCCCGGTACTCACAGCTTTACTTCTGCCAGTATCTCGTCTCCTACCTTCCAAACTTTACAAAAGCTCTTCTGCGAACCCTGCAGAACTAGCACTCCTGAAAGAAAAGGAATTGGGGAGACATGGCTTAGCCACAGCCTGGGGGATGTTTCCAGAATGAGATTTTCACTCTGCAGCGGAGTGTGCGCTGATATGAAACTTCCTGGCAGATTAAAAAGTGTGTGCCGGACCGAGACTCGAACTCGGGATCTTTGCCTTTCGCAGGGAAGTGCTCTACCAACTGAGCTACCGAAGCACGACACACGCCCGGTACTCACAGCTTTACTTCTGCAAGTATCTCGTCTCCTACCTTCCAAACTTTACAGAAGCTCTTCTGCGAACCCTGCAGAACTAGCACTCCTGAAAGAAAAGGAATTGGGGAGACATGGCTTAGCCACAGCCTGGGGGATGTTTCCAGAATGAGATTTTCACTCTGCAGCGGAGTGTGTGCTGATATGAAACTTCCTGGCAGATTAAAACTGTGTGCCGGACCGAGACTCGAACTCGGGACCTTTGCCTTTCGCAGGGAAGTGCTCTACCAACTGAGCTACCGAAGCACGACTCATGCTCGGCTCTCACAGCTTTACTTCTGCCAGTATCTCGTCTCCTACCTTCAAGTAAAGCTGTGAGTACCGGGCGTGTGTCGTGCTTCGGTAGCTCAGTTGGTAGAGCACTTCCCTGCGAAAGGCAAAGGTCCCGAGTTCGAGTCTCGGTCCGGCACACAGTTTTAATCTGCCAGGAAGTTTCAGAGCCAAATTTTCCCAACTGCCACGTGTCGGAAAAGTTCTGCCGTCGGGCTATGGCCACACACACTATCCACTAACGAGCCGAAACACTGTCACCACAAGGGTTTGCTGCGTTTCCAGAGGTGACATACCTAACGCACCACTGTCACAGAGAATTTCTACATACAGATTAAAATATTCAGTTGTTAAACTTCTTTGCGGGCCGCTTTGGCCGAGCGGTTCTAGGCGCTTCAGTCTGGTGAAACCTTCCAGTCTCCTCTATCTCTCTTTTGTTACTGAGAGCCTTCCCTTTTACAACAAACTATGTAACATTTTCTTAGGATTTCTATCTCTTGCTTAATAATAACAAATGAAATCTTCCCTCTGAAATTTATTCTCTTTCTCAATCTTCGCATACAAATTTAATTGCTGCTTATTAAAAGTGATTTTCTGATTATTTCGACGAAACATAGAATGTCTCGTCGTCGTGGCCTTCGGTCGTTATGTGCAATAACCCAAACCTGTTCCTTACCTTTTTTTTTACTGTTACTGGATCGCCATCTGACTGCTACATCGAACTGCGACATCAATACACTTACTCTGGTTTACTGTACTCTATTAACTGTTGGTGAGCTGTCATAATAAGTGGCTGTATTTATTACCAAAGCTGACGTTATTCTTTATTAGCAAAGCTGGAGTTATTCTTCAATTCATTTGACTGAAGTTACGTAATTCATAGTTAGACTTTCTCTTGACAACAATACAATTTTTGCAAAGTTTTATGTTGATGGTTTTTGAGATGGATTATAATCAGTAATGCAACATTGCTGGCAAAAATTATTTATATTCTCAAAACGCTTCAAATATTTACTGTTGGTAATGAAATTATTTTACAAACGTTCTTTGAATATCCGAGAGGCTCGATCATTGCAGACGCACTTCCAGTCCTGACCCACAACTGTAGAGCCAATTGTCGAGTTGTGATGCGCCGGTCGGCACAAATACGGCATCCGCAAGATTCAGCATGTCTGGAGCAGCGGCTGTGACAGGACGTCCCGAGCGTGGCTGATCACGGAGCTCTGCTTCTGCATTTCCTGAGGCTGTAACTTTCTTTACCCATCGCTCAACTGTACTTCTATCAACTGTAGCATCGCCATAAGACGTTTATGGATTTTCGCCACGGTTTCTTTTGCTGCACACAAGAATTCGGTAACAGCAATCTGTTTGTAACGTGAGTCGTACGTAGACACCATTTTGACGCTGAACTACGGCTCTGCCATCTACCAGAACGGTTCGAAACTTCACCGGCGCACAGAACTAACATCAGATCTGAAGCACCAACAATGACGTTTATCTATGTATGTTAATGGCTTTTTAAAAAAATGTGGGGCACTACTTATTGAACGACCATTGTACATGCCGCAATGCGCCATCGCTCTCTTTGCCTTCAAACAATGTGAGAACAATTTCGTGATACACCCACGTGAAACAGATAAATTCATTAAACAGATTCAATACGGTAACATCAAGCTTCGCTACAATAAGTGGCTGACACCGATACTTATGAGAGAAACTCTCATTATTTCATAAGAATGTACAATGCTGGATTTCGGTAACACTACCTCGTTAGATTAGATTAGATTAGATTTACTTTCATTCCAATTGATCCGTAGTGAGGAGGTCCTCCAGGATGTAGAACATGTCAGAAAAACAACAATACATGGCAAATATTTACAACTAAAACAAATAAGCTAATGTACCATTCCACAGGTCCCAAGTGGAATGATCGTCATTTTTTAATGAACACTATTTGAAAGAGTCATTTTACAAATACTAATGCATAGAATTTAAAATAAAAAAGTTTTTTATTTATTTATAAGGTAATAAACATGTAATACAACTACTATAATACTTCCAGAATGAGATTTTCACTCTGCAGCGGAGTGTGCGCTGATATGAAACTTCCTGGCAGATTAAAACTGTGTGCCCGACCGAGACTCGAACTCGGGACCTTTGCCTTTCGCGGGCAAGTGCTCTACCATCTGAGCTACCGAAGCACGACTCATGCCCGGTACTCACAGCTTTACTTGAAAGGTAGGAGACGAGATACTGGCAGAAGTAAAGCTGTGAGTACCGGGCGTGAGTAGTGCTTCGGTAGCTCAGGTGGTAGAGCACTTGCCCGCGAAAGGCAAAGGTTCCGAGTTCGAGTCTCGGTCGGGCACACAGTTTTAATCTGCCAGGAATTTTACTATAATACTTATTTACAATGAACACATTACTGCAATGAAATGGTGCAGAAGTTAGATTGTACTCTCTCTCTCTCTCTCTCTCTCTCTCTCTCTCTCTCTCTCTCTCTCTCACACACACACACACACACACACACACACACTTATTTACAGTGAGCACATTACTGCACTGAAATTGTGCAAACGTTATATTGTACTTACATATATAAATATCAGTTGGTTTTACTGAGAAATTCAACAACGGAGTAGAAGGAGTTGGCCACCAATAAATCCTTTAGGCTTCTCTCAACCTGAATGTCATTGGTTGTTAAGCTTTTTATGGCTGCTGGCAAGTTATTGAAAATGTGTGTTCCTGAATAATGCACAAGACCAAGTGACTTTAAATCCTTATGAAGATTATTCTTATTTCTAGTATTGATTCCATGAATTGAGCTGTTGGTTTGAAAAAGTGATATATTTTAATGACAAATTTCATTAAGGAATAATATATTGGGAAGCTGTAGTTAGTATCCCTAGTTCCCTAAACAGGCTTCTGCAGGATGTTCTTGAGTTCACACCACATATAACCCTCACTGCACGTTTTTGCGCCCGGAAAACTTTAGCTTGGCTTGACGAATTACCCCAAAAAATAATCCCATATTACATTATGGAATGAAAGTAAGCATAGTATGCCAGCTTTTTCATTTTTATATCTCCTATGTCTGACACAATAGACACAATAGACATTTGTTAAGTCGCTTCAGCAGTTCTGTGGTGTGCTCCTCCCAGTTGAATTTATTATCAAGCTGTAAACCCAAGAATTTAACACTGTCCACTTCTTCTATCTGCTTGTCATCGTATATTAGGCATATACTCGCGGGACACACCTTACAAGTTCTGAACCGCATGTAGTGTTTTTTCAAAGACTATAATGAAGACTAGAAGAGACATAAAACGTCGGAGGAGAAAGTCTCCGCTTCCTTCAGAAGTTATTTGTGTCCTTTTAGAAAAAATGAATGTAGTTTTCTTACAGAGGTCTCTTTTTACCTTTCATCAAGATTCGTCAATTAATAATTGACGTTACCTATTACTCGTAGTAAAATAACCATTAATAAATTGAAATGTCGTCCTACAGTAAAAATCTTTTTATAAGATAAATTTTAGCACACCATTTAGTTTGACAGACAGCTGTTTAGCCGTACACACGACTCCAATTACTGCAACCTAATTAACCTTTTTTTCGCTGATTTTTTCCCCAAATGAGCTTAACAAGCACCGAAGCACATTTACACGTCCAATAAATGTCAGCTCTTTAGTTTCACTCAGCAGTGACTATCAACATGTCACTTCTGCTCCCGACGGGATGCCATACAATATATACGTTCTCCACTTGACAATATAACGCACGGAAATAATGCTCGGCTTTTATTTGTAGTACGGTCTGTCGAGTGAGTAAACATTTCAGCTGCGCTGATTTCCTCTCCCGGGTAGGCGTTTCCCCTTTGGGCTTGTTAATTAAAATTCATTTCTGTCTTCTGCATGGTTCCTAATTACTGAAGGAGCTACCTTAGCGCCCTCTGCTTCGCTCGCATAGAGTGAATGACCTGTAGAGACTTTTTTTATTTAATAGAATTTTTATGTTGTCCACAAGTTGCAACACCTTCTCAGATTTCCACACTAATTAAGGCCATATAAACACAGTCTTTCACGAATACACTTCGGACAAAAAGTCGATTCTGGCAGCTGGAGTCCAATGTCTTTTTGAATCGTGCCTCTTGCGTTCTTCTGGAGATATTTCCATGACAACTTTCATCTCCTAACAAATATTTCTTCATATTTGACAGAGAAGTGAAATACCAATTTTCATAACTTCAGCTTCAAATTTTTTTTAATGTAAAGAAATATTTTCTTCAAAATTTTCATCCTCTATTGCACTCCCTAAGGACCTGAATTTGCAGAAACAGTGAAACACGTACCTTTTTTATTTGTAACCGAGAAGTCAAATACCAATTGTCATAGATGTAGCCTTAAAAATTCTTTATTAGTTCATTAGTAATTATTTATTTTCAAGAAAATTTTTACCCACTATTTTACCGCCTTAGTGGTTGAATTTCCAAAATGCTGAAACACGTATTTTCTGGTTCCTGACTGAGAAACCAAATACCAGTTTTCGTAGTCCTAGTGGAAAAATTGCCTTAAGCTTTCTCATAAAGCCTTTCATCCCCTAAAATCGTTTCTTAAACGACGCCTACAATATCAGATCCACAGTTTCTCGAAATGTCAGGTTTATATCCGTAGTGACGAGGGTTGGGTGATGACCAGTCAGTCAGGACGTAGACTTTTATATACAGAGAAGTAGTTCAAATGGTTCAAATGGCTCTGAGCACTATGGGACTCAACTGCTGAGGTCATTAGTCCCCTAGAACTTAGAACTAGTTAAACCTAACTAACCTAAGGACATCACACACATCCATGCCCGAGGCAGGATTCGAACCTGCGACCGTAGCGGTCTTGCGGTTCCAGACTGCAGCGCCTTTAACCGCACGGCCACTTCGGCCGGCCAGAGAAGTAGTATAGCTAACATTTTTCACCAAATGTACAAAAAGTCTCCCCTTCTCTAGGTGTTTCTCTTGTCTGACTGACTGTAACTAATTTCATATAGTAACTCTCCTTCTGGTGTTGTAGCGTCACCAATAACGTTTCCTGTGAAATACACCGGTTCTTTGAACATGGCAACGTCGTCTTGAAATTAATCAGTCCGTTCAAATACCAAAGGTAATAACTGACATGAAATTAATCATTTTTTGGAAAGTCATTAATATTTGATGTGACATTAACTGCTGATATTTATCTTAGAATACTACCAAAAGCCGGCCGAAGTCGCCGCGCGGTTCTGGCGCTGCAGTCTGGAACCGCGAGACCGCAACGGTCGCAGGTTCGAATCCTGCCTCGGGCATGGATGTGTGTGATGTCCTTAGGTTAGTTAGGTTTAACTAGTTCTAAGTTCTAGGGGACTAATGACCTCAGCAGTTGAGTCCCATAGTGCTCAGAGCCATTTGAACAATTTGAATACTACCAAAAGTGGAGACTGTTTTGGGTTTGGAACGCTTTCCTTACTTTCGCCTCTGGCGAGCTCGGTAATAAAATGTTCAAATGTGTCTGAAATCTTATTTGACTTAACTGCTAAGGCCATCAGTCCCTAAGCTTACACACTACTTAACCTAAATTACCCTAAGGACAAACACACACACACCCATGCCCGAGGGAGGACTCGAACCACCGCCGGGACCGACCGCACAGGCTCGGTAATAAATGTTTACTATAGTCTCTTCTTCCATTTCGAAATGGTAACATTCATTTTATTTGTACTGCAGTCTTTTTCTAAAATTACAAAAATTACATCTGAAAAGTAAGGTGTTTACAAATCTGAAAAACTGTTCCAAGGTAAAACATTGTCAAGTGCATGATCATCATCATCATCATCTCACCATCATTATCACCACCACCATCATCTTCCTTTCAAGGATTAGGCTGTGGCCTGTTCCTAACTCACAAACTAAATCGTTCCCATCTTCTTCGAAGTCTTTTAATATCTTTCTTTCCCATTCGGCCTGTAGTTCAGGATGTTCTGCGGAATTCTGTAACCTGGCATTCTCATGAGGTTCATAATCCTCATGATACTTTCAAATTTTTTCGTTCTTGTTGAAAATATTTAATTCTGCTCTAATATCTTCATACCAATCATCTGTGTTCCTCTGCAGCCCTCAGTCTTCTTTAGGAACCTGAACTTCATCTCTGCTGGTTGAATTTCGTGTGTGTGTGCGCGCGCGCGCTTGTGTGTGTGTGTGTGTGTGTGTGTGTGTGTGTGTGTGTGTGTGTGTTCCTTGAGCAATGTCCGAAAGAATAGATACCATTTTGATCCAGCATCCACTGTGAATTAAGACACAAAGGAAGTACGGGTATTTGCCGCGAGAGGGCATTGATTCAGATCAGTGGGGATAATTTGTACCAGACGTGAATTCGAACCTGGACCTTCTAACAACCCTACCACGACAAAGGCCAAAAATTAATTATGATTGTAGTGTTGCTCACGCTGCTAAATATTGCATTTTTGGGCAACAACAAAGTTATATTATGTGGCAGGTGTCATTAGAGCACAGTTAATAAAGTAATTTCTTGAAATAATGGATAAACTAGGCACTCATCTTTTCGTGTTTCCCACGCTGGTCTCGTGGTGAACTCATGGCTCAATCGCCGAAAATCTAGGTAGTGATGATTCCAAGCTCGGATGCAAAGAGGCGTAGGTGTTATTCTGCGATATTCAAAAGTTTTATAGATGTGTTTCATAAACCATTCTTGAAGATTAAACTTTTGCAAGTTAGGACAATGGTGATGTAAATAAGTAATCAGCACTCCGAATTTAAGTTACACTTCTTTTTTATTACTTTTGTTGCAATATCACGTAACTCGCAAAACACCACTTCACAATATAAAACATACTTGAAAATATATTCCTCACTGTTAAAGTTCACATATTATAAACTGACTACAATTTGCGTCTTTTCAACATGACGACCAAGACTTGACTCTCTAATAACCGCTTACGTTCCCAAAAATCAGAGTTACAAGTACGTCAAAGATCATAGTGACAAAATAAAGAATTCACATAAGAATAATATCATTGCAATATAAACATATCGATGTATCAAAGTACCTCTACATTAATGTAATCAAATCTGAATGTTGTCTCAGAAATATGTTAACTACTTGACAGAAACACAGTAGAATATTGCTGGTATCGAGAGGTTGAGGTGAGGTGCCGTAATGGTTACGCAATTCAAGTACGCTCTGACGACTGCGCCATCCGGACACAGTCTAGCTCACTTCCCGTCAGACCCAAGTCCTCAAGTCACCCGCACACTTCTACACTCCTGGAAATGGAAAAAAGAACACATTGACACCGGTGTGTCAGACCAACCATACTTGCTCCGGACACTGCGAGAGGGCTGTACAAGCAATGATCACACGCACGGCACAGCGGACACACCAGGAACCGCGGTGTTGGCCGTCGAATGGCGCTAGCTGCGCAGCATTTGTGCACCGCCGCCGTCAGTGTCAGCCAGTTTGCCGTGGCATACGGAGCTCCATCGCACTCTTTAACACTGGTAGCATGCCGCGACAGCGTGGACGTGAACCGTATGTGCAGTTGACGGACTTTGAGCGAGGGCGTATAGTGGGCATGCGGGAGGCCGGGTGGACGTACCGCCGAATTGCTCAACACGTGGGGCGTGAGGTCTCCACAGTACATCGATGTTGTCGCCAGTGGTCGGCGGAAGGTGCACGTGCCCGTCGACCTGGGACCGGACCGCAGCGACGCACGGATGCACGCCATGACCGTAGGATCCTACGCAGTGCCGTAGGGGACCGCACCGCCACTTCCCAGCAAATTAGGGACACTGTTGCTCCTGGGGTATCGGCGAGGACCATTCGCAACCGTCTCCATGAAGCTGGGCTACGGTCCCGCACACCGTTAGGCCGTCTTCCGCTCACGCCCCAACATCGTGCAGCCCGCTTCCAGTGGTGTCGCGACAGGCGTGAATGGAGGGACGAATGGAGACGTGTCGTCTTCAGCGATGAGAGTCGCTTCTGCCTTGGTGCCAATGATGGTCGTATGCGTGTTTGGCGCCGTGCAGGTGAGCGCCACAATCAGGACTGCATACGACCGAGGCACACAGGGCCAACACCCGGCATCATGGTGTGGGGAGCGATCTCCTACACCGGCCGTACACCACTGGTGATCGTCGAGGGGACACTGAATAGTGCACGGTACATCCAAACCGTCATCGAACCCATCGTTCTACCATTCCTAGACCGGCAAGGGAACTTGCTGTTCCAACAGGACAATGCACGTCCGCATGTATCCCGTGCCACCCAACGTGCTCTAGAAGGTGTAAGTCAACTACCCTGGCCAGCAAGATCTCCGGATCTGTCCCCCATTGAGCATGTTTGGGACTGGATGAAGCGTCGTCTCACGCGGTCTGCACGTCCAGCACGAACGCTGGTCCAACTGAGGCGCCAGGTGGAAACGGCATGGCAAGCCGTTCCACAGGACTACATCCAGCATCTCTACGATCGTCGCCATGGGAGAATAGCAGCCTGCATTGCTGCGAAAGGTGGATATACACTGTACTAGTGCCGACATTGTGCATGCTCTGTTGCCTGTGTCTATGTGCCTGTGGTTTTGTCAGTGTGATCATGTAATGTATCTGACCCCAGGAATGTGTCAATAAAGTTTCCCCTTCCTGGGACAATGAATTCACGGTGTTCTTATTTCAATTTCCAGGAGTGTATTTAGTGCCCCTCGCCGATTATTCTGATTCATCGCAGCATTCCGCCGACTGCCGTAAGAGTTCGAGACTGGTGTGCATCTGCTCTGAAGGGATCATTGGCCGTCATCGCCTTGATTGTGTATATGTGGTGCCCCGGGTTCGAATCCAGGTTAAGCACAAATTTTCAACTTCTCAGGTCGATTTAAACCATTGCCCGCTCGCAGCCTAAGTCTGTAATTCTCTGGTTCATAATTTGTATTTCTGTTTTCCACATGAGTGCCAAAACCAAAACTTGTAGCACAGCCAAAATAAGAGATTTGAGAAATTTGTTCTAAAACTGAATTATCTAAAACAGTCCTTGACCTGACTGGATATTTTCCTTGGAATGCCATTATTTTCGTTTTATTACTATAAATTTTGAAGTTCTACTTGTTGCATATTTAGTTCAGCTGCTGTACTGGTCTTTGCAGGTCATATTCATTCTTTTGAATAACAACGGTATCACCTGCAAACAGAAGCACATTCAGATCTTGCTCGTTCCTTATCTTCATTCCTTTCTTTGCTTCACATTCCCATCTACGAAGAACGAAGTCGTCATAAATATTAAAAAGGTTAGGTAATAGCCCACTCACTTGCCTTACACTTTGGTTAATGATTACTAGGTCTACAACTTTGCTCCCGCCATTTTTTCTCGAAATTCGGGGCTTTATTGTGAAAACTTGCGAAAAAATTATGATTCATAGTATTGCCCATCTTTCGGATAGCATACGAATCACGTGGCGGAAGAACTGGGTGTGTTTTGTGGGGATCCATGAATCCATTCAAATTTGCACTTGTTCATATGATCGGAAGTGCTGGTCAGCCAGACTGATCGAGAAAGGTGGCAGTCAGAGAGAGCAACGTATGGAGAATTCGGCAGGAGGGATAGGACTTCTCATTTCAATGTACAGTCGTGCTCAAAAGTATCCGAACGACCTGAATTGCATTTCGCCTGATTCGCATGCAACCCACATAATGCAGCTGTCTAGCCGGTCCTCTAATCGCTCCTTGGTACAGTCGTTTGACTATTGAAAATGGTTCCAACAAGTCACCACTAGAAAACTCTGCTCTGCATCGCAAAAACTCAAGATGTAAAGTAATACCACGATACTAAAAATATCAGGGAACACCTTATCACAGATAAGACTGTCCTTAAGGCTTGTAAGCTCACATTTATTGGAATAAATGGCATATCTGAAATGCTACCACTCTTATTATTACGTCAGATAGGTAATGCACGTAGTAAGTTCGTCGTATTCATGATTTCCTCTTCAAAGTAACATACCGCACTTGTTATTTAACACAAAATGACATTAAAAATTAAGTAATTCACGAGCAGCTAGTTGAGAGTGTGTATGAACTTCAACTGACACGACGAACCGTCTCGTTCTGCATATGGATTCAAACTCAGGTCATGCAGACTCACATTTCGTGACTGACGGAAACTGACAGTCATTCCTGACTAGGCATACAGAGAGGGATATACCTCGATTTTAGACAGTATCAGTTAGCAAATATCAACTTTAAATTACATAACGTAAACATTTTTAACGGACGCGAATTCCTATCCAGCATCTATTGTCCCTGTTAATGAAGTACGAGAGATGTTAAATATTGCTTCTTCACAAGTAACTTACTTGATATGTCGTAAGGTAAAGCTTTGTGTTAGACAGGGATTCGAACCCAGAACGTAACCGGATTGTTATCGAAGCACAATCAACTGTGACATATCGGATTTTCTCGGCGGTAGGTAGTTGTTTTAACTGACATGACGAAAAGAAACATTAATTTTTTCCTTGCCAGGACTCCAACCCGGCACCTATCGTTGTTATATTATAGAGAAAACGAACGTCAAATATAGGTTTCTTACGCCAGCAGCGACATGTAAGCATGTTTGAACTAGAAATAATATGACGAAGACTTCAGTGCTGACTGGGAATCGAACCCCACACATATCGTTGTTGACTACACACAAAGAGACGTTAGCTAGCGCATTTTTCTCCACCAGCAGCTCGGAAAACATCCTTGAATTTACAGTGATCTCTCAAATAGTCCAGTGTCTCACTGGGAGTCAAAACCGTCAAATATCCTTAATGTTGACAACGAATGAAAGTGCATTAAAAATCAAAATTATTATCCACCAGCAGACAGGTGTTCTCATGCTAGAGCTTGATAATACATAATGAAAACTTTAGTGCCAGGCCAGCATTCGAACCCATTCACGCGCAATATGTGGAGATGTTGAGGAATCTGCAGTTTTGAACAAACAACAAATTATAATCGTGCTGTATTGTCACTAAGGGATCAAATTCCGCGTTAAGAGCGGTCTGAGTTGCATTCCAAGTTCAGAACCAATTTTGTCGACATACAAAAGCTCAAATAAAAGAGGGAATAAGGATCCTGTGACCCTACATAGCGTTTGTTGCGTCACTAGAAATAAATAACTAGTATAAGAAAGGTTAATGGTGATAGAGTTCCCACATTTCGCCACTCCTGACTTTATTGTGGTTCAACCTTACGTCTACTTGGTAGAGAAGGAATATCATGTTTAATGTGAATTTCAGACCACAATGCCATTATAGCTTCTTCAGTTGGCGTAGCCAGAAGAGATAAGAATCTGTCTCTCCCTATTAAAAATCATCGCCAGAAGTTGGAATCGAACCTAGACCATCATCATAGGAACCTATCACCAACCCAACAGACCACCAACGCCTATTCTGGATGACTCATTTTCTATTATAACACCGCTGCGGCACACTCGATAAGAATTTTGACACACAGGCTCCCTGTAATGGTTTGCAGCATGTTCAGCACATTCATTCACTTGGTTGACCGAATCGCCATGAACTAGCTGCCTCGGCTACCCAGTGCATACATTCGACTCTATTTTGTAATCACCGAAATAAAATCACGTAACTGCCACCTACACAGAACTTCCAACAGTGTAGGATGCAGAAATTTAAATAGGAAGTGCTCCTTTTCAGTTGAGCTACTCTATTGCGCTATCTGTTTGTTGAAAACGTCCTGCAGTGCAAAAGAAAAGCTGTAACTGTCTCTCAGAAGTCTAGATCCGGCCATATGGATTATTTCACTGCACTGTTGAATGCGGAAGGTCTGGAGGAACTGCTGTCCACTTCTGGAGGCGCTCTCGCTAGATGGCAGCTAGTAGCGTCACGCTAAGTGTCGCGCACATTAAGGGGCTCCGGAAAGGCTCAAAATCATGAAAAGTTCAATTTTTACTTTTTTGCGTTTTCTGAATCTGCAGACTATTACCTTTTAATAGATATATAATTTATTCAATTCCGAAGACTACAACTATTTTTAAATTTTTTTTTGAAATGTGTTCTACATGGGCGTGACCCACTGTGGCGCTGTTAAACTGCTGTCAAATGGTGTTATTATTAACGTCCGTGTTCATCAGGTACATTTTAGTGGTGTGAGATAAAGTATGTGTTGTGGCTAACCTGTGATGGTTCAATATATATCGCGACTGAAAGCTTCGTACAAAAAACAAAAACTCAGTGATGGTAAAGCGTTGGATGGGAAGGGAAGGTTAACTGACAGTGTAATTGACAAAATACAGAACTATTATGGAATGGCTATTAGGCAAAATACACAAAGTGTCGACGAAATGAAGAAGGCTGTTT
Source organism: Schistocerca cancellata (assembly GCF_023864275.1). NCBI lineage: Eukaryota > Metazoa > Arthropoda > Insecta > Orthoptera > Acrididae > Schistocerca > Schistocerca cancellata. The sequence continues at coordinate 133,401,262 of NC_064637.1, forward strand.
GGGCTCTTTTTTTTCATACTTCTTCAACCGATGAAAATCCCCAACATAGCTTGTGTCCCAAAGAAGAAGACAGTTGGTGTAAATATAACAAAGGATTGCTAACTAGTGAAGTGTACACTCATAAGCATAGTCTGCCTCATGCAATAATGGAGGTGATAAAACCTATTTTCAGAGACTTAGCAGCACCTGAACTGTTGAAAAAGTGTATTCACGGAAAAACTCAAAACCCCAATGAAAGTGTAAATAGTGTTATATGGTCGAGAATCCCCAAGACTGTATTTGTTGGAATAGAAACACTTCACTTTGGTGTGTATGATGCTGTTGCGACTTTCAATGATGGCAACATTGTAAGGTGCAAGGTATTTAGAAATATGGGAATGAAGATAGGTTCTAACATGGTACGAGCGATGCTTGCTTTAGACAAGGAACGCCTTCGGGCTGCAGACAGGGCTGTAAAGAGTCTAGAAATACAAGCAAGAGTAAACAGGAGGAGGAACAAGAGGAAGCTGGAGGAGGAGTTTGCAGAGGATGAAGATAATCCATCCTATGGACCTGGAATGCACTAAAAAGTTAATCCAATCTTTATCGCTCGATTCCCAAAACTTTTATTTTCTCATACTAATTACATGTTTTCTAAGGATCTTCCAAACATATTTGTTTCAAACCTTCAGTAAATGTTACACAGTACCTTCTGCATAATTTAACACAGCCTTTTTCCAAAAAACTGTATATTTTTGAATATATAAATAAAAAATTGCAAAAAAATGTTGTGAATTTTCATTACAATTGAAAAAAATCATCTTTAATAACTGAACTAAAATTTTGTAAAATCCCTGTGTTAAGTTGTAGCCCATATTTCAATAAATAATCTGTAAAAAGTTCAACTTCCTACCTCAAATACTTTGTGAGGAAAGATGTAATTTATAAGCGTTATTTTAACATTGCACGTATAGGGCGTTCCGGAGCCCCTTAAATAAAACGTCACGAGTTCGATTACATTCGCTGCTGTTTTTTTTACAACGCAATTCTGCTGTCTACTGAAGTTACCAATTTAATCGAACTTTGAACATAATTCCCTTCACTTCTCAACCCAAAATAGCCTCATGTGGAAAAAGGGCTAACTTCTGCGACACTTTGTTCTTTTCAGGTTTAATAGACGGCCAGGCAGCAGATGCATCTCGAAGCTTTTGTATTATGTATGGGGAGAGCGCATCGTGCCAAAATAGTCAGAAAAGTATTTTCTACATTAGCTGTCGTCTGGTAGTGGCATTTTATTCTGCTTCAAACCATGTTTGACAGCTTTAACTCGGAACAAGTTTTCTACATGCATGTAATCAATAAACTGCATGTGCATTGTCAGACTGTTAGAGATAACATCAGAGAATTCGCATATATCGTTGATGATTAATTTCTTTCTCATGTTTAGTATTGTTTTAACAACACTAAAAGAAACCTTACAAAAATTGTGCACTGTATTATAAGAAATGAAATAAAACTACCCACGATAACCTACGACGAAAGTCTGTTTTGATTAAACTATCTGTACACAAGCGTGTCTCTATCTGCACGAATTAGCAAAATACTACTCACTTTGATTTCGATTGGGTCTGTGTTTAATTGTTATGCTGTGTCATACTCAACAGGTATGCAAATGTGGCATTTCATAAATAAAGTTATGTATTCCTAGAGACCCAAAATATGTTTGTCAGCAACGGAAAGAGGCGTTACCTGTTGTGCAGCATTGTGAGTTTTTCACCATTGCACTATTAGCTGAAAGTATTTTCTTGCGATTTCCTTATCGATGTTTGAGCTGACTGCTTGTAGCTCTTTCACAGAAGGGATAAAAACGTCACGTTCAACGAGACTGGAACCGCGAACCACAACAGCCTCTTTTTCACAGGTCAGCGCGTCAGCACAGAGCTAGCGAAGAGGTATGTGTCGCACATTCCTCTTACGAGGCCGATAGTGGCTAGAACTAGTAAACCGCTATTTAAAGGACGAGTTTAGTTGCGATTTCCACATGCAACGACTTTCCTGGGCTGAAAACCGTAAATTTACAATCTTTTTTTACACCTCAAGCGATAATAACTCAGATTATTCAATGGAAATGACAGGAAAAATCAAGTGAACTTTGAGGCTTAATTCCGTGCACACCAGGAAGTAACTCGTCGATCACAGAGTTGCCAAACATACGTTGCCTTGTTGCCAAATCTCAGTTACATTACCAGCAAGAAGAAAACGAACCGATGTGATCCTACAGCGGGCTGGGAAGTGACCATAGCTGGCGTCTCAAAGGCGCTGCTGCTACGGCCTGGAATACGTAATGCGTCTGATTCGCATTTCTGTAACTGAGCTAGCACTCGGATGAATCACATTTTTCCTACACTAGGTCGATGGTCGTCTCCAGAAAAGACGTCGTCGAGTCGAATGGGGGCTCGAAACGCGCTGCGCGCCACGAACGCAGGCTGGTGGGATTAGTATTATGCTATGAGTGATATTCTACTGCGCTTGCATGGAACCTGTGGTAATAATGGAAGACACGCAGACAGCTGCGAAGCACGTGCATCCCTTCATGCTTGATGTCTTCTTACCCGATGGCGATGTCATCTCTCCCCACAGTATAACTGGTCGTGTCTGGGAGCCAGACCCGTGCTACAGTGGTCTGACGAACATTATAGTGAACTCACGTTGATGTCTCGGCGGTCAAATTCGCCTAATGTAAGTCCAATGAAAGCCATCTGGATCACCAACGGGCAAAATCATCGCGTGCACAAATTAGCGGCCCGCTATTTACATGACCAGTGCGTAGACATACTGTCGGATCTCTGACACGCAGAGTCAGTGATGTATTTAAGTCCAGAGACGACCAAACAAGCTATTAACCAGGTGGTCATAATGTTTCGGCTAATCCGTGTATGCTTACTGTGTTAACTTCATAAAAACAAATCAACTGAAGATGACGATGATAATGACTGAAACCGGTAATTGAATGAACAGATATTTGTGATCAGAGACTGTTGTGGTATTTGCATTTCATAGAACTGGACGATCAAGAACGAAGTGCTCGTATTAAGAAGGGTGTAAGACAAGGCTGTAGCCTTTCGCCCCTACTCTTCAATCTGTACATCGAGGAAGCAATGATGGAAATAAAAGAAAGGTTCAGGACTGGAATTAAAATACAAAGTGAAAGGATATCAATGATACGATTCGCTGATGACATTGCTATCCTGAGTGAAAGTGAAGAAGAATTAAATGATCTGCTGAACGGAATGAACAGTATAATGAGTACACAGTATGGTTTGAGAGTAAATCGGAGAGAGACGAAGGTAATGAGAAGTAGTAGAAATGAGAACAGCGAGAAACTTAACATCAGGATTGATGGTCACGAAGTCAATGAAGTTAAGGAATTCTGCTACCTAGGCAGTAAAATAACCAATGTCGGACGCAGCAAGGAGGACATCAAAAGCAGACTCGCTATGGCAAAAAAGGCATTTCTGGCCAAGAGAAGTCTACTGATATCAAATACCAGCCTTAATTTGAAGAAGAAATTTCTGAGGATGTACGTCTGGAGTACAGCATTATATGGTAGTGAAACATGGACTGTGGGAAAACCGGAACAGAAGAGAATCGAAATGGCTCTGAGCACTATGGGACTTAACATCGATGGTCATCAGTCCCCTAGAACTTAGAACTACTTAAACCTAACTAACCTAAGGCCAGCACACAACACCCAGTCCTCACGAGGCAGGGAAAATCCCTGGCCCCGCCGGGAATCGAACCCGGGAACCAGGGCGTGGGAAGCGAGACGCTATCGCACGACCACGAGCTGCGGACGAGAATCGAAGCATTTGAGATGTGGTGCTATAGACGAATGTTGAAAATTAGGTGGACTGATAAGGTAAGAAATGAGGAGGTTCTACGTAGAATCGGAGAGGAAAGGAATATGTGGAAAACACTGATAAGGAGAAGGGACAGGATGATAGGACATCTGCTAAGACATGAGGGAATGACTTCCATGGTACTAGAGGGAGCTGTAGAGGGCAAAAACTGTAGAGGAAGACAGAGATTGGAATACGTCAAGCAAATAATTGAGGACGTAGGTGGTTGCAAGTGCTACTCTGAGATGAAGAGGTTAGCACAGGAAAGGAATTCGTGGCGGGCCGCATCAAAGCAGTCAGTAGACTGATGACCCAAAAAAAACTGGGTCGCAGTCATCTATATAATGACTGTCACCCCCTCACCGCGATAACATGGACAATGTATGGTTGATGCCTACAGGAATTCTTTCTTTTCTTTCTTTTGCTTCTGCCGTGTTTTCCGCGGATACGCAGGGTCGGCATGGTTATTCGGATGTGGCAATGTTAGTTGAAGGGGTGGCCAGATGTTCTTCGCCGGCCGGTGTGGCCGTGCGGTTAAAGGCTCTTCAGTCTGGAACCGCGTGACCGCTACGGTCGCAGGTTCGAATCCTGCCTCGGGCATGGATGTGTGTGATGTACTTAGGTTAGTTAGGTTTAAGTAGTTCTAAGTTCTAGGGGACTTATGACCGCAGATGTTGCGTCCCATAGTGCTCAGAGCCATTTTTTTGATGCTCTTCCTGCCGCCACCCCGTACCCCCCCGGGAAGGAATTCGTGTACTCCAAGTGTCTGCGACTAGTGTAATCCGTGTAATAGTGCGAAGGTGTTCAGATGTCTGCGAGCCGCGTAACTGAAGCGGGACGTCGGGACCAGCCCGGTATTCACCTAGGGGGATGTGGAAAACCGCCTAAAATCACATTCAGGCTGGTCGCCACACCAGCCCTCGTCGTTAATCCGCCGGGCGGATTTGATCCGGGACCGAGTCGAGGAAGCAGCACGTTAGCGCGTTCGGCTAACCTGGCGGGTAGTTGAGGCCTGTAGGAATAATGTAAGAAATTGAGCTCACACAATTTTCGCGTCGCAGGTGCCCGTGGTATTTGCGAAGGCACTGACATCTGTCAGTCAGACCCCTTTGGGAATAACTTGCCGCGTTTCGCGTCTCGGAGGGCGCTCCACTCGGCGATATACCGAATTGAGCAAAGAGCACACGTCCGCACCGCAACACGTTAGCCACAGAACTATCTTCTGTACTAGGCACTCTTGCCTGCTCGCCATTTTTAGCCTGGACGTGTGTACATATCGGCGGTCCCCAGAGAGGGCCGCGAGTTAATTTGCAGCGCGCTCTCCGCAAAAAGCGGCAGGGAACCAAAACGGGGGGAGTGGTGAGGGGGGGGGGTTGTTTGCTGCCTGCCGTGCCGTGTGCGAGTGCCTCTGGGAGTGGCGGCTCCCTCAAGTGCACCGCCAACACCGCGCAGGGACGAAATACGTACGAAAAATACCGCTGCATATAGGCGTACCGTCAGGAAATACACACTGCGGTTCCGTTTGGTCTGCAGCGTGACGTGCACGCCACTTCAAGGTTCTCGCCCACCGACTGCAAGGGCCTGTACGATACACCCACAGGGTCATTTTTAGGTTTCCTTCTCTCAGTCGATGAAAAGTGGAAACCCACTTAGAAGACGACTTTGTCGTCTGTCTGTCTGTCCCACTGTTAAGAACCCATTTCTCTCAGAAACGGCTAGTGGTATCAAATTGAAATTCATACCACATACTGAGGTGTACGGTGTGAAATATTTAAGCTTCTTCGTAGATGCAACTAAAGATACGGCCGTTTATGTCACATACTTTGATACACTATTGGCCATTAAAATTGCTACACCAAGAAGAAATGCAGATGATAAACAGGTATTCATTGGGCAAAAATATTATACTACAACTGACATGTGATTACATTTTCACGCAATTTGGGTGCATAGATCCTGAGAAATCAGTACCCAGAACAACCACCTCTGGACGTAATAACGGCCTTGATATGCCTGGGCATTGAGTCAAACAGAGCTTGGATGGCGTGTACAGGTACAGCTGCCCATGCAGCTTCAACACGTTACCACATTTCATCAAGATTAGTGACTAGCGTATTGTGACGAGCCAGTTGCTCGGCCACCATCGACTAGACGTTTGATCTGGAGAATGTGCTGGCCAGGGCAGCAGTCGAACATTTTCTGTATCCAGAAAGGCCCGTACAGCACCTGCAACATGCGGTCGTGCATTATCCTGCTGAAATGTAGGGTTTCGCAAGGATCGAATGAAGGGTAGAGCCACGGGTCGTAACACATCTGAAATGTAACGTCCACTGTTGAAAGTGCCGTCAATGCGAACAAGAGGTGGCCGAGACGTGTAACCAATGGCACCCCATACTATCACGCCGGGTGATACGACAGTATGGCGATGGCGAATATACGCTCCAATGTGCGTTCACCGCGATATCGCCAAACACGGATGCGAGCATCATGACGCTGTACGAGTAAACAGAACATGGATTCATCCGAAAAAATGACGTTGTGCCATTCGTACACCCTGATTCGTCGTTGAGTACACCATCGCAGGCGCTCCTGTCTGTGATGCAGCGTCAAGGGTAACCGCAGCCACGGTCGCCGAGCTGATAGTCCGTGCTGCTGCAAAAGTCGTAGAACTGTTCGTGCAGATGGTCGTTGTCTTGCAAACGTCCCCATCTCTTGACTCAGGGATCGAGACGTGGCTGCAGGATCCGTTACAGCCATGCGGATAAGATGCCTGTCATCTCGACAGCTAGTGATACGAGGCCGTTGGGATCCAGCACGGCCTTCCGTAAGACTCTCCTGAACCCAGCTATTCCATATTCTGCTAACAGTCATTGGATCTCGACCAACGCGAGCAGCAATGTCGCGGTACGATAAACCGCAATCGCGATAGGGTGCAATCAGACCTTTATCAAAGTCGGAAACGTGAGGGTACGCATTTCTCCTCCCTACACGAGGCATCACAACAACGTTTCACCAGGCAACGCCGGTCAACTACTGTTTGTGTGTGAGAAATCGGTTGGAAACTTTCCTCATGTCAGCATGTTGTAGGTGTCGCCACCGGCGCCAACCTTGTGTGAATGCTGTGAAAAGCTAATCAGTTGCATATCACATCATCTTCTTCCTGTCGGTTAAATTTCGCGTCTGTAGCACGTCATATTTGTGGTGAAGCAATTTTAATGGCCAGTACTGTAGCTATAACCGTGATTCTTGCTGTGAGGTCCTGGCGGCCTGTGCTTTCTCGTGACGTACTTGAGCATGTAGTTTGCAGAGGAAGTGGCCATTGCTGGATGTTACAAGTCCGTGAGAAGTCTGGCCGATTTCTCAGGCGACAGGGCTTCCGCGGTTTGTGGAGGTGCACTGTGCCCTGAGAGGCTCACACTAATAGTAAATCTCTACCGCCCTGGCACCATAAAATGTAGCCGCCTGGCTCCCCTAGCCCCATTGACGGCTCTGCGATGTCTCAACCGTCGTAAAATGCCCATTACTGTCAGCATCAAGTAAATGTGTAACAGGCGAATAGCAATAACGGTAGCCACATTACGGGGAGTGCCATGCTCTCAGCATTCTATTTCGCTACAAACACGCTCGCCATTTCAGTAAAGTACAGATGAATGGACCGACTGGTAGAAGCCAGCCCGCGTGAACAACAGGTTGGTGCCGGAAGAAATTTATAATACACGAGGTAATACTGGCCCGATGGCTAACACTAGAAGACACATTCAACAAAAACAAACACGCTAGAGAAAATTTTCATAAACTTCTGAAATTCAGGAAGTACAAGGGATAAGGTACAGCGAGTGAAATGTTATTCACAACTTGTAAACAACCAGACAGAAGTTACGCGTCGAAGAACATGAAAAAGAAGCAGTTGCAGCGGAAACAGGAGACAGGGTTGTAGCGTATTGCCAGTATTATTCAACCTGTGCGTAAAGCAAGCAGTAAAGGAAATTTAGGAGAAATTTGGAAACCTGAAGGTTACATTGTAATTATGACAGAGACGGCAAACGACGTGAAAGATCAGTTGAACGAAGTCGCTAGTGTCTTGAAACGATATCAAAATATGAATATCGGTAATAGTAAAACGAGGGTAAAGGAAGGTAGAGGAATTACTTTAGTGATCGTGAGGAAGTTAGATCAGAAAGTGAATCACTGTAAGTAGGAGAAGAGTTATGCTATTTGGGCGGCGAAGTAAGTTATGGCCGATGTAGAAAGGGTATAAAATACATACTGGCACTATTTATTTATTTGTTTCTCTATTTATTCTTCAGAACTGCAGTTTATTACCTGAAAAGCTAAAATTTGCCATACACATTACACTTTCTTTTTATAATAATAAATCTACATACTAACTATTCATTCCGATACTTAATTTTTTAATATTACACTATTTACATTACTACAAAACTACAATAAAACAGTTAACCAGTTCGCGAACTACCAACACTTCTGTTTGCACTACAGAATTTTTTAATTTTTAATTTCTAATTTTTTAGTTTTATTTCCATTTAACCCGTAGATGTTTGTTTCCGCTACTGGATCAGCCCTCATACTAGCCCGGTCAACAATTATAGTCTGCCGGCTTTCTTGGGCGTCGGAAAGACACCAGCAGCATTTCTATACTCATGCTCATAAATTAAGGATAATGCTGATACATGGTGAAACAACGCTCTGGTGGGCGGTATGCGGTTTTAAATCACCTCGGGGTATGACCATGCGGTGCATCTGACCTGCGGTCGTCGCACGGTGGTGCTGGCAGCAGTCCACATACGCAGAGGTGTGTTGGTGCATGTCAGAGTACGGTGCAGCGAGTAAGTGTGTAGCCGCTTCCAGACGTGCTAACGGTGACTGTGTGTTGAAAATGGCTCAAAGAACACATATTGATGACTTATGACGGGTAGAATACTAGGGCGACTGGAGGCTGGTCAAACACTGCAGGTCGTAGCATGGGCCCTCTGTGTACCACGAAGTGTGATCTCAGGATTATGGCAACGATTCCAGCAGACAGGAAACGTGTCCAGGCGCCACACTACGGGACGTCCACAGTGTACAACACCGCAAGAAGACCGATATCTCGCCATCAGTGCCCGTAGACGGCCACGGAGTAATGCAGGTAGCCTTGCTCGGCACCTTACCGTAGCCACTGGAACAGTTATCTCCAGACACACGGTCTACAGACGACTGAATAGACATGGTTTATTCGCCCGGAGACCTGCAAGGTGCATTCCACTGAGTCCTGGTCACAGGAGAGCCCGTAAAGCCTGGTGTCAAGAACACAGTACACGGTCCTTGGAACAGTGGTCCCAGGTTATATTCACGTACTGGTCCAGGTACAGTATGAACAGTGATTCTCGCCGAGTTTTCATCTGGCGTGAACCAGGAACCAGATACCAAACCCTTAATGTCCTTGAAAGGGACCTCCTGTATGGAGGTCGTGGTTTGATGGTGTGGGGTGAAACAATGATTGGTGCACGTACACCCCTGCATGTCTTTGACAGAGGAACTGTAACAGGTCAGGTGTATCGGGACGTCGTTTTGCACCAGTATGTCCGCCTTTTTACGGGGAGCAGTGGATCCCACCTTCCTCCTGATAGATCATAGCGCACGGCCCCACCGAGCTGCCATCGTGGAGGAGTACCTTGAAACAGAAGGTATCAGGCGAATGGAGTGGCCTGCCTGTTCTCCACCCGATCGAGCATGTCTGGGATGTTCTCGGTCGACGTATCGCTGCACGTCTTCAAACCCCTACGACCCTTCAGGAGCTCCAACAGGCATTGGTGCAAGAATGGGAGGCTATACCCCAGTAACTGTTCGACCACCTGATCCAGAGTATGCCAACCCGTTGTGCGGCCTGTGTACGTGTGCACGGTGATCATATCCCACATTGATGTCGGGGTACACGCTCAGGAAACAGTGGCGTTTTATAGCACATGTGTTTCGGGACAGTTTTCTCAACTTACCACCAATACCGTGGATTCACAGACCTGTGTCGTGTGTGTTCCCTATGTGCCTATGCTATTAGCGCCAGTTTCGTGTAGTGCCACGCTGTGTGGCACCGTATTCTGCAATTATCCTTAATTTATGAGCAAGAGTGTACTATAACAAGCAAGTCCATTAACCACTGTTACGTTTAGAAACCAAACTTCCGTGGTCACTTCTATCAACTCAATGTAGATTCTTGAGAAAGTATTACACTCGGTGGTCGCCGATCTCAGTTCCCTTCTCTCCATCTGCAGAGTATGTTGTCTAGACAGGATGGCAACAAGCTGACTTATGGTTGAACGCCTCGAGGACTCTTGTTTGGGCTTTCTGGATAATGCGGCTGCAGTATCGTCCAAGATGCCGACTTGCTCTTAGTGCTGCTTTAGGATCCCACATCCTTAATACCTGCCGTCCATTACCTGCCGCATCTTCATAGAGAGCGCAGTCCCACAAAGTGTGTTCTTGTGTGCTCGCACGGCCGGAGGCGCAGCGATCATTCATCTGTCTTCTGATTGTGTAAAGATAAGTGGCATACAGGCCATAGCTAGTCAGTTAATGTGTCAGTCCAGTCAACCGGTTAAGAAATCTGATATCTCACTGATGTCAAGGAGAAATTCGTATGTTCCCCCTGCCTGTGCGTGAGCTGTCCCAATCATTTTGCTACAGTTGACACATGCGGCCTTTTATTGCCTTTTTCGAACTGGCCTCAGTTCCAAGCACCCTTTGTTCTTCCATTATTCCATTCGGTTGCTTTTCTTTGACCAGTAAAGTGCTTCTCTTTTCCTAATTTTAAAGTCCAGTGGGCATATTCCTGGAATTACTAACAAAGCATCATTCAGGGTAGTGCAGTAGGTGCCCGTTAATCTTAGTAGAACTCCTCGTTGAACTCTTCTCAGCAATGAGACTGGCTTCACTAGCTGCAGTCTACGAGCCCAAACGCTCGCTCCATATCCTACGACTGATGCTAATACTGTATATATCGGTGATATGCTCTGATTGTTTTCAAGGAAAGTCGGAATTGCGTATTTTCAATGAGTAAAATTTTATTCGTCACGTCTGTAGCTTTCCTGCCTCCTTCCTGTACATGACGTGCAAAGTTACGACGTTCGTCCTGAAACACCCCAAGATATGTCGTTACTCCGCTTGTCCTATCGTTACATCATTTAGCTGTTTTAGGGTTTGTTGCTAGGTTCCCTTGCACCAGGAGGTACGTAGTCTTAGAGGTGCCATTGACAATTTAACACTTTGACACCGGCCCTCAAGTTCGTGGAGTACCACATTAGATTTATCTTCTATAATTCTTCTGTATTCACAGCATACAACGAACAGCACGTCATCTGTAAATGCCGCCACTCCGCTTATCTCACCGTTGTCATGTAACTTCTGTAGTATGGACTCCAGTGCTACATCCCAATGCTCTGCACCACACACTGATCCTGTGGACTGCCTTTTGTTATGATCATCGTTATTTCCTTTCCTGGCGATATTAAATAACGATGTCTCGATCGGCAATCGTCTATCAGGCAGTTGTACAGAGTCTTTGGCCACGCCACCTCCCTAAGCCGAACAAAGAAAGATCGCCAGCAATATCGATCATCATAGCTAGAGCGTACATAGAATGAATATGTGCAGCTAACGAAATCGTTTTACACTACTGACCATTAAAATTGCTACACCGAGAAGAAATGAAGATAATAAACTGGTATTCATTGGACAAATATATTATACTAGACCTGACATGTGATTACATTTTCACGCAATTTCTGTGCATAGATCCTGAGAAATCAGTACCCAGAACAACCACCTCCGGCATGCTTGATACGCCTGGGCATTGAGTCAAACAGAGCTTGGGTGGCGTGTACAGCTACAGCTGCCCATGCAGCTTCAACACGATACCACAGTTCATCAAGAGTAGTGACTGGCGTATTGTGACGAGCCAGTTGCTCGGCCATCATTGACCAGACGTTTTCATTTGATGAGAGATATGGAGAATGTGCTGGCCAGGGCAGCAGTCGAACATTTTCTGTATCCAGAAAGGCCCGTACACACCTGCAACATGCGGCCGTGCATTATCCTGCTGAAATGTAGGGTTTCGCAGGGATCGAATGAAGGGTAGAGCCACGGGTCGTAACAGATCTGAAATGTAACGTCCACTGTTAAAAGTGCCGTCAATGCGAACAAGAGGTGACCGAGACGTGTAACCGATGGCACCACATACCATCACGCCGGGTGATACGACAGTATGGCGATGACGAATACACGTTTCCAATGTGCGTTCACCGCCATGTCGCCAAACACGGATGCGACCATCATGATGCTGTAGACAGAACCTGGATTCATCCGAAAAAATGACGTTTTGCCATTCGTGCACCTAGGTTCGTCGTTGAGTACACCATCGCAGGCGCCCCTTCTGTGACGCAGCATCAAGGGTAACCGCAGCCACGGTCTCCGAGCTGATAGTCCATTCTGCTGCAAACGTCGTCGAACTGTTCGTGCAGATGGTTGTTGTCTTGCAAACGTCCCCATCTGTTGACTCAGGGATCGAGACGTGGCTGCACGGGCATGCGGATAAGATGCCTGTCATCTCGACTGCTAGTGATACGAGGCCGTTGGGATGCTGCACGGCGTTCCGTATAACCCTCCTGAACCCACCGATTCCATATTCTGCTAACAGTCACTGGATCTCGACCAACGCGAGCAGCAATGTCGCGATACGATATACCGCAATCGCGATCGGCTACAATCCGGCCTTTATCAAAGTCGGAAACGTGATGGTACGTATTTCTCCTCCTTACACGAGGCATCACAACAACGTTTCACCAGGCAACGCCGGTCAACTGCTGTTTGTGTATGAGAAATCGGTTGGAAACTTTCCTCATGTCAGCATGTTGTAGGTGTCGCCACCGGCGGCAACCTTGTGTGAATGCTCTGAAAAGCTAGTCATTTGCATATCACAGCATCTTCTTCCTGTCGGTTAAATTTCGTGTCTGTAGCACGTCATCTTCGTGGGGTATCAATTTTAATGGCCAGTAGTGTATGTACTGCATTTTCAGTTGACTTGCCTCTTCTAAATGCGTAGTGGTGAGTGCTCATCCCGTTTAGCAATGCAACCTCCTGCGTAACAGTTTTCCAAAAATCTGTGTGACAAAATTCATTGTGGGGAGGGGACCAAACAGCGAGGTAATCGGTCCCATCGGATTAGGGAAGGATGGGGAAGGAAATCGGCCGTGCCCTTTCACAGGAACCTTCCCGGCATTTACCTGAAGTGATTTAGGGAAATGACAAAAAAACTAAATCATGATGGCCGGACGCGGGTTTGAACTGTCGTCCTACCGAATGCGAGTCCAGTGTGCTAACCACTGCACCACCTGGCTCAGTACAACTGTTTCCACAACATTTCATCGTTCCACGATCATTCGTTTTTCGTGAGGACCGTCTCAAGTAGCGAAAATTTAATTCTAACCGCCGTCTATATAAGCAAAGATGAAGATTGCAAAGGCGACAGCGGCCGGGAGTGCGTAGCACTGATGCTTTGCCCCTCCGTACCGCATCCGGTGACGCTATTCGCTGAGGATAACACGGCCACTCGTCTAAGGCCAGGACGACGGGTCTACAAATGAGGAAAGCTTGACAGCGGGCTTCTCATTCGGAAATCGCTTTGGAAAGTTCTTTGTTTGTGAGAAGATTGAGTGAGACCTTGTGTAAGGAGGACAAACGTGTGCCAGAATGTGCCGGCATTCGATAGTGACAGGGTAGTGACCTGTAGAAACTGCAATTGTTGTTCTGCGATATTAGTGCTCGCTTCGGCCAGGATCCCACGACCGTTATGCCGATATGGAATTGGTGGGTTCAGGAGGGGCATACTCAGCGCCACGGAGGAATTCAACAGCCCTCAGGGACTAGCGCCCGAGACTGCAGACACATCGTTCACTTAGAGCGCAAAATCGTACTGCCAAACCAGGCAACTTCAGTCAGAAAATGGAGTTGCTTGCGACGAAGTCTGGATCGCCACGGTGGCCATCATTGCGGCTGCCCTTGACACAGGAGCAGAGAGATGCGCTTTTTGATAGTGATTTGACCATCGAGAACACTGGGCACAGGAGTGGCTCCAAGTCATCTCTTCAGCCGAGTCCCGCAAATCCTTAAAACACCGCTATAGGCGTATTCATGTGTGGAGGCTTCAAGGAGAACGAATATTGCCAGCCTGCATTTATCACCATCATCTTCCATTACAATATTGCCCCATGACACCCACGAATAGAAACTGTATACCCACAGTGACCAAACTTACGTTATCTGCTATCGTTAAAGGCATTGCAGTTTAATGGCCAGAAGTGTACATTCTAGTATTTCATCCGAATCATTCTGCAAGCTAGTTAAACATCATACATGCTAAGCGCATCTCAGGTATAAGTATTCAACATCCTTGAGTTACTTAATTATGACTGGGAAGTTTTACTTATCTTTCTTTCTTGCGCCTCTTTCGTCGTCTAAGTTCGGCTTTGTTATGTCAGAGATTCCCAAAATTAGCGACCAATGCTCATGTTTCTAATCTCGCATTTTCCACGAGAATTTCTTCGAAACAGAAACACTTTTAGTTTCAATAATTCTGTATTGAGCACATTAATTATGTAAATACTATACGTTTTAGAGACTGTAGAATACAGAATGTCAAATGAAACGCCTTTCAGCCGTCTGATTTCCAAGCTGTTATTTCAGTGCGTTACCAGTACGGTGGTTTATTTCGCCATTTTCAGGTCCCCTAAGGAACGTGTATGAAGATTCCAACCTCGGTCCCGGAACATAGGGGCCAGCATTCAAAGACTGGTACCTGAAGATTTCTGCTAGATACAGTGATCACTCCAATCATCATCTGCCGGCACACACGGCTGAAAGGTGTTTGATTTGACATTCTGTACTGAACAGCCGAGTCCCGCAGTCATCTCTGAGAAAATGGACACATAGAGACATAGAATATACGAATCGCTTGCTCAAATCGTATTACATTAAACAAAACAATATTCTATAATGCGAAAGTTTCTATCATCGATAACTTTTGAAACTGTATGTCAAACCTAATGCAAATAATTTTCACCTGCGTTCAATTTTTTAGTAATAGGTACTTTGTAGGTATCGTAATCTTATCATACATGTTGTTGTTGTTGTTGTTGTTGTTGTGGTCTTCAGTCCTGAGACTGGTTTGATGCAGCTCTCCATGCTACTCTATCCTGTGCAAGCTTCTTCATTTCCCAGTACCTACTGCAGCCTACATCCTTCTGAATCTGCTTAGTGTATTCATCTCTTGGTCTCCCTCTACGATTTTTACCCTCCACGTTGACCTTCAATACTAAATTTGTGATCCCTTGATGCCTCAGAACATGTCCTACCAACCGATCCCTTCTTCTACTCAAGTTGTGCCACAAGCTCCTCTTCTCCCCAATTCTATTCAATACCTCCTCATTAGTTATGTAATCTACCCATCTAATTCTTCTGTAGCACCACATTTCGAAATCTTCTATTCTCTTCTTGTCTAAACTATTTATTGTCCACGTTTCACTTCCATACATGGCTACACTCCATACAAATACTTTCAGAAACGACTTCCTGACACTTAAATCTATACTCGATGTTAACAAATTTCTCTTCTTCAGAAACGCTTTCCTTGCCATTGCCAGTCTACATTTTATATCCTCTCTACATCGACCATCATCAGTTATTTTGCTCCCCAAATAGCAAAACTCCTTTACTACTTTAAGTGTCTCATTTCCTAATCTAATTCCCTCAGCATCACCTGACTTAATTTGACTACATTCCATTATCCTCGTTTTGCTTTTGTTGATGTTGATCTTATATCCTCCTTTCAAGACACTGTCCATTCCGTACAACTGCTCTTCCAAGTGTTTTGCTGTCTCTGACAGAATTACAATGTCATCGGCGAACCTCAAAGTTTTTATTTCTTCTCCATGGATTTTAATACCTACTCCGAACTTTTCTTTTGTTTCCTTTATTGTTTGCTCAAGATACAGATTGAATAACATCATACTTATTTGAACAAAATGTTTTTATTGAAATGACCACTTTATTACAAGCAGGAGACTGAGAACGAAAGAAATAGATCTTGTTACGTCCGAAGAGTCTAATGTAATTTGGAAAATTCTAATCCTCGTTAAGGTATCCAACAAAAGATAATTATATTCTGTGAAAAAACTCGAAGGCGTATGAGGCAAATGAACAACAGCTTCACTTTTCGTTTTACGTATTGGCATTTTCATTTCATGAATTGTAAAATAAATGTGTTAATTACGGTTTTCTTTCGTTTCTAACGAAGATAAATGGACATAACAACGGATACTATAAGGTACCAAACGCTATATGAGGCGGACCTTAGTTAGGAATATCGGCATCCAACTATGGTCCTATTTTTAGTAGTTAATATCTGCGTTGATAGTACTCGAGACTGAAAACTGGAAAAATAGTAACGTTTCTTTTCACTTCATTGAACACCTGAAAGGAAAAAGAAGTAATTTGAATGTGATATATTTATGCCCTGCAGACCAAGTGACAAAAGTTCGCTAAAACTGAACCATAGTTATGGCAGATTACGGTACTGAATGATGAAGTTTAATGTGAAACATCTTTAATAAAATTTGTACAATTTCTTTACATATTATGTATTAAATAGACGGTATAACCAAAATGTAGGGAAAGGTTACTGTCAATGGGCCGCCTAAAAAGATTGTGTAATAAAATCTCGGATATTGTAATAATTATTTTATTTTCAATGCAACTTGAATCTTATCTTTTGCATTTCATTGCATTAGACACAGGAGACATAAATATTCACTGTCGAAGATAAATTTGAAAAATTAAAAAAAAGTGTCATCGTTCCAGTCAATGCGACAGGTTTTCTTCATTGGGCGAGTCAGTTTCCGTGAATGGGCTATAGTGCAATAGCTTCCAAATGCTACACACATGTGAATTAGTGTCAATATATTTCATTGTTTATATTGTAGGCGTTTTTTTGGCATATGAACCTGAAAAACATGTATTCGAAACCAAGGCGACTAAAAACAGAAACGCCGCATTCTAAGGTAAAAAGAACACATTTGGCTAATTACCAAAACTCTTACAAACTATTAGAAAATGCATAATGGAGACCATTACTTAAATTTGTTTCTAGTGGCCTACTCAGGTCTAAGATAAGACAAAATCCTAGTTGGCTCATTCAACTCAACTCGCACTGCTTCGCTTACCAATGCCTAGTCTCCGTCCACAGCACGTAACTTTACGTTGTGAATGTGACAAAACGGTGCGAATTGCTCGTACTTTCCAATGAGTGCTGTAGAGATTTAATCGCTACTACGTCAGTACTACATTTCAGTTATTAACAATGGTCGATTGCGACTACTCGGTGCAAATCCTACCTATTTTCGCTGTTGCTTTCTGTCTTTGTTGAACAACACATGACTGAGACGGCAAATCTTTGACAACACTGGGTACACACAATGACAGGGAGTGTACGCTTATTGCCAGCATCCACAGAGAAATCGAGCAGGTCCATTGAAGGAACCAGCCCACCTACAGCAACCTTTCCGTAATGTGTTATCTGGAGTATCAGATCCCCCTTCTATTTTTAATTACGGTACTTCTTTCATTTTAAAATAAATTAACTGCTCGGGGATCTTTGTTACTATATCTTAATTATACGTGTTCTACTTGCCTATAGTTAAACAGAAATGTTTTTATTAGTTACAACATATGCTGTGAATGAAATAATTACTGATTTGGGATCACATGTATCGCATATTTCAGATATAAGCTGGTATCAGTAGCTTCTATGCACACTGGTATCTACTACCACAGTAGTGGAAATTTACCTACTGCCCATGTACATTTCAATATGTACAGGGTGTCTCAAACCTTTAGGGTCGAACTGAAACAAGTGGTAGTAGATCCAAAACAGATTATACTGATATAGGGAAGTAATGGTCGGAAATGGACATTCATTGTGTTATGTTCATACACAGCATACTGTGCAAAACAATAATTTGAGCCGGCCTCTGTGACCGAGAGGTTCTAGGCGCTTCAGTCTGGAACCGCGCGACCGCTGCGGTCGCAGGATCGAATCCTGCCTCGGGTAGGGATGTGTGTGATGTCCTTAGGTTAGTTAGGTTTAAGTAGTTCTAAGTCTAGGAGACTGATGACCTATGATGTTAAGTCCCATAGTGCTCAGAGCCATTTTTGAACAATAATGTAGCTCATAGTAATTGTTGAAAGTAACGACCGCCAGTGTCAATGCTTGCTTGGCAATGGCGCATGAAGTTCTGCGGCACTCTCTCAAAGATCACAGGCATCTCGGATCCTAGCAACTGCAACATCCGTTTCTACGGGGGTTTCATACACCGACGTCTTGATGTAATTCAAGAGGAAAAAGTCCAAAGACGCGTGATCAGGCAATCGCATTGGCCATATGACAGGGCCTCCACTTCTAATCCAAGAATGTTCAGGAGCACGCGAACATTAACATCGAAGTATTCTTGTGCACCGTCATGTTGAAACCACATCCTTTCAGGGGTACAGTCTCCAAGAACTGTGGAAGTACATCTCACAGGAACACTAGGTAACACGGACCTGTCAAACGATGAGGCAGCAAATGCAGTCCTGTTAGATGGTCTTGGACAAGATCACCCGTGCATTGACAGAGAATCATTACTGGTGTCCGCCTATGTGGTTGGCTTGGGGATTTTCCTCACTCGAGACATGGCTGTCGTGGTTGTTGAAAACACCATCGAGGCTAAATGATGCCTCATCTGTGAACAATAAACAAGCATGAAGTTCGGTACTAAAGTACCGTGGTGTATAATCCACTGACAGAGGTTAACGTGGGGCTGAAGCACCTTTCGTCCCAGTGCTTGCATACGTTCTCTATGCCAGAGATGTAATAGATATTTCTTCAGTACTTTACACTCTCTAGCCTTCGAAGTGAGCGTTTCACAGGAAAGTTGATGGGTGCTTATGTGGTTGTCTCCTGAGTGAGCGCGCCCAGTTTCCGTCATTTCCGACAGATAGCGTAGTTGCAGAACAGTTTCAAAATGGCGTCTGTAGGTGATGTACGCTACATGCAACGTGCCGTCATTGAATTTCCCACTGTACAGAAAGAAACTGTGAGGACACGCCAGGTTAGCCGAGCGCGCTAACGCGCTGCTTCCTGGACTCGGGTAGGCGCACCGGCCCCGGATCGAATCCGCCCGTCGGATTAACGACGAGGGCCGGTGTGGCGGCCATCCTGGATGTGGTTTTAGGCGGTTTTCCACATCCCCTAGGTGAATCCGGGGCTGGTCCCCACGTCCCGCCTCAGTTCCACGGCTCGCAGACATCTGAACACTTTCGCACTATTCCATGGATTACACTAGTCGCAGACAGTTGGGGTACACTAATTCGTTCCTGGGGGTACGGTGTGGCGGTAGGAAGGGGATCTGGCTACCCCTTCAACTAACATTGCCACATCCGATTAACCATGCCGACCCTGCGTATCCGCGGGAGAAACGGCACAAGCAAAAGAAAAGAAAGTTACAAAGTGTGACGAATATTCACAAACGCTTTTGCAAAGTCAATGGAGCATGTGCTGTCGACAGTAGTACAGTTAGTCGCTGGGCACGAAGGATGAGGTTGGGAAGGCGGTTCGGCGGAACTCCACGATTTGCAGCAGTCGGCTGTCGTTGTTGTTGTTGGTGTGGTCAGTCCTGAGACTGGTTTGATGTAGCTCTCCATCTACTCTATCATGTTGAAGCTTCTTCATCTCCCAGTACCTACTGCAACCTACATCCTTCTGAATCTGCTTAGTGTATTCATCTCTTGGTCTCCCCCTACGATTTTTACCCTCCACGCTGCCCTCCAATGCTAAATTTGTGATCCCCTGATGCCTCAGAACCTGTCCCTTCTTCTTGTCAAGTTCTGCCACAAACTCCTCTTCTCCCCAATTCTATTCAATACCTCCTCATTAGTTATGTGAGCTACCCATCTAATCTTCAGCATTCTTCTGTAGCACCACATTTCGAAAGCTTCTATTCTCTTCTTGTCTAAACTATTTATCGTCCACGTTTCACTTCCATACTTGGCTACACTCCATACAAATACTTTCAGAAACGACTTCCTGACACTTAAAGCTATACTCGATGTTAACAAATTTCTCTTCTTCAGAAACGCTTTCCTTGCTATTGCCAGTCTACATTTTATATCCTCTCTACTTCGACCATACCTGACATGTTACGGCGAGCTTCCACTTGTTTGCGCCATTAAACGATGTCATTCGTGGAAGACATTTTGAGGACAGTTTATTTATTTATCGTGTCAGAAGCAAACTAAAAAAAACAATATTAGATACATTACTACACACATACATTATGGTTTATGAATTAAACTAGTCAAGAATGAAATAAATGATTAGACACAGATTGTGTTGTCAAACACAAGGTGATTTTAATCTATACAGTGGATGCCCAAAAACTTGCAACGTCCAGTGCACTTTGTGTAGCGTTTACGAGGTTCTCCATGGTGCACACAGTTGGAGGTAATGTGCATTGTAGTAGATGTGTTGATGTCTGCACGGCAGTTCCGCAGTCACACTGGAGAGAGTCCACCTGGAAGCCCCACCTCTCCAGGTTACTCTTGGATCTTGTGACAGAAGAACGCAGGGGACTGAGTGATTTCCATGTGGACCATTTCTTTGTGTGGCCTGGGGGAAGAACTTCTTGCGGGATCAGCCACTCTGGCATCTGACCTGCCATCTCTTCTCCCGATGTTGATGTGGAGTGTCAGCGAGTGGTTCTGTACTGCGAAGGAAGCTCTTTCTAGGCACAAGTGGCCATGTAGTGGGTGGGCTTCGGATGTTAATGCCTTCTTCATTTCACTCCGTGCTGCTGTATCTCTTCGGATGTCCGGGAGGGCTATGCCGGATAAGCAGTATAGTTTGTTTGCTTCCGGTGTGAGGGAATCAGCCGTCTAAGTATACCTAGACGCCCAGGGGACGCCCAGATGTGTAAGGCTTAGTTGTCAGGACACACCCCTAGGTTCGTATCCTGGCAGGGTCGCCATATGAAATGTCCCCTTTGAGCAACTTATACAAGACTGTGCTTAAACTGACACACAATGTTTTTTAGCGCAACGCAATCTGACTTTCAATAATCCCTACAAAACAATGGCCCTGACTAACTTTAACCTATACCTTTCACAAATCACTTACCTCACAAAAATCTTCGTTACTGGAACTACAGCAATACAGCGAGCGCCACTACTGCCAGCTAAATAAAAGGTTCAAACTACGGAAGGCACTAACTACTGATAGGGATAGTTAGCAAATGAAAGATATTAATAGAGAACAAACAATGTATTTACCTTAATAGTCATAATATATATAGCAGTTCATGACAAATTACAAAACTCCGCCATCTCTCTCCCCACATCCACCACTGCTGGCGGCTCACCTCCAACTGTGCAACGCTACGCGCTGTTCACATCCAGCTGCCGCTGCCTAACACTACAATGGCAGACAACAATGCAAACTAGCCACAGACTGCACACAGCAGAGCCCGTGATTTTCATACAGAGTGCTACGTAACGTTGCCAATAAGAAAACATAAACAGCCTACTTACAGAGGTTTCTCTTGTGTCCCCCCAGTGAAACAGTGAGGACAGTGAAACACTGGCACCGCCCCCAGGTCACGGCCTTGAACCGGCAGGGCACACACGTCCTTGTTTCGCGCTGGAGGAAGGCCATAGAACGGGATGGAGACTACGTGGAAAAACAGGGCCCTCGGATAAAACACAATTCTTTCATGTGTGTAATTCTCGTTGTGTTCGATATACACTCCTGGAAATTGAAATAAGAACACCGTGAATTCATTGTCCCAGGAAGGGGAAACTTTATTGACACATTCCTGGGGTCAGATACATCACATGATCACACTGACAGAACCACAGGCACATAGACACAGGCAACAGAGCATGCACAATGTCGGCACTAGTACAGTGTATATCCACCTTTCGCAGCAATGCAGGCTGCTATTCTCCCATGGAGACGATCGTAGAGATGCTGGATGTAGTCCTGTGGAACGGCTTGCCATGCCATTTCCACCTGGCGCCTCAGTTGGACCAGCGTTCGTGCTGGACGTGCAGACCGCGTGAGACGACGCTTCATCCAGTCCCAAACATGCTCAATGGGGGACAGATCCGGAGATCTTGCTGGCCAGGGTAGTTGACTTACACCTTCTACAGCACGTTGGGTGGCACGGGATACATGCGGACGTGCATTGTCCTGTTGGAACAGCAAGTTCCCTTGCCGGTCTAGGAATGGTAGAACGATGGGTTCGATGACGGTTTGGATGTACCGTGCACTATTCAGTGTCCCCTCGACGATCACCAGTGGTGTACGGCCAGTGTAGGAGATCGCTCCCCACACCGTGATGCCGGGTGTTGGCCCTGTGTGCCTCGGTCGTATGCAGTCCTGATTGTGGCGCTCACCTGCACGGCGCCAAACACGCATACGACCATCATTGGCACCAAGGCAGAAGCGACTCTCATCGCTGAAGACGACACGTCTCCATTCGTCCCTCCATTCACGCCTGTCGCGACACCACTGGAGGCGGGCTGCACGATGTTGGGGCGTGAGCGGAAGACGGCCTAACGGTGTGCGGGACCGTAGCCCAGCTTCATGGAGACGGTTGCGAATGGTCCTCGCCGATACCCCAGGAGCAACAGTGTCCCTAATTTGCTGGGAAGTGGCGGTGCGGTCCCCTACGGCACTGCGTAGGATCCTACGGTCTTGGCGTGCGTCCGTGCGTCGCTGCGGTCCGGTCCCAGGTCGACGGGCACGTGCACCTTCCGCCGACCACTGGCGACAACATCGATGTACTGTGGAGACCTCACGCCCCACGTGTTGAGCAATTCGGCGGTACGTCCACCCGGCCTCCCGCATGCCCACTATACGCCCTCGCTCAAAGTCCGTCAACTGCACATACGGTTCACGTCCACGCTGTCGCGGCATGCTACCAGTGTTAAAGACTGCGATGGAGCTCCGTATGCCACAGCAAAATGGCTGACACTGACGGCGGCGGTGCACAAATGCTGCGCAGCTAGCGCCATTCGACGGCCAACACCGCGGTTCCTGGTGTGTCCGCTGTGCCGTGCGTGTGATCATTGCTTGTACAGCCCTCTCGCAGTGTCCGGAGCAAGTATGGTGGGTCTGACACACCGGTGTCAATGTGTTCTTTTTTCCATTTCCAGGAGTGTAGAATTGTTCAAGAAACAAATGCGGTGCGTTACTTTCTGGGCAACCCTCCAATCTGTTGTGGACCTACCGTCACCTGTTAACGTTCGACCCAAAAAGTTGGCAGCGGGCCGTGGACTGGCACCTGAGCCACGCCCCCTACCTGTTGCTCTCGTGCTGCCCGCAGCGTGCAACATCCTGCTGGAGGGCGTGTCCGACGTGTACACGCTGCGCAACTACGGCCGGCGGGTGAACTGCACGCTCAGCACGCTGTTCCCCGCCTCGCTCAAGGTGCTCTCCCTCAGCGTGGGGCTGGCCGGCGCCGGCAGCAAGAGGAGCGCCAGCGGACTCGCCGCCGCCTCCGGGGCCGCCGCGCCGCCCCCGCCGCTGGGGGCGGGCTCCGGCCTGCTCGAGATAGAGACCGGCACCATACACAGGGTGAGTCGCGCCTGCAGCTGACGGCATTCGCGCCAGTATCAATACACTGTGCAGTAGAGATGGGCAAACTGAAACACGTAACTGTTTCGAAACAAATGAAACAGTACAATGTAATGTTTCGATACGCTGTTTCGAAACAGTGAAACAGTTTGTGTTTTGTTATCTAATAAACCTACACATTTTATCATCTTTTTTTTTCCTTTATTGGGTTTCGATTCCCCCTAAAGGGGGCGGGCTGGCAGCAGCTTATTACGCCGCTCTTCAGCCTACAGAAGTTGTGTTAAAAAGATGAAGATAATAAAAAATAATAACAGTTGGCGATAAAATCGGTAACTTAAAGGTAAAAATGGCAGAAAATTCTGGAGCATAAAACATAAAACACAGGGTCGATGAAGCTAATAGAACACACAGGAAGCAGAAAAACAACAGACAGACAATTAAAAAAACACGGCGACAGTCTGGGTTCTGTTCGCAAGAGATATGAAAAGCACACCCAGCGACAGCATGATTTCCGTTCGCAACACTGTGGAAGGACGCACAACACTGAACACTCACGTAAACCCTGCTCTAAAAGTTGGCACAAATACGACATACCACACCCGAGAGCAGGTGGGGGGAAACTGGTCAGATGACGGGAAAAAGGGGGGGGGGAAGGAGAGGAAGGAAAAGTGAAGGGGGAGGGGGGGAAAGGAGCCAATGGAAGAGGAGGACCCATAAGAGGGGTGGGGGGTGCTGAGCAGACTGGCCAGGGAGTGGGGAAGGCAGAGGAGGGGAGTACAAAAGGACTTGGGGGGGGGGAAGGAGATGAGAGGCGGGGAGAAATCACAGGATGGAAGGGGGGGAGGAAGAGGGAGCCCAGGGAAAGGACGGAGGAAAGGAGGGGGGGTTGAGGATCAGAGTTGATAGGAAGGATAAATGGAGGGAGAGAGGGCATCATCCGAGAGGGGGAGCTGATGGAAGCCACCTTGGGAAAGGAGATGTAGGGTGTAGAGATGGAGGGTAGGGGGGACACAACGGTGATGACGTGGCAGGGGGCGGGGATGGGAGAGGAGAGAAGAGGAGCAACCAGGGGGTGAGGGGGTTCAAGACGGCGGGAGGTGTAGAGGATGCGGATATGTTTATCATCTTTACTGTCTACTGTATAAGTATGTCCACAAACACAAATGAGGTGCGAGAGCGCTAATCATATTGCGGAAAGTATGAAATTATCACTTAGGCGTCTTGACAGTTCCGTATTTCTGCAGCAAATACGCTGCTTTCGTGTCGTGTTTCATACTTTTCAATTGGCTGAGGACAGCCATAGCTGAAGACAGAAGAACCACCACGGACGGAACTGGGGGTGGGAGCGAACTGCAGAAACAACGGATATGCTACTGGGAATCCCACATTCCGTTAGTATGGGTAATATACCCATCCTGCTAATTTCCATGCACACAAAGGGAATCATTGAGGATAATAGGCACAGTGACTATAGACTCACAAATAACGCCAAATAATTCGAATAAATAACAAAATATAACAGAAAAAAATTTTGTCTTTCAAGGTGTTTCGAACCGTCACTATAAATTCACCATGCTTCCTAGTCCTTCCCGTTCACCATTATACTATCAGTGATATGTCAGACAGATTGCTTGCAATTATACCTACATCAAATTTATGTATATGTCTAATAACTGTCACTCTTCGCCATTTTTTTATTAAAAATGTTGTAGGCTTACTTACGTTTCTTAATATGATTACTGTACATGAACAGAGAAGCGTATGTTATCAAAAAGTGTAATTTAACTGAATGATTTCCACATATTTATTATTTTGAATGTGAATAGTATGCGTCGTTTTATTGTTTAGTTAGTGTTTATAAAGCAGATGTTACCCCATTTCGGAATATGACAGTCAGCTAGAAACGAAGCTTTATTTTCGGATATATTAAGCTTCATGCTATTGCTTGTCAAAAAGATTTCGACGCTCTTGAAAGTGTTTCATGAAGTGGTATGTTAAATGTGTTTCAGTACCTGTGCCGAGCCCGAATCTCGTCCGACACAGAGCGGAATGAAACATCACTGCTTCCAGGCACAGGTGGACTGAAACAGCCTTATTTTGAAACAACGATACAGTTTCTGTGTCTGGCTCGAGATCGAATCTGGTCCGGATATCCGAGACAGGGGCGGAATGAAACACCACCGTTTCGAAACAGTGAAC
Source organism: Schistocerca cancellata (assembly GCF_023864275.1). Taxonomy (NCBI): domain Eukaryota; kingdom Metazoa; phylum Arthropoda; class Insecta; order Orthoptera; family Acrididae; genus Schistocerca; species Schistocerca cancellata. The sequence goes on from NC_064637.1 coordinate 133,427,059, forward strand.
CACAACCGTTCCGAAACACTGAAACAGTTCCACGTATCGATACACTGTATCGGAACGTAGAAACAGTGGCCAAGTCTAATCTGTGCAGTACGTCGGTAAACCGCAGAGCGAGCAGCGCTCTTGATCAGGAAAGTGGCCTACCTGCTGACAATCAGCTTCGCGTCCAGACGGCAGTCCAGCTTGTGGTGATTCACGAAGGTTTTGTACGTGTGCTTTCCTTCCGTAGGTTAAATTCTATACTTACTTCCACATATTGTTAACATACAATGAAGCGCCAAAGAAAAACACGCGTATTCAAATGCAGTAATATATACAGGGTGTTACAAAAAGGTACGGCCAAACTTTCAGGAAACATTCCTCACACACAAATAAAGAAAAGATGTTGTGTGGACATGCGTCCGGAAACGCTTAATTTCCATGTTAGAGCTCATTTTAGTTTCGTCAGTATGTACTGTACTTCCTCGATTCACCGCCAGTTGGCCCAATTGAAGGAAGGTAATGTTGACTTCGGTGCAATCACGTCATCAACACAGATTTTCTGTGAACGTTTGGGCAGACATTGTTGGTGATGTCGTGATTGGGCCCCATGTTCTTCCACCTACGCTCAATGGAGCACGTTATCATGATTTCATACGGGATACTCTACCTGCGCTGCTAGAACATGTGCCTTTACAAGTACGACACAACATGTGGTTCATGCACGATGGGGCTCCTGCAGCACATTTTAGTCGAAGTGTTCGTACGCTTCTCAACAACAGATTCGGTGACCGATGGATTGCTGGAGGCGGACCAATTCCGTTGCCTCCACGCTCTCTTGACCTCAACCCTCTTGACTTTCATTTATGGGGCTTTTGAAAGCTCTTGTCTACGCAACCCCGGTACCAAATGTAGAGACTCTTCGTGCTCGTATTGTGGACGGCCGTGATACAATACGCCATTCTCCAGGGCTGCATCAGCGCATCAGGGATTCCATGCGACGGAGGGGGGATGCATGTGTCCTCGCTAACGGAGGACATTTTGAACATTTCCTGTAACAAAGTGTTTGAAGTCACGCTGGTACGTTCTGTTGTTGCGTGTTTCCATTCCATGATTAATGTGATTTTAAGAGAAGTAATAAAATGAGCTCTAACACGGAAAGTATGCGTTTCCGGACACATGTCCACATAAGATGTTTTCTTTCTTTGTATGTGTGGAATGTTTCCTGAAAGTTTGGCCGTACCTTTTTGTAACACCCAGTATAAACAGGCAGAGTGCGGCGCTGCGGTCGGCAAAGTCTGTAAAGGGTGGTCCATTGAGTCTCAGCAGGTAGGCCACTTTCCTGATCGAGAGTGCTGCTCGCTCTGCGGTTTACCGACGTACTGCAGAGTAGACTTGGCCACTGTTTCTACGTTCCGATACAGTGTATCGATACGTGGAACTGTTTCGGTGTTTCGGAACTGCTACGGTTCACTGTTTCGGAACAGTGGTGTTTCATTCCGCCCCTGTCTCGGATAACCGGATCAGATTCGATCTCGAACCAGACACAGAAACTGTATCGTTGTTTCAAAATAAGGCTGTTTCAGTCCACCTGTGCTTGGAACGGACTAATTGTATCGAAACAGTGATGTTTCATTCCCCTCTGTGTCGGACGAGATTCGGGCTCGGCACAGGTACTGAAACACATTTAACATACCACTTCACTTCATGAAACACTTTCAAGAGCGCCGAAATCTTTTTGACAAGCAATAGCATGAAGCTTAAGATATCCGAAAATAAAGCTTCGTTTCTAGCTGACTGTCATATTCCGAAATGGGGTAACATCTGCTTTATAAACACTAACCAAGCAATAAAACGACGCATACTATTCACATTCAAAATAATAAATATGTGAAAATCATTCAGTTAAATTACACTTTTTGATAAAATACGCTTCTCTGTTCATGTACACTAATCATATTAAGAAACGTAAGTAAGCCTACAACATTTTTAATAAAAAAAAAAACGCGGAGAGTGACAGTTATTAGACATATACATAAATTTGATGTAGGTATAATTGCAAGCAATCTGTTGTCCGGGCCAAATATCTCACGAAATAAGCATCAAACGAAAAAAACTACAAAGAACTAAACTCGTCTAGCTTGAAGGGGGAAAACAGATGGCGCTATGGTTGGCCCGCTAGATTGCGCTGCCATATGTCAAACGGATATCAACTGCGTTTTTTTTAAATAGGAACCCCTATTTTTAATTACATATTCGTGTAGCACGTAAAGAAATATGAATGTTTTAGTTGGACCACTTTTTTCGCTTTGTGACAGATGGCGCTGTAATACTCACAAAAGTATAAGTACGTGGTATCACGTAACATTCCGCCAGTGCGGACGGGATTTGCTTCGTGGTACATTACCCGTCTTAAAATGGACCCTTTACCAATTCCGGAAAAGGTCGATATCGTGTTGATGTATAGTCATTGTGATCAAAATGCCCAGCAGGCGTGTGCTATGTATGCTTCTCGGTATCCTGGACGACATCATCCAAGTGCCCGGACCGTTCGCCGGATAGTTACGTTATTTGACGAAATAGAAAGTGTTCAGCCACATGTGAAACGTCAACCACGACCTGCAACAAATGATGATGGCCGAGTAGGTGTTTTAGGTGCTGTCGCGGCTAATCCGAACATCAGTAACAGACAAATTGCGCGAGAAATGGGAACTCAAAAACGTCGGTGATGAAAATGCTACATCAACATCGATTGTATCCGTACCATATTTCTATGCACCAGGAATTGCATGGCGACGACTTTGAACGTCGTGTACAGTTCTGCCACTGCGCACAAGAGAAATTACGGGACTATGACAGATTTTTTGCACGCGTTCTATTTGGTGACGAAGCGTCATCCACCAACAGCGGTAACGTAAACCGGCATAATATGCACTATTGGGCAACGGAAAATCCACGATGGCTGCGACAAGTGGAACACCAGCGACCTTAGCGGGTTAATGTATGGTGCGGCATTATGCGAGGAAGGATAATTGGCCCCCATTTGATTTCCTACGTAATGTTCTACCGATGTTACTACAAGATATTTCACTGCTTGACAGAATGGCGATTTACTTCCAACATGATGGATGTCCGGCACATAGATCGCGTGCGGTTGAAGCGGTATTGAATAGCATATTTCATGACAGGTAGATTGGTCGTCGAAGCACGTTCATCGGATCTGACGTCCCCGGATCTCTTTCTGTGGGGAAAGTTGAAGGATATTTGCTATGGTGATTCACCGACAACGCCTGACAACAAGCGTCAGCGCATTGTCAGTGCATGTGCGAACATTACGGAAGGCGAACTACTCGCTGTTGACAGGAATGTCGTTACACGTATTGCCAAACGCATTGAGGTTGACGGACATAATATTGAGCATTTATTGCATTAATGTGGTATTTACAGGTAATCACTCTATAACAGCATGCGTTCTCAGAAATGATAAGTTCACGAAGGTACATGTGTCACATTGGAACAACCGAAATAAAATGTTCAAACGTACCTACGTTCCTTAATTTAAAAAACCTACCTGTTACCAACTGTTCGTTTAAAATCACAAAGCGAAAAAAGTGGTCCGACTAAAACATTCATATTTCTTGACGTACTACACTAATATGTAATAAAAAATGGAGGTTCCTATTTAAAAAAAAAAAAACCGCAGTTGATATCCGTTTGACCTATGGCAGCCCCATCTAGCGGGCCAACCATAGCGCCATCTGGTTTCCCCCTTCAAGCTAGACGAGTTTCGTTCTTTGTAGTTTTTTCGTTTGACGCTTATTTCGTGAGATATTTGGCCCGGTCACGATCAATGAACCACCCTGTATAAGACGAGTGTCTGGCGCAGTTGTTAGGTCGGTTACCGCTGCTACAATCCAGGTTATCAAGATATGAAAGTGTTGTTATAGTCGGCGCACGAGCGATGGGACACAGCATGTCTGAGGTAGCGATGAAGTGGGAATTTTCACGTTCAACCATTTCACAAGTGTGCCGTGAATATCACAAATCCGCTTAAACATCAAACCTCCGACATCGCTGCAGCCGGGAAAATATCCTGCAAGAACGGGACCAACAACGACTGAAGACACTCGTTCAACAAACTCGTTCCACAAACTGCTGCAGATTTCAATGTTTGGCCATCAACAAGTGTCAGCGTTTGAACCATTCAACGAAACATCATCGATATGGGCTTTCGGAGCCGAAGGCCCACTCGTGTACCCTTGATGACTGCACGACACAAAGCTTTACGCCTCATCTGGCCCGTCAGCACCGACATTGGACTGTTGATGACTGGGAACATGTTAACAAGAAGTGTCAGAATACACTTCCCTGGGGCACGACTGAAATGTATGCGTTTGTTGATGAATCCAGACAAGATAACGTGCTGGGTCTTAAATAGCAAGAAATTCTCGATCCACTATCAAATTTTATTTGGAACCCTATATAAGAAAACGTTTATTAATAGACGCTCGTGTGTCAAATGCTTTCCAGGAGTCAAGAAATACTGCATCTATGTCATTTCCATGATCCATGGCTTCCAGAATGTGAGGTGAGAAAAGCGCAAGTTCAATTTTCGATAATCGATGTTTCCGGAATCCATTGTTGGTGGTACGGAGATCATTCTATTAGATTCATACTGAAGTGCCAATCAAGCTGGTGTAGATATACATATTCAAATATAGATACATCTAAATAGGTAGAATACGGCGCTGCGGTCGGCAACGCCTACATAAGACAAGAGGTCTCAGCGCAGTAGTTAGATGGGTTACTGCTGCTACTGTGGCAGGTTATCAAGATTTAAGTGAGTTTCAAGGTAGTGTTACATTCGGCGCACGAGCCATGGGACACAGCATGTCAGAGGTAACGATGAAATGGGGATTTTTCCCGTCCGACCATTACAAGAGTGTACCGTGAATATCAGGAATCCGGTAAAATATCAAATCTCCATCCCTGCGCCCGTAGAAAGATCGTGGAAGAACGGGACCAACGACGACTGAAGGGAATCGTTCGTGGTCACAGAAGTGAAACTCTTCCGCAAATTGCTGCAAATTTCAATGCTGAGCCATGAACAAGTGTCAGCGTGCGAACCATTCAACGAAAAATCGATATGGGCTTTCGAAGCCGAAGGCCCACTTGTGTATCCTTGATGACTGCACGACAAAAAGCTTTACGCCTCGCATGGGCCTGTCAACACACTGGACTGCTGATGACTGGAAACATGTTGTGTGGTCGGACGAGTCTCGTTTCCAATTGTATCGAGCGAATGGACGTGGACGGGAATGGAGACAACCTCATGGATCCTGATTGTCAACAGCTGGCTGTTCAAGCTGATGGAGGCTCTGTGATGGTGTGGGGCGTGTGCAATTGGAGTGGTATTGGACCTCTGATACGTCTAGATACGACTCTGACAGGTGACACGTACGTAAGCATCCGGTCTGATCACCTGCATCCATTCATACCAATTGTGCATTCCGACGGGCCTGCACAATTCCAGCAGGACAGTGGCACGCCCCACACGTCCAGAATTGCTACAGAGTGGCGCCAGGAACACTCTTCGAGGTTTAAGACTTCCCGCTGGCCACCAAACTCCCGATACATGAACGTTGTTGAGCATATCTGGCATGCCATGCAACGTGCTGTTCAGAAGAGATTTCCACCCCTTCGTGCTCTTACGGATTTATGAACAGCCCTGCAGGATTCATGGCTTCAGTTCCCTCCAGCACTACTTCAGACATTAGTCGAGTCCATGCCACGTCGTGTTGCGGCACTTGTGTGTGTTCGCGGGGGCCTTCACGATATTAGGCAGCTATACCAGTTTTTTTGGCTCTTCATTGTATAAAACTTATTTTGACATTGAAATATTTAAATCTCAACGCAGCCCAACAGAACTACGTGAAAATTTAATTTTGAACGGAGATACGTGAAAGCTCACGCTACACGATGCGTAGTCCCGATTAGCTGGTACATTAAACAATTCGCATGCGAGAAAGCAATACATGTCGACAGAATGTACGCGTGCTATCTGACTGGAAAACAAAATGAGTCAGATTAAAATGTCGGCCCTGCGTATAGCTAATTTTTAGCTTTGCTCTTGCAGACAGTCACTGTACCAGAATTGTTATTGTAATTACACACCAAATGAACATAAAATTAACGCATCTGATGAAACGGCTTGAAAATTTACAAAATTGCACTTTCCTGAAATCGTGTACAAGTATCAAATCTCTTGACTGCCGTGCTGTTATTTTCACAAGCACACTGTGACAAAACCGAGCGAGGTGGCGCAGTAGTTAGCACACTGGACTCGCATTCGGGAGGACGACGGTTCAATCCCGTCTCCGGCCATCCTGATTTAGGTTTTCCGTGATTTCCCTAAATCGTTTCAGGCAAATGCCGGGATGGTTCCTTTGAAAGGGCACGGCCGATTTCCTTCCCAATCCTTCCCTAACCCGAGCTTGCGCTCCGTCTCTAATGACCTCGTTGTCGAAGGGACGTTAAACACTAACCACCACCACCACACTGTGACAAACACTGCACCTTACGATTGACGTGAACCCTCATGAGAACTAAATTCATTGGCCTACCTGTGCACACGGAACGCTCGTCTGCGCTGCGACCTGCCACTGTTGGGATGATGATGGGATTGTCAAAAATCAAATTTCGTTTGCCTTACTTGCGACGTGTACTGCAAGACTGTATCTCGCCAGTTTTGACAAAAAAATTCTTCTGCAGCACACAATTCGCGATGTGCAATGCGAGTGTATAAACACATTCATAAAGGTAAAGAATGAAAAATGAGAAACTAATCTTAACGACTGATAAACGAGAACAAAGAATCCAAGATATCTATGCTTCATTAAGCCAAAACCACAATACACCCTTTCATAAAGTTCTCTCAACGAGACAAGTTAGCAATATATTTTTAATAATTTCCCTGTGTACAATTACTTTCCTCCACACTTGTTCCAAAAAAAAAAAAAAAAAAAAAAATAAGGCTCTGAGCACTATGGGGCTCAACTTCTGAGGTCACCAATCCCCTAGAACTTAGTACTACTTAAACCTAACTAACCTAAGGACATCACAAACATCCATGCCCGAGGCAGCATTCGAACCTGCGATCGTAGCGGTCGCGCGGTTCCAGACTGTAGCGCCTAGAACCGCTCGGCTACTCCGGCCGGCCACTTGTTTCAATTATAAGACAAAACCATATGTTGCATTATAATATTCCCACAGTAAACTTTGACCATACGCAATGTTCCAACACGAAGAAACTGAGGAAAGGCCAGCTTCCATCGTTTTCAAACCTAGTACATAACCAGACTGAGTAACACACACTACACTACACTGCACTATTCTCTGACTTAGCGCCGCGCGGTCTCAGGCGTCTAGTCACGGTCCGCGCCCCCCTACCCCCCCCCCCTTTCGGAGGTTCGAGTCTTCCCTCGGGCATGGTGTTGTCCATAGCGTAAGCTAGTTTAAGTTAGATTAAGTAGTGTTTAGGCTTAGGGACCGATAACCTAAGTAGTTTGGTCCCATAAGATCTTTTTTCTCTGACTTACTCTAATATCTTTGGCCTCAAAACACAGACTTACAAAGAATATAATTCTATCGATACTACAGATGTTGAGCACATTTACGAGATTCTCAACTTCATTCACAGTTATGGCCAAAACTTCGTGAAAATCGGCATGGCGAATCACAGTCTCCTTTCAATCTCTATTTGGTCATCTGGTCGAATCGTACAATATCCAACTTTGTGGAACATTCTGATGTATCACTGGCTAGATGTTGGACTGCTTGGGAATGTGAGGGCTGGCATACTAGTTGTCGAGGTCCCGGTCGACCACATCTGACCACGACTATGGGAGACAGCCATACTGTGGTCCAAGCACGTCTTAACTGTATCTGCCATCATAGTGCAAATAATGGGCTCCCCGAGACAGTCTTTTTCCTTCCCCATCATTGGAGGGACACCAGTAGGAGCCAGACAAAGCAATTACCGTATCATGTGTAGGCTGCCGTTAACACAACACGAACGGTAGTGTTTGGAGTGATGCCGTTATTGGCAAGCATGGACTAATGAGAAATAGCTTCACGTTGTGTTCAGTGTTCAACAGTGGATAACACTTCTGCACTATCCCCTATGACGATCTTCGGCAAGTATTGCGGTGACTTGGTGAGAGGTCCCATTCTTCCAACGTTTTGGAGAGGGACAGCGTTGTTGTTCCTGTGCATCTTGGTGTGGGGGAGAATCGGGTACGACTTGAGGTCACGTCTGGTGGTGTGTGAAAGAGGTTGGTGTGCACAATGGTACACAACAGACATCCTGCATCCCCATGCCTTACCTGTTATGTGAAAGTATCGTGGTGGCATTTTTCAGGAGGACAACACTCGTCCAGACATGGTCGTGTCTGGTACTCCTCTGATCAGCGAGATCCATAGATCTGCCCTCGACAGAACGTGTGTGGGACCAGTGCAGATATCAACTCCGTCTCGGTGTCAGCATTCCAGATATCAAGGATCAGTTAGTTACAACAGCTGACTAGTTTGCCTCAAGAGAGGAAGTATAATGACTTTTCTGGAGACTATAAATCTACTCTGTAGGAATCAGCATGGGTTTCGAAAAAGACGGTCATGTGGAACCCAGCTCGCGCTATTCGTACACGAGACTCAGAGGGCCATAGACACGGGTTCACAGGCAGATGCCGTGTTTCTTGACTTCCGCAAGGCGTTCGATACAGTTCCCCACAGTCGTTTAATGAACAAAGTAAGAGCATATGGACTATCAGACCAATCGTGTGATTGGATTGAGGACTTCCTAGATAACAGGACGCAGCATGTTATTCTCAATGGAGAGAAGTCTTCCGAAGTAAGAGTGATTTCAGGTGTGCCGCAGGGGAGTGTCATAGGACCGTTGCTATTCACAATATACATAAATGACCTGGTGGATGACATCGGAAGTTCACTGAGGCTTTTTGCAGATGATGCTGTGGTGCATCGAGAGGTTGTAACAATGGAAAATTGTACTGAAATGCAGGAGGATCTGCAGCGAATTGACGCATGGTGCAGGGAATGGCAATTGAATCTCAATGTAGACAAGTGTAATGTGCTGCGAATACACAGAAAGATAGATCCTTTATCATTTAGCTACAAAATAGCAGGTCAGCAACTGGAAGCAGTTAATTCCATAAATTATATGGGAGTACGCATTAGGAGTGATTTAAAATGGAATGACCATTTAAAATTAATCGTCGGTAAAGAAGACGCCAGACTGAGATTCATTGGGAGAATCCTAAGGAAATGCAATCCGAAAACAAAGGAACTAGGTTACAGTACGCTTGTTCGCCCACTGCTTGAATACTGCTCATTAGTGTGGGATCCGTACAGGATAGGGTTGATAGAAGAGATAGAGAAGATCCAACGGAGAGCAGCGCGCTTCGTTACAGGATCATTTAGTAATCGCGAAAGCGTTACGGAGATGATAGATAAACTCCAGTGGAAGACTCTGCAGGAGAGACGCTCAGTAGCTCGGTATGGGCTTTTGTCAAAGTTTCGAGAACATACCTACACCGAAGAGTCAAGCAGTATATTGCTCCCTCCTCCGTATATCTCGCGAAGAGACCATGAGGATAAAATCAGAGAGAGATTAGAGCCCACGCACAAGCATACCGACAATCCTCCTTTCCACGAACAATACGAGACTGGAATAGAAGGGAGAACCGATAGAGGTACTCAAAGTACCCTCCGTCACACACCGTCAGGTGGCTTGCGGAGTATGGATGTAGATGTAGATGTAGATTACGCCCTTACCAACGAGATTAGTACATGGATCCAGACCACAGGGGCCGCAACGTCATGCTGATAATTGGCTCCATGTAGCCCATTTCTTTGGAAATTTGATTGCATTTTGTAGTCACTCAAATAACATCACACATCCTCTAACCTATTAACAAGGGGAGGCCACGACGTTTGGAACGCGGATTTAGTGCAAACTTCGCACACTCGTAGTACTCCATTAGGACAACAAAATGTGTAAGCAGTAGCTCATACTTCTCAAGCGTTATTGAGAAAATCGCAAGATAATTTTGGTCTCAAATACATACCTGTGCGTGGCAATTTCTACCATGAAGCGGCGGAAGCCTAGAGGATAGCGTTCAAGCCCCGTAACCATTGGGTCGCTGGATCGAGTCCCGTTCGTCAGTTTTTTTTTTTTTTTTCATTTCCAACTCAGTCAATTCTTTTACTATTTATATTACAATTGATATAATGGGAAAAAATGCGTGTAATCGGATGAACTTTTATTAAATTTACAACGTTATTTGGCAGTCCACAAATTTTTATCATCACAAATAATATAATATTCATAACTATCGACAGTAAACGACCAAACGCATGAAGTGATACTGAAAATGTATGCTTGTGCGTGATTTGAGAAATCCCTCATACCTGAAAGGAGCCCAAAGCGACATGTTACCTCCAAGTTTATGAGCGGCACAAACGGCTTTCGAAAGATGTACAATTAATCGTCGCTTTCGACATTACAAGTTGTAGCATAGTATTTTTCGTAAAAACATGGAAAACATAAAGTTAAACGGCACCAGTTGCATTGAAGAAATGCTATGTTTCCGTATACACAAGGTCTTTTGAGGTTTTCCGTGGGGAAACAAACCTCGTTAGCATTTTGAAAAACCTGTTGCGCGGTGTGGGAACCTTACCAGGTAGGACTGACTGAGTACATCGAGAAAGTTCAAAAAAAAGAAGCAGCACGTTTTGTATTATCGCGAAATATGGGAGAGTGTGTCACAGAAATGGTACAGGATTTGGGATGGACATCATTAAAAGAAAGCCGTTTTTCGTTGCGACGGAATCTTCTCATGAAATTCCAATCACCAAATTTCTCCTCCGAATGCGAAAATATTTTGTTGACACCGACTTACATAGGGAGGAACTATCACAGAGATAAAATAAGGGAAATCAGAGCTCGTACGGAAAGATATAGGTGTTCATTCTTTCCGCGCGCTATTCGAGATTGGAATAGTAGATAATCGTGAAGGTGGTTCGATGAACCCTCTGCCAGGCACTTAAATGTGATTTGCAGCGTATCCATGTAGATGTACATGAACCTGTCTTTCAGAGGAAGCAAACCATGCATAACGCAGCATTTCCTTAAATATCGGTGCTGCTAATTGGTCATGCAGTATCGACTGTATTTTAATAGCGTCTTCACGAGAAGCAATTTCTCGTTCTCTTTCGATTAAATACGAACAGTTTTGAATACACGGACAAGTATACATTTTCAGTATCACTTTATGCGTTTGGTCGTTTGCTAGTCGATAGTAAATTATATCATTTGTGATAATAATAATTTGTAGACTGCCAAATAATATCGTAAATTTAATAAAAGTTCACCCGATTACACGTATTTTTCCCATAATATCAATTGTAATATAAATAGTAAAAGAAATGACTGTGTTGGAAATGAAAAAAAAAAAAACTGACGAACGGGACTCGATCCAGCGACCCAATGGTTACGGGGCTCGAACGCCAACCACTTTTTTTTTTAAGTCTCATTATGTTCGCTTTTGTTCGTTGCATCTGCTCGGGACGGACGTCGTAAGACATCCGTTTAAGTTCGTAGTTGGCCGATTAGCTCAGTTTTTTTTTTTTTTTTTCTTCCAGAGGTTTGCTGCTAACACACTGACCGAACACGCTGAGCTACCGTGCCGGCTATCCGGTCGGCTGCCGCCGGTTCATGACAAAAATGGCCACGCACAGGTTTATATTGGACGACCGAAATTATCTTGCGATTTTCTCAATAACGCTTGAGAAGTATGCGCTACTGCTTACACATTTTGTTATCCTAATGGGGTACTAAGAGTGTACAAAGTTTGCAGTAAACCCGCGTTCCAAACGTTTTGCCTCCCCTTGTAAGTTTCATTTCGTTTCCTCCTTCCCTTCCATCCGTATAACTCACTTTGCAAAGCAGTGTGATGCTTCTCATTATCTTCGTGTTGCAGAATCTCAGGATAGCGAACATGTTGGAAATGGGCAGGGGGACTGTGGACAGGTGGCGCTCGGTGGGAATGTGAATCGGCTGTGAGGCGTGCCGTCCCGGATGGCGCAGTGGTTAGCGCACGAGATATCAGGTTCGAATCTTGGGCCGGTACACATTTTCTCTCGTCACCGCTGATTCCGCGTAATGTCCCAATGCAGCTGACACCAGTGATCCTCTCCCTTTGCTTTCCGTCCCTCTCCACCTTCCATTTACACAGAATTGATCAACAGAAATTGAGTGTGGCAGAATGTAAGCATAGCAATCAATTTTGGAGTAAGTAGCAGTTTACTGTTCATAACACTCCTGTATGCAAAGTACACAAGCGGCAAGACGCAGTCAATACCTTCGCTGCGCAGTGCCGATGGTACTGTTACCGACGACTGTGCCGCTAAAGCGGAGTTATTGAGCGCAGTTTTCCGAAATTCCTTCACCAGGGAAGACGAATGGAATATTCCAGAATTTGAAACACGAACAGCTGCTAGCATGAGTTTCTTAGAAGTAGATACCTTAGGGGTGCGGAAGCAACTCAAATCGCTTGATACGGGCAAGTCTTCAGGTCCAGATTGTATACCGATTAGGTTCCTTTCAGATTACGCTGATACAATAGCTCCCTACTTAGCAATCATATACAACCGCTCGCTCACCGATAGATCTGTACCTACAGATTGGAAAATTGCGCAGGTCGCACCAGTGTTTAAGAAGGGTAGTAGGAGTAATCCATCGAACTACAGACCCATATCATTGACGTCGGTTTGCAGTAGGGTTTTGGAGCATATATTGTATTCACCTCGAAGGGAACGATCTGTTGATACGTAATCAGCATGGTTTCAAAAAACATCGTTCTTGTGCAATACAGCTAGCTCTTTATTCGCACGAAGTAATGGCCGCTATCGACAGGGGATCTCAAGTTGATTCCGTATTTCTAGATTTCCGGAAAGCTTTTGACACCGTTCCTCACAAGCGACTTCTAATCAAGCTGCGGGCCTATTGGGTATCGTCTCAGTTGTGCGACTAGATTCGTGATTTCCTGTTAGGAAGGTCGCAGTTCGTAGTAATAGACGGCAAATCATCGAGTAAAACTGAAGTGATATCAGGTGTTCCCCAGGGAAGCGTCCTGGGACCTCTGCCGTTCCTGATCTATATAAATGACCTGGGTGACAATCTGAGCAGTTCTCTTAGGTTGTTCGCAGATGATGCTGTAATTTACCGTCTAGTAAGGTCATTCGAAGACCAGTATCAGTTGAAAAGCGATTTAAAAAAGATTGCTGTATGGTGTGGCAGGTGGCAGTTGACGCTAAATAACGAAAAGTGTGAGGTGATCCACATGAGTTCCAAAAGAAATCCGTTGGAATTCGATTACTCGATAAATAGTACAATTCTCAAGGCTGTCAATTCAACTAAGTACCTGGGTGTTAAAATTACGAACAACTTCAGTTGGAAAGACCACATAGATAATACTGTGGGGAAGGCGAGCCAAAGGTTGCGTTTCATTGGCAGGGCACTTAGAAGAGGCAACAAGTCCACTAAAGAGACGGCTTACACTACACTCGTTCGTCCTCTGTTAGAATATTGCTGCGCGGTGTGGGATCCTTACCAGGTGGGATTGACGGAGGACATCGAAAGGGTGCAAAAAAGGGCAGCTCGTTTTTTATTAGGGGAGAGAGTGTGGCAGATACGATACGCGAGTTGGGATGGAAGTCATTAAAGCAAAGACGTTTTTCGTCGCGGCGAGATCTATTTACAAAATTTCACTCACCAACATTCTCTTCCGAATGCGAAAATATTTTGTAGAGCCCAACCTACATAGGTAGAAATGATCACCAAAATAAATTTAGAGAAATCAGAGCTCGAACAGAAAGGCTTAGGTGTTCGTTTTTCCCGCGCACTGTTCGGGAGTGGAATGGTTGAGAGATAGTATGATTGTGGTTCGATGAACCCTCTGCCAAAACCTTAAATGTGAATTGTAGAGTAATCATGTAGATGTAGATGTAGATATCAGGTTCGAATCTTGGGCCAGTACACATTTTCTCTCGTCACAGCTGATTCCGTGTAATGTCCCAATGCAGCTGACAGCAGTGATCCTCTCCCTTTGCTTTCCTTTCCGTCCCTCTCCACCTTCCATTTACACAGAATTGATCAACAGAAATTGAGTGTGGCAGAATGTAAGCATAGCACTCAAGTTTGCAGTAAGTAGCAGTTTACTGTTCATAACACTCCTGTGTATGTTGCAAGAACATCGACTCCCTGCAGTAACTTACGTGACTCACTAAATGACAGCAGGAATCATTTAAGTCTGCGGCTCAAATCGCGTCCTACAGAGCAGTCGAGAGATGGCCTAGGATATCAGTTGGCTGTCCTGGGAGTGTAGAACTACAGTGGTGTAATGGGTAACACGGCGCTGTGTCGTGTTTCAGTGTGAGAACCGCGGCATGCCAGACTACGTGCAGTTGGGCGGCTCAGAGGGACTGGACACGGCCGCCCTCAACGTGGCCGACTCCATCTGCGGAATGGACTCCAAGCCAGGTACGTGGCGTACTCGTTCTGCCGTAGACACGCTGCGTGCATGAGGGCGCTAGTGCACAGCGTACAGTAGAGAGCCTGTGTAGGGAGAGAGTGGCCAACCGGACGATACTGCGGCCATTTTTCTGCCAAACTGCGGGCGGGACGTTTGAACGGCCAGTAGTGGAGTACACACTCACCGAATCAAAAGCACAAGACAATATGGCGAAATCATTCGTTAAATGCCTTTTTTCACAGCTATAATATAAATTAGTTAAAATGTGTTTGGAAGAAACCATATGCAAAGTTAAGACACCTGCAGGAGAGACTGAAAATTTTAAGGTGTACACTGGACTGAGACTATTCTATTTAATATTATCTTAGAGAAGATTGATAGAGAATTCACCAAAACTAATCCACAAGGGATCCAACTGCAGGGACAGAACATTACTAGACTTGCTTATGCAGATGATGTAGCCTTAATAAGCACTTCAAAAGCTGAATTAATCAGGATGATGCAAAATTATTACAAAATAGCTGAGAAAGCTGGACTTCATGTGAATGAAGAAAAGACAGAATATCTAGTCATAAGTAAAAAACTCCAAAAGAATACACCACTGACCGTAAATGGTCTCACTTTCAAGTACTTAGGGAGTCTTTTTAGCAGAGACAATAGAGCAGAAATAGAAATAGACGCCCGTCTAGCAGCAGCTAATAGAACTTTTTACAGCTGTATCAAAATTTTAAGGATGAGATCACTTAGTACTGAATTCAAAATCCGTTTTTATCAGTCAACTATTGTACCAGTAGCATTATATGGATGTGAAGCTATTACATTCAGGAAAAAAGATGAAGAAAAACTGTTGATATTTGAAAGAAAAATACTAAGAAAAATATTTGGACCAATCTTCGATGAAAATGTCATGGAGTGGAGGATAAGGAAAAATGAAGAACTACGGGAGCTGTACAAACATAGTACCATTGTGGAAATGTTAAAGAAGAGAAGACTGAACTGGGCTGGTCATGTAGCAAGGATGCCGGAGAACAGACTACCCAAAATAGCATCCACTAAGAAATTAGAAGGAAAGAGAAGAAGAGGAAGACCTCGAATTAGGTGGATGGAGAATATCCGGGAAGATGCAGCTAGGATGGGCATCAACTCTGATTGGACAACAATTTCCCTGGATAGAAATAATTGGAAGAGGCTCGTAGAGCAGGTGTATGGTCGATAAGGCCTTAGCCACGTGTAAAGAAAGAAGAAAGAAAAGAAAGAAGATAATATACTCATAGCAGCCTACAACGTATAGCACAGGAAAATTTGATACAGTGGCTGTAAAAATTATTCGTTACTTGCATTTAACTCCTTTAAAGTTCGTTTACTAGACATATTGCAATGAAAGTAACATAATTAAAAAAATATAGTGCATACCATTTGTTTTGTATCGGAAGTCCATAACGCTAAAGATTTAACATACCTATACAGGGTGTTACAAAAAGGTACGGCCAAACTTTCAGGAAACATTCCTCACACACAAATAAAGAAAAGATGTTCTGTGGACATGTGTCCGGAAACGCTTTATTTCTATGTTAGAGCTCATTTTAGTTTCGTCAGTATGTACTGTACTTCCTCGATTCACCGCCAGTTGGGCCAATTGAAGGAAGGTAATGTTGCCTTCGGTGCTTGTGTTGACATGCGACTCATTGCTCTACAGTACTAGCATCAAGCACATCAGTACGTAGCATCAACAGGTTAGTGTTCATCACGCACGTGGTTTTGCAGTCAGTGCAATGTTTACAAATGCGGAGTTGGCAGATGCCCATTTGATGTATGGATTAGCACGGGGCAATAGCCGTGGCGCGGTACGTTTGTATCGAGACAGATTTCCAGAACGAAGGTGTCCCGACAGGAAGACGTTCGAAGCAATTGATCGGCGTCTGAGGGAAGACCTAGAACGACGAGGACACCTGAAATGGACGAGGCAATTCTTCGTGCAGTTGACGATAACCCTGATGTCAGCGTCAGAGAAGTTGCTGCTGTACAAGGTAACGTTGACCACCTCACTGTATGGAGAGTGCTACGGGAGAACCAGTTGTTTCCGTACCATGTACAGCGTGTGCAGGCACTATCAGCAGCTGATTGGCCTCCACGGGTACACTTCTGCGAATGGTTCATACAACAATGTGTCAATCCTCATTTCAGTGCAAATGTTCTCTTTACGGATGAGGCTTCATTCCAACGTGATCAAATTGTAAATTTTCACGATCAACATGTGTGGGCTGACGAGAATCCGCACGCAATTGTGCAATCACGTCATCAACACAGATTTTCTGTGAACGTTTGGGCAGGCATTGTTGGTGATGTCTTGATTGGGCCCCATGTTCTTGCACCTACGCTCAATGGAGCACGTTATCATGATTTCATACGGGATACTCTACCTGTGCTGCTAGAACATGTTCCTTTACAAGTATGAGACAACATGTGGTTCATGCACGATAGAGCTCTTGCACATTTCAGTCGAAGTGTTCGTACGCTTGTCAACAACAGATTCGGTGACCGATGGATTGGTAGAGGCGGACCAATTCCATGGCCTCCACGCTCTCCTGACGTCAACCCTCTTGACTTTCATTTATGGGGGGCATTTGAAAGCTCTTGTTTACGCAACCCCGGTACCAAATGTAGAGACTCTTCGTGCTCGTATTGTGGACGGCTGTGATACAATACGCCATTCTCCAGGGCTGCATGAGCGCATCAGGGATTCCATGCGACGGAGGGTGGATGCATGTATCCTCACTAACGGAGGACATTTTGAACATTTCCTGTGACAAAGTGTTTGAAGTCAAGCTGGTACGTTCTGTTGCTGTGTGTTTCCATCCCATGATTAATGTGATTTGAAGAGAAGTAATAAAATGAGCTCTAACATGGAAAGTAAGCGTTTCCAGACACATGTCCACATAACATATTTTCTTTCTTTGTGTGTGAGGAATGTTTCCTTAAAGTTTGGCCGTACCTTTTCGTAACACCCTGTATTACGTCAGATGAATGAAACTCGTAAGTAGTTGTTTACTTGTGGCATGCAAAAAGTGTGAGACGTATTTGTACTTCTCGTCACGTCTTCAAACTTTTTGCGTGTCACAAGTAAACAACTGCTTACGACTTCCTTTCATATATACTGAATATCTCTCGTAGATAACAAACGAAAAACAATACAAAAATCAGGTAATGTTAAATGTAGGCTACTGTAATAACGACCAAATATAGCAAGAAAACTACCGTATCCCTTCTACCCCACAGTAAGTAGGCCTATTCAAAACTGTCTTCAAGAGTACCTACAATTATTTAGCACGAATAATGTTTCAGCAACCACAACTGCAGAAAACGTGCTTGCAACTTGCCTGCGTCAACAGTCAGGCAATAATACTGAAACCAAAATAATGCCTAGTGTTCTGATTCGGAACGAAATAAAGTTTGACGCTATAAAGTCGAATGAGCAAGGCACAATAATTACAGGAACTTTCCGTTTCCAGCAAGGACTGTCAGAAAGCTTGTGATGCTACCAGTATGCACGAACTGTTAAAGAAATAAGAGCTTAAAAAACGATATACAACTAAATCGAACATGCATGCACAACGCATAACAAGTCTCTCAATAATTCAAATACCTTTTAATCGTTTCCAAAAGTCCTCTGAACTTCAATTCAACTCAAAAGCACAGTGTACATAGGAAGCGCGAGAGACGTTTGGCAGAAAAATGGCAGAAAAAGCTAATCAACCAATCACGGGCAACTTCACCTATGGCCACACTCTATACAGGCTCTCTAGCGTACAGTAGCGCCGCTTTGCACTTAAGCTAAGGTCAAAGTGTCACCGATATCGGTGGATTCTGCCGACGACCGACACCGTCCGATGGAGGCCGATCTTTTCAAACCAGTACGCCACTATGTGCAAAGTCACAATGTAGCGATATCATCGCCCGAAGTACAGATTTCGGACGACAGTCGGTGAAATTAAACTTAGTTTGTATATTTTTTTCAGTCATAATGGCCGACAAGAAACGAAACGCGGACTGTGGGAAATTGATGAGTTTAGTCACGGGAGTAGTTTGTGGCATCCTGAGGATGAAAAATATCGTAATCGGGATATAGTTCGGACTCTGTAGACTGAAATCCCAGGTTTATTGGAAACCACAAGCAGGTGAAGTATTTATTGTAAATTTTAGGTGCAGATTATAACCTCGAAAAATAATTTCTTCAGGTGACAAGGATGATGTATCTTACGATTAAAGTCACATTAGTGGATCTTGTGGTAGATGGGCGTTAGCTGTCTACAAATTACTGTTCCTGCTTACTGACGTTTTTATACCATTAGTCTGATTGTTCCATTCCATGATGTAGTTCACATACGTTTTTCCGCTTCACAATGTTTTATGTTCTCAGAGTATCTTAGTCTGGGCTTTGTGTTTGTCTTTCACATGTATGCTGAATTACAGTCACTCAAGGTTAACTGATGTACTTCTGCACAACTTCATATAAATTGATTTCTAGTGCTTGCCTTGAGGTGTGACTTGAGCTGTATTAAAACATCCGATACTGTCATTAAGGATGCAATTCAGGCTCAAGTAAAACTAGAAGTCACACATTGATATTTGACATCTGGCGATTACGTCTTTCCAATGATTAGGCCTATACCGCGTTCTGAAAACACAGTTTCAAAGGTTTTATGTAATACGTTGGATGTTATTTACGATGCCCTGAATACTAATTTAAAAGCAAATATTTTCCCTCTTGCACCACAAATACAACGAAATTTGTAATTTATTCTATGTCTAATTTTGGAGCTATGCTTCATGCAAATGCCCTAAAAGACACTGTACTATAAACTTATTTTCTTTATTAAAAGCTATACTCAATCTGAAGTAGTACTGCCACCAGAAATTTTGTTATGTTCTTTTTCAAATCCATTGGCCAAGTGTCCAAACAGCAGCGAAGTTTCCAGTACTATAATCTGGTTATCTCATTATATATACTGCCAGGATTGCACCTAGGGGACATTGTATTTCCTATGCCACCAATGTTAAATTATCGAATTTTGTGGCCAATTATCTTGGAAACTTTTTAAAACACCAACTTACAGTTTCCCATAATTAGTGACTGCACCTTTCCAGATACACTGAACTACAATTATTACTAAAATTGTATTGTTGGGCATGTTATCTTTTTTTCACTCAATTTTTGACAGAATTTTGTAAATAAATAAACATAGAAACAAAACAACTCAGGATATTTTAATTATTCTAGTTCCATATGTGCTGAATCTCACACTTGGCATGCTGTGAAAATTTCATCACTCTACCATCAGTACTTTTTTAGAAAAGGGTCATTTATTGTAAAAAATGTAGTTCAGAGATATTGAAGTTTAAAACTTTTTTATTACAAATCCTTAAACAGACTTACAGTTCTGTGTCTTCTATGCACTAGAATTGCCCTGGCACATAGTCTGTGTCTTTTTCAGAGTGACAACAGCACAGTGCTTACCTCCTTTTCTTTCTTGCTTCTTTTGTCATTTTCTGAGCAGCTAGCTCTGGTTTACGTACACAAAGCTCATCCAATTCCCGCAGTTCTTCAGCTGTGTTCTGTCCAAACCGTATGCCTAACTTCTCCAGAACCTTACGTCTTTCATAGTTTCCACCATTAAACGATATTACAGCATCAGACACTGCTAACTTTACAGTCATAAGGCCAACAAATACATTTTTAGGCATACAGCACCACACAACATTATTGAAGGTCTCATTCACATTCTGGATCTTCCCATGTAAACACTTCTTTAGTACCTCAGGATTTGCCAAATCTCTGTAAATAGGTTTGATTGCCTCCATTACTGTCAAAGGAAGAGAATGCTCATGCGTAAAATCATGCAGGGTTCCAGAAAATTCAGCTTGCCTGTATTTGCACCACATGTTTGGTAGAGGTGCACACAAAGCATGACATGGCTTTTCATCGGTTGATATTCGATGAAAGAAAGTGCTTCACACAGTTATCTCTAATGACCTACACTTAGTTGGTTTTTTTTTTTTTTTTTTTTTTTTTTTTTTTTTTTTTTTTTTTTTTTTTTGAAGGTCTCACAATTGTCTGATTTCAGCGTTCAGGAAAGTCCAAAGTACATCATGGAATAGAAAACAGAAAATGTCAAATTTCACTTGCAATGTCTCCTTAATATATACCATTTTTAGAATAAATAGAAGTGCTATGAAACCACTAATCTACTTTTCATTAAATAACTAATACTTGCTTACACACTTGAATAAGTAGCCTATTATATAATTCATAAAAGCTAGATTTTTAGTTTCACAACAGCTCATTTTATTCCAAAAACAGTGAATATTAATGTAATGCTGGCAGAAGGTATATCACATAATAAGATTCTAGTACTGGAAACTTTACTGATCTTAGAACACTTGGCCAACGAATTTGGAAAAGAATGTAACAAAATTCTGGTGGCAGTATTATTTCAGATTGAGTGTAGCGTTAAATAAAGAAAATCAGGTATATTACAATGTGTTTTAGTGCACTTGCACTAAGCATTGCTCTAAAATTCGGTACAAAATAAATTAAAAATTTGGGATGCAGAAGTAAAAATATTAACTTTTGAATTAGTATTCAGGACATCTTAAACAGTATCCAACGCATTACACAAAAACTTTGAAACTGTATTTTCAGAACGTGGTACGGGCCTAATTATTGAAAAGATGTAAATGCCAGATGCCAATTATCAATGTGTCACTTTTAGTTTTACTTGAAGCAGAACTGCATCTTTACTGTGAGTACTGGAGTTTTTAATAGACCTCGAATTAATCTTTACAAGTAGGAGCCTATTCGAAAGTAGTGCATACACGTCAATTAACCTTCAGTGAATTTCAGTCAGCATGCGTGTGAAAGACAAAACAAAATCTGGTGTAAGATACTCTGAAGACCTGAAGCACTGTAAAGTGGAAAGACACGCATGCACCACATTTGCAAAACCACTTCATGTAACATAATCACCGGCCTAATGGCAAGAAACAACAGTAAGCGAAATAAGAACAAGTAGACAGCTGATGTCGAAGGTCACAATCTATGCCTAATATTTCCGATAAAGATTTTCCGTGATTGTAGTTTTCAGTAAACCTGTGATTTTCGTCCATGTTGTTGTTGTTTTCAGTCCTGAGCCTTGTTCGATGCAGCTCTCCATGCTACTCTATCCTGTGCAAGCTGCTTCATCTCCCAGTACCTACTGCAGCCTACATCCTTCTGAATCTGCTTAGTGTATTCATCTCTTGGTCTCCCTCTACGATTTTTACCCTCCACGCTGCCCTCCAATACTAAATTGGTGATCCCTTGATGCCTCAGAACATTTCCTACCAACCAATCCCTTCTTCTAGTCAAGTTGTGCCACAAACTCCTCTTCTCCCCAATTATATTCAATAACTCCTCATTAGTTATGTGATCTACCCATCTAATCTCCAGCATTCTTCTGTAGCACCACATTTTGAAAGCTTCTATTCTCTTCTTGTCCAAACTATTTATTGTCCACGTTTCACTTCCATACATGGCTACACTCCATACAAATACTTTCAGAAACGACTTCCTGACATTCAAATCTATACTCGATGTTAACAAATTTCTCTTCTTCAGAAATGCTTTTCTTGCCATTGCCAGTCTACATTTTATATCCTCTCTACTTCGACCATCATCAGTTATTTTGCTCCCCAAATAGCAAAACTCCTTTACTACTTTAAGTGTCTCATTTCCTAATCTAATTCTCTTATCACCCGACTTAATTTGACTACATTCCATTAACGTCGTTTTGCTTTTGATGATCATCTTATATCCTCCTTGCAAGACACTGTCCATTCCGTTCAACTGCCCTTCCAAGTCCTTTGCTGTCTCTGACAGAATTACAATGTCATTGGCGAACGTCAAAGTTTTCATTTCTTCTCCATGGATTTTAATCCCTACTCCGAACTTTTCTTTCGTTTCCTTTACTGCTTGCTCAATATACAGTTTGAATAGCATCGGGGAGAGGCTACAACCCTGTCTCACTCCCTTCCCAACCACTGCTTCCCTTTCATGTCCCTCGACTCTTATAATTGCCATCTGGTTTCTGTACAAATTGTAAATAGCCTTTCACTCCCTGTATTTTACCCCTGCCACCTTTAGAATTTGAAAGAGTGTATTCCAGTCAACATTGTCAAAAGCTTTCTCTAAGGCTACAAATGCTAGAAACATAGGTTTGCCTTTCCTTAATCTAGCTTCTAAGGTAAGTCGTATGGTCAGTATTGCCTCACATGTTCCAATATTTCTACGGAATCCAAACTGATCTTCCCCGGGGTCGGCTTCTACCAGTTTTTCCATTCGTTTGTAAAGAATTAGTGTTAGTATTTTGCAGCTGTGACTTAATAAACTGATTGTTCAGTAATTTTCAGATCTGCCAACACCTGCTTTCTCTGGGATTGCAATTATTATATTCTTCTTGAAGTCTGAGGTTATGTCGCCTGTCCCACACATCTTGCTCACCATATGGTAGAGTTTTGTCAGGACTGGCTCTCCCAAGGCCGTCAGTAGTTCTAATGGAATGTTGTCTACTCCGGGGGCCTTGTTTCGACTCAGGTCTTTCAGTGCTCTGTCAAACTCTTCACGCAGTGTCGTATCTCCCAATTCATCTTCATCTACATCCTCTTCCATTTCTGTAATATTGTCCTCAAGAACATCGCCCTTGTATAGGCCCTCTATATACTCCTTCCACCTTTCTGCTTTCCCTTCTTTGCTTAGAACTGGGTTTCCATCTGAGCTCTTGATATTCATACAAGTGGTTCTCTTTTCTCCAAAGGTCTCTTTAATTTTCCTGTAGGCAGTATCTATCTTGCCCCTAGCGAGATATGCCTCTACATTCTTACATTTGTCCTCTAGCCATCCCCGCTTAGCCATTTTGCACTTCCTGTCGATCTTGTTTTTGAGACGTTTGTATCCCTTTTTGCCTGCTTCATTTACTGCATTTTTATATTTTCTCCTTTCATCAATTAAATTCAATATCTCTTCTGTTACCTAAGGATTTCTACTAGCCCTCGTCTTTTTACCTACTTGATCCTCTGCTGCCTTCACTATTTCGTCCCTCAGAGCTACCCATTCTTCTACTGTATTTCTTTCCCCCATTCCTGTCAATTGCTCCCTAATGCTCTCCCTGAAACTCTGTACAACCTCTGGTTTAGTCAGTTTATCCAGGTCCCATCTCCTCAATTTCCCACGTTTTTGCAGTTTCTTCAGTTTTAATCTACAGTTCTTAGCCAATAGATTGTGGTCAGAGTCCACATCTGCCCCTGGAAATGTTTTAAAATTCAAAACCTGGTTCTTAAATCTCTTACTATTATATAATCTCCTACCTTCTAGTATCTCCAGGATTCTTACATGTATAAACCTTCTTTTATGATTGTTGAACCAAGTGTTAGTTATGATTAAGTTATGCTCTGTGCAAAATTCTACCAGGCGGCTTCCACTTTAATTTCTTAGCCCCAATCCATATTCACCTACTACATTTCCTTCTCTTCCTACTGTCGAATTCCAGTCACCCATGACTTAACTTTTCGTCTCCCTTCGTTACCTGAATAATTTCTTTTGTCTCATCATACATTTCATCGATTTCTTCATCTTGGCCACAATAATGAGTTCACTATGTTGTTTGTTGTAGCTTACCCACACTTCTATTTTCCTATTCATTATTAAACCTACCCCTGCATTACCCCTATTTGACTGTGTTTATAACCCTGTATTCACCTGACCAAAAGTCTTGTTCCTCCTGCCACCGAACTTCACTAATTCCCACTATATCTAACTTTAACCTAGCCATTTCCATTTTTAAATTTTCTAACCTACCTGCTCGATTAAGGGATCTGACATTCCACGCTCCGATCTGTAGAACGCCAGTTTTCTTTCTCCTGATAACGACGTCCTCTTGAGTAGTCCCCGCCCGGAGATCCGAATGGGGGACTATTTTACCTCTGGAATATTTTACCCAAGAGGACGCCATCATCATTTATCCATACAGTAAAGCTGCGTGCCCTGGGGAAAAATTACAGCTGTAGTTTCCCATTGCTTTCAACCGTTCGCAGTACCAGCACAGCAAGGCCAGATCAGTCAATCATCCAGACTGTTGCCCCTGCAACTACTGTAAAGGCTGCTGCCCCTCTTCAGGAACCACACGTTTGTCTGTCCTCTCAACAGATACCCCTCCGTTGTGTTTGCACCTACGGTACGGCACTCTGTATCGTTGAGGCACGCAAGCCTCCCCACCAACGGCTAGGTCCATGGTTCATTAAGTTTATAATATGAAAATGTGTGTGTTCTATGTATGATTTATTGATGGACTTACAACTACACCTTTCTATGCAACCCAGGCCACCAGCGTTGCACACTGTATGTCTGTACAGGAAGCACTGAGGAGACGATCTTTTGTGGCGTGACAGCAGTGCGCCTCGTGTCGAGTGGTGACTTTGACAATGCAGTGACAGTGTCGGTGCGCCAGGCGGCAGAGGACGATATCCCGGCCGCCACACTGGTGTGCGGCCTGTAGAGAGCGACCGCCCCTTTCGCCACCCCTGCACGACCCCGCAACTCCAGCCTGCGCAGCTGCACAACTGCTGGTAAGCTGGTCTACCTTATTCAGCAACATTGTCTCTGATGCTGTATTACCTTTAACTGTCACTTCCCAGCTAAAATTAGTAATTTCATATCAATGATTGAGCAGGTGCAGTTTTCACATTGACACTGATAGCCCAGTACCAAACACTAACCATGGGAAAGATAGATTGTTACTCTCTGTAAAGATGACACATTAAGTTGCAGACAGGCAGAAGTTATATACTGTTGCTTATAAGCTTTTGAGTAAAGCCTTCTTCAGACATATGACTTGTCTCCAGCTGCTCCTGCCTGAGCGACAGGAGATAGTGGTCGTGTGTGATGTATGCTTGCTTCTGTGAATCTGTGTGTGTGGTTTTTCTTTTCTGATGAGGGCTTTGGCTGAAAGCTTGTATTTTGTTGTGCCTGTCTCCAACTCAATTTGCCATCTTTATGGTGAGTAGCAATCTATCCTTTTCATAACACTGTTGATATTCTGACCAGGACTTTCCATTGCTCATCATTGATGAATGGAAGTTTAGTTGTGGTAATCCTAGTTCCAGTCTTAGTAACAGGATCTGATTGTCCAGGTTTTAACAGTAGGTTATTTTATACTTCTGGTAAATAACATTTTATTAAAAAAAACTCAAGACAAAAACATCATCTGATCATCTTCACAAAACAGACAAAGGGTGGCCAAGTGGTCTCCATAGCATGTTATTATACAAGTTTATAACAATCTAATTTCAGTTCCCAACTATAAAAATCTGTCAACTAATTTCATAAGACTGGAGTGTTCAGAGTCTTTCATATAGTAAATTAGTCACTACTTCCATTTATAATCTATAATATTACAATCTTATATGAAATTCATATTCTCATGACAAATATTTGGTTTGTTATATGTACTCCTGCATATATTGGGCTTTAACTGTTGCCCGTATTTGTACATTATTTATTGAACAATTTTTATCTATATACAACTTAGATTTGCTAAAAAAAGGCCCACTTTTTATAAACAACAGGCTTACATCATGCAAAACGAACTATACAATACCAAAGTAATATTTTTACTGACCATGTGTGGCACAGAAAATGTATTGGATTTCAAAAACATTAGTCTTTCATTTGTATCAGCATTCCTGAAAACCTACCAATTAATACCCTGAGCTGCAGAATCATCCCTTAGTCTAGAAAAACAATGTTTTCAATCTCTCACACATGGGTGTCAGGCAACACATTTTGTGTTGTTATTGAATTGCATTCTCCATCATTTCACATTCAAGAATGTGAACTGTGGATCAGGCCATAGTATGAACTAACTTGATCATGTTAATAGGTACAGCCATTTCCCAGACCAAAGTAGTGTTATGTCATAATGTAGGTGTGGAGAGAGGTTGTACAAAATGACTTTCCAAGCAGCTGCTACAGTTTGCTGCAAATTTAAATAAATTATATTTATATTTATATGGGGGGGGGGCAGTGACAAAGTGATATTAGAGTACCTACCTCAGAGAAGAAAACAAATTCCCATCCTTAGTATTCAACTGACGATGTGGGTAAATGTCTTATTAGGCAGCAGTTTCTTCAGCTTTGTGAACAGTACAGTGAAATATTAACTTTGAACAGCACAGGCTTTGTGTACAGAATTGCACTGCAAGGCTGGCAAAGAAAAACTTTTGTCTTTTGGATTTGTCTGCAGAATTTGCCAAAAGAGATGCTAGCCATCATACAAATGAGACTAGTTTTTTTTTGTAAAAAAAAAAACTTACATAACATTAGTTTCGTGAAAAATTAAGTACCAGAATCTGTATGTACATGTATACGCCGCAAGCCATACCAGTGTGTTGTGGAGGGTACATAGTCTTTTCTTATTCCAGTTGCGCACAGTTTTGCGGGACGAACAATTTGCCTAGGTGTGGGCTCAAATATCTCTAATTTAATCTTCATGTTCTTTTCACAAGGTATATGCAGGAGGAACCAACATTTTGATTGACTCTTCTGGGAATGTATGGTCTCAGAACTTTCAATAGCAGACCGTAATGTTACAAACTCTTTGCCACTGCAGTTGCTTGATCACCTTTGTGCTGGTTTCACATTTACTAAATGAATCTCTTTTTATAAGTGCTGCTCTTCTTTGGATCTTCTCAAGTTTTTCTGTCAGTCCTATCTGGTACAGATCCCATACTGATGAGCGATATCAAAGTGTTGGTCGTATGAGGATTTTTTTTTTTTTTTTACAGCTACTTCCTTTGTTGCTGGACTACATTTCCTGAGGATTCTTCCAATGCATCTGTCTTACTCATAATTTTATACGAGCATACTGGTTCGAGTCATTGCATGTGCTTTACTCCCCATTGGCTGCTTTCAGAACCTGTGTCAGTTCTGAGAAAAGGTTTTAATATTTCCATAGTGTCACAATACACGAGCATAATTCTACACGAAGCTGAATAGGTCACTGTTGTCTCCAGGTGTTGAGGCCAACCGGCAAATGGATGAAATACTTTGTTATGTGCATGTGTCACATTGCAAAGGAATGCTCAGTTGTGAGTAATGGAGACAACTAATACAGAGCTGACATCTGCATCCCCTGCTCGACAAACTTCACTCCTAAAAACTCCTGCGCAAAGCTGAGAACAGTGTGGGAACATAGAATAATGAATACAGCAACATTATCTGGCACAAAGCATTAGAAATCTCCATTCTGCAGAAACTTATCCATGATTCTCATTTTGATGTGTCCCTAAACACAGAATCATCACTGCAAAACTTTCTCACAACTTAAACATTTGTTTTACACTGATATTGCAAGCTCAATTTGCAATGAAGGGCAAGATTCAAGCTGAAAAAAATATGCTAATTTAGTTTGAAACTTCCTTTTTTGTGCTCAAATTGTCATTCATAAAGGATGTGAATAACACAGGACCTTATCCAAAGTTCGTACTTGCTTTGTGAGATTAATTATTGCTGATGCTGAAATTGGTCTTCTACATGATCCTAAATATTTTAATAAAATTGGAGGTATGCTTTAGATACAAACAAAACAAAATGTTTCTGGAAATAAAATTAGGAACAGCAATCTCTCACCTATTGCTGATTAATATTGTTTTTTTTATGTACCAGTCGTCAAAGCATCAAGAGAAATAAAGTTGCTACTCAGTATCTCCGCTATATGGTGAGTCATGATAAGCACACACACACACACACACACACACACACACACACACACACACAGACTCAGACAACTGAAACCACATTGCAAGCAGCAGCACTATGGGACTGTGCAACAGGGGGCAGGGAGGGGGAGGGATAGTATGATGGGAGTGGCAGACAATTAAGTGTTGCACTTTAGACTGAGGCAAGAGAGAAGGTGCGGAGGGGGAGGGGTAAGTAGCGGAAAGGGTAGAAATTAAAAGACTGGGTGTGGCAGTGAAATGACAGCTGTATAGTGCTAGAATAGGGAGAGGGCTGGATGGGTGAGGACAGTGACTAACAAAGGTTGAGGCCCGGAGGGTTACGGGAACGTAGAATGTATTGCAGGGAAAGTTCAGGGAAGCCGGTGTTGGTGGGAAGGATCCATATGGCACAGGCTGTGAAGCAGTCATTGAGATGAGGGATATCATGTTTGGCAGCGTGTTCAGCAACAGGGTGGTCCACTTGTCTTTTAGCCACAGTTTGTCGATGGGCATGCATGTGGACAGACAGCTTGTTGGTTGTCATGCCTACGTAGAATGCAGCTCAGTGGTTGCAGCTTAGCTTGTAAATCCCATGACTGGTTTCACAGGTAGTCCTTCCTTTGATGGGATACGTGATGTTAGTGACCGGACTGGAGTAGGTGGTGGTAGGAGGATGTACGGGACATGTCCTGCATCTAGGTTTATTACAGGGGTATGAGCCATGAGGTAAGGGATTGGGAACAGGGGTTGTGTAAGGATGGACGAGTATATTATGTAGGTTCGGTGGATGGCGGAATACTGGAATACCACAGTAAAGGACATTTCTCATTTCAGGGCATGGCAAGAGGTAATCGAAACCCTGGTGGAGAATATAATTCAGTTGCAGGGTTTCAATTACCTCTCGTCCTGCCCACTATCTTTCCTACCCCTCCCACAGCAGTATTCCGCCGTCCACTGAACCTACACAATATACTCGTCCATCCCTCCATAACCACTGCTCCCAACCCCTTATCTCATGACTCATACCCCTGTAATAGACCTAGATGCAAGACCAGTCCCATACATCCTCCTACCACCGCCCACCACCTACCACCTACTCCAGTCCAGTCACAAACATCACCTATCCCATCAAAGGCAGGGCTACCTGTGAAACCAGTTGTGATCTAAAAGCTCAGTTGCAACCAGTGTGCTGCATTCTATGTGGGCATGACAACCAACAAGCTGTCTGTTCACATGAATGGCCACAGACAAACAGTGGCCAAAACTATGACAAGTGGACCACCCTGTTGCTGAACACACTGCCAAACATGATATCCGTCATCTCAATGACTACTTCACAGCATGTGCCATATGGATCCTTCCCACCAACACCGGCTTTTCTGAATTGTGCAGGTGGGAACTTTCCCTGCAATACATCCTACGTTCTCGTGACCATCCCCCACCTCAACCTTCGTTAGTCACAACCTCATCTATCCAGCCCCTCCCTGTTCCCATTTCAGCACTACACAGCTGTCAGTTCCTCACCACACCCACTCAGTTAATTTCTCTCCTTTCCACTACGTACCCCTCCCCCCCTCCCCACCTTCTCTCTTGCTCTCCGTCTAAACTGCAACACTTCACTGTCTGCCACTCCCCCATATGATCCCTGCCCCTCCTTGCCCCAGTCACCACTTCCATCGTTCACTGGTGCTGCTGCTAGCAGTGTGGTTGCGGTTCTGTGTGACTGCAAGTGTGTGTGTGTGTGGGGGGGGGGGGGGGGGGAGTAGCAACTTTCCCACTCTAGTATTGTTACATTCCATCCTGAGTTAGTGAAATTGCCTTGTATGTAGAGATGTGAGAGGGAGTTTGCTGGTTTCTTGTTTTCTGCACAGGTAGAGTGGGGGAAATGACATGGAGGACATGGACAGTGAGTATGGGGACAGATTTGAGAGGAAATGGTAGTGGCAAATGGAACATGCAGTTACATGTGTACTTGTAATGTTATATGAAATGGTCAATCAGTTGAGAGAGTGTGTGGTTTACCGAGTTAATCTTTTCATTTAGGAGTTGTTCCTTTTGTATTATGGTTTTTTAGATGTGGTAGTTTTCTTGTAAGGTGAGTTGTTTTGTTGTGTATCCTTACGATTTCCACATCAGTGTTGCTGCTTGTAATTTAATGTTGGTGGATTTGTCCTATACTCCCCATGTTCTTTGTATCTGGTCTCAAATGTCCTGCTCTTTTGACCTATGTATCTTCCATCACCTGTATTGCATTTCAGTTGGTGTATTCCTGATGCAGATCAGTTTTCCTATTTGTTTTTTTTCTTTTTGTTTTTTTTTTCTTTTTTTCTTTTTCGAGAAGTAGTCCTGAATAGAGTTGTTGGTTTGGTGCTCTATTTTTATGCCTTTTTTTAAAAAAAATATTGGATATTCTCTGTGTGTATGTCATTGTGTACCCTTTTTTACTTTCTTTCACACTTTGTGCTGTATCTATTCTTGTAATTTGTGTATTTGTGTGTTTTGAACTTGTGTTGGTGACAGTTGGGTGTTTGTCCTTTTCTGGTGCTTGTTCTGCTTTCTTACTAAGTTCTCTTCGTATCCATTGTTTGTGGCTATTTGTATTATAGTCTTAATTTCTTTTTTGTAATTGTATCTAATGGTACTGTGTTTAGTCTGTGGAGCATGTATCTAAGTGCTGCCTGCTTTTGAGAATTGTGGTGTTGTGATGTCTCATGTATAATTGTCTGTTGTTTGGTTTTGGTATATGGCAAATGTGTGTTGGTTGCTTTGAATCTTGATGGTGATGTCCAAGACATTTAACTGTCTGTTTTGCTCATTCTCTATTGTAAAATGTATCTTATCATGAACAGAATTTGTCTGTGTAACTGGTTAATTTTATTGTTTGGTTCATCTATCAGGCGCAAGACATCACCCATCTATCTAATCTAGTATAGGATGTTGTACCTATTTGGCATTATTTTGTTAAATCTAATCTGTTCTAGATGGTTCATAAATGTGTTTTCTATGGTTCGTGACACTGGAGATCCCACTGGAAATCCTTTACTTTGTAAATATAATTCATTATTGAACTGACAATACTGGTCTGTTGTTAGCTCTAAGAGCCTGATTGTTTCTTTGATGTATTCACATGAGGTAGTGTACTGTGCATCTTAAGATTTTGTTCTATTATGTTTATTGTTTCAGTTACTGGTATAGATATACATCAAATGACTGGAGGGTGTCTGTGTCTGGAATTTGTATGTCTTATGTACTGAATCAATTGTGTGGTGTTTCTTATAGTCCTATCTCTTTGTAGTTTGTAGATTTCTGATAAGATTTTCATCATGTATCTTGCAAGTGTGTAGGTAGGAGCATTTCTTTAATTGACAATAGCTCTGACGGGATCTTTTTTGTGTAGCTTTGGTTGGCATTGTAGAGAAGGTGCACCGGCATTTGTTTGTATCAGTTTTCCTTTTGCACTGTATTCAGTTGTATGTTCAACATCTTTTAGAGTGTGTCTCAGCTTCATTTGCAATCTGTTTGTTGGATCTGATTTTAATTATATAATTTTATTTTTGTGAGGGACTCTTGTATTTTACTGATGTATTGCTCTTCATCCATGAGAACCACCGTGTGTACTTCATCTGCCTTCGTGATGATGGTGTTGTTCCTGTAGTTTCTAACTTGTTTCAGTGTTATAGAATCTGTATTGTTTCAGTTTCTTCTGCTTTCTTTCGTCTGTGTTGCTAAACATCGGTCTGAAGAGAGAGCTAGTCAGTAATGGCTCACGTATTTTGTTTCTGTTTTCCTGTGTCAGAATGCTTTCTAATTCAACTATGAGATTGTCTATGGAATGAAATCAAAAACATAACAACACAGACGAAAGAAAGCAGAAGAAACTGAAACAATGCAGATTCTATAACACTGAAACAAGTTAGAAACTACAGGAACAACACCATCATCACGAAGGCAGATGAAGTACACACGGTGGTTCTCATGGATAAAGAGCAATACATCAGTAAAATACAAGAGTCCCTCACAAAAATAAAATTATATAATTAAAATCAGATCCAACAAACAGATTGCAAATGAAGCTGAGACACACTCTAAAAGATGTTGAACATACAACTGAATACAGTGCAAAAGGAAAACTGATACAAACAAATGCCGGTGCACCTTCTCTACAATGCCAACCAAAGCTACACAAAAAAGATCCCGTCAGAGCTATTGTCAATTAAAGAAATGCTCCTACCTACACACTTGCAAGATACATGATGAAAATCTTATCAGAAATCTACAAACTACAAAGAGATAGGACTATAAGAAACACCACACAATTGATTCAGTACATAAGACATACAAATTCCAGACACAGACACCCTCCAGTCATATGATGTATATCTATACCAGTAACTGAAACAATAAACATAACAGAACAAAATCTTAAGATGCACAGTACACTACCTCATGAATACATCAAAGAAACAATCAGGCTCCTAGAGCTAACAACAGACCAGTATTGTCAGTTCAATAATGAATTATATTTACAAAATAAAGGATTTCCAGTGGGATCTCCAGTGTCACGAACCATAGAAAACACATTTATGAACCATCTAGAACAGATTAGATTTAACAAAATAATGCCAAATAGGTACAACATCCTATACTAGATTAGATAGATGGGTGATGTCTTGTGCCTGATAGATGAACCAAACAATAAAATTGACCAGTTACACAGACAAATTCTGTTCATGTTAAGATACATTTTACAATAGAGAATGAGCAAAACAGACAGTTAAATGTCTTGGACATCACCATCAAGATTCAAAGCAACCAACACACATTTGCCATATACCAAAACCAAACAACAGACAATTATACATGAGACATCACAACACCACAATTCTCAAAAGCAGGCAGCACTTAGATACATGCTCCACAGGCTAAACACAGTACCATTAGATACAATTACAAAAAAGAAATTCAAGACTATAATACAAATAGCCACAAACAATGGATACAAAGAGAACTTAGTAAGAAAGCAGAACAAGCACCAGAAAAGGACAAACACCCAACTGTCACCAACACAAGTTCAAAACACACAAATACACAAATTACAAGAATAGATACAGCACAAAGTGTGAACGAAAGTAAAAAAGGTACACAATGACATACACACAGAGAATATCCAATATTTTCAAAAAAAAAAAAAAGGCATAAAAATAGAGCACCAAACAAACAACTCTATTCAGGACTACTTCTCAAAACAAAAAAACAAAAAACAAAAACAAAAAACAAATAGGAAAACTGATCTGCATCAGGAATACACCAACTGAAATGCAATACAGGTGATGGAAGATACATAGGTCAAACGAGCAGGACATTTGAGACCAGATACAAAGAACATGGGGAGTATAGGACAAATCAATCAACTTTTGCAGAATACTTACACCAACACCAACATTAAATTACAAGCAGCGACACCGATGTGGAAATCCTAAGGATACACAACAAAAAAACTCACAAGAAAACTACCACATCTAAAAAACCATAATACAAAGGAACAACTCCTAAATGATCGGATTAACTCG
Organism: Schistocerca cancellata; assembly: GCF_023864275.1. Lineage (NCBI taxonomy): Eukaryota > Metazoa > Arthropoda > Insecta > Orthoptera > Acrididae > Schistocerca > Schistocerca cancellata. The sequence continues at coordinate 133,461,020 of NC_064637.1, forward strand.
GTAAACCACACACTCTTTAAACTGATTGGCCACTTAATATTACATTAAAAGTACGCCACTACCATTTCCTCCCAGATCTATGCCACAATCACTGTCCAGACCATTCCTGTCGTTTAGGAGAGAGTAGTGATCATGAATAAAAAGGGGTGGCCAACCTCAAAACCCCCCAAGAGAACAGTGTGCCTCTGCAGAACGATGCTTTTGGAAACCGCATTGGGCAGGTGTTAAAAGGCTTCAGGACTCCAGCCACCAGGCTAAACAGCAATTCACCATACGCTCCAAAAACCTTACATGCACTACTCGTGAGAGAAATGAGGTAATAGTTAGAAGGGAGATGTTTGTCCTTTCCCAATTTCGCAACAGGAATGATGATAGCTCCCCCATCTTCTGGGAAAGGTACTGTCGGTCCAAATTCGGTTACAAAGGCAAAGGAGGTAACGCACACTACGGTATGATAAATGCAAGAACATTTGGACGAGGGTGTCATTGGGTCCTGGGGCAGAAGAGAAAGAGGAAGAAAGTGTGTGTTGGAGTTTCCACATAGAGAGAACACTGTTGTAGCTTTCGCGATTTTGAGAAGAGAAAGCAAGAGGTCACACTTCAACTTCTCGTTTCTTCGGGAGAAAGGCTGGTGGGTAATTTGAAGAGCTCAAAATAACAGCAAAGTGTTGACCCAATGAGTCAGAAATAGCGACTGGGTCGACTAAGGTACCCAGAGATCGGGGAGAAGCTATCAGCACCGGATAACTGTTGAATTCGACTCCAAACTACAGATGGAGGGAGTGAAGGTGTTAAAGGAGTCCCAGCTTGCGTTCTGGCTATCATGGATGATGCAACAGCATTGCACACATAACTACTTATAGCAGACACAGTTGGCCAACCTAGGATTGTAGTGGAAAGCATATTGCATCACAGCACGTCTCATTCCACAAAGGAACTGGGGGGTGCTGGGGGAAAGGGGAGGTACGAGGTATTGTACGTTCTGTGGCTGTAAGAATAACTTCCATAACATGCATGACTTGATCATCGATGCTAGGAAATTGACGGTCATCAAATGTCATTAGAGAAGACGAAAGTGTCCAATCGGCTTGGGAAAACTTCCAGCATCTTGGACGCATAGATGGCAGTTGGGGCTGTAATCAAACAACACAGGGAAAATGGTCACTCGAGTGTGTATCAGCAAGAGTAAACCATTCAAAGCGCCGAGCTAGCTGAACAGTACCGACCGAAAGGTCCAAATGAGAAGTTTGACATGGAGGCAGACAAAAATGTAGGTTCCCCAGTGTTGAGACAAACAAGATTCGCTTGGTGGAAGAGGTCCATCAACAGGGAGCCTTACGGACAAGGATGCGGAGATCCCCCAAAGTGGGTAGTGGGCATTAGAGGAGATCGGCTGTTGCCATTGGTGTGGATGATGGAACGTATATGGTACAAAGAGAGAAGGCGAATCCAGAAAGGGAAAGACGTACAGTGACAGCTTCCACAGGAACAGTTGATGGGGACTGGATGATAATGGACTGTATCAGGGAGAAGCAGCTTAAGTCCCCCGGAGTGCCATCAACAGAGGGGAGATCAAACCGGACTGATTGGAAATGGGGGAAAACAAAGTAATCATGGGTACGTAGCTTTGTTTCCTGAAGACAGAAGACGACCAGGGAGTAGGATCATAAGAGCACCAACAATTCATCCGAATTGGAGCGAATTCTGTGGAGGTTGCAATGGATAATTGACATAGGGTGGTCAGAGAAGGGAAAAAAATCTTGCCACGGTTGCCGTCAACTCAACGACCACCGAGAGCTGGCAGCTGATGGCGTGGTATGGCATTCAGCCGAAGGCAGAAGATCCTTATGCATAGGTTGCACGGGGGGTAGCTCCTGCCGCCAGTGATCATCTGGTTGATAGGCCGCCAGCGGTACATCTCGGCGACACAGGCAGCCGAGGGCGGCTACCGCCAGGTGGCACTGTAGATGAGACATGCTGTGGTGGAGAAGGAGAGGTACTTTGTTTCTTTTGAGCCTTCTTGGAAGCAGGACACAGAGGGAGGAATTGATGGTTGGCAGGTCAGGGTACGTAAAAAATCTTTGCGAGGGGGCCCATGATTTAGCAGGAGCCGAAGAAGGGGGAGCCTTAGAGTGGGGAGGTTGAATGGGTAATCTTTCAGCTGGCCAATCTGATGACTGTGGTGCTAAAGGTGAGATCGCAAATCTGCGTGGCTACCTCCTTAGTAGGCCAAGGAGATGCAAGGACAGTGCTATATTTATCTGCTGAGAGCACAATGGGCTTTCTACTGGCGAACAACTTACGAGCAGCAAATGTAGACACCTTTCCCTTCACTCTAATTTCCTAAAAATTCGTTCATCTTTGAAAATAGATCAATCTCTGGAGGAAGCAGCATGGTCGCCCATACAGTTGATGCAATGGGGGGATGGAGGTGGACAAGCACGAGCAACGTGTAGGGTCTGGGCTGTAAGGGCGAACTGAAATGATCTTATATCCTGCTTTAATGTTCGATGTAAGTTTAACTGTCAAATGTCAAGAAGATAGTACGGGTCGGTACCAAGCCCTTGTCAATCGTTTTCATGACTATGTACGGCCCTTATGTCCAGGTCAGACTGGTAATTTCGAATGTCCTCATTGGATAACCATCGTGTGAGTGGGTATAAACCACCCTGTGTGATGAATTTAAAGCACGGTGTGCTTCCACCCAGACAGGGAAGTTGTGTAGCAGTGTAGTTCGCAGCAATTTTTGTGCCTGGAGAGCACTATTTCTGACAAGGTGCCAGTTTTTTAATCGGGGACAAGACTTTACAGAACCTGCAATTGCATCGAAACCTTTCTGAATAATGAAAGGGTTGGCTAGAACTAACTAGGAACTATGACACTGATGGAAGAAGGGTCTGTGATTGACTCATCTAGCTTTCTCTTGTGGGCAGCAGCTGCAGAAGTAGAGGAAACCATTGTGAAAGTATCCCCCATGATTAGTGGCATCTCCGATGGCACACTCCTTCCTCATGGGGATCCCTTTTTGAGGGCACTCCCACCTTAAGTGATTGTCCACAACTCAGGTCACACCTTCCAAGAAACAGACAGAGGGACTAATCGGCACATTCAGAAGGTACCAGTTCGGGTAATCACCCCTCCCTGGGCCTGGTCTTTACCAGGCGGTACATACATGTCCTACTTGTCTACCCGGGGCGGAGATCCACAAAATATTTGTGGACCCCCCCACCCTCCCCCGGGGGAGGGGGGGGGGGCGCAGACTACGTAAAGAAAGAAACACACCGAGTAGCTTGCAGATCAACTTCATTAGAAGAAACACTTTTTAACCTAAAAGAATCAAAAAATAAATGTACAAACCTGTGTATCTAATTTACCAAATAACACAGAAGATGCTTTGTAAATAAAAGCAAAATGAGTCTGGTAATTCCTTTTAATTACACTGCAGTCAACTGAAGAGAGATAACCTGTAATAACAGATGTTAACAGCTGCTGCGGAAGATGGCCACACAAACTAAATAAATTAGGTTTCAACAAGATTGTGCTACTGTGCACACAACTGACAATACTATGCACCTTGCAGAAGGTTTTTTTTTGGGAAAACATGTCATCTCAAAAAACATTTGGTCTGCTCACTCACTAGACCTTACTCCACCTGACTTTTTGCTTGGGAGAGAAGCAAACTCTGTAGTGCATTGGAGTCACCCTTGCATACTTTGTAAGTTACAGGGTGTTGTGTGATTTATCATTTTGAAATTCAAGGTTCTTTCCCAGGTTTTTAGGAGCAAATTTCTTCCACGTTACTTTATTAAATTTGTGACTAAAAGATCCTTTATTAGAATATGTATAATTACAAATTATTTCTTTAGTAGTATAAATCACACCACAAATTAAAATATTTTGAAAATATTAACTGCTATATTTTGATTTACAGCCAATAAAAAAAAATTCTGGTTTTATGGAGTTATGTACATTCTAACTTGCTGATTATCGAGAACGAATTGTAGAAATTTCGTCATGGTAAGAATGAATAAATCATTTCTTTACATTTTTTATTTCTGCCAAAATCTTTGAGGTTTCACTCAACATATGTGCTCTTTTTGTTTCTAATTCTTTCATTTCCTCTAGCTTTCATTTCTTCAATAATCTCTCATCTACCTTCACCTTATGTTTCATTTCATGTTTGTACAAAGAATGTGCATTGAGAAAAGAGTGTATGATACTTTTGTTGATGTTTAAATTGTCAGCCCCAACTCATGATACGGCTCAACAAGTATGAAACAGTGATGGAACATTGTGTAAACATTTTATCACCAACAGGTATTGTGGTTCGTTGGTTCGTTGGTTTGGGGGGGTGGGGACCAAACAGAGAGGCGATTGGTCCCATCGGATTAGGAAAGGTTTGGGAGGGTAGTCAGCCACATTTCAAAGAAACCATCCTAGCATTTGCTTGGAGTGATTTATGGAAGTCACAGAAAAAGTAAATCAGGATGGCCGGATGCAGGTTTGAACCGCCATCCTCCCAAATCAGGTAATGTGTGTATAGCACGTAGATTCCCCTTTAAATATTAAAATGATATTTGAAATCACAGATGGTGATGCATCGATATGGGTATGGAACAGCAAACATTTTGAAAATGCCTGGCTTTTTCCATATTCACAGGACACACTGGAGTTAAAACTGAAAAACCTGTACTTATGAGAAGCATATCACAATCAGATCTGCAGAAATTATTTTCGAAAAGTGGGTTCTAGCTTGTATAGCCACCCACAGAAATCATTTCCAGCATGTGTGTCATAATTGCATAGCAACTTTCCGAACTGTAGTATCCTATGTGTGTATGATTTTGACTTGAGTGAGTAAATAACCTGTCTTGGCAAGTGTCTGACAGCTCACAGAGATCATTTGGTTTTGTTGATTGTTGCAGGTCCTCATGTAAGCCGCCATCCCTGTAGAGAGAGAATGACCCTACAATGAGAAGAAACGCATCCCATGTCCTAGAATATGCAAGGAAGCTGTCAGAGAAAACCTGCTACTCAGATGTCAAATGAAGATACATTTTTTTTTTACAGTAACCACTGCTGCAATATGATAAGGTGTATGTCATTGTTAGAGAGTGTAGCATTGTGTCCAGTTCCTGTAGCAATTCAAATTAAAATAGGAAATTACAGTTTATCTTCTGTAAGTAATTTTTTTTCCTTTGGAAATTTTTCCATTGAGAAACAAAATTATTAGTTTCACAGTGTATGAGGCGTCAATGTTTTCAGTGTGTGTTGTCCACTAAAATGTGTTTACTACTTTTCAGTTGGTATTGCTTTCCTCGAAGTTCTACTTTATTTACTGATTTATCAGTGAGCCATTTGTGACTGTCCAATATTTTGATATTTTTAACTGTATATCTTTAGTTTTAAAACCAATAAACACTATTAGAGCATAGCTCTTGGAGTTTCCATGTTGAAACTTCCATTTGTTTTAGAAAGGTAATTCCATCACTAAATGTAATAAGACTGAACGTTACCTCGCTACCAATTCTGCTATGTTGCTTTCTTAGGATCACACGGCAGTCTCTCTTGCAATTGTACATTTCAATATTAAAATAAATAAACTGATTGCTCTCTTTTATGCTTAACTTTTCAATAATGACACATTTGTTTTAAGTTGCTCTGATACAAACTAGTGAATCCACAAACAAATACAGTAGCAGAGAAGACATTTGCAGATGGGAAGGAATTGAAAGAAGTATGGAGAAAGAAGAATAAATATTCATTATGAAAGATATGATTTTATAACGAGGGTAATTGAAAAATGTTAATTCAAAGAAATACAGATAAGTGCCTGGTGACAAAGCCATCAGAGCATTGAAAATCAATCTTAATAAAGTAACATCATCAAATACAGCTATTTTGTAATCAAGTTCAAAACATAAAAAAATAGTTTGTTCACTGCATACGTACCTTCACCAAGTGTAACTTCCGATACTGCAGCAATAAACACACTGAGATAGATCTCGGCACTTTTAGTTTATAGAACATTACTTGTCTTCGTGAGGGAGCAAACAGGAATTTCATGATGGTAATTGAGTATCCTGTGCTTTCACTTTAATTTCTTTATTGATCAGTTCCTTATTAAACAGAAAGTCCATATTGGAGTACCAACACTATTATAAAAATGATAGGTTGGCACTCACCAGAAAAATGACATGTTGAGCCGCAGACAGGCACATTGAAAAGACTGAGCTTTTGGCCAAGGTTTTCTTCAGAAAAGAAAAAAAAATACATTCATACAAGCAAGCACACCTCACACACAAATGACCATTGTCTCCAGCCAGAATGCAATGGTGTTGCATCGAATGCAAGTAGCAGTCCTGACTGGGAAGGGGGGGGAGAAGGCAAAAAGTGTCAGGTTATGGGTGGGGGAGAGTACTGCAGGGACTAGATGGTAGCCAGACAAGGCTGCCCTACAGAGAATCAGGACACTGGGAGAGGGGAAAATGGGGAGTGGTGAAAGGTAGGAGCAGAGAAGGAGAAAGACCAGTGGGTGCATTGACAGAGAGCGGAGCAAAATGAGGGCGAGGGGATGTGAAAAGACACAGCGAGCAGAAATGGTTGCGTGGATGATGTGCGGACAGTATGTTACAGTAGGCTGAGGCTGGGATGATTTTGGGAGTGTGATAAGTCCTATCAGTACAGTTCAAAAAAGTTGGTGGTAGAGATGGCCTGGGTTGTGAGACAGCCATTGAAATCAACCGTGGTATGTTCAGCTGGATGTTATGCCAGAGAATGATCCACTTTGCTCCTGGCCACAGTTTGGCAGTGGCCGTTCATCCTGGTGGACAGCTGGTTGGGAGTCCTATCAATATGAAAAGCTGCACAATGATTGTACCAGAGTTGTTACAAGATGCAGCTGCTTTCACAGGTAGTCTGGCCTCTGATGCGCTAGTATAAGCTTGTGGCAGGACCGGAATAGGAAGTGCTGGGTGGATGGATTGGGCAGGTCTTTCATCTTTGTCTTCCGCAGGGATATGATTCCTGTGACAAGGGGCTGGGATTGAGAGTGGCATAGGGATGGACTAGGATGTTGTGGGGGTTGCCACTTTAGAAGAGGTGAGGAAGGCCACGAGTAAAATGTTCCAAATTTCAGGGTATGATATAATCAGAGCCCTGACAAAGAATGTGGTTCAACTGTTCCAGTCCAGGGTGGTACTGGATGGCAAAGGGGGCATTCCTTTGTAGCTGGTTTTTGGAGGTGGTGGGAAGAGGACACAAGAGATCTGTTTGATGACTAGATCTAGGGGACAGTGCCCATCTCCCAAAGACCTATGTGAGATAAGCACACTCATCACTGCAAATATGCTGACCGTAGGTGGGTACATTTTGTAGGAGACTTTTTTGTTGTTTATTATTATACAGCTATGCCTAATGGTTTCTTTTCATGCAGGTTTCTAAAACATACGTACGCATATAATATTACATCATTGCTGTTGTACCAGGTGACAATACTCATGTTGATAGGATAATGGGCCCTTTACTTTTCTCAGTATAACAAGTAAACCATCAGTTCACTTTATCACAACATAGATAAGAAGATATATCTAAAAAGAAAGATGATAAGACTTACCAAACAAAAGCGCTGGCAGGTCGAGACACACACAAACACACACACACACACAAAATTCTAGCTTTCGCAACCAACGGTTGCCTCGTCAGGAAAGAGGGAAGGAGAGGGAAAGACAAAAGGATTTGGGTTTTAAGGGAGAGGGTAAGGAGTCATTCCAATCCCGGGAGCGGAAAGACTTACCTTAGGGGGAAAAAAGGACAGGTATACACTCGCGCGCACACACACACATATCCATCCGCATATACACAGACACAAGCAGACATTTGTAAAGGCCTTTACAAATGTCTGCTTGTGTCTGTGTATATTTGGATGGGTGTGTGTGTGTGTGTGTGTGTGTGTGTGTGTGTGTATACCTGTCCTTTTTTCCCCCTAAGGTAAGTCTTTCCACTCCCGGGATTGGAATGACTCCTTACCCTCTCCCTTAAAACCCAAATCCTTTTGTCTTTCCCTCTCCTTCCCTCTTTCCTGACGAGGCAACCGTTGGTTGCGAAAGCTAGAATTTTGTGTGTATGTTTGTGTGTCTATCGACCTACCAGCGCTTTTGTTTGGTAAGTCTCATCATCTTTCTTTTTAGATATATTTTTCCCACGTGGAATGTTTCCCTCTATTATATTCATAGATAAGAAGAATTACTCAACTTTGTACAATCCACTCCCATAAGAATGTCATGAGTATTAGAACTGTCTCTAAACATTAACACATCGCTTGATGCAGGAAAATTATGCGTTTCTCACTCAGGATACATCCAACAACAATTTTCACATAGTGGTCTGCCTAATACATTGATCACACAACTTGACTACTGGAAGACAATGCTGTTGTCGTAAGGATCATAAACGGAGCTGACAATACTGTGTTTGACCATAAGTAGAAGATCTGTTGTGGTGGCACAGTGAAACTTTCCTGCCAGTGTTGCTCATTTGTTGATGTTGCTTGCAGTGACTGTCCTTTCTTTTGGTTGTGTTGTATGGTACTAACCTTGCTTTGGCACGTCACCCTTTGGATGACTTCACACTTTCCTAATGATGTAATCCCACTGCAAACCTGGAATCAACATTGTTTTATCTCCAGTCAACCTTTAGAGTTTTAGAATTACTCTCATGTGTTATTTTTGTTCTAAAGGTATGCCACCAATTATTGTCATATGTTCCTTATCTGTGATGGTCCTTTTTCTTTATGAGGCCTGTGGAATACAATTGGGCCAGATTCTGATTATCTTACACCAACACATGAATATATCTACAGTTCAGCAGTGTAGACAGTGAACAATGAAATTACTTTTTGATGACTTATGTTCCCAACCACATAATCCTCAGACTTGTTGACCTGACTTAAGCCCTGGGCAAAGTTCAGTACCCTACTGTTAAAGTTTTCACAAGCTGTCTCTTACCCTTGCACATCTCTCTCTCTCTCACACACACACACACACACACACACACACAATAAAGGAGATGATCCAGAAAACATTTTGATATATGGATAGGCAGGAAAGTGAAATAAAGAATGTATCAGCTGTAAACTATCTTTTCACGTAACTGTCAAGAAGTAATGCACATAGCATTCTTACAGCTGCATTTTTGTTTCATCCACTCTCCTATGAATCTACTGTTTCCAAATGATGTGTATGTCAATGTCCTTCATCAGTGACTAATGACCTTTATTGTTTCCATGCTGGCATTTTGTTTCACACTTTGTCCTTAAGATATTCTTTGTTTATGGAGCAGAACGTCATAGGAATCGAGATGTTAATCGAGTACAGTTTGTCCAAATGGCACAGTCCTATCAGTACAATTTGCAGAGCTTGTGGACATTCATCTTGTGAACGGGGAAATTCAAGATCATCTCACTGCTCAAGGTGGTTGTTTGCATCTGGAGACCAGCAATTGCGGGCAGCTGGGAAAGTAGGGGAATCCACTAACTGCATAAAGTAGGTTTTGAAATGTGTAGTGACATTCTCACGATTCACACAGCCACAGCTCCTTTGTGTTGTCTATGTGCATTTATCTATTACCTTTCAACTGTAATTCATGGTTCTCAGCATAGTCCTGTAGAAACATTAGCTTATGTTAATCTTACCAATGCACAATCTGTGTCCAAAAGATAATTGGTGTATGTTCAGCAACAGAAATGAGACATTCACATAAACCTTCATTACCAGAAACTATTATGAATGCAATTATGCCCACATTCCGGTTTCTTGCAAACCCTGATTTATTGAGGAAGTGTCTTCACAAAAAGAGACAAAATGCAAATGAAAGCCTCAATAATTGAATTTGGATTAGATGGTCAAAAAGGACATTCTGTGGACTTTTAAGTTCTGAAAATAGGTGTCTATAATGCAGTTTTATGTTACAATAATGGAAAAAATGGCAGAATTTAAGTGCTGAGGACAGTTGGTATAGATTCTGGTGTGTTTACAACAAAAGCATTTTACACCATCGACGAGAGCAAGGTCAAGGAAGTTAACAGATCAGCGTCTTACTTGCAAATACAGGCCAGGCAGATTTGAAGAGGAGAGAAGAGAAACCTGGAGGATGAGTATCAGTATAGAGGATTTTAAAATTGAGGTGAGCTTATTACTTATAGAAGTATGAGTCTTTGAACCTCATTTTCTTTGTTTTACATTTTTTACATTATTAGAAGCCTTTTCTCAAAAAAGTATATGAGCTAATGTGAAATTTTCCAGAACTGTTCACAACTTGTAGCTGTCTCCCTGGAATTGAAAAGTATGAGATCCTGCAATTACATTCTGATTTTTAAATGACTATGTAGAAAAAAATTTATTTTGGATGTGCAAAATTGAAAACTCTGTTAATGACAGAGTTTGTACCACACATTAATAACTATAGGTCAATGGTCTCATACCCTTCTCAGGACACCACAATAAAATTTTCAGATTAATTGCATGATTAGAATTTGGGTTATGGCTTTTTTATGAAAAAGACAATAACAAAAAGTCAAATTTCTGGCAAAATATTAATCCTGCATATTTTATTATATTTTTTCATTAAAACACAGCTCTTTTGCTTTACACATGCAAAATTTTATATTTGTACAACAATAAATGTGGCTGAAATGATTTTTTAAATAAATGTTTACATTTTCTATTACATCCCCCCCTTAAAACTGTTTCTTTAAACTTCGTCAGTAGACTTTCTCAGTATAGTTTACATCTATCTTCACGAGTCTTCCAGATCAGTTCCTTCAGTATCTTTGCGACATGCTCCCATGGATTAAACAAACCTGTGACCATTGTGCTGCCCTTCTCTGTATAAGTTCAATATACTCTCTCAGTCCTATCTGGTATGGTTCCCACTGAAAAGAGAAAAAATAACTTCAGTTTCAAAGTAGTTTCATCTTTTGAATTTACATATAAGCTCATAAGATGCTCCCTATGCATAACGTATGAAATTTTGTAATTGCAATAACTTTTGATTCGAACATTTCTAATGAAACTAATTATCTCATTGCAACCAGAACAACAAACTGAATGATTGGAATAATAATGTGTGTGGAAGGGATTTGTTTCTGCAATTTCGGTAACTAGCACAACATTTGCTTAATGTAGGAACTTACGTATCAAAGTTTTGAGAAGAAAATTAGTGAACATTTGCATGTATCTTAACACATGAAATAGGAGGGCATACAAAGTTAGATGGTCACGGTGTGAGTCAATCTGCTTCGTCACACCATGCCTCTGCTGCTAGAAGATGTTTCTTTGATGGGATACAGAGTGTGATGCAGCTACTGAATAACTGTTCTCCAGTTCACAGCTCTCTAGCATGTGAGCTGGAACACTAGTACACAAAGAACATTCTCACTTGTGTGGCATGTTCTATGTGGGCTTACAATCACTGAAACCCACATGCACCTAATCTTCTCACTAGGGAACACCACCAACCTGACCTCATATTTTGAAGATAAAAAAGCACACTTGCAAGGCATCAGTCCCAACAATTGGTCCCATGCAAAAATTTGGGTCATAATTCTGATGGTACTCAACAATGACCTCCTGAACATACAGCTTTTAAAGACACGTGCACATGCCACTTGTCACTTGGTCCACCCACTGCAGCTGCTTAATACCTGAGTGTGAAGTCCTGTACAATGGAATGAGGAAGTACTTTGTACAATACTATTCTGACATCAGCAATATGTTTTGATCAACAAGGCAAAGTGTGCACTGTACCTGGTGCCAGAGATCTCTTTGTTTTGAACATTTTTATGTTGTGATTCATAAATGCAGTGTAAATGAATGTAATGAATTAGTCTGCCATTAAAGAAGTACCATACTGTAGGGACTATAATAAGCAAATTTTCTTTGAAAAATTGCCTCAAATTCAGGTGAATATACTCTAAATTAATATAAAAATGCTTATTGTTAGATTTAAAATTACCACCAGTCTTAAAAATGGCCATATATTCAATGCCGCAGGAAACCTATCTATCTATCTATCTATCTATCTATCTATCTATCTATCTATCAACACTGGAGTCAACTGGCAGCAGCAGTGCACCGACGCAACAACCTTAAGTTGCTTGGATTCACAAGCTTGCTAACACTGTACTTCCCGCCCCACCATCACAAACCCAGAACACTGTCTAGCCTATGACACAGCATTGCCATCTACATTGCCAGTGGACTTGAATTGAAAGTGGTTTGTGTTATCAGTAAGAGTACAATACTTTTGTAAGTACAGTACATGACAAGGGTTGGGTGGATGGGGATGGTATGAGATTATGGAGTAACAGTGAGTGGGAGAGAAGGAAAGGTGCTTTATTGAAGAAGAGTTTTCTTCTTGTGTTGTATTAGTTTAGCAGTCATTTGAAAAATCCTGTAAAAGAGAAAACAAGACTAAATACAGAGCTTGCTGTTATTCTGGGAGGACTTACATCACAATTGCAACCTCTTGATGACAAGATAAATAAACCATTTAAAGTGTGTACAAGAGAGGAATGGAACAAATGGATGATCAATGAAACCCAACATAAATTCACATTGAAGGGAGGTTTAAGACTACCTACAGTTAAATGTGCGTGCGTGGACAGGCAGTCGTGGTCTTAAGGGAGGGCAGACAATTTTAAATCTTTCAAGAAGTGTGGTAGAAGTAACACTGTCAATGGCAGTGAAGACGATCTTATATATGAGGAGGATAACGATGATGATGATGAGGGAGAAGAACCTTTAAGTTCAGATGATGGTTTTCAGGTATTTTAGTGGTCAGTTCGGTTTTATAAACTAAGAATTTATAGTCTGGCTTCGTAATATAATAAAAAAGTAGAATGTAATTTTTTAAAAAGATGCTTAAAAATTAAGATGTATCTAATGGTCTGCAGCATCTTGCAGTCCTTAAAATACAGTAGCACAATGCTGTTTCATTATTAATATCACCATCCCGTGTCATTTCCTATGGATTTTAAAGCTGATACTATTAAAATGAAGTAAATTTGAAGGTACAACATTCTTCAATGTGATTGGCATGAGTAATCTGTCAAGTGAAAACCATTAACTTCATTTCATAATAATTCTTCAGTTGCTTAGGTTTATTCATATTGATTTTGATGTGTGTACAGGGTGATCCAAAAATCCATTAAAATCTGAAAATTTGCTAATTCATGGAATAATGTAGGTAGAGAGGAAAAACTTGATACACCTGAAATGAAAGTGAAAAAACAGGTCAATAGATGGTGCTGGACAGTAGGGTGCTGCTTTTCGAACAGTCAGAGTGGCAGATGTGATGTATGCCAATATGTTAGAGTTGTACCATCCCTAGCCAGACAAACACCCGCTGGAAGCTATGACTTACGCACGATAGCACTTCACCCAATATTACCACACATATGAAAGATCTCTCGTACACGTTGTTTCATGAGAATCTTGTGCTGAGCTGCCACTTCCACTATGTGTGGCCTCTCAGGTCCCCAGACCTCACAATATGCGTGATTACTGGTTGTGGGGTTATCTGAAATCACTGGTCTACCCCAATCATCCGGCCTCATTAGGGATGGTAAAAAATAACATCTGATGGCGATTTCTCACCATACCTTCCGACAGAGTTATTTTGAACACTGTCCCTCATCTACAGGTATTGTTGATGAATGATGACAGACATGTTGAGTATTTGTTATAATTTACATCACCTTTACTAAAAATAAACTTTTATGCTAATTACTGATTTTGTATTATGTGAAGTACCATCTGTTGGTCATATGGGGCACTTTATTTGGTTTCAGTAAAACCCTATGTCTTTTCAAGCATGTGTGTCAATTTTTACATCTCTATCTTCATTATTATGTGAAGTTGAATTTTCATGTATTAATGGACTTCTGGGTAGCTCAGTATATAATTAAAAACTATCAGTATGAGAACAGAACTACTGTTGGAATAGTATTAAATGTAAATGTGCTCAAGGTTTATGTTAATACTCCTATTAATCCGGCTACCTATATTTGGAGAGAGTAACGTGTTCTCATAACGATTTCGAACACATTGGGTAGATTTGTTTATCTTCCCCCTCCTTTCGCACTCTAAACTGGTGCCATCCGGTAAAGTCATTAAGTGACAACTGCACCAGACAAAATGAACTTTAAAGTGCTAACAACTACAAGATTTGTGATAAAGTGTTAAAATGCATCCAGTGTAGCAACTTATTCTTTTTTTTTTTAATTCGATAGATAAAAATCTACTCACCAAGTGGTGGCACAACACACACACACACACACACACACACACACACACACAGAGAGAGAGAGAGAGAGAGAGAGAGAGAGAGAGAGAGAGAGAGAGAGAGAGAGAGACAGAAGACAGTTGTGATTGGTGAGCTTTCAGAGCCAGTGGCTCCTTCAGCCAAATGGTTTGAAGGGTAAGGAAGAAGGGTGAAGGAAAAGGACTGGAGATGTCTAAGAAAAAGGGGTAGATTTTGGGAAAGTCACCCAGAACTGCAAGTCAGGGGAGATTTACTGTATGGGATGAGGAGGAAAGAGACTATTGGGAACTGCATTTGACGAGATTTGAAAACCTGAGAGCTTAAAGGTGGAAGACAGGGCAATATGCAAGACAGAGGTTACTACTGAAACATCACGCATGAGTTAATAAGAGTGAGAAGAAAGTGCTTTGTACATAACAGAACTGTGAAAAATAGATGGGAAAGACAATGAAAAATGTAGAAAACTAAAATGGAATGAAGCAAAGATTAGTTACAGTGAAGAAAAGCTGATACTGAAGAAATTAACGTAAATTAAGGCCAGGGGGGTGGTGAGAACCAAGGACATGTATTGCTACTTCCCACCTGCAGAGTTCTGGGAAACTGGTGACTGGGGGAAGAATCCAGATGGCGCATGTGGTGAAACAGGTGCCGAGGCCAGGAATGTCATGTTGTAGGGGATGCTTTGCAACAGGGTATCTTGAGTTGCCAGTATATACCCTCTGCCTATGCCCATTCATCCTAATTGATAATTTGGTGGTAGTCATGCCGATGTAGAAGGCTGGTATATGACTTGTCATTTCACAGTTGGCTCTCCCTTCAATAGAACATGCTTTGCCAGGTACAGGTCTATTGTAGATGGTGGTAGCAGGGTGAATATGGCAAGTCTTATGATGGGGATGGTCACAGGGGTAGGAGCCATAGGGTAGGAAGACAGATGCAGAAGAGGCATAGGGTCTGAAGAATACTGCAGAGATTGGGAGGGCGACAAAGCTATTCTAGGTGTAGTGGGCAAAATTTCAGACAGAATGGATCTCATTTCAGGGCATGATTTTATGAAATCATGGCCCTGTTGAAGTAGCTGATTAACGCATTCCAGACCAATATAATACTAAGTCACCAATGGTGTGCTTAGAAGCAGTTTTGTGAAGGAATCAGTATCAGGATTGGATGTGATGGCCTGGGAAATCTGCTACTAAGTAGGCTGGCGGGGTAATTACTTGCAGTGAAAGCTGAGATGAGAATGGTGGTGTATTGCTGTAAAGAGCCTCCATCCAAACAAGCACGTGTGCCTCTGATGCCAAGGCTAAATGGGAGGGAATGTTTGACATGTAAAGGATGGCACTTTCAAAATAAAAGTACTGTTTGTTGTCAGTAGGTTTATTGTGGACAGCAGTGTGTAGCTGTCCTTCGGTGAGGATGAGTTCAACATCAAGGAAAGTTGCATGGGATTCAGAACTGGACCATGTGAAAATTAATTTGGAGAAGGTATTCAGAGATTCCAGGAATTTTAGCATGTCAGCCTCACCATGAGTCCATATGGTAAAGATGTCATCAATGTATCTAAACCAAACCAGGGCTAAAGACTTATGGGTCCCAGGAAAGCTCCTTTCAAGCGACCCATGAAAAGGTTGGCATAGGCAGGTGCCATCCTGGTTTCCATGGCCGTACCCCTGATCTGTTCGTGTATCTGCCTCTCAAAGGTGAAATAGTTGTTGGTAAGTAAAGTTGATTAAGGTGAGTAGGAAGGATGTCATAGGTTAGGAATTAGGTGGGCTCTGACAAAGGAAATTTCCTGCAGTAGACATACCATGTAAACCAACAACTACTTCACCTTTGAGGGACAGACATATGAACAGATTAAGAGTACAGCCATGGAAACCAGAATGGTGACCTTTTCATGGGTCACTTGCAAGGGGCTTTCCTGGGATCCATAAGTCTTCAGCCCCTGGTTTGGTTTGGATACATTGATGACATCTTACCATATGGGCTCATGGTGAGGCTGACCTACCAAAATTCCTGGAATCTCTATCTCTGAATACCTTCTCCCAATTAAATTTCACATGGTCTTAATCCGAATCCCATGCCACTGTCCTCCATGCTGATCTCATCCTCCCCGAAGGCCAGCTACACACTTCCGTCCACATTGAACCTACCAACAAACAACAGCATTTACATTTTGACAGCTGCCATCCTTTACATGTCAAATGTTCCCTCCCATACAGCCTTGGCATCTGAGGCAAATGCATTTGTTCGAATACAGACTCTTTACAGCAATACACCACCATTCTCACCTCAGCTTTCACTGCAAGTAATTACCCAATTACCCCACCAGCCTAGTTAAAAAGCAGATTTTCTGGGCCATCAGATCCAATCCTGGTACTGCTGATACCTACACAAAACAGCTTCAGAGCATGCCATTGGTAACTCAGTATTATCCTGGTTTGGAATGTGTTAAATACTTTGACAGGGCCATTATTTCCTAAAATCATGCCCCCGAGATGCATTCTTTTCTAAATTTTGCCCACCACATCTAGAATAGCTTTCCGTCGCCCTCCCAATCTCTGCAATATTCTTGTCAGACCCTGTGCTGCTCCTGCACCCATTTCCTTTCCTATGGCTCCTACCCCTGTGACTGCTCCCACTGCAAGACTTGCCATATGCACCCTCCTACCACCACCTATAATAGCCCTCTACCTGGCAAAACATATACTATGAAAGGGAGAGAGACCTGCGAAACAATGCATATACCAGCTTTTATGTAGACACTGTTCAGCCTTCTACATTGGCATGACTACCACCAAATTAGCGATTAGGATGAATGGGCATAGGTAGAGGATGTATACAGGCAACTTGCAATATCCTGTTGCAGAGCATCCTCTACAACATGACATTCAAGACCTCGATGCCTGTTTCACCACATGCCAGTTCCTCAGAACTCTGCAGGTGGGAACTAGCACTACTATATGTCTTTGGTTCTCACCACCCACCTGGCCTTAATTTACTTTAATTTCTTTCATCTCAGCTTTTCTTCACTGTAACTACTCTTTGCTTCACTACGTTTTAGTTTTCTACATCTTTCATTGTCTTTCCCATCTACTTTTCACTGCCCCGTCCCACTTCTGTTACATACAATGCACTTAGATTCTCCCTCTTATTAACTCATGCACAATGTTTTAGTAGCAATCTGTCTCTTCCATATTACCCTGCCTTCCACCTTTAAGCTCTGATTTTCAAATCTTGTCCAATGTAGTTCCCAACAATCTGGGGGGTGGTGGTTAGTGTTTAACGTCCCGTCGACAACGAGGTCATTAGAGACGGAGCGCAAGCTCGGGTTAGGGAAGGAAATCGGCCGTGCCCTTTCAAAGGAACCATCCCGGCATTTGCCTGAAACGATTTTAGGGAAATCACGGAAAACCTAAATCAGGATGGCCGGAGACGGGATTGAACCGTCGTCCTCCCGAATGCGAGTCCAGTGTGCTAACCACTGCGCCACCTCGCTCGGTGGTTCCCAACAATCTGTCTGTCCTCCTCATCCCGTACGTTAAGTCTCCTCTGACCCATGGTTCTGGATGACTTTTCCAAAATCTAACCCTTTTCATAGACCAATACAGTCCTTTTCCTTCACCCTTCACCCTTCTCCCTTCCTCTTAAAACTTCTGCCTGAAGAAGCAGCCACTGGCTCTGAAAGCTTACCAATCACAACAGTCTTATGTGTGTGCTCTGCTGCCACTTTGTGAGTAGATTTTTTAACTATCCAATGAAAAACATTATCATTAATTAATTGTCAACACTGGTTTCATGAGAAATGTTCCAAAGTAAGCATAAAATTTTTAACTGACGACCATTTACCGTCCTCTCTTAGGTGTGTTTCTGATGCATATGAACGCTAATTTAGAAACAATCAGAAAAAAGGAGCACTTCAAAGTGGTATGTTTAGAGTAAACAAAAAGTATACTGCTCTGGAGAATAAGAGTGCATTTTGGGAAAAGAAAATACACCACTCTCCATCGCTAGATGAACACAGCCAAGAATGTAATGTAAACAAGATGGACATGTTGATTCACCTCACAAAGTATACTTCATCAAAAGAAGACAGCCGTAAATACCAGGAAACTGTGGACATCTCAGCTTCGTGTAATAATGGTTTTTTTCAAAGGCATACACGAAATTTACATCTAACAACAGCTCAGCAGTGGAAAAATGGTTATAGAAGAAGAAACTTATACAATTTGGCAATATTCATGCACTCAAAATTCCTAAATTACTGATGAACAATGTGAATGATAGTGTTCGAGTTTCTGGCTTCAAAAAACCTGGAGCAATTTTGACAATATAATGATGAGTATTAACGAAGATTGTCCTGATCTCAAGGACTGATTGTGTTGTGTTCATAGGAGGTTCTAGTAACTTCTACAAAAATATGAAGTTAGTGCCTTTATTAAGAAGCTGTTTAAAGTACTGTGGTTCCTGCATTTCACCAACGTAATCTTAACAAGTTGGCCACTAAGGTATGACCTATCAGACTGGTCATGCGTTAACACAGAAATTACACCAACTAATTTGAAGCTGAAAAGATACTGCACCAAGTTTGTGAATGTTATGGTGACAGACATTACTACTATGAAAGAAACTGTTTCACACACAATAGAATACACCCCAACTAATATGGTAAAAAGATGCTAGCTTCGAACATAAGTAATGCTCTAGAAGAGATCTCTCCCATCAATGAAAGTAGATAGAAGTCTTATTGTGCTGGGTGCTCCTTCTCAGGGAAACTGAGTGAAACAATTCCCTTGGAGTTTGGTACAAAAGAACAGGAAGGGCACCCATGCAGGTGACACATTTAATGAGTAATTAAACGACACACCATTTGATTAACTTCATAATGTACCTTAATATAGGCAGCCCATCAGTGAGAAAGTTGAAGTCTTAAAAGTGAAAATATAAACTTGATTAATTATATTCACTTTCAGGTTATAATTTAACAATGAGCTTTTGCAAAGGGGGGGGGGGGGGAGGAAGAGAACAGTTTTGGAGGATCATGCATTCTAGTAGAGGACTCACTAAGCTTTGTCTGATTTCAAACTTTTAATTGCTTGAATGAAGAGCTATTATTTGAAAGCTGCTGAACTGAAGTTCTGCAGTATGGCATATCAATTATTAGCATCTGTCATATCTCTGACTATTCAGCTACACGTTCATTTCTAGACAAATTTGAAACCTTGCTGAGTAGGTTGCAGGTAGAAAGTTAAGTAACATAGATGTAAGAGCTGATGACAGGTTGGTCAAGTCTCTGCAGAACTTGCTATCTAAAAGTAACCTAATATTAAACTTTAGCAAGTACACTTGAGTGACAGTGTCTTCTGCAACATGTATAGATATAGTGAGCAGTATGAACTATGGTGCTAGAGAAAAGTTCATGTTGTGCTTAAGAATATCTGACCATTCAACTGTTTTTATGTCAGTGCCAAATTCTGTTAAAACTGTAACAGCGAAACAAGTCAGGAATTTCAGTCAAAGTAATGTGAATACATCTGTCTCAAGACTAAATGCAACTTCCTGGTCATTCAGTAACCAGTCTCCAGTAAACACAAACTACACTGCTTTTTTATAAGAATTCATGAGTATCTTCAATGGGTTTTTACCCTTTAGAACAGCACATGTCAAAAACTGTAAACACTCTTAGATAGCTGAAGGCATCAGGGCTTCTAGTATTAGGAAGAGGAAACTGCAGATGGAAGCAAAGAACAACTGTGATGCAGAGTTTGTGAGGTATGTAAACAAAACCAAAGAATATTTGGCAGAATAGTCACAGGCAAAACAAATGACAAACAGTAAATATATATCAAATTTCGCAAATAAATCAAATGCTGTATGGCAGATTGTTGAGACAGAAAAAGGTACTGGAAAATCAAAAAGTTTTAATCATAAATTAGAAATTAAAGCTCCGATATACATGTGAAGAATTCACCAGTTATAAAATAGCTTCAAACAAAACTGGTGATCTCCCTCCACTACACACAAATCCCAATACTATGAGATTTTCAATTCAGGAGAATTCAAATTTACTTATGTATCCTGCTATGATGTGGTCAACATTAAAAATTCCTAAAAAATGAAAAATCTGTGTGATGGGATGAAATTCCAACAAAAATAACAAAGCCAGAATATGATAATATTGCACCCCAACTATCACATAAAAACTCAATCGTTTGATGAGGGCTGCTTACTGGACAGGCAGAAATATGCAGAATTTCAGCCTATTTACAAAAGGGGGAGACAAAAGTGATAGAAAATTTTTGCTCATTATCAATACCACCAATTTTTTCTAAAATATTTGAGCAATTAGTGTATAACAAGTTAGAAAAATACAACAAAAGACATAACATTAGTCTTAATAATCGGTATGGATTTAGGAAGGGGCAAAGCGCTATGCACACTATTAATGAACTAATCACTAAAATAAGCAAATGCCTTGATAAGGGTGTGCATCTGGTATCTGTGATCTCACTAAAGCATTTGATATGGTGAACCATAAGCAGCTGCTCCTTAAATTAGCTTCTTATGGCTTCCACGAAAAAGCTTTAAGTTGGTTCTCATCCTATCTCAAAAATAGAAAACAGATCAGATATACAACAAAATGTTGATAAGTCCTGTTCTGATTGGAAGGAAATACAAGCATGTGTACCCCAGGGTCCATACTAGGCCATTTATTGTTTCTGTGTTATATGAATGTCATGTTAGGTAAGGTAACTTCAAACAATTCCTTATGCAGATGACTCGACAGCACTATACTGTAAGAACATTGAAGAATTAAAACAGAAACTCTTCAAGAACTAGAAAAGTTGGGTAAATAATAATTATGCGACACTAAACCTAACAACACACACATTGTACACTTCAGGACCAAACAAACTGTTGAATATACCTCACAGTTAAGTTATTATAGCAGAGAACTGATCACTGCAGAATCTTAGTTCTTGAAATGACTATAAACAAAAATTTGTCATGGACTGATGTTTTAGATGCTTACTGATGCTGTTAAATAGCTTTTATTACGCAATGGGGGTTCTAAATGAAGTAATTGACTTAGCTGTTAAGAAAATTGCGTACCATGCATATTTTATATCAGTCTTAAGATACAGCATAATTGTTTGGGGTGGTGAAAAAGGAAACCATCTCAGTGTATTCAAGCAACAGAAACATAAGTATGTACACATACAAAAGAATATATACCTTTGCTTAGAAGAGAATGTGAACTTACATATAGAACTAAAGGTGAAAAAGTAGAAAAACAAACCAAATTCAATCTCTCCTGCTTATCTTCCTTTTTTTAAAAAAATCATCCACACTGTAGTAACATTTACTTTTCAAATATGTTTTCTGTGTTTACTCCAGTTGGCTCTAGCTTGCAGTCCTTGATCCTGGACTATTTTTTATTTGTGAAACTTCAAAGCCATGTAATAGAGTATTTTCAAACAATGTTAGTCTGATAACATGTATTTTTGTTTATGCCTTGTTTCATAAGCATGTGAAAACATTTCCTTAATAAAGATATGAGATTTTTTGCACGAAGAGAAGTGTCTCATATGCATATAAAAATAGAAGGAATTGTCAAGAATTCAAGGCTTCCAAATAATGGTTTGCATGATTGTTTACAGTTTGTTTCAGTGATAGCTCTGAAATTTTTTCTGTTGCTTGAATACACTGAGATGGTTTCCTTTTTCAACACCCCAAACAATTATGCTGTATCTTAAGACTGATATAAAATATGCATGGTACGCAATTTTCTTAACAGCTAAGTCAATTACTTCATTTAGAACCCCCATTGCGTAATAAAAGCTATTTAACAGCATCAGTATGCGTCTAAAACATCAGTCCATGATAAGTTTTTTTTATAGTCATTTCAAGAACTAAGATTCTGCAGTGATCACTTCTCTGCTATAATAACTTAACTGTGAGGTATATTCAACAGTTTGTTTGGTCCTGAAGTGTACAATGTGTGTGTGTGTGTTAGGTTTAGTGTCACATAATTATTATTTACCCAACTTTTCTAGTTCTTGAAGAGTTTGTGTTAATTCTTCAATGTTCTTACAGTATAGTGCTGTCGAGTCATCTGCATAAGGAATTGTTTGAAGTTACCTTACCTAACATGACATTCATATAACACAGAAACAATAAATGGCCTAGTATGGACCCTGGGGTACACATGCTTGTATTTCCTTCCAATCAGAACAGGACTTATCAACATTTTGTTGTATATCTGATCTGTTTTCTATTTTTGAGATAGGATGAGAACCAACTTAAAGCTTTTTCGTGGAAGCCATAAGAAGCTAATTTAAGGAGCAGCTGCTTATGGTTCACCATATCAAATGCTTTAGTGAGATCACAGATACCAGATGCACACACTTATCAAGGCATTTGCTTATTTTAGTGATTAGTTCATTAATAGTGTGCATAGCGCTTTGCCCCTTCCTAAATCCATATCGATTATTAAGACTAATGTTATGTCTTTTGTTGTATTTTTCTAACTTGTTATACACTAATTGCTCAAATATTTTAGAAAAAATTGGTGGTATTGATAATGAGCAAAAATTTTCTATCTCTTTTGTCTCCCCCTTTTGTAAAAAGGCCTAAATTCTGCATATTTCTGCCTGTCCAGTAAGCAGCCCTCATCAAACGATTGAGTTTTTATGTGATAGTTGGGGTGCAATATTATCATATTCTGGCTTTGTTATTTTTGTTGGAATTTCATCCCATCACACAGATTTTTCATTTTTTAGGAATTTTTAATGTTGACCACATCATAGCAGGATACATAAGTAAATTTGAATTCTCCTGAATTGAAAATCACATAGTATTGGGATTTGTGTGTAGTGGAGGGAGATCACCAGTTTTGTTTGAAGCTATTTTATAACTGGTGAATTCTTCACATGTATATCTGAGCTTTAATTTCTAATTTATGATTAAAACTTTTTGATTATCCAGTGCCTTTTTCTGTCTCAACAATCTGCCATACAGCATTTGATTTATTTGCGAAATTTCATATATATTTACTGTGTCATTTGTTTTGCCTGTGACTATTCTGCCAAATATTCTTTGGTTTTGTTTACATACCTCACAAACTCTGCATCACAGTTGTTCTTTGCTTCCATCTGCAGTTTCCTCTTCCTAATACTAGAAGCCCTGATGCCTTCAGCTATCTAAGAGTGTTTACAGTTTTTGACATGTGCTGTTCTAAAGGGTAAAAACCCATTGAAGATACTCATGAATTCTTATAAAAAAGCAGTGTAGTTTGTGTTTACTGGAGACTGGTTACTGAATGACCAGGAAGTTGCATTTAGTCTTGAGACAGATGTATTCACATTACTTTGACTGAAATTCCTGACTTGTTTCGCTGTTACAGTTTTAACAGAATTTGGCACTGACATAAAAACAGTTGAATGGTCAGATATTCTTAAGCACAACATGAACTTTTCTCTAGCACCATAGTTCATACTGCTCACTATATCTATACATGTTGCAGAAGACACTGTCACTCAAGTGTACTTGCTAAAGTTTAATATTAGGTTACTTTTAGATAGCAAGTTCTGCAGAGACTTGACCAACCTGTCATCAGCTCTTACATCTATGTTACTTAACTTTCTACCTGCAACCTACTCAGCAAGGTTTCAAATTTGTCTAGAAATGAACGTGTAGCTGAATAGTCAGAGATATGACAGATGCTAATAATTGATATGCCATACTGCAGAACTTCAGTTCAGCAGCTTTCAAATAATAGCTCTTCATTCAAGCAATTAAAAGTTTGAAATCAGACAAAGCTTAGTGAGTCCTCTACTAGAATGCATGATCCTCCAAAACTGTTCTCTTCCTCCCCCCCCCCCCCCCCTTGCAAAAGCTCATTGTTAAATTATAACCTGAAAGTGAATATAATTAATCAAGTTTATATTTTCACTTTTAAGACTTCAACTTTCTCACTGATGGGCTGCCTATATTAAGGTACATTATGAAGTTAATCAAATGGTGTGTCGTTTAATTACTCATTAAATGTGTCACCTGCATGGGTGCCCTTCCTGTTCTTTTGTTTCTTGTGAACCAAAATCCAAGGGAATTGATAAAATAAGGGAACTTCTAATAGAGAAAGCAAGTGAAACCCTCAAGATTGTTTTCAATTGGGTAACACGTAATATTGGACATGAAGAAAACAAACAGCGTTGACTTCAGCGTGCAGAGGGAAAACAATTCTGTCATACTCAGCATAGATGATAAACCTGCAGATTGCATATCCAACACAAATTTTTGGAATGAATATCAACTTTAAAGTAACATGGAATGAATACACATAGATATTAGCAAAAATAATGTCATCAGGTTGGTATGCTCTTAGAGTTCTGTCAGCAGTTTGTTACAAACATTTTATGGTGACTTACTGCTCCTACATATTGTCAATTCTTAGCCCTGGGACACACTTCTGAGAATCTAAACAATTTTCAAAAATGCCAAAAAGGACTATAATACGTAAAAGTAGTAGCCGAGCTCATCATAAAGAAATATTGAAAAATTTAGTACATTTATTACACCTATGAGTCATCTGCCAATTTGTTCTGCACATCAGAATAAACATTAGTAAATATTTCACTAACAAGTTCTGTACATAATCATGGAATAAGAGTATTTCAACATACATTCGCAAAGGAAAAAACAAAAAACTGAACATTTTCTATCAGGGGATGAAACTATATTATTAACTGCCAAACGGCATGACAAAGTCTACTAATATACATGTGTATTTAACAAGGCAGCAAGGACATACTTAGCAAGTAATGCATACAGCATGATCAAAGATTATATAACCTTCATTGCAGACCCTATCCCTGATAGACAATGTTCATTTAGTTTTTGATTATTTTTCATTGTAAATGTATGTCAAAATAGACTCATGCCTTCAGCTGCCATTCTCATTTGATGTACTAATGAAGAGATTGACAGTTGACAACACCACAAAATCATTCAAAAAACTGATGATTACTTAGAGGACATGGAGCAGTAGTTAATAAAGGAAAGGGACAACTACAATGTCATGTCACATTACAATAAATGATCACAATGTAGTGCTTCTACAAGAGAATCATCTGCCAAGATCTACAGCATACAGCAGCAATGTCTCTACATTCTCCTGAGCTGAACATCTCACTCATCACGGTGGAGACTAACTCAGTTGTCCATTAGGGCTGAAGGGAGGGCATGGAGGTCTGTTTGAGCCAGCATATCACAAGTATGGTCCTGTGGTCAGTTTCCTGAATAGACTGAACAGACTACAAAGGACACAGCATCATCTCCAGAGTCCAGTATGCATCCATAGCGCATGCAGTGAAGCAGTGCAGAACTATGTTTATGTCAGCTGGAAAAAACTGTGTGTGTTCAAAAGAATAATGTATAATAGGGGCCAACTTTAGAAGGCAGCGCAGTTATTATGACACTCACCTTACATTCTGGAGGTTGGTGAGAGGAAAGTGCCAGGATGGTCCCTTCACAAAGTTATCATAAAAAATATATATTGTATGATATTTGCTCTATCTATTTTCATTGTATCCTATAGCATTGGAGACGATCCATGGATGAACAAATAAATACTGGTTCATGATTTTATGAATGATCTAAACACATCGAGACCCTGTATCTTTACATTTCCAACGAAATATCAGGGTAAATTACTTTACTCAGTGAAGGATTTCCTTCCTCCCCTTTCTCTGAAGTTGTGAAAGTTTTCAGACAGGCGATTCAATCAAATTAAATTAAATGACATGTACGTAATAGATCCAGACAACAATCCCCACAAGAGAGCAACACTTTATTTGATGACTGTAAGCGATTCTACAATTGCACGAAATTCGTGCTTTTAAAAAAGTTCTTATGAGATGTGATCAAGAAGTAATGGGAAATTAACTTCGTAGGCTGTATACGTATGATTTTCAATTTTTTTTCCCTGTTGGTACCCATGTTCCTGGTGTATGTCTACATTTCTAGCTATTTTGAATATTTAGTTTATTGTTATCAAAAATGTTGCATGTATGTTCAACATCTATAATTTTTACTATCAAAAAAGGTGAATCAAAGAATTTGCACTAAATTTTTCTTGAAAAATAGAACAGAATAGAATGAAGTGCAGCACTGGATTCAAAATGTTTACTGTGGATTTTGGCAATTCTACTATGAGCAAGACAAAAGTTTACAAGTAGTATAAACGTTTCAAAGAGGGTCGACGAAACATTGAAAACAATGACTGCTCTGGACACGACAATGTGGAAGAAGTAAAGAAAATTATTTTGGAAAATTGGCGAATCAGCAACAAAGACTTTGCTTATGATTTCGGCATATCCTCTGGCTCATGTCAAGCAATTTTCTCGAATGTTTAGAGTGTGAAAGAGGCAGCAGCAAAGTCTGTTCTGAAATTGTTGAATTCTGACCAAACACAATGTCACATAGACATCCCTCCAGAACTGCTGAATTAAGTAAACAATTAACCATAACTTCTAGAGGAGGTTATCACAGTTAATGAAACATGGGTATTAATCAAAACCAAGGTCCAATCATCCCAATGATAACTGCCTGAAGAGCCAAGACAAAAAAGAAAGAAAAGAGATGACAAGTTTGATCACATGTGAAGGTGGTTCTCACCATTTTCTTAGACCACAGTGGGATAGTGCATCACCTGCCTGATGGTTGTATGGTCAATAAGGCTGGTTCAAATGGCTCTGAGCACTATGGGACTCAACTGCTGAGGTCATTAGTCCCCTAGAACTTAGAACTAGTTAAACCTAACTAACCTAAGGACATCACAAACATCCATGCCCGAGGCAGGATTCGAACCTGCGACCGTAGCGGTCTTGCGGTTCCAGACTGCAGCGCCTTTAACCGCACGGCCACTTCGGCCGGCGGGTCAATAAGGAATATTACCTAAACGATATGTGCCATTTGTGTGTAGCAACCTAGGAAAATGACCAGAATTGTGGAAAAATCAGTTGTGGAAACTGCATTACAATAATGCTCCCTCTCACCTCTCAATGCCTGTCCATGATTTTTGCCACCAAATAAACTATTCTGTTGTCTCAGCCACCATATTCACTGGACATGGCCCCTGTGATTTCGTTCTATTCCTGGGGCTGAAGAGAACTACGAAAGGACGTCACTTTGCCACCACCGATGAGACACAGAATTGCTGAAGGAGCTGAACACTATAACGAAAAGTGGGTTCCAGAAGTACTTCCAACATGGGAAAAATGATGGCAAAATTGTATTAAATCTGAGTGGGATTACTCTGAATGGGAAAAAGTTGATAAATGATGAATTCAGATTCCTTAAGAAAACCAAAAATTCCCATTACTTTTTGATCACACCTTTATGCTCAGCATAGAGTGCTGTATGAGAATGCTAGACCTGTTTTCTACCACCAAAAAATTAAAATAGTATACAAAGGCCTGTGACACTAGTAATGAAGATTGATAACATCCTTGTATGGAGACCAATGACCAAATCATTCTTATCACAGCTTGCACAAAAATTACTGCAAGCTGTTTTAAATGACTGGCTATCCATCCCAGAGCCACTCTGTATTTTGTTGAAAGACAAATAAATGAACATGGTGCATGTTCAATCATTACGCCTCCCAACAGTTTGTTACCGACTTCACTGTTCCAGCTGTTGAATATTCCAAAAATTGTGAATAAATACATATACATGCCACAATTTGACGAAAGGTAAGTATTCTTTAAATTATGACAATAGTATGTGCTACATATGCAAGTTTAATCTTATGCACTTAAAGCCAGCGAAAAATACGTACACAGGCAGAAACTTACAGAATAACTCAACTCTGCAGCACAGGAGGTGGAAGAGAAGAGAGAAGTTAGCTATCACTCACAAAACAGTGGACGTCTATTTACATTTTCTTGTTTTAGCAAAAGAATGGTGCAGGTCTCAGAGTTACTAGGAAATTCTGATTTGAATCGCAGGTCACTGGTATTTTTCATAGGAATCTGTGTTTTGTAATGTTGACCTGAACAAAAATTTTTGTATATGTAATTAAAGAAGGAAAGGTGCAAGCATGAAACATCTCATTTCCCCTCAAAGGGTTTGAAATATTCTACAAAGTGAATACACTTCAAGGCTTCAATCACACTTGTGCAACATTTTGTTTGTTGGAAGACTATCAGAAAGTTAATTTTGTATTACAAGATATAACATCAAATGTGAGAACTATGCTAGTTGTTTACATTAATGAGAGCTCAGGAAATAACTGCAAGAAAGAACCCTATATGATTTTATGCATGTAGATTAGTATCTTATCTTACGATTACGCTGGCTTTAACATGCTTAAAGAAATTCCAATTATTCATGTAAACAAATGCCAAGAGTAGTTAGCCTAGTTGATCCCTTTTCATTAATCATTCATACAAGGCATCACAAAATATTATTAGTAATTTGATTTTCATTTGAAACTGACTATGACTGATGGAGTATCTGATTAATGTTACAAATAGAATTTGAGACCCAAGTTTTCAATAATCTTTTCCTTTTTCCAGTGCAAAGTAGATTCAAGGTATTCTTGTGGTTGGTTGATGTATTAAAAATGTTTACTTGACACACTACTATGCAGACAAGACATCTTCATAGTGTGGGTGAGGGTGAATGTATTGCAAAATTCTGATTCGACAATGTAACATAGGCTCCATTTCTTAATGTTGCGGGTGATGGTGAATGAATAATATAATTTTGATATCAGTGGTGTCTGTTCTTTTGGACATGACCTAAAGAACCGACACCATTTTGATGCTGCAGCCACTATAAATCAAGAAACAAAGGAATTAAAGACATTTATATCAATGGGGCAAGTTGAAATTTGTGCCAGTCCAGAATTCAAACCTGTGTCTCCTGCTTACTAGGCAGATGTACTGAACACTACACAATCTGGACACAATGATGACCACAATTACATGGACATGTCCAAAAGAAAAGACCCCATTTTGATTCTGCAGTCACTATGAATCTAGACACAAAGGAATTCAAGACTTTGGCAACCAGTGGGCACTGATTTATATCACAGCGGCAAGTTGTGTTAGGTGTGCTAGGATAGTCCTTGCAGCTTCAGTGACCACTTTGTCTGGATGGCTTAGTGGTCAGCACATCTGCTTAATAAGCAGAAGACCCACATTAAAGTCCCATACGGCACAAATTTTCAACTCACCCCACTGATACAAATCAGTGTCTACTGACAGCTAATGTCTATGATTCTTTTGTGTCTCGACATAATTTTGACTCAACACTGCTATGTAGACTATGGTTTCAGCTGTGGATGATCAACATTGGGACGAGGTGTGCTTGTTACAGTGGGTAGTTGACCTCACCCACGTTCCACGGCAAGATCCATCTGGTTACAGCAGGCAGCGTAAATAGTTGGTTATCATGTGTGCACCAGCTCAGAGCTGCAACAATGTTGCCAGCTCCTCTCATCAGCACATGACAGTTGTCATGGAACAAGTGAGAAGGCAGCATCAGTGTTATACTGAAATGTACATTAATGTGGCTGAGTAGGAAGAACAAACCTGTGATCTTTGGTTGCAGTATTGCTAGTGTCCTCTTTGAAACAGTCAAGTCATTTAAATGTCTGGGCATAATGTTGCAAAGTGATAGGGAATGGAACGAGCATGTGAGAAGTGTGGTAGAGAAGGTGAATGGTTACCTATGGTTTATTGGGAGAACTTTGGGAAAAAGTGGTTCACCTGGAAAGGAGGCCATGTCTATAATGCTGGTGTGAACTATACTTGAGTGCTGTTCAAATGATTGGGATCCATACCAGGTCAGATTGGAGGAGGACATTGAAGCAATTCTGAGGCGGGCTGCTACATTTGTTACTGGTAGGTTCAAACATCTAACAAGTGTTAAAGAGATGTTTTGGGAACTCAAATGGGAATCCCTGGAGGGAAGGTGATATTCTTTTTGAGAAACATTGAAAAATTCAGAGAACCAGCACCAGAAGCTGACTGCCGAATGATTCTACTGTCGCCAACATACACTGCACATAAGGACTACGAAGATAAGATCTGAGAAATTGGGGCTCCTACAGAGGCATGTACACAGTCATTTTCCCCTTGCTCTATTTGCAAGTGCAACAGGAAAGGAACTGACTAGTACCAGTATGGGGTACCCTCTTCCATATTCTGTACGGTGGTTTGCGGAGTATCAATCGATGTAGAGGTAAAGGCACTCAAGACATTTGGAGCTACCAATAACATGAGCCCTGAATCAGTTGTCTATCTTGTTAACATAGCTCTCAGTTAAGCAATGCGCCACAATCCATAACCATGGGATCATCAAAGCCAAATTTGACTATTTATCCACAAAAGACAAACAAATGTGCTTCTAGCATGTCACAACATGACCACAGAGTGAAAGAAAAAACATGGTACATTGATGAACTGAAAAAATTAAAATGCATAGTACTGCTATTAACAAAACAGCAACATATCCTGGAGCACATTAAGTGTTCTACAGCAGATATTTGCAAGCAAAAAGACATAAAAAGATGTGTATGAAGCCAGAAAGAAAAGCACCAATAGGTTCAATGAACGAGCTCACAACCCATGTAATTCAGCCTGGGTCCTGGTAAGTGAACACAGGAAAAAACCCACCTCTCACTTAAGTTGTGTAGTCCAGATGACTTCAAAAGTTGTTTCATTGACATTGTGGAAAACACTAAGTATAGTCTCAGACCTCAATATATACCCTACATGGTGTTGTTGTTTTCAGTCATGAGACTGGTTTGATGCAGCTCTCAATGCTACCCTATCCTGTGCAAGCTTCTTAATCCCCCAGTACTTACTGCAACCTACATCCTTCTGAATCTGCTTAGTGTATTGATCTCTTAGTCTCTCTCTACAATTTTTACCCTCCACACTGCCCTCCAATGCTAAATTTGTGATCCCTTGATGCCTCAGAACACGTCCTACCAAACGGTCCCTTCTTTACAACATAAGTTGTAATAAATTGCAAAATGAGATCCATGATGAAATGGAAGGAATGACAAAAAATGAAATTATAAAGATTGTAAAATCTTATGAACCTTACGATAGTCCGCGTGTATATGGGATGTCTGTTAATGTCCCCAAGAAAATTATCTATGCAATTGCTGAAAAGCAAGATGTACTTCATTGCTAGTGTATTTCCAAACTGCCAAAACTTACAGGGGCAGTGTCGATTTATGAGACAGGTGACCCAGCCATGGCAGTAAGTTTCAGATCACTCCCATTAACTCTAATATTCATTAAAATCGTTGAGACTCAAATGAACAGCCAAATACCAAATTACTTTGCAGTTAATAAACTCTTCACAAATGCACAGCATGGTTTCCAGAAAGGCAATTCTACAATAGCAGCAGCAGCAGCAGCATTAGGTCTAGTTATTAAAGAAAAGCACAGTTTTGAGAAAAAAGAATCTGTAGCATTGACACTTTGTTATGCTAGTAAGGAAATGCATTTGACTGCATTCCTCATAATGTATTCCTGAACAAGTTCAGCAAATACAAAATTGGAGGCACTGTTCTGGCAACCCTCAAATCTTATTTGGAAAACTGATGACATATTGTTTCCGTCCAAGAAGAACTATCACGTGAAGGAAGTCAGAATATGGCGTGCCTCAGGGTACGGCAATGGCCCCCTCCTCTTCCTAGTTTTTGTAAATGATAAGTTCTCATGGGTATTACTTGGAATTCGCAGATGAAAACTCTGTACTCAAAAGGCATTGATGCAAGCAATGCTCAAGAAGTAGATGCTTTGTTTGACAGTACAAAGGAACAGTTTGTTACAGACAAAATGAAAATAAATGAAGAAAGACTGCAAAAATTGGTATGTAGCCTCAGTGACAAAGGATAACTAAACAGTGCAGGAAGTGTGAAGCTTCCAGGGTTCATTGTGGATAGTAAACTCACTTGACAGAACACACAGCACATGTGTGACAGACCGTCATGAGTCATATACCTCCTGAGGAAACTGAAGCATGTGATATGTTATCAATATACGCTGATGGTATATTATTTACTGTTCCATGCCCATATTAGCCATGGCCTGTGACTATGGGGTCCCTACAGGCTGAAGAAAATAGTGCTGCTGCTGTTTACTACTTACTACTACTACTGAAGGGGAAAAGAAGGAAAAAAGCAACACAGATCATAACATCAAGTAGAAAATTGGACTATCGCAAACCGTTCTTCTCATTTCTATGAGTGATGACAATTCTCAGTGAATGTGTCTTCACCTGTTTCATGTATGAAAAAGAAAATCATAAAACATTCACCAATAGGAGTGATGTCCACAATCTTAATGCATGCAATAAGGAAAACAGAAAACCCAAGCTGCCAACTATCCGTGACATTGGACAGCTTTCCAAAAGTAGCGATTAAAATGTTCAACAACCAAGAACTAAGCACAGTCCTTGGAAGTGGTAAAATTTCGAAGGAATATGTAGCAAAACCTATGCCAAGAACCACTGTATGGTTTAAATGAGTTCTTTCACAGTGAAACAGAAAATTGGATTGCCTAAACAATGCACTACTATATATCATGTTCTCACTCTGTCAGGAAGTGTTATGCTATACTTATGCAAATTTGTTCTATTATTATTATTATTATTATTATTATTGACGTTTCTGCTCATTTGGTCTTTTATTATAATGCTTGTGTAGCATTAACCTTGTACCACTGACACAGTCTATCTAATATTGACTGGTGTACAATGTAGCTACGGCAATAAATGGTAAAGTGGACCACACTGTGGCACAACATGCAGCTGGACACAACATGCTTGATTTTAATGGCATTTTCCCAAATCGCGCCACCTGGGTCCTCCCCTCTACTACCAGCTTTCCTGAACTGCACAATTTTCTCCATTTCCAGCATTACCCTGGCCTCCATATATGGTCATCTACGGTCCCCACATCCTCCACCTACCAAGTTTCCATCCCTTCCCCCCCTCCTGTCCCAAATATCCTCAAAATTCATGTCCTCCCACCCTCATTCTGCACTGCTCTCTGCCAATGCATCAACCAGTCTCCTCCCCTTCTTTGTTCCTGTCCTTTCCTGCTTCCAATAACCCTCCCCCCCCCCCCCAACCTCACAATACTGCACCTTACAGCCTCGTCATACTAGCATCTGGACTTTTCATGCTCTATCAGACAAATTTTCTCTGTCCCCATCCATACCCTGATCCCCCCTTCCGGCCCATTCTAAAATGCTGATTTTGTTCAATGCAACAGTTTCAGTCTAACCAAAGTGGCCAGAGATAGCAGACATGTACACGTGATGCATGCCTGCTTTTGTGTGTGTGTGTGTGTGTGTGTGTGTGTGTGTGTGTGTGTGTGTGTGTGTGTGTGTGTGTGTGTGTTTTCTTTTCTGAAGAAGACTTTGGACAAATGCTCAGTGCGTAACAGTGTTTCCATTGTACCTGTCTGCAACTTGTCATCCTTGTGGTAAATAGCAATACACACTACTGGCCATTAAAATTGCTACACCACGAAGATGACATGCTACAGATGCAAAATTTAACCGACAGGAAGAAGATGCTGTGACATGCAAATGATTAGCTTTTCAGAGCATTCACACAAGCTTGGCACTGGTGGCGACACCTACAACATGCTGACATGAGGAAAGTTTCCAACCGATTTCTCAAACACAAACAGCAATCGAGCGGCGTTGCCTGGTGAAACGTCGTTGTGATGCCTCGTGTAAGGAGGAGAGATGCATACCATCACATTTCCAAATTTGATAAAGGTCGGATTGTAGCCTATCGCGATTGCGGTTTATCGTATCGTGACATTGCTGCTCGCGTTGGTCGAGATCCAGTGACTGTTAGCACAGTATGAAATCTGTGGGTTCAGGAGGGTACTACGGAACGCCGTGCTGCATCCCAATGGCCTTGTATCACTAGCAGTCGAGATGACAGGCATCTTATCTGTGTGGCTGTAACAGACCGTGCAGGTATGTCTCGATCCCCGAGTCAACAGATGGGGACGTTTGCAAGACAACAACCATCTGCACGAACAGTTCGACGACGTTTGCAGCAGCATGGACTATCAGCTTTGAGACCATGGCTGTGGTTACGTTGCGGTTACCCTTGACGCTGCATCACACACAGGAGCGCCTGCAATAGTGTACTCAACGATGAACCTGAGTGCACAAATGGCAAAACGTCATTTTTTCGGATGAATCCAGGTTCTGTTTACAGCATAATGATGGTCATATCCGTGTTTGGCAACATAGCAGTGAACACACATTGGAAGCGTGTATTCAACATCGCCATACTGGCGTATGACCCAGCGTGATGGTATAGGGTGCCATTGGTTACACGTCTGTCACCTCTTGTTCGCATTGACGGCACTTTGAACAGTGGGCGTTACATTTCAGATTAGTTATGACCCGTGGCTCTACTCTTCATGCGATCCCTGTGAAACACTACATTTCAGCAGGATAATGCACGACCGCATGTTGCAGGTCCTGTACGGGCCTTTCTGGGTACAGAAAATGTTCGACTGCTGCCCTGCCCAGCACATTCTCCAGATCTCTCACCAAGTGAAAACGTCAGGTCAATAGTGGACAATCAACCGGCTCGTCACAATACGCCAGTCACTACTCTTTATGAACTGTGGTATCGTGTTGAAGCTGCATGGGCAGCTGTACCTGTACATGCCATCCAAGCTCTGTTTGACTCAATGCCCAGGCGTATGAAGGCCGTTATTACGACAAGAGGTGGTTGTTCTGGATACTGATTTCTCAGGATCTATGCACTCAAATCGTGTGAAAACATAATCACATGTCAGTTCTAGTATAATATATTTGTCCAATGAATACCCGTTTATCATCTGCATTTCTTCTCGGTGTAGCTAATTTTAATGGCAAGTAGTGTATTCTTTTTATAATACTGTTACACTGAAACTGAATTACTATGCATTACAAGATGACATGAGAGACTGGAGAAGCACGTGAAGCATGCAAAACAAAATCTCAAGAAAAAAGAAGCAAATTCTAATCTAAGATACAAATTAATTATAATTTCCAGTGACACCTAAAAATCTAGAGGAAGATTTCCCACCTACAGAGTCAGAAATTTATGAAGCCATCAGAACACTCAAAAACAATAAAGCAAGTGGTGAAGACTCCATTACAGCAGAATTATTGAACCATCAGAACCAAAAATCATAAATGATCTATCGCTGCTTTTTGAAAAAATTTGAAATACTGAGAAGATTCCAGTTGAATGGAGAACACCATTAATCCACCCGCCACATAAAAAGGGAGACAGACAAAATGTCAATAATTACAGAGGAGTGGCACTTCTGCCAGTGGCATACAAAATATTATCAAAAATTCTCCTGAACTGAGTGGTAGATACTTTAGACAAACAACTGGGAGAAAGGGTGGTTTTCGAAAGGGAAGATCCTGTGCAGAACAAATTGTTAAGTCAATAATTTGGCATAGAATGTTAACAAGCAAACCTATAATGGGGTCGTTTATCGATTTCAAGAAAGCATTTGATTGAATGGACAGAGAAACAGTAGATAAGGTCATTAGACAATTTGGTATTAAATCAAAATTAGCAAATATAATTCATGAAATACCAACAGGTAAAATATCAAAAGTCAAATTTTGGGAAAAGTATCTCAGTCATTTAAAATAAAAACTGGTGTTAGACAAGGTGATTGTTAATCGCCTTTACTGTTTAATTGTGTTCTAGAAAAAATTTTAAAGATCTGGAAATTGGAGCTAAAGAGTTATAAAATTGAAGCAATAACTCTGGGAAGGAAAACAAATGGAATTAAGGGAAACTGCTTGGCTTTTGCAGATGATTTTGCAATACTTTAAGAAAACTTTACAGACGCAGTTATTCAAATAAACCTTCTGGAAAAAATAGCAAACAGAACTGGTCTCAAAATTTCAGCTGAAAAAAAGCAGAATTCATGACAAATATTAAGAAATGTGCCAAAATTCATAGAAACACAAATAGGTAAAATACACTCCTGGAAATGGAAAAACGAACACATTGACACCGGTGTGTCAGACCCACCATACTTGCTCCGGACACTGCGAGAGGGCTGTACAAGCAATGATCACACGCACGGCACAGCGGACACACCAGGAACCGCGGTGTTGGCCGTCGAATGGCGCTAGCTGTGCAGCATTTGTGCACCGCCGCCGTCAGTGTCAGCCAGTTTGCCGTGGCATACGGAGCTCCATCGCAGTCTTTAACACTGGTAGCATGCCGCGACAGCGTGGACGTGAACCGTATGTGCAGTTGACGGACTTTGAGCGAGGGCGTATAGTGGGCATGCGGGAGGCCGGGTGGACGTACCGCCGAATTGCTCAACACGTGGGGCGTGAGGTCTCCACAGTACATCGATGTTGTCGCCAGTGGTCGGCGGAAGGTGCACGTGCCCGTCGACCTGGGACCGGACCGCAGCGACGCACGGACGCACGCCAAGACCGTAGGATCCTACGCAGTGCCGTAGGGGACCGCACCGCCACTTCCCAGCAAATTAGGGACACTGTTTCTCCTGGGGTATCGGCGAGGACCATTCGCAACCGTCTCCATGAAGCTGGTCTACGGTCCCGCACACCGTTAGGCCGTCTTCCGCTCACGCCCCAACATCGTGCAGCCCGCCTCCAGTGGTGTCGCGACAGGCGTGAATGGAGGGACGAATGGAGATGTGTCGTCTTCAGCGATGAGAGTCGCTTCTGCCTTGGTGCCAATGATGGTCGTATGCGTGTTTGGCGCCGTGCAGGTGAGCGCCACAATCAGGACTGCATACGACCGAGGCACACAGGGCCAACACCCGGCATCATGGTGTGGGGAGCGATCTCCTACACTGGCCGTACACCACTGGTGATCGTCGAGGGGACACTGAATAGTGCACGGTACATCCAAACCGTCATCGAACCCATCGTTCTACCATTCCTAGACCGGCAAGGGAATTGTTTGTTTGTGCGCAAAACTTCTATGGTCATTAGCGCCCAGCCCGTGACTTAAGACAAGAAAAAACCGAAATTGAAAACCAGCAGCAATGGGAACAAACTCATAAAATTGGAGAAACTAAAAGTAGAAAGAATGCTTAAAAATCCACTACAGACAGGGGGTGGTTGTCCCCAAAAAAAAACTTCAAATGACTGACGTCATTTCACTGTCACTAATAAACTGGAGAACGCGGTCGGCTGAGCGCGTGTCATCTGCTAAAATCGACGATAGATCAGGCGATAGCTGTAGACGGGAGCGTAACGGATTAAAATAGGGGCATTCAATTAAAAGGTGTCTGACCGTCCACGGCTGAGAGCAGTGGGGACAGAGTGGAGGAGGATCACCGCTTAAAAGATGTCTATGGCTAAAAAGACAGTGCCCTATCCGGAGTCTAGCTAAAATTACCTCCTCCCGACGATGCGTTTGGGAGGAAGAGGTCCAAGCGCAAGGAAGGGCTTTCACTTCCCGCAATTTATTACGGGGAAGTGTTGACCAATGCGCATGCCATAAATGAACAACTCGGTGACATAAACCGCTCCGTAGATCGGTGAAGGGAAGCGACTGAATAGCTGGCCGAGGAAGAGAGACTGCAGCCTTGGCCGCCATATCGGCCGCCTCATTCCCACAGATACCAGCGTGTCCCGAGAGCCAGAGGAACGCCACCGAGACGCCCCCCAGGTGGAGCAAGCGCACAGTCCTGAATCCGGTGGACCAGAGGGTGCACAGGGTAAAGAGCTTGGAGACTGAGGAGAGAGCTGAGAGAATCAGAGCAGATAACGTACTGTATCCGCTGATGGCGGCGGATGTAGTGGACAGCCTGGAGAACAGCGTAAAGCTCCGCAGTATAAACCGAACACTGGTCGGGAAGTCGAAAGTGATTTGGGGTGTCGCCAACAATATAGGCACTCCCTACACCTAATGATGTTTTCGAGCCGTCGGTGTAAATAAATGTGGCGTCCGTCATTTGTGCACATAGAGCAGCAAATGCCCGACGATAAACAAGTGGAGGGGTACCATCCTTGGGAAATTGACAAACGTCACGGAGCAGGCAGATCCGGGGACGGAGCCAAGGCGGTGCTGTACCCCAAGTTGTCAAGAAGGTTTTCGGAAAGCGGCAGGAAAGAGAATGGAGCAATTGACGGAAGCGGACTCCCGGGGGTAGTAGGGAGGAGGAGCGGCCTGCATACCCTACATCAAAGGAGGCGTCGAAATAAAGGTCATGGGCTGGATTAGCAGGCATGGAAGACAGATGGCTAGCATAACGACTCAGGAGGACTGCTCGCCGATTGGACAGCGGAGGTTCAGCAGTCTCAGCATAAAGGCTTTCCACAGGGCTAGTGTAAAAAGCTCCAGACACTAAACATAATCCACGGTGGTGGATAGAGTCGAGACGCCGAAGAATAGACGGCCGAGCAGAGGAGTAGACTATGCTTCCATAATCCAATTTTGAGCGCACTAAGGCGCGATAGAGGCGGAGAAGGACCACTCGGTCCGCTCCCCAGGAGGTACCATTCAGGACACGGAGGGTGTTAAGCGATCGCAGACAGCGAGCCGAAAGATAGGAAACGTGGGAGGACCAGCACAGTTTTCTGTCAAACATAAGACCCAAGAATTTAGCGACATCTGAAAACGGAAGGTTGACAGGACCTAGATGCAAGGAGGGCGGAAGAAACTCCTTTCGTCGCCAAAAATTGACACAAACGGTCTTACTGGGTGAGAAACGGAAGCCGGTTTCGATGCTCCACGAGTGGAGGCGATCGAGACATCCTTGAAGACGTCGTTCAAGAAGGCTGGTCCATTGAGAGCTGTAGTAGATCGCAAAATCGTCCACAAAGAGGGAGCCCGAGACATCAGGAAGGAGACAATCCATAATTGGATTTATGGCGATGGCAAACAGTACAACACTCAGCACGGATCCCTGGGGTACCCCGTTTTCTTGGGAGAAAGTACGGGAGAGAGTAGTGTTCACCCGCACCCTAAACGTGCGCTCTGCCATAAATTCGCGAAGAAAAAGGGGCAGCTGGCCTCGAAAGCCCCAAGAGAACAGTGTGCGAAGGATGCCTGTCCTCCAACAGGTATCGTATGCTCTCTCCAGATCAAAAAATATTGCTACCGTTTGGCGCCTCCAGAGAATATTGTTCATGATATAAGTGGAGAGAGCAACAAGATGGTCAACTGCAGAACGATGCTTCCAAAATCCGCATTGGGCTGGTGTTAAAAGACTGCAGGATTCCAGCCACCAAGCTAAACGGTAATTCACCATACGCTCCAAAACCTTACAGACACTACTCGTGAGAGAAATGGGGCGATAGCTAGAGGGGAGATGTTTGTCCTTTCCAGGTTTCGGAACGGGAATGACAATAGCTTCCCGCCACCGTTTGGGAAAGGTACTGTCGGTCCAAATTCAATTATAAAGGCGAAGGAGGTAACGCAGACTAGGGGTTGATAAATGCAGCAACATTTGGACATGGATACCATCCGGTCCTGGGGCGGAGGAGCGAGAAGAAGAGAGGGCATGTTGGAGTTCCCGCATGGAGAAAACAGTATTGTAGCTTTCGTGATTTTGAGAGGAGAAAGCAAGATGTCGCACTTCCGCTGCACGTTTCTTCGGGAGAAACGCTGGCAGGTAATTTGAAGAGCTCGAAATCTCAGCAAAGTGCTGACCCAACGAGTTAGAAATTGCGACGGGGTCCACTAAGGTATCATGCGCGACAGTGAGCCCATAGACCGGGGAGAAACTAGGCGCGCCTGAGAACCGTCTAAGCCGACTCCAAACTTCCGAGGAGGGAGTGAAGGTGTTAAATGAGCTAATAAAGAATTTCCAGCTTGCCTTCTTGCTATCGCGGATGACGCGACGGCATCGCGCACGGAGCTGCTTATAGCGGATACAGTTGGCCAAAGTAGGATGGTGACGGAAAATGCGAAGAGCACGTCGCCGCTCACGTATTGCGTCACGGCATGCCTCGTTCCACCAAGGAACTGGGGGGCGCCGGGGCAATTCGGAGGTGCGTGATATTGAACGTTCCGCAGCTGTAAGGATAACGTCGGTAATGTGTGTGACCTCATCGTCGACGCTGGGAAAGCGACGGTCATCGAATGTCGCGAGAGACGAAAAAAGTGTCCAATCGGCTTGGGCAAACTTCCAGCGTCGCGGGCGCATATATGGCAGTTGAGGCTGCAGTCTGAGGACACATGGAAAGTGGTCACTCGAGTGTGTATCATCAAGGGCGAACCATTCGAAGCGCCGAGCTAGCGGAACAGTACCGACCGCAAGGTCCAACTGAGATAAATGTGTCGTGGAGGCAGACAAAAATGTGGGGACCCCCGTGTTGAGGCAAACTAGATCCGCTTGGTGGAAGACGTCTAGCAATATGGAGCCACGTGGACAAGGATGTGGAGATCCCCAAAGCGGGTGGTGGGCATTGAAGTCCCTAACCAGCAAATAGGGGGGTGGAAGCTGACCGAGAAGATGAAGGAGATCAGCTCGTGGCATTGGTGTGGACGATGGAATGTATACAGTACAAAGAGAGATCGTGTATCCGGAAAGGGAAAGACGGACGGCGACAGCTTGGAAGGAACTGTTTAAGGGGATTGGGTGATAATGGAGAGTATCATGGAGAAGAATCATGAGTCCTCCATGGGCTGGAGCGCCTTCAACAGAGGGGAGATCATATCGGACGGACTGAAAATGAGGGAGAACAAAGCGGTCATGGGGACGCAGCTTTGTTTCCTGAAGACAGAAGATGACCGGCGAGTAGGATCGTAAGAGGATCGACAATTCATCCCTATTGGCTCGAATGCCGCGGATATTCCAGTGGATAATGGACATGGGGTGAACAGAAAATGGAGGAATGTGACCAAAGTTGCTGTCAAGTCAAAGACTGCTCGGAGCTAGCGACCGAAAGCATGGAATGGCAGTCAGCCGAAGGCAGAAGATCCTGATCCATAGGTTGGTCAGGAGCAGCTCCTGCCACCAGCGATCGGCCGGTTGACCGGCCACCAGCAGTGCGCCTCGGCGACACAGAAGACGGCCGAGGGCGATTTCCGCCAGGTGGTGCTGTAGATGGGACACGCCTTGGCGGAGAAGGAGAGGAACTGGGTTTCTTTGTAGCCTTCTTGGAAGAATGATGTTTAGATGAAGGAGGAACCGATGGTTGGGAAGTTGCGGTACGTAAAAACTCTTCACGAGTATGCTCTTTTTTCGAAGACTTGGCGTCCGACTTTTGGGCACGAGATTTAGCAGAACCCGACGAAGGGTGAGCCATAGAGTGGGCAGGCGAAAGTGGTGAGGTTGAACGAGCGATCTTTGCGGTGGCCGATCTGACGACCGTGGCACTAAAGGTGAGGTCGCAAGTCTGCTTGGCCGCCTCCTTTGTTGGCCGAGGAGAAGCAAGGACAGT
This sequence comes from Schistocerca cancellata, assembly GCF_023864275.1. Classification (NCBI taxonomy): domain Eukaryota; kingdom Metazoa; phylum Arthropoda; class Insecta; order Orthoptera; family Acrididae; genus Schistocerca; species Schistocerca cancellata. Next base: position 133,502,797 of record NC_064637.1, read on the forward strand.
GCTGTATTTTCCTGTCTGAGGCACGGTGGGCTTGCGACTGGCAAATAATTTTCGAGCAGCAAAGGTCGACACCTTTTCCTTCACTCTTATTTCCTGGATGAGCTTTTCGTCCTTAAAAATGGGGCAATCTCGAGAGGAAGCAGGGTGGTCACCCATACAGTTGATGCAGCGAAGGGATGGAGGTGGACAAGCACCCTCATGGGCCTCCTTGCCACACGTAACACATTTGGCCGGATTGGAACAGGACTGGCTGGTGTGATTGAACCGCTGACATCGATAGCAACGCGTAGGGTTTGGGACGTAAGGGCGAATGGAAATTATCTCATAGCCTGCTTTGATTTTCGATGGGAGTTGAACTTTGTCAAACGTCAAGAAGACAGTGCGGGTTGGAATGAGGTTCGTGTCAACCCGTTTCATAACTCTATGAACTGCCGTGACGCCCTGGTCAGACAGATAGTGCTGAATTTCTTCGTCAGACAATCCATCGAGGGAGCGTGTATAAACGACTCCACTCGAGGAATTTAAGGTACGGTGCGGTTCCACCCGGACAGGGAAGGTGTGGAGCAGAGAAGTACGCAGCAATTTTTGTGCCTGGAGGGCACTGTGTGTTTCTAACAACAGGGTGCCATTCCGTAATCTGGAACAAGACTTTACAGGACCTGCAATTGCGTCGACACCTTTCTGAATAATGAAAGGGTTGACCATGGAGAAGTCGTGACCTTCATCAGACCGAGAAACAACAAGGAACTGTGGCAACGATGGAAGAATCGTCTGTGGCTGAGACTCAGTATACTTACGTTTGTGAGCAGACATAGTGGAAGGTGAGGAAACCATTGCGGAAGAATCCCCCATGATTACCGGCGTCTCCGATGGTGCGCTCCTCCCTTGTGGGGGCCCTCTCTGAGGGCACTCCCGCCTTAGGTGATTGTTCACACCTCAGGTCACACCTCCCGACAAACGGGCGGAGGGACCAATCGGCACTTTCGGAAGGTATCAGCTCGGGTAATCACCCCTCCCTGGGCCTGGCCGTTACCAGGGGGTACGTACGTGTCCTACCTGTCTACCCGGGGCGGGGAATTACGCGTTACCCCGTCACCGGCTACGCACAAAAGGCGTGGGTCGGCCTTCAGACACGCACAGGGAGGAAGAAAGATCAAGGGAATGAAAAGAGAGGTCTCAAACGCCGCAGCGGAGAAAAGGGAAAGAGAAGAGGTAAGGAAAAGAGAAGGACAAAGGAAGGAAGAAGACATAAAAGCAAGGAAGGCGAAGAAAGCAGTACATTTACGAGCGTCCGTCTCCGGACGTAGGCACAAACCATACTCCCAGATGGGGAGAAAGGGAAGGAAAGAGCCAGAGGTGAGGGGAGGAGGGGCTAAGATAGGGATGGGGAAGGATGCGGAAAGGGAAGGTATGCAGCCCGGAAAGGAAGGAAGGCCACATTAGCTCGGGGTCCCGTGCTCGCTACGCACGTATCCACAAAAGAGTTGTGGACCCCCTGGGGGGGCAAGGGAACTTGCTGTTCCAACAGGACAATGCACGTCCGCATGTATCCCGTGCCACCCAACGTGCTCTAGAAGGTGTAAGTCAACTATCCTGTCCAGCAAGATCTCCGGATCTGTCCCCCATTGAGCATGTTTGGGACTGGATGAAGCGTCGTCTCACGTGGTCTGCACATCCAGCACGAACGCTGGTCCAACTGAGGCGCCAGGTGGAAATGGCATGGCAAGCCGTTCCACAGGACTACATCCAGCATCTCTACGATCGTCTCCATGGGAGAATAGCAGCCTGCATTGCTGCGAAAGGTGGATATACACTGTACTAGTGCCGACATTGTGCATGCTCTGTTGCCTGTGTCTATGTGCCTGTGGTTCTGTCAGTGTGATCATGTGATGTATCTGACCCCAGGAATGTGTCAATAAAGTTTCCCCTTCCTGGCACAATGAATTCACGGTGGTCTTATTTCAATTTCCAGGAGTGTAGAATGAGTAAATAAATATCTTTGAGAAACTACACAACAGAATGGACTAGAAAAATCTGCAATAGATAAAAGAATTAACAAAATGGATAGAGCATATGGTCTGACCAAAAATATTTACAACAAGAAATGTATATCTAGAAAAACCAAACTAAAACACTACACCACAGTGGTACGACCAGAATGTTTATATGGATCTGAATGCCTAATGATGAACTATAAGATGGACAAACTAGAAGTACTGAAAAGGATTATTAGAAAAATAATGGGTGCAATAAAAACTGCGGAAGGTTGGAAAATAAGAAGTAATGAGGAGATCTACAAAAATATAGAGAAACTATCTGAAGTAATGGCCAAACGAAGTTTAACCTTTTTCGGACATAGACTAACCAAATAAATACTATGTTTCTGGAAGAAGAAAGGGACAATAGCATTGATTACAGAAGTAAGGAAAAATCTAAAAAGGAACATCAAAGAATCAGAAATAGCAGAAAGAAACAGTTTTAAAAATAGAATACTAAATTTCAAAGGCTTTTAAAGCAAAAGAAATAAATAAATAAATTGGGAACAATGTGGACAGAAGAAAGGAAGAGACTTCAGAGGGAGAAAATGAAGGAATACTGGAAAAATAGGAAACAACAACGAAGGAAGGAGAGGCACTGAAGTTGTCAACATGATCCTAGTTGATCAATACAATTGTAGAAAAATCTAAGAAACATCAGTTGCAGGTTGATGTGGGAGACTTGAAGAGTCTGCATCCAAAGTGGAATGGTAGTGTCAAACAGTCACATTTTGGAACAATTTTTATCACTGCACGGAAAATGTTCCATTCTTGAATATCCAGGAGAAGTAAGCTAAGTTTTCCTTACACTTTATTTTTATTCTGCTCAAGCATATAGTTATTTCAGGAAGTTTGTAAAATTACCCCATCCTCTAACACTTAATAGATGGGCGACGATTTACTGAAAAGCTTTAAATAGTTAGCAAGTAAATTAGGTACAAAATATCTCCATTCTTATTCTTGCTACTCTTGTACTTGAAGAGGTTGCTAAATAAACTGCATGGAATGGGACTAAGGTTTTGTGTTGTGTTGTGTTGATTTGGGACATGGATGTGAAATGATTGATGACAGTCCAGTAGCAAGAGAGGCACTAGTGTTTATGGTGACTGCACTCAACAGAAACTGGAAAGTTCGTGTTGGATATGGTATGCTGAATAGTTTTCAGCAAGTGTTAAATCAAATATACTACAAGAGCACTTGTGTAAAGTGAAGGAGGTGGGAATATGCACAGTTGCTGTAGTGCACGACTGTGCTCCGACAGATGGGCCAAAAAGGGATAAGGTGAGTGTTAAGATAGGTGTATTAAAAGTCCCAGTGTTGGTTTTGCCATTCCTCAAATACAGAAAGAAAGAGTATTTTGTTTATTTGATTCACTTATATATTTTATATGATGAGAAACACATCGTCTGAAAAGAAAATATTGGTAGATGGTGATGGTCAGATGATTAAGTGGGAACATACTAGCAGTTTAGTTAATTTACAAGGTGGTTTGCACACAGCAAATAAAACCAAGTCGCAAGTTCAGTGTGTCTCACAGAAAATAAAGTTAGCACTGGTTGCCTAGACATTGTAATTCCATAGCCGGTACAATGATTTTTGTCGTGATTTAGGGTTACAAGAGTGTGGATTGTGAGGGCATTTTGAGAATCTGGAAGACAGTTGATAGTGTAAAATATTTACTGAATCCATGTAACGAGATGAACAAGGCTATAAAACACCAATATTTAGTAGTAATAAAATAATTTGTAACACTAATAATGCACCAAGTAGTTTATGAATTTAAAGCAGCATGATTGGAATATACTTAGTTTACTTGACAGTGAGAAACATAGGTGTAGGTTGGATCCTTTTGACACTTCAGTTAGAGGCAACTGTCTGAAATTCATGTGTCAAATGATTCTCCAGTACTCATTTACATGAAAAAGGAAATGAGGGTTTCTTTTAATTCATAGAAGTGGAAACACAGAAAGAATGCAAATGCTTTAAAATTCAGAGCAGCATGCAGGAAGTGTTTAATTACACAAATACGGCCCTGGAAAAAAGAAGGTTAACAGTACTGGAGGGGACTCAGACACTTATCTATTCCAAACCATGTCTTCAATTGGCATAATAATGAGTGTTGTGATAAGGATTAAATCCCAGAATATGAAGTGCTGACATGGTATTCAGAAAATATTACAGAATACATTTTTGGAAGTGTTATTATGTCGTGTGTGTGTGTGTTGTGGTCTTCAGGCCTGAGACTGGTTTGATGCATCTCTCTACAGTAAAGCTGCATGCCCTCAGGAAAAATTACGGCTGTAGTTTCCCCTTGCTTTCAGCCGTTCGCAGTTCCAGCACAGCAAGGCCGTTTTCGTTAGCGTTACAAAGCCAGATCAGTCAATCATCCAGACTATTGCCCCTGCAACTACTGAAAAGGCTGCTGCCCCTCTTCAGGAACCACACGTTTGTGTGGCCTCTCTACAGGTATCCCTCCGTCGTGGATGCACCTAAGGTAAGGCCTTAAGTGTTCAGGTTGTTTGAAATTCTTCTGTCTCCCCAGATTGAGATAAAAACAAGGTTGACTGCAGTAAAAGATGGTCTATACAAATCTTTTTCTTATTATATTATATGTTTATGTATTCAAAATGTTGTGACATAGACCAAGTTCCATTTACTGGATTTTATCACCTAATGGTTGCTCCTGAATTTGGATAAGAAACACACCATTGTATTCTGGTAAAACTGTTGTTAAACATTACTTCACTTGTAGGTTATATCATATCATTTATGCACAACTAAATCAATGTAACATAGAGGCAAACAGGTCAGACATGTTAATATTGCTACTGACGCACATGGAAGAGCCGGCCATGACAAAATCCTTCCACCTGGTGAACAAGATATATGAGACAGGCGAAATACCCTCAGAATTCAAGAAGAACGTAGTAACTCCAATTTCAAAGAAAGCAGGTGCTGACAGGCTTGAATATTAACATGCCATAGCTGCAAAATATTAATGTGCATTCTTTACAGAAGAAGAAGAATGGGAAAAAACTGGTAGAAACCAATCTTGGGGGAAGATTAATTTGGATTCTGGAGAACTGTGGGCACATGCAAGGCGATATTGCCCATACATCTTGTCTTAGCAGAGAGGTACAGGAAAGGCAAACTCACATTTGTAGCATTTGTAGACTTAGAGAAAGCTTTTGACAATGTTGACTGAAATACTCTTTTTGAAATTCTGAAGGTAGCAGGGATCAAATATAGAGAGCACAAGGCTATTTACAACTTGTACAGAAACCAGATGGCTGTTGAAAGAGTCAAGAGGTATGAAACGGAAGTAGTGATTGAGAAGGAAGTGAGATAGGGTTGTAGCCTGCCTCCAATATTATTCAATCTGTACATTGAGCAAGCAGTAGAGGAAATCATAGAAAATTTTGGAGAAGCAATGAAAGCTCAGGGAAAAGAAATAAAAACTTTGAGGTTTGCTGATGACATTGTAAACATTTCAGACACAGTAAAGTACTCTGAAGAGCAGTGGAATGGAATGGACAGTGTCTTGAAAGCTGCGTACAAGATGAACATCAACAAAAGCAAAACAAGCATTATGGAATTAGTCAAATCATGCAATGCCAAGGGAATTAGATTAGGAATTTGTTATTTGTATGGCAAACTAAATGGTGGGGGTCAAAGTAGAGAGGATATGGTATGCAGGCTGACAATGGCAAGAAAAGCATTTCTGAATAAGAGAAATTTGTTAACATCGAATACAGATGTAAGTGTTGGTAAATGTTTTCTAAAAGTATTTGTATGGAGTTTAACCATGTATGGAAGTTGAACATGGGACAATAAACAGTTTAGACAAGAAGAGAATAGAAGCTAGTGACATGTGGTGCTACAGAAGAATGCTGAAGATTAGATGGACAGATCACGTAACTAATTGATAAGGTACTAAACAGAACTGGGGAGAATAGAAATTTGCAGTAAAACTTGACTAAAGGAAGAGCATGGTTGACAGGATACATTCTGAGTCAACAAGGTATCACCAAGTTAGTACTGGAGTGACGTGTGGTGGTAAAAATGGTAGAGGGAGACCAAGAGTAAGTAAACATATCCGGAAGGATGTAGGTTTCAGTAGTTTTTCAGAGATGAAGAGGTTGGCACAGGATAGAGTAGCATGGAGAGCTGCATCATAACAGTCTTTGGACTGACAGTAAAAACAACAACAACAACACTGCTTAAAGGTACTTACAGATCTTTCATGTAAATTGGCATATTACATGTAGAAATAAGTCTCACTTGCATTTTGAAATCAAATAGCTGTAGACCTACTAAACAGAGCACTACAATAAAACTTATCAATTTCTATGTACACTGAAGTAACAAACTGGTATAGGCACATGTATTCAAATACAGAGAGATATGTAAACAGGAAGAATACCACACTGCGGTCGGCAACACCCATATAAGACAGTAAGTGTCTGGTGCAGTTGTTACCTCAGTTACTGTTGCTACAATGGCAGGTTATCAAGATTTAAGTGAGTTTGAACATGGTGTTATAGTCCACACATGATGGGACACAGCATCTCTGAGGTAGTGATGGAGTGAGGATTTTCCCCGTACAACCATTTCACAATGTACCATGAATATCAGGTATTTGGTAAAACATCGAATCTCCAACATCGTTGCAGCTAGAAAAACATCCTGCAACAACAGTACCAATGACAACTGGAGAGAATCATTCAACATGACAGAAGGGAAACCCTTCCATGACTTGATGCAGAATTTCAATTGGGGGCGGGGGGGGGGGGGGGCCATTAACATGTTGCCTTCCAGCGACAACACAGTAGTGTCATGCGCAAAATAGCGGACAATGGCCGGTGACACCAAAGTGGTGTCGCATGCATAGTATCGCTCAGTGGCCAGTGACAGCATTCTGTTGGTGTTTCATTTAGGTACACAATAAGTTATACGTGTCAACAAGTTTTTTGTTTTTATAAGTACTTGTGCACTTTCATCATGGCAGATGAAAGAGAGTATACGATTATGTAAGATGAATGCGCAGACGTCTTGTCTGACGTTCCGGATGACTTAGCCGATTGGGAAGAAGACACTGGATATCAAAAAAAAAAAAAAATGAAAGTGAAGCAGAATTGTTGGAATATAGTGAAATACCTCCAGGAAGAATTCAGCGAATGCTATGGTTACAAAATGATTCGGATGAATCAGATGAAGACGACGGACTATGATTTACGAAGGACAGATAATATATTTGAAGTACCTCCGGGTCCACACACATTTCACAAAGATACACAGAGCGTCATGGATTTTGTAGAATTATATATTTGGAATGTTCTATCTGAATATATTAGCAATGAAATCAGCAAGTATTACACTCAAAATTGCAATAGAAGGAAACTGGATAAAAGATTGTCAAATTTGTCGACGTTACAGGACCCGAACTTAAGAGAATGGTTTGGGCTTGCTATAATTATGAGAATTGTAAAAAAAGCAAGGCTCGATGATTACTGGTCAATGAATCCATTGATAGACACACCGATATTTTGCAAAACAATGTCCTGCAACCAATTCAGACAAATATTATCATTTTTACATTTTACCGACAACAACAATAAACTGGATAATGCCGACTGGCATTTCAAAGTGCAATTCGTAATTGACTTTTTCCAAAAGGTTTCAAGAAACGTTTAATCTAAGCCAAAACATCTCAATTGATGAAGGAATGATACCATGGCGTGGACAGTTAATTCATTCGGATGCTATGTGATTCGAGTATGGGATACATTTCCTCATTCAAGATATATTCCAGAACTGGCCAACCTCTAGCAGAAACAGTGATGGAACTATTGACACCTTCTGATAGGAAGTACCATCACCTCTACATGGATAATAATTATAACAGTGTAGAACTTGCAGAGAAGTTACTTGAAAAGAATTCAAGTTTGTGAAACGATACGGCAAAATAGAGGATTTCTGGAAAAATTAAAGTGCACAAAAGTCAATGTTTTTGAAGCTTATCATCAACAGATAGGTGACAAGTGGCCAGTGACAAGCCAAGTAATCCGAATTAGCGCTGCCGGCACCAAGCAACCAAATTTGTACGGGACGTGGAAGTGTTAACGAGTGTCAGCATGTGAACCATTCTACAAAACATCATTGATATGGCAACAGGCAGCAAAAGGTCACTATTCACAATGTTGAGAATGGATGTGATGTGGGGTCTGAGTGAGGTACGGTCAAGTGGGGGGTGCCCCAGGGATCAGTGTTGGAACCACTCCTGCTCCTTATTTATATGTATGATACTCCCTCTGGTATTATGGGTAACTCCATAATATTTCTGTTTGCTGAAGACACTCAGCTTGATAATAAAGGATGTGTGCAACACTAGCCCAGTTTCAAATAGTGCAGTTCATTATCTAAGTTCATGGCCTGTAGAAAATTAACACTAAATCACAGTAAGATTCAATTTTTATAGTTTGTAACACACAATTCAAGAAAACCTGACTTAACTTCACAGAATGGGCATACTATTAGTGAAACTGGACAGTTCAAATTCCTAGGTGTTCAGTTAGATAGTGAACTGTTGTGGAAAGCTCACGTTCTGGATCTTGTTCAAAGACAATGCTGCCATTTTTACTATTCAAAAGACATCTGAAGCGAGTGATGGTTCAACATGAAAATTAGTCTACTTTGTTTATTTTCATTCGCTTATATGTGGTATCATATTTTAGGGTAACTCTTCCCATTCTAAAAGGATATTTTTGACTCCGAAACTGGCAGTTCAGGCAGTAAGTGTGTAAGTTCATTAACCTCTCATCGACCCCTGTTCATGAGTATGGATATTTTGACATTGGCCTCAATATATTGCTTACTATCTTCTTGTTAACAATATTAGCTTATTCCCAAGAATAAGCAACTTTCACTCAGTTAATACTCAGCAGAAATCAAACCTGCATTTGGATTGGACTTCCTTAAATCTCGTGCAGAAAGGTGTGCAATACATTGCTGCATCCATTTTCAATAAGCTACCACTCTAATTCAAAAATCTTAGCAGTAATCCACACACTTTCAAATCTAAACTGAAGTCTTTCCTCATGGGTCATTCCTATTCTGTCGAAGAGTTCCTTGAAAAATTAAGCTGATTCTTGTTGTATTGTTGCATTTACTTAAACTTATGGCTTGACTTTTCGGGTTCATAAACATTTTATTTTTATCTGTTATTACTTTTATGTTGTAATTTCATATACTGACACATTCTGTGACCTTGGAGATTTGCTGCTCAGTTTGATCCTATGGAACTTGACATGAAAGTAAGTAAATAAATGGGCTTTTGGAGCTGAAGGTCCACTCGTGTGGCCTTGATGACTGCATGACATAACACTTCATGCCTTGCCTGGGCCTGTCAACACCAACATTGGACTGCTGATGACTGGAAACATGTTGCCTGGTCGGACAAGTCTTGTTACAAATTGTATGAGGGAGATGGCCATGTACGGGTATGGAGACAACCTCATGAATCCATGGACCCTGCATGTCAGCAGATGACTGTTCAAGCTGGTGGAGGCTCTGTAATGGTGTGGGCCGTGTGCAGTTGGGGTGATATGGGACCCCTTATACATTTAGATATGACTGACATGCACATAAGCACCCTATCCAATCACATGTATCCATTGATTTCCATTATGCATTCCAACTGACTTACATTTTCAGCATGACAATGCGACACCCCACACATCCAGAATTGTTAGGAGTGGCTCCAGGAGCACTGAGTTTAAACACTTCCACTGGTTAGTAAACTCCCCAGAGATGAACATTATTGAGCATATCTGGGATGCCTTGCAACATGCTCTTCACAAGAAATCTCCACCGCCTCGTACTCTCACAGATTTATGGACAGCTCTTCAAGGTTCATGGTGTCAGTTCCTTCCAGCACTAATTCAGACATTAGTCGAGTCCATGCCATGTCATGTCTTGGCACTTTTGCTCGCTCATGGAGGCCCTACACAATATTTGGCAGGTATACCAGTGTGGCTTCAGTGTACCATAAATGTGTTATTTCAACATATTTTTCAAATTGGCTCCCCTTTTTCCCAACTCATTGACTGTAGAGGAAGGAATGAGGTATCGTTAGAAATTCAAACAATGGAAAATCCAGGACGGAATGTAACAATTCCTTTCTCGAGCTGAATGCGCGTGCTCGCTTACACTCGCACTCCAGCCTGTCTCCCTACATTGTGCTCAGTCGACTACCAGCTCTTCAATGGGCCACAGAAAGTACTGGAGTGAGGTTTGCATGCAGGGTGGAGTGGGGTGAAGGATGGAGAGAGTGGTACAGGGGTGGGGGGTTGGGGCAAGTGTCTAGTGGCTCTTAGGAGAGTGCGGAGATGTCGGTTGGCTAGTTAGAGGTGCAAGGTGGCAGACAGCTGGGCACGTGATTTCACAGACTAGCGTGTGAGGTGGCCATTCATTCTGGTTGACAGCTGGTTAGTTGTCATACTAATGTAAAATCCTGTGCAGAGCTGGATTATAACACTGCTGCTTTCACAAGTGACCCAGCATCTCATGGGGTAGGATAAGCCTGTGACATGAGTGGAGTAGGAGGTACTGGGTGAGTGGATAGGACTGACCAGCCTTATCCACCCACTCGGCACATCCTATTCCAGTCCTGTCACAGACTTAACCTGCCATATCAGATGCCGGGACACTTGTGAAAGGCATGACGTGTGGGGTTACAATGGCTGCTTCGCAGCCCATGCCGTCTGGATCCTCTCCATCACCACCAGCTTTTCTGAGAGGTGCAGGTGGGAGCTATCCTTACAGTAGATCACACACAGAGAGAGAGAGAGAGAGAGAGAGAGAGAGAGAGAGAGAGAGAGAGAGAGCGCGTTTGCATGCGCGTGTGTGCGTGTGCTGCACACATGCTTGAGCACACCATTCCTTTCCCAGCACCCCTGCTCAATACATGTCAGCTAGTTATGTGCTGCTATCACACACCCTAGTCTGTGAAATCCTGTGCGCAGCTTTCTGCCATGTGCCTCCTCTACTTGCACCCCTAACCAGCTAACAGACAGCTCCCCACTCTCCTATGAGCCACTAAATGCTTGCACCAATCACACCTCACACCTCACCAAATGTCCTGCCCACTATCCTTCCCACCCCTCCCACAGTGGTATTCCGCCATCCACCGAATCTGCACAATATACTCCTCCATCCCTACACAACCACTGCTCCCAACCCATTACCTCATGGATCTTACCCCTGTAATAGGCCTAGATGCAAGACCTGTCCTATCCATTCTCCTACCACCACCACCACCACCTACTCCAGTTCACTCACAAACATCACCTAACCCATCAAAGGCAGGGCTACCTATGAAACCAGCCATGTGATCTGGAAGCTAAGATGCAACCACTGTGCTGCATTCTATGTGGGCATGACAACCAACAAACTGTGTCCAAGAAACAAGTGGACCACCCTGTTGCTGACATGACATACTTTGTCTCAATTACTGCTTCACAGCCTGTGTCATATGGATCCTTCCCACCAACACCAGCTTCTCTGAATTGCACAGGTGAGAACTTTCCCTGCAATATATACTGTTCCCATAACCCTCCTGGTCTGAACCTTTGTCCAGTCCCTTCTCCAGCACTAGACAGCCCCCATTCCTCCCTCACAGTGTCTTTACTTCTCTCCTTTTCCCCACATCTCCACTCCCTCTGTCTAACCTCCTAACTGCACATAGCTGCCCTACTCTCTTTCCACCTCGTTCCTCCATGCTCCCCAACAGCACATCACTGTCTGCCATGCCTACCCTACCATCCCATCCCATCCCTACCCCTCCCTGCCCCAGCCTTCTCCTCAACCCCACCCAGTTGCCACTCCCATAAAGCACCGGTGCTGCTGCTCACAATGTGGCCTCAGTTGCCCAAGACGGCAGTCGTGTGTGGGAATTGCATATGCATGATTACACAATCATGCATATGCTGTGTGTTTGCCATCTAATTCTGATGAAGGCCTTACTAGCCAAAAGCTAAATTTGTGACAGTCTTTTTCCTGTACCTGTCTGCGACTCAGCATCTCTGCTATGTGGTTAAGTAGCAGCTTTCCTTTTCACAATATTCTTACATTCCATCCTGGATTTTCCATTGATTTCTTACACGACTGACATGCCACATTTCGCACTCCCCTTCCCCCCACCTCCTCCCGTCCTGCAACCACCGCACCCCATCCCACTGCCAGCCCTCAGATGTCAAGTGCCTTTTCTTGAGCTCTTCGTAACACCTTTAAAAAATAAATGACAATTTGATAGTTACAGAAATGGGCTGTTTTTTTTTCTTTTAAAATAAGTACGACATACACATTCCTACATGACAAATTTCCAGCTTTTATTCCAATGCTCCTCCCCATGTACCATGGACCTTGCCATTGGTGGGGAGGCTTGCATGCCTCAGCGATACAGATGGCCGTACCGTAGGTGCAACCACAACGGAGGGGTATCTGTTGAGAGGCCAGACAAACGTGTGGTTCCTGAAGAGGGGCAGCAGCCTTTTCAGTAGTTGCAGGGGCAACAGTCTGGATGATTGATCCGGCCTTGTAACACTAATCACAACGGCCTTGCTGTGCTGGTACTGTGAACAGCTGAAAGCAAGGGGAAACTACAGCCATAATTTTTTGCAAGGGCACACAGCTTCACTGTGTGGATAAATGATGATGGCGTTTTCTTAGGTAAAATATTCTGGAGGTAAAATAGTCCCCCACTCGGATCTCAGGGCGGGGACTACTCAGGAGGACGTCCTTATCAGGAGGAAGAAAACTGGCGTTCTACGGATCAGAGCGTGGAATGTCAGATCCCTTAATCAGGCAGGTAGGTTAGAAAATTTAAAAAGGGAAATGGACAGGTTAAAGTTAGATACAGTGGGAATTAGTGAAGTTTGGTGGCAGGAGGAACATGACTTTTGGTCAGGTGAATACAGGGTTATAAATACAAAATCAAATAGGGGTAATGCTGAAGTATGTTTAATAATGAATAAAAAAATAGGAGTGCGGGTAAGCTACTACAAACAGCATAGTGAATGCATTATTGTTGCCAAGATAGACACGAAGCCCACGCCCACAACAGTAGTACAAATTTACATGCCAACTAGCTCTGCAGATGAAGGAATTGATGAAATGTATGATGAGATAAAAGAAATTATTCAGGTAGTGAAGGGAGACTAAAATTTAATAGTCATGGGTGACTAATTTGAGAGTAGGAAAAGGGAGAAACAGAAACATAGTAGGTGAATATGGATTGGGGCTAAGAAATGAAAGAGGAAGCCACCTCGTAGAATTTTGCACAGAGCATAACTTAATCATAGCTAACACTTGGTTCAAGAATCATAAAAGAAGGTTTATACATGGAAGAATCCTGGAGATACTGGAAGGTATCAGATTATATAATAGTAAGAGATTTAAGAACCAGGTTTTAAATTCCAGGGGCAGATGTGGACTCTGACCACAATCTATTGGTTAAGAACTGTAGATTAAAACTCAAGAAACTGCAAAAACCGTGGAAAATTGAGGAGATGGGACCTGGATAAACTGACTAAACCAGAGGTTGTACAGAGTTTCAGGGCGAGCATTAGGGAGCAATTGACAGGAATGGGGGAAAGAAATACAGTAGAAGAATGGGTAGCTCTGAGGGACGAAATAGTGAAGGCAGCAGAGGATCAAGTAGGTAAAGAGACAAGGGCTAGTAGAAATCCTTGGGTAACAGAAGAAATATTGAATTTAATTGATGAAAGGAGAAAATATAAAAATGCAGTAAATGAAGCAGGCAAAAAGGAATACAAATATCTCAAAAATGAGATCTGGGAAGTGCAAAATGGCTAAGCAGGGATGGCTAGAGGACAAATTTAAGGATGTAGAGGCATATCTCGCTAGGGGGCAAGATAGATACTGCCTACAGGAAAGTTAAAGAGACCTTTGGAGAAAAGAGAACCACTTGTATGAATATCAAGAGCTCAGATGGAAACCCAGTTCTAAGCAAAGAAGGGAAAGCAGAAAGGTGGAAGGAGTATATAGAGGGTCAATACAAGGGTGATGTACTTGAGGACAATATTATGGCAATGGAAAAGGATGTAGATGAAGATGAATTGGAAGACACGACACTGCGTGAAGAGTTTGACAGAGCACTGAAAGACCTGAGTCGAAACAAGGCCCCGGGAGTGGACAACATTCCATTGGAACTACTGATGGCCTTGGGAGAGCCAGTACTGACAAAACTCTACCATCTGGTGAGCAAGATGTATGGGACAGGTGAAGTACCCTCAGACTTAAAGAAGAATATAATAATTCCAACCCCAAAGAAAGCAGGTGTTGACAGATGTGAATATTACCGAACTATCAGTTTATTAGATCACAGCTGCAAAATACTAACACTAATTCTTTACAGACAAATGGAAAAACTGGTAGAAGCCGACCTCGGCGAAGATCAGTTTGGATTCCGTAGAAATATTGGAACACGTGAAGCAATACTGACCTTACAACTTGTCTTAGAAGAAAGATTAAGGAAAAGCAAACCTATGTTTCTAGCATTTGTAGACTTGGAGAAAGCTTTTGACAATGTTGACTGGAATACTCTCTTTCAAATTCTAAAGGTGGCAGGGGTAAAATACAGGGAGTGAAAGGCTATTTACAATTTGTACAGAAACCAGATGGCAGTTATAAGAGTCTAGGGGTATGAAAGGGAAGCAGTGGTTGGGAAGGGAGTGAGACAGGGTTGTAGCATATCCCCGATGTTATTCAATCTGTATATTGAGCAAGAAGTAAAGGAAACAAAAGAAAAATTCGGAGTAGGTACTAAAATCCATGGAGAAGAAATAAAAACTTTGAGGTTCTCCAATGACATTGTAATTCTGTCAGTGACAGCAAAGGACTTGGAAGAGCAGTTGAACAGAATGGGCAGTGTCTTGAAAGGAGGATATAAGATGATCAACAAAAGCAAAATGAGGTTAATGGAATGTAGTCGAATTAAGTCGGGTGATGCTGAGAGAATTATATTAGGAAATGAGACACTTAAAGTAGTAAAGGAGTTTTGCTATTTGGGGAGCAAAATAACTGATGATGGTCTAAGTAGAGAGCATATAAAATGTAGACTGGCAATGGCAAGAAAAGCATTTCTGAAGAAGACAAATTTGTTAACATCGAGTATAGATTCAAGTGTCAGGAAGTCTTTTCTGAAAGTATTTGTATGGAGTATAGCCATGTATGGAAGTGAAACATGGACAATAAATAGTTTGGACAAGAAGAGAATAGAAGCTTTTGAAATGTGGTGTTACAGAAGAATGCTGAAGATTAGATGGGTAGATCACATAACTAATGAGGAGGTATTAAATATAATTGGGGAGAAGAGGCGTTTGTGGCACAACTTGACCAGAAGAAGGGATCAGTTGGTAGGACATGTTCTGAGGCATCAAGGGATCACCAATATAGTATTGGAGGGCAGCGTGGAGGGTAAAAATCGTAGATGGAGACCAAGAGATGAATACACTAAGCACATTCAGAAGGATGTAGGCTGCAGTAGGTACTGGGAGATGAAGCAGCTTGCACAGGATAGAGTTGCATGGATAGCTGCATCAAACCAGTCTCATGACTGAAGACCACCACAAAAACATTCCACTGCTAAATATTAGAAGAAGAAAAAAATCTGTTCTCATTTTAGGTAATTCCTGAGAACTTTAAAGGCTTTTATAGTCCAGTCAAGAGAGACCAAAAAAGGTCAAGTAGGGGAAAAAATTTGTGTAGTCACAAATTTTTACAGCAATAAGAGAGGGTCATGAACAACATAAAAATCCCCACTAGCTGTGTGAGCATATAGGTGGAGAGGCATTTAACGGTCACTTTATTTTTTCTTGGATAACTCTATAACCGCAGCTTCTAGCAAAAATGTTTACTGGGACAAAATAAACCTGCATTAAAATGTCCTATTAATTTTTTCTCTAGGATTAATATTTTGTGTGTTGCATGGGTTGAAGAAATCTTAGATTATTAAAAATGGTGTATTATTGATATAAAATGAAGTGGGATAAAAAACATTTAATGAGTATTCTACGTCTAAGCACAGTAGGTAATGTTAATGGATAAATTTTTTTTTAGGGATGTCACAGGCTGGAGGGGGAGGGGTTAGAAAGTAGAAGTAGGACAGAATGTATGTCACTGGATTGTGGTCGTGAACTTCCCTTCCTCATAGGTCCACAAACTGAAGAGCAAGCAGGTTGGTCCCCACTGTATTTACAAAATTACATCACAAGAAGTAAGCACAGGATGATTCACGAAGTCACACCGGCACTCCACTGCATGCCTCACGATCCCTGGTGAAGCAGTGCACAGCACACATTCTTGGGGGGGGGGGGGGGGGGGGTCGTTATTTTCCTCGGAGTTAATACTACATGAAATACAGATATGAGTTACTAATAAAACTAATGCACAAAACAAATATGGACAGAATTTGTGTAAATCTCTTAACACTGTTCTACAGTGCTAGAGGGGAACTCAATTTTTAGTCATGCTGTATGGTGGTCTTCCAGCAAAGGCAACTTCCGCTACTGTGAGTGCTGCTTGCTTTTCATTTTGCAGACAGACTATACCTGTCCAGCATTTCCTGTCCAGCTCTGTTATGTGGATAGACAAAAGAAAGTCAGTGAGGTTGTGTTTTATATAATGGAGGTATTTTCAGTTTATTAACTTTGTGTTTATCGTATTTCAGAATTGTAAGACATCTTTTTCTTCAAAAAATTGTGCCGAAAATTCTGCTGCATCTTATACTTTAAATTAATATAGAAATGTCCAGTGTTTGAATTAAAATTCCCACCAATCTTAAAAATGGCCATATATTCGATGCTGTGAGAAACCTCTGTCTGCTAACCCTCGATTCAGCTGGCAGCAGCAGTGCACCAATGTGACCAACATGAGTTCCTGGGATTCACAAGCTTGCTAACACACTCTCCCAACCCACCGTCACAAACCCAGAACACTCTCTAGCCTATGCGAAACACTGCATTCTATTTTAATTTTAAGTGATTTTTTTTATCGGTAACAGTACAATATTTTTGTTAGTAGCTAGTTTTGTAACAGATGCATGCTATAAAGTGAAAGTAATAACATATGCAGAAGAACATAGAAACAGGGGCAGCTGAGAGGCATTTCAGTCCTCCACAAACAGAGGAAACTGTTCGCAATTGGTGGGTTATTAAGGAAGAACTGAAAAAAATGAGGATGACTAAATGTCCAAATAGAGGACAGAATGCAAAATGGCAAACACTAGAAGATGATTATTTTCTGGGATTTTAAAGGTCAGTCTGGTTTTATGAACTAAAAATTTTTTGTAGTCTGTCTTTGCAAACTAACAATAAGAATGGTGAAAGTGTTATTTTTTAAAGAAGCTGCTTAAACGTTGTGTGTCTCATAGCTCAGTGTCTTATAGTCCACGAAGTACAGTATTTGCAGTTAAGTGTGCTACCTGTATTACTTAAAAAGGGTCCAGAGTTGGAGCTGTCCACTGTCTACCACCCTAAAGATCCTGTCCCAGGTGTAGTATGTTGTCAGTATGTATTTGGCAACACCGATTTCATTGCCTCAATTATCAGTGGTCGGAATACTTTTCATGACACGAGGGGTATCACATACATCACCCCAGCTTCTGAGCTGTCCCAGCTTCTGAAGAGGCCCAGAGCCTTAAACTCACCCTCTGCAAAAGAAGTAGTTCACCAAGGTTCATGAAACTTCAGATATTTCAATGCAAGTCAAGCATTGCATTACAGCAGGTAGACTAACACAATCAGTCTCATACCATCAGTCATTCACACACCCATGTTGGAACATATACTGTGGCTGTGTGGTAAGTGGGTCCACTGGCGGCAGCAGTACCTGAATGGGAGAGATTTATGCCATCTACCAGTAACACATTTAAGGGTGACAGAAGTGTACTAACTTTTTGGTCGTCCATTAATTCACAGCCAAGTGACTCCAACCCAATTACAGTTTTACAATACACCGTCAACAACAGAAGGTAGGGAGATGCCATATTTACCAATCCTTCACTACAGAGGTGAATAACAACATCACGCTTACAACTGTATACTCCTCAGCCATTGTTTGCAGTAACCTATGTTACATAAATACTTACTTGACAATTGCAAGTAAGTAATTATTTAATAAACTGAAAATAGCTTCACTCTATAAACAGAAGCTCAGTTAAGTTATTTTGTCTATTCACATACGACAGTGGTTTGGGAAATTCGCAGAACGGAATAGAAAAAACGTACTTACATCACTGAATTCTTTTTATTTTTCAATCTAGTCTCCTTGTACATTAATGCACACGGTCCAACAACATTCCAGTGCTTCGATCCCATCTCAAAAATGAGTTCCTCGAGGCCTGAAAAATAGTTGTCAACTCCGGCTATCTATTCTTCATTTGAAGTGAATTTTCGTCCACCAAGAAAAATTTTGAGACTGATGGAGCCATATCAGGTGAATAAGGTGGGTGTGGCAACAATTCATACCTCATTTCACGTAATTTTGCCATGGCGAGGGCACATGTGCGCAATCCAGCATCATGAGTTGCGGCACCCGTCTAGCAGATAATTTTCTCATTTCTAATTCTTCAGTTTAAATATGATTTACACTTTCAGATGACATCTTGCATGTGTGAGCAATTTCATGCACTTTTGCAATCATTTCTGAAGTAGTGACACCTTGGCCGACCACTGCAACGGATCATCATCTAAGATCTCCTGACCAAATTTGAATTCATCTGTGCGCTTGGAAACTGTTGAATACGAAGGAGCAGAGTCCCCCAGTGTATTCTGAAAATCGGCACGAATGTCCTTTGTTTTCGTACCTTTCTTTACAAAGTACTTAATCACTGCTCGAATCTCAATTTTTCCATTTTCGCAAATCACTACGTGGAAACAACAGGGCCACATCACCACCACAGCTCTCTTCCAAGAGCACTGATGTGGGCCATGTTTACAAGTAACAGTCTAATGAATAACACATTAACAACTCTGTGCTAACACTGACCTCTTGTGGTGATTCAGAGAACTTTTCGAACCACCCTCATATGTGCACTGGACAGAAAATGCTGGGGAGAAACTATCTGTTCACAAAACAAAAAGTGAGCAGCACTCAGGGGGAGTTGCCTTTGCTGGAAGAACACTACAGCTGCCACACACAATAACTAAGAATCAATTTCCCCTCTAGCAGTGTAGGTCAGTGTGCAGATATTTATGAAGATTCTGCCAATGTGCGGTTCTTGCATTAGTGTTGTCAGTAACTCAGACTTATTTCATGTAAAGTTAATGCACTCCGAAGAAAATAAATACCCCCAGGCATGTCTGCTGTGGACTGTGTCACCAGTGATTCACGAGGCGTGGGGTAGACAATTGGCGATCGCTTTCTCGCTCTTCAGTTTGCACACCTATCAAAGAGGGAAGTGCACAATCACAATCTGACAACCTTCTTCCCTCTTGCTTCTACCCTCCATTCCTGTCCCCTCCACTCTGTTACACCCCTTTGCGCAATTTATCACTGAATGCGGATCTATTGCTCTTAGATGTGGAAAACACTTTAATATTTGTGTTTCATTTTATATCATTAAAACACTATTTTTGACAATCTGCAATTTTTCCATCCCCTACAATGCAGAAACTATCCTAGAGAAAAAATGAATACAACTTTACAGTCAGATCAGATACTTTCTTCTTCAAAATGCCTTGTCGACAGCTAGGTGCAACAAAGAAACTTAAGACTTCTTAAACTGCACTGAAAAAGTTGACAGTAAAAGGACATGATTATGCTGCATTGTTCACCACAAGTTTTAACAAATGAGCCCCACAGGGGACAAAAAAATATTCAAACTATTACGATATACATAGTCTTGCATATTTTTCAAAGGCATCTGCCATCTTATCAAGTTCAGAGTGTGGTTGTCACACACTCCAAAGTAATGTCATAATGGAATAAAGCTAGAGATTGATGGTTGTTGGGTTGGGTTGATTTGGTGGAAGAGAGCAAACAATGAGGCCATCAGTCTCATCGGATTAGGGAACGAAGTCGGCCGTGCCCTTTCAAAGGAACCATCCCGGCATTTGCCTGAAGGTGATTTAGGGAAATCACGGAAAACCTAAATCAGGACAGCCGGATGCAGGATTGAACTATCGCCCTCCCAAATGTAAGTCCAGTGTGCTAAACAATGTGCCACCTCACTCAGCTGGATGATTATTTTTCAAAAAATAAATAAAAATAAAAATCAGTAGGAAGAATCACTGCCATCTGTTCTTTGGGACTCATGCCAGAAGCACAGCTGAGCAGTCAACTGGAAAATCAACAATATTAGGAAAAGTATAGATTGCTACCCATTCCACAGATGACATGTTGAGTTAAAGACAGGCACAATGAAGACAGAATATCTGTCATTCCTGAAAATCTCAACCCCTGTGTCCCCAGGAACTGTGATATGCAAAGTAATATTTTTGATACTTCACACCAATGCTCAATCTCAGCCTGAATGTGTGGTGTCACCGCCAGACACCACACTTGCTAGGTGGTAGCCTTTAAATCAGCTGCGGTCCACTAGTATACATCGGACCCGTGTGTCGTCACTGTCGGTGATTGCAGACCGAGCGCCGCCACATGGCAGGTCTAGTGAGACGTCCTAGCACTCGCCCGAGTTGTACAGACGACTTTGCTAGTGATGCTACACTGACAACTACGCTCTCATTTGCCGAGACGATAGTTAGCATAGCCTTCAGCTACGTCATTTGCTACGACCTAGCAAGGCGCCATTACCAGTTTATATTGAGATTATATAATGTATCAACAAGAGCGATGTTCACCAATTATGGAATAAAGTTAAGTATTACTTCAACTATGTACTTTATTTGCTATATTAATTACATTGTAATGTTCCAGATCTCACGCCAGTCTGCGTGAGCTTAACATGTGCCTTTCGGCATCCTCGCCTAGTGACTTGGCTGTCTTGCCAAGTCACAACAGAATGATGCTACGATTTTCTTCATCAAGCTTTTTACCTAGGTGTAAACACAAGTTTAATTCTTTTCATGACTTATGCTTTTATATGATTTGAGGAATTTTTTGTATTGGGTGGACATATTTTTCCAGCATTGAGAAGTATGCAATAAAAACAAAAAGTCAATTTTTTTGAAATGGAGTAAATGAGCCACTTTCTGCAAATTTCTTCAGCATTAGACAACTTTCTTTTACAATTAACCAGAGTAAATCTTCAACTTCTATTTATCAACACGAAAGCTACCACCCATTACTTGAAAAGGGGCTCTTCTATGGCTGTTGCCCATATTCAGCTCATAATGCTAGAGAGAGATGGTCGTTCCTGCAATATAAAATGCTATTCTTAAAATAAACTGATAAACAGCTCATATACTTATCAAGCTGGTGAAAAAATAATATTTACTTACAACTATACTCTGCAAGCCACCTTACAGTGTGTGGCAAAGGATACTTTGACACTGTCTCTTCCCCCTTTTCCTGTTCCTGTTGTGAATGGTTCACAAAGAGGACAATTGCTGGTAAGCCTCCGAGTGGGCTTTAATCTCTCAAATTTTACCTTCGTGGCATTTTCACAAGATATATATAAGAGGCAGCAATATACTGATTGACTTTTAGAAATGTCCAGTCTTGGTGGTTAAATACTAATAGCGAAAGTGACAATTTCTTATCCACAACTGTGACAACAAAAAAATATCGAGATACCAGTGGAAAATGGCCAACTATTAAGCAAACTGACAAAAATGGCCAAAGGCTGATTAGCATTTGCAGGAACCACTACTTATCTCAAAATCAAAACACTTTAAAAGGAAATCTCAAATTGACCTGGAAATACCCTGACTTCAGAAAAGGTTAATTGCAGCTAGACTGTCTGCACATATAAATTTCACCATTGAGAAATCTGCAACATTAAATTTCTAAGGCCAGTGTGCACACAGGCTGCTACAATGTGAAGAACAAAATAAGATTTAACCGTATGGCAGCAAAGAAATAGCCATATAAAATAGGAGAAAATTTGACCTGACCAAATAAATAAAAAATGTGGAGTACCAAAGGAAATTTGGGGATGAATCTAGCAACACCAAATCACTAGAAGACCTGATAGTCAAATTAAAATTGATAGCAGAAGAGTTGGCTCAAATAAATCCCAAGAGGAAATATTGGTGGAATGAAGAATGCGACGAGCCAGTAGAGGCAACAACCTCGGATGAACTGTTTAGCCCAAAAGTCAGAAGAATCAAATTTAGAATTAATAAAATGAAGGATGTCCCCCCGTAAAATCATCACACAAATAAAATGTACACATCTTAAAAACACCCTACAATTGATGGTAAAAATTTCAAGATAAAGCAATCATGAGATTATTACAAAACTTTTGGCAGATATCTTACAAAATGTGATTCCCAACATTAATTCTGAGAAATAAAGTAAAGTTAACACATAGTAACCAAGAAAATGCAGAGTTCCTTACAGAGACATTCAACAAGCTTCTACAAGTAATTTCAATCACCTACTTACAGACAGACACATTCATTTTAACCACCCCACATCTGATGACTAACCATCAACAAGGTTGCAATCATAAATCTCCAACACCTAGTCAAAGTGCGGATCTCTCAGAAAATTCTGAAGCAATAGACCACAGGAATAATCCATCCACTATTAAAAAAGTAGACAAAACCATCCATGATAATTGCCATTCTGGACGATACCTACAAATTTTTCCCTTATAATTTACAACATCAAAAACACTCCCGAGAATGCCAATGAGGATTTTGCCCACACAGAAGCTGACAAAATCAAACCATCATCCTGAAACGAAGGCTGGAGTATTAGAAGTGTAGAAATGAACAGCTCTTTATTTCATAGAGGGACTTCAAAACAAGCATATGATACTATCCACAGAACCACACACTTCTAAAAAATCCTCAGATCATAAGGTCATCTCAGAGTAATAAAAAACCAAACATAAACTAAGTTACACGAATTCCTAGGTAAAATTCGGTGAAGAAATATAAAAAGCTTTCAAAATTGATACCTACCTTAGACAAGGTGATGAATTATCCCCATTGCTTTCCAATACAGCCCTCAATTGAACTATGAAGATCTGAAGGAAAGAAAACCCATCCAAAATTTCAACTGTAGCAAAACCTCAATACAAAATAAATGACTGGGGTCATGAATGATTTAGCTCTCTTCATTCTTGATATGGATGAAGTTCATGCCCAGGTCACCAGTCTCTAAAAATTACCCTAAAAATAGGATTAGAAGTATCCTCCAAGAAAACAGATCTTACCCATTGAATGTCTGGGTATAAGTAAAGTCTTCATGAACAAACAGAAAGTTAAGATGTTCTACAGATTGAATATCTTTGAGAAATCAAGTACAGCTTAAGTGAGACAGAAACAAGATTAACTAGAACCAATAGAACAAAAAACATTCAATTTTCATTTTTTCCACGTATAATAAGGAATGCTTAACATATGCTAAGATATAAAACTGCCCAGGAATCCACTTGCACTTGATAAAAGTCTGTTCCAAACTAAAAATACAAGAACTCTTAGCCTCTTCAAAAACTAAAAAGAGAAGAATCTCTCATTTCTTTCACATCTTGAAAATTCAAAGGAACGAGATTTTATAACAACCTGTTATGACAACGGACTCGAGATAACAGTTGCAGAGAACAAAGATAAAATTATTACCCTTTGTAAGATTCACAAATTTTCAACGGCAGGTCTATAGAGATTTCATGCCAATTGAGAAAATTATGATTCGAAAGAATCTATATTTACACGACTACTTTGCAATTCACACTTATGTGCCTGGCAGAGGGTTTATGATCACTTTTACACTATTTTCCTACTGTTACATGCTCGAACAGTGCACAGGAAAAACACTTATATTTTCTGTGCGAGCTCAAAGTTCTCTTATTTTATTACAATATTTTCTCTCTACATAGGTCAGTATCAACAAAATATTTTTACAGTCTGATGAGAACATGGGAGAAATATCATTAACACATCTTGCTGCAACAAAAACACATTTGTTTTAATGACTGCCACTCAAACTCTTGTATCACAGGTGACACACTCCCCTACTTTGTGATAATACAAAATAAGCTGCCCTTCTCTGAACTTTTTCAATGTACTCTGTCAACCATATATGATGCAGATCCCACATCAGAAAGTAGTACGCCAAAAGAAGACAGACAAGCACAATGTAGGCAGTCTTTAGTGGATGTGTTTCATTTTCTGTGTGTTTGACCAATAAAACACATTGTCTGGTTTGCTTTCCCCACAACATTATTTATGTGAACATTGTAATTCATAATGTTCAAATGCAGTACATGTTCCAAAAGCCTACTGCAAATCAGCATCAGTGATATGGGTCTGTAATTCATTGGGTTACTCTCACATCCTTTCTTGATTATCAGTGTGACCTGTGGAACTTACTAGCCTTTAGATAGGGATCTATAGTTGAGCAAGCAGCTGTATATAATTGTTAAGTTTGAAGTTATTATATCAGCATACTCTTAAATGAACTGGTACACAATCTGTAGTGGGAGACTTGCCTTTATTATGTTATTTAAGCTGTTTCACTACACCGATGATATCTATTTCTAAGTTCCTCGCACTTGTCGCAGTTCTTGGTTTGATTTATTGACTATTTACTTCATCTTTGGTGAAGGAATTACAGAAAACTGTATTTATTAATTCCAAATCAGTGGCACTGTCATCGACAACACTGATCACTATCACGTAGTGAAGGTATCGATTGTGCCTTGCCACTGGCAGACTTTGCATACAACCAAAATGTGTCTGGATTTTCTGAAAAGTTTTGAGGCAGAGTTTCATTGTGAAAACTATTAAAAGCATCTCACATTGAAGTTCATGATAAATTTCAAGATTTGGTAAAACTTTGCCAAACGTGGGGATTTTGCATTCTTTCAAATTTGGTATGCTTTTTCAGTGCTTCTGCAAAGGTGTTCCGACTTGTTCTGTGCATAAAGTGGTGGGTGGATCGCAAGAACCAAACAGTACAACCTTCAAAGAAAAACTGAATGTGGGTAACTCAAGTGGTCCAATTTGGCCAATAAAGTTAACAACAACAACAACAAAACACAGCCTGACAAAAGAAGTCAAGCAATCAGAAATGAATGAGGAAACTGAACGAAAAATTATGAAGTGAGAAGCTATAAGATGCTATTTTAGTGATTACGAAATTGAGTCAAATGTGAAAAGAACTTGGCAGTCCACACCCACTGGTCAGTATGATGTTTCATTCCCTCTGGCTCAGATGCACACACACCGATTCGGTCAGAAAGGGTATCATGATGCCACTGTATCCTCTCCCAAGACAAACTGGCCCTCAACTGTCGTACCTGGTCCTCAATATTCCGGATACTGTTACTGTGGCGGGGTTGACGTCTGAGCTGCTGTCACATAGGTTCTATTGGACACACATCTAGGCGTCTTGTTGGCCACGGGAGTACCTCAGCATCACACATGCAGATCAGAGAGAGGTGCCACGTGTGGATGAACACTATGCAGTTTAACAATGGCACCACTACACTATCGCACGAGAGGCAACGCGTGGTAACACAGGAAGTAATGTCGCACCATCAGAGTTCCCACAATCACTACCAATTCTGATCCCAAGTCATATTCAATGGTTCCCCACACCACGATGCCATGAGTAACATGGCTGTGCCTCTTCAAAACTGTGGAAGGCTGGATCTCCTCCCAAACTCATCACCATATTCACCAACAAAGACTGTACACAATAGTGCAGAATCTTAATTTGTCACTGAGCACAATTGGATGTCATTCATCAGCATTCTATATTTCACAGTAACAGCACCACTCTAAAACACAGCCATTTGTGATTTATTAATGGCAGTCTACACACGGGATGGTAATTCACTAGTCTGGCTGCTGTTAGTCTCCGACAAATAGTGAGAGATGACACAGAACGTTGCAAGGAGTCCATAACTTATTCTTAGAAGGCATGTGTAAATCTGAGACAGTTATGATCTGCTCGGTTCACAATACGATGATCTTCCCTCAAGGTGGTCCGATATGGTTGACCAGAATATTGAGGACGAGTGCCTGCCCTCACATTCCCGTGCACACCAATATTGGGTCACGGTCACATCCAAATGCCTCATAAATCTGAAAACTGCACGATTTGACCAGCCGGCCACATGGTGAACCGCAATACGATTCCTTTCAAACACTGTCAGTTGCCGATAATGTTTCCCCACATGAGTATGTGGCATCTGTGTCCTTCAAAGCAATCATTCAACATCTGACATGCCACACCACCTTATGTAACCTACCAGGCCTGGTAACACTAAACACACACAACACTGGTTGTCTACCTGTCACAGGGAAATCCAACTATCATTTACATACCTGCCAATGCTGTGTGTGTCTACACAGTTACACTGACAATGCAAGAACGTCTTCTAGATGCTTCACTATTTTTCATCAGACAGTGCAACACACAAAATAATAATAAGTTATGCAAAAGATACAAGGACCATTCCATAATTCATGGCAACAATAGCATATCATGCAAACATGTGGCATTGCTGTAGTTGCAGTATATACACTCAAAATCCTGCAGCAAACGGCACCAATATCAACTGACACACTGCAACTGCACTCTAGGATGGCTCGGTACCAGCACCTGACACATTCAGTGCGAGATTGGTAACAATACAAGATGGATGTAAGTGAGCAGAGTGGAACAGTGAGCATATGTAAAAATTGCCTTCCTCACTGGCAGAAATGCTACTATAAGCAGCTGTGGGTGACAGGACATCATCCACGGAGGCTGTGCTCTTTCTGGAGTATGATAGGCACGGTATTCTGGAGTATCGCCCCGTTAGGGACGGCCACACTGTCAATGCCCAATACTACCTCTACTTTCTGCTGTATCATCTACAATGAACACTGTGGTGAAAATGTCTGCCACTGGTGGAAAATGCAATCATGCTCCATGAAAGTGCCACAGCCCACACCACAGCCATCACCAATATTTGTGTACAGCGGTGGGTGTGGGAAATCCACCCTTACTCACCTAATCGCCAGACCTCAGTCTACACAGCTTCAATCTCACTACACAACTGAGGAATCTGGGGTATTATTTTGAAGGACAGTAGTTGATTCTGATTCATTTTTGTTCCATTTATGCTCGTTCACAATAAACTTTATGCAGAATTCCAATGTGTGTCTTTCATTTCAACATTTGCCATGATCTGTACTGGAACCCCATTTTATGTTGGCATTCAGATACATGTTACCTTACCGGTTGAATGCACAGCGTGGAATTCCCATGCTGTCACATTATCGTAATGTATGCCTTAGTTGCCATGACTTATGAAATGACAGTCATTACAAATGTATTTACATACATACTTCTATTACCATAAATCACAATCTGTTCTTCATAGGTCTTAATTTTTATTCTCCCTAACTAATAATTCCTTTCATATGCAACAGTAATTCAGTAAGGCTTTACACCAGGCAACAGCTGTCTATTTGAGATGTAAACACAATAAAAGTTAAGGAGTGGATGACATATTAAGCCAAAGCCAAAAATACCACCAGAAAAAATGTTTTTAATCATCATAGTCACTTTATGAGTAAAACATTGTTCAAGTAGAAACTTTTTAAATTCTGTTTTACATTTATTTTTGTCTTAACTTTCTGATGTAGACCGGCAGTCTGTAGTAAAGTGTAACACCAATATGGCTCACATGCCTTCGACAGTTCTTTTCGTTTGCTGTGCAAGGTGTGTTGTGGTATTTCAGGTATTGCAACTACAAAAGTCAGCATTTGCCTAAATCTGCAAGTTTGTTTGTGTGTGTGTGTGTGTGTGTGTGTGTGTGTGTGTGTGTGTGTGTGTGTGTGTGTGGCAGCAACCTTGCGTGCACAATTGACAAGTTAATATTAGCATCAAGTCTGTCTGGCTCAGGGTGTTGCACACATCTGGCCTCAGTGGATATCTGGCCAGCTTTAAGGGAGAACCCAAGCATGACTGACCACTCCATATCCCACACCACATCTTCAGATAACGGAACATTGATCTGCACTGGTGTACACTGGAGCCAGTACACCATGCAGCATAGAGGTTACGCGAGAGTATCGATAGAGGCCAATGACAAGACTCACTGGAAACACCACCAACACCCTCTCAGCCGGTAGTATTGAGGATCGCCACCACAAACCGGAGGGCTAGTTTTGCCAGTTAGTTCAAGTACGTACGCCACGAGTGATCCAGTGTGTGAGACGAAGCTGCGGACTTAGCTTCTTGCACAAAGACAGGCAGCTCATAGCATCCTTATAGTGAACATCATGGACTTCTACTTCAACAGCACTGAAACTAAGTGGACTGTACAGAAGAGAGCTTGTACACAGCACATGGAAACAAAGTCAAGTAGCTCTTTGTTTATAAATAAAGAACACAGTTACTAATTGTGTGCAGTTTGTGTTATAGAACGAGGGCACTGGCCACCAACCAAACTCGTCTCCTTGCTTCCCATGGAACAGCTCTACAGAGACGACAAGACAAAAGTGGCTAAGGAGAATTCAACATGATCGACCACCTATCTCAAATCTCTGCATTTGTAGACCATTATGATCATCTCTCCAAGTGGCACAGTATCTGTGGAGGAATGTGTTTTACGCAGACAGCCATATTCTGTAACGGGGAAATAAAAAAAAAAACTGTTATAAATCGCACGTAGTAAATCTCTAACATATTATTCCATATGTTAGGAGAGAGAGAGAGAGAGAGAGAGAGAGAGAGAGAGAGAGAGAGAGAGAGAGAGAGAGAGAGAGAATAGCCAAAGTATGTAATCTGGCACCTTTCCTGGTGCAAACATTTGCAATAATTTCATGAGCAAAAGGAAGTAAACTTAGTTTCTTTACATGTTTGTTTTAGTTGATCATCAAACTTAAATTTTCATCAATGTGAAACTGCAGCAATTTTCTGAAAGTTACTCTGTCTATGGCTTTGTCAGCCATCAACAGATCTAGATTCACATTCTGACATTTTCGCAAATTGCATGTAATTTGTTTTATTAGCATTTAATATCAACCCATCTGCATTGAACCAAGCATGGACATATGGATTTTATCAGTAGCCACATGCATCAACTGTTTTGTTTTACTCATTATCACAGTAGTGTTATCTGCAAATAGCATGACATTTGTTGCACTATCTGAGCTGTGTAGTTGATTTTTATGGCTAAGAAATTGCAGTATATGGGACCCACGATCCTGCCTTGCAGTATTTCTTTTTCCACTTTTTTTTTCATCTGCTGATAAACTGTTTTTGTGATTGGAGTAAGCTGACATCAGTCCTATAATCTGCATATGGTTTCATATATATGACTGCAAGCACTTTTTGCCAGTCCCTTGAATACCCAGTGCTTTCAATTTTTCTGAAAGGATGCCATGACTTCACTCCTTTTCCTTTCCCTTCAAAGCTTCTGCCAGGAGGAGGAGCCACTGGCTCCAAAAGCTTGCAAATTTAAGTACCTTCATATGTCTCCTTTTGCTGGCACTTTGTGAGTAGATTTTTTTATCTGTCCAATACATTGACTCCAACTATATTATTTTTTCTAGGTTTCTGATTATTTCTTTAGTGTAACACATTACGGCTGTTCAAGTGTATATCTGCCTGAAAACTGCAGTTGTTACTGTTTTGTATGTTTTGGTCAGTTACATATTTGTTGATTCAGTGCTTTGTCAATTCTATTATTTTGGAGAGTGCCAGGAAGAGTGACACTGGCTGACATTTATTTATCTTTTATGATGCTACTAGACCTTTTCCTAATGGTCCTTGCTGACGGAGGAGAGGAGAAACAGAACTACAGAACTAACATTTAAACAGCTTATTTTCACAAATAGATTTGGTTTTCTATTTTCATATACAGCAACATTTAAACCTTTTTAAAAACTAATGTTTAACTCAAATATTTTTATGGCAGAAATGAACTTAACAACTGTTCACTGTTAGCATCTGGCGTATCGTGTCTCCAGCAATACAAAACCAATTTTGAATAGGGCAACTGCATAAGTTATACACAACTTCTCTACAGAAATTTCATTCACACGTGAAGTGCAGTTTTGTTCCTTTCAATGGCATTGAGGGAATTCTGAGGACAAAAGCTTATCATCTGACAGTCCCAAATCATTTTTGCACCTTTTATTTCAGCAAGTCCTAGATTTGGAAATTTATTTTCTATAAGGCTCATGTACACGAGGAAATAGGTTACAGCTACACAAGAGATTTAAGAACAGATCTTTCAGAGTACTTCGCTTCGCTCAAACTCTGGCTACATATGCCAGGTGTGAGGGCAGTTTAAGCAGCGGAGCTGCTGTTCCTGCGGTGACCTCTTTGGGGTGCAGTGGGACCTAACGGGTTGAGCTGTCCTCACTGGGCATCGTTCATTGTGACACCCTGTGGTTTCAGAGTACTTTCGTACACAAGATATTTATATTCTGGCGTGAAAGGCTACCAACAGTCACCAGCAGACATCACATAGGGAACTTAAAATCCCCAAATATTTAATAAAAGCTCCTTGTTAGCCACTCTTTCTACAGTTCATCACTGTATTTGATCTCACAGATGCAAATTCTGTGTTAAGTCTAATATTTTCTTTTAAACAGATCTGGTGTGTGCCAGTGTACGAAGTACTTGGAGTGCTCCATTTAAAGTTATATAAATTCTTCGTTTGACGTATTTGATCAAACTGCAAGCAAGTAATGTAAGGAAAGGAGGGAGCAGTGGCTTTTCCTGCCTGTTAATACCTACCTTGACACTTTCCATGCTCCTGAAGGTTCTCTATCATTAGAAGATCAACAAAACGAATTAATGCAGATAGGAAACTTATACATCCATACTGTTCCCAAGTTCTCTATACAAACAACATATGGGCTGTGAGCCACAACTTTTAGACTGAGTGCTGATGACAATGTGTGCACAACAGCAGCAGTGACAACCAGTTGCTTCAGCTTTTCAGCTTTACAGTCAGTTACAATTAATTCAGTTTTAAATCAGCTTCAATTTTATTAGCACGTGAAGTTCTTCAAACTGGCAAGAAAGTGAAAATATTAAAAGCTGAAATATGCAGTACTTATGTCCCAAAAAAATACCATTTTTATTTTATAGTTCACTGTGAATTGGCTCTCAGCTTTCAAATCTTTTTCAGATAACTTAACCCTAAACTCAAGAGGTGACTTTTCTGTAATGTACACTATAAGGTCATGTCTCTGGGACCCCTGTATCTAAACTGTGCTTTAAGACACACATTTGAAAATTTTAATTTATGTCATTAATTTTTACAATTATTTAAGTGCTGTTTAAATCATCCATGTTTATTTTATTGCACTAAGTAAAACCTGCAGCATTTTACTATTTAGCACAA
Organism: Schistocerca cancellata; assembly: GCF_023864275.1. NCBI lineage: Eukaryota > Metazoa > Arthropoda > Insecta > Orthoptera > Acrididae > Schistocerca > Schistocerca cancellata. Next base: position 133,534,345 of record NC_064637.1, read on the forward strand.
AAAAATCACACACTTGTGTGGTTTTTTAAAAACAGTGCACAAAAAAGGACAGATGACTGAACTTTGCCTTCCGAAAAATTATACTATCTCTGCAGAAATTTCCACAGAAAAACAATTTCGGAGTTTAAATTTGCACTAAAAAGCTCCACTCAACAGGTACAAAAAGAGAGCCTGTAAGATTAACATTCATTCCTGGGATCTGTATTTTCCTTATCACCCTTCAGAACACTTGATTGAAACTAACACTAAGTATTCTATTGGGAAAGAGACAGATACCCCTCACAAATGACCTGAAGTTCTTTCTATGAATGACGCTCTTGTTTGATAACAGAACTGTGATGACTGTGTTGTAAAATCATTGTTTTTCCTCTATTTCTTGATCTATATCACTGACACCATCCTGCAACCAGTGGCTAACAATTTCATCAAACTCTAAAAGTTCAAACTGACACATTCATGTAACTCATTTCGTACCATATGGTACGGTAATGAAGAAAACAGGTAGGTAGTTCACAAGGCGCATTATAAACGACACTAATACTTATCAGTAACACAGGTCAGCAACGAATAAAGAAGGTGATAACATAACCAACAACTAACTATTTTAGGGTTGGGAATTTAAGGAGCATATGGGGGGTATAGAAGCATTCGGTCACAAATGACTTTAGTGAGCGAGTTCAAAAATTTTCGTGTGGTCTGAAAGATTGGACATAACATCAGGGATAGGCTACAACCCTGTCTCACTCACTAATGAACCACTGCTTCCCTTTCATGCCCCTTGACTCTTATAACTGCCATCTGGTTTCTGTACAAATTGTATATAGCCTTTCACACCATGAATTTTACCCCTGTCGCCTTCAAAATTTGAAACAGCATTCTCTAAGTCTACAAAGGCTAGAAACGTAGATTTGCCCATCCTTTATCTTCTAAGACAAGTCATAGGGTCAGTATTGCCTCATGTTTTCCAACATTTCTACAGAATCCAAACTGATCTTCCCCCGAGGTCGGCTTCTACCAGTTTTTCCATTTGTCTGTAAAGAATTCACATTAGTAGTTTGCAGCTGTGGCTTATTAAACTGATAGTTCAGTGATTTTCACGTCTGTCAACACCTGCTTTCTTTGGGATTGGAATTATTATATTCTTTTTGAAGTCTGAGGGTATTTCACCTGTCATATACATCTTGCTCACCAGATGGTAGAGTTTTGTCAGTGTTGGCTCTCCCAAGGCTGTCAGTAGTTCTAATGGAATGTTGTCTACTCCCAAGGCCTTGTATCAACTTAGGTCTTTCAGTGGTCTGTCAAACTCTTCATGCAGTATCAATCTCCCATTTCATCTTCATCCTCTTCAATTTCCATAATATTTTCCTCAAGTACATTGCCCTTGTATAGACCTTCTATATACTCCTTCCACCTTTCTGCTTTCCCTTCTTCACTCAGAACTCTGTTTCCATCTGAGCTCTTGATATTCATGCAAGTGGTTCTCTTTTCTCCGAAGGTCTCTAATTTTCCTGTAGGCAGTATCTATCTTACCCCTAGTGAGATATGCCTCTACATCCTTACATTTGTCCTCTAGCCATACCTGCTTAGCCATTATGCACTTCCTGTTGATCTCATTTCTGAGACTTTTGTAATCCTTTTTGCCTGCTTCATTTACTGCATTTTATATTTTCTCCTTTCATCAATTAAATTCAATATACCTTCTGGTACCCAATGATTTCTACTAGTCCTTGTCTTTTTACCTATTTCATCCTCTGCTGCCTTCACTATTTCATCCCTCAACACTAACCATTCTTCCACTACATTCTTTCGGACATAGCCGAAAGAACAGATACCATCTTCAGATAAATAAGGCTCACTGGCCAAATGATTTTCAGTGTGGATGCACTCAAACTGCCCGACCTCTTACGGGAAAAGGTAGATTGATTGCCACGAGTAAAGAGTGTAGTGAGCAGCGACAACACACATGTAGTGTGTAGGCAATAAAATGAAAATTTGGGTCTCACGGGGAGGGAGCTGGAGGTAAGTTCCTGCAGTCACATTATCCCCTGTGTCCTCGGTGGCTCAGACAGATAGTGTGTGTGACATGTAAGCAGGAGATCCTGGGTTTGAGTCCCGGTTGGGGCACACATTTTCAACTGTCCCTAATTATATTTTTATCAATGCCTGTAAGCAGCTGAAGGACTGGATTTCACTGTAATTTCATTTTCCACAATATATTGAGTAGCAGCCTATCCTTTTCATAATACATTACATTATAAGCAAATATTTAAAGTTTAAGAGTGTAAAGACCGAAACCGTACACATTGTGATTAACAGAGGGGGGGAAAAAATGTGGATGCATTGGGGGGAGGGGGGGGGGGAGATGCTAGCAGTGAGTGATATGTGAGTGGGACACATTAATATTTACTACAAGCATATTATGTTACTGTGAGAAAAATACTAACTGCTGATGCTACTTTAGCTAGTGTGAATAATTGGAAAGTATTTGATCATTAAAAATTGAGTCAGGATTCTGTGATTGGAATTTACTGAGAGCCATAATTTCAAATAATGTTAGTTTTCTGCCTATGTTTCCTCTCTGAAGAACGGCACATTTAATACCAAAAGAATGACATTAATTCAGAACATGTTCAGCAAATGTGGAGTGTTTTTTCTTTTTAAGTCACAAACTCCTTTCAAGCTCAGTCAGCCTAGTGGTTATAGCTCTATGCAATTGTCCTAAGTGTAATTAATTTGCCACACAAATTGCAGGAAATACTGTATTCTACTCTGTTGTAAGGGTGGACTATTGTATTTACTGTTGAACAGAATCTGGACAACAGTATTCCTAGTACATAGCACTGGTGTATATTTCCTGGATTTTTTGTTGGAAGTACCTATGAATTCCTACCTGCATATAGCATGGGGCCCCATCTGATGTCAGTGTAATTATTGTGCAACATCAATATTGTTTATTTCAGCTTTTAAAGTGTGTGTTCCAACCTGTACCAATGGAATATTCTGTGAAAGCAAAGATATGTTATTTTTAACAATGTCTGACGATACAGACATTGGTGGTGATCTTACAGCTGTATTAAATATATGAAATTTATTCACAGTTTTAGAATCTTTCTGATATTACCTGCATAAGTTACGAAGATATTACCTATTGGTGACACATGAAAATTTGTGCCAGACCGGGATTCGAACCCAGATTTCCTGCTTGTTGCAAGCAGTTGCCTTAACAACTTTGACTATCTGAGTGCACTTCTGGATCATCCCAAACTTCCATTCCATGTGGCACCAATAATTAATATCTTCATACCTGCTGCAGGTAGTGTCAAGAAGATTCTGCAACTATGGATAAATTTCATAAATTTAGTACAGCTGCAAGATTGTCACTGATGTCTGTTTCTTCATACACTGTTGAAAGTAAGTACTACAAACCTCAGTGGGCAAAATAATGATCATAATACTTATGGTGAATACATTTCTCCCCCTAAGACCCCGTGTAATAATATAAGTAATGTTGCGAGCAATGGATTGTAAATGGTTTGACGTATGAAAGTTTAGGTCAGTCCTGTGAGCAAGTTCTGATAGCCAGAGTTATTAAGGCGATCACTTGCAACAAACAGAAAATCTTGGTTCGAGTTCTGGGCCAGTGCAAATTTTCACTCGTCACCAATAGGTAATATCATCATACCCAAAACAGCGAATATCAGAAAGATCCCATAATTGTAAACAAACTTAATAAAACAATGTTAATCTTTCTATCACCTACATGATAATGACCATGTGCTATATCTGCCAATATTAGTGTACTGATAAATTAAGTACCATATGTAAGTGGGAATGATTATCTGTATAGATTTTTCTTCTTCATTGTAACTAGTAAAGAATATGACATGTTATAATAAAGGCCAATGGGAACAAAATGTGCAGCTTCAGAACTTGTCTCATACCCCATGGTGGAAAAGAAACTCGAGTGAACTAATGACATACCTGTTAACAACTACTGTGCAAATAAACTGACCTCAAAGTGCTATTCAGACAAACAACAACAATAATAGAGCATGAAAGACAGCACACAAACATCTTGCTACACATGTTCTTACACTAATAAAGTGGAAATAATGTTCTTTGCTGATGATTCAACAATCATAACCAATTGCAGTGTGGCTGCAATTAAAGGACTGATTGGTCTTCGGTACACGATCTTAACTCAGAAAAAATTGGCCAGGAGCAAGTATGACTCGCATACTGAGGGTTCCATACAAAATTATGTATGTAGACAGTTTATCCATCTTTATGATTTTTACCTATTATCAACACTGGTACTGGTAACATATCACTCCCATGGAATTCCAAGACTTTCAAGAATGTTTTTAGCTCCGTGTTTTAAGTCTGATTACGAATGACAATTTTTTCGTTTGATGTAGTCACAAATGCACACTTTTTGAATTTTTTTTCCTTTGGCTGTTTGAAACCTTTCTTCTTGCCTAATTTCGTGAGTCTATAATGGAAAGTACCCTGTAGGTTTTTATGAGTGAGTTTGTAAGTATGAAAATATGTTGCATAAATGTGTCAAAGGAAACTACAGGTAGGAATTTCAACAATGTAGGTTCAGGAAAAGACAGACAGCTACAACTATACAGAAGACATATCAAGTTTCAGACAGGAAAGGCACACACACACACACACACACACACACACACACACACACACACACACACACACACACAGAGCTTGATATGCCTACCCATTCCTGACAAAGGGTTTTGACCGTCAGACAGAAAAGTAATCCTGTTCCATTTTCACAGATCAAGGTACAAAACCCTGAAAACAGTTCGTTCAACTCTGTAAAAGGCAAGTACAATACAGTACATGGGAAAGGGAATATTGTACACAACATTGATTTTTCAAAATTCCTGGATGCTTGTATTAATCAGGCCTCAAATTAGAATTCATGATATAGATCTCTCCAAAGTTTGAGTATAGCAAAATTTGCTCTACGTGTAACTGCTGATTTTGGTATCAGGAAATTAACTTACACTGTACACTTCCATTCATTCATTCATTCATTCATTCATTCATTCATTCATGTCACGTACTTTACTGCAGCAATCCCATACAGATGCACACAGTATTCACTGTATAGAAACCCACTGTAAGGATGTTATCTGGAGTCCATGTATTAATGACTGTACTGATGGGACATGGTAGGTCAAATTATCTCGACAGCAAACTAGATACCTGGTAGAGACGAAATGTCACAATAAATGTTAGTCAGTCACTAAAACAGAATAAGGCAGTGTTGGTGAAAGTGTTACAGGAAGGAGGGAGGCAAGTCAGGAGAAAAAGGAAGCATGGAGCACTGGCATGGAGACATTGAAATACACCATATTATGGAGCTGTCATGAATGTGCAGGATACCACTGTAGAACTACCTCATAGGATGGGGGACATGTATTTACATCGGAGGTGGCACACATTTTAAAACTAGAGAAAATCTGATCATAATTAGTGTAATAAGCAATTTGAGTAGGTGCCACTGAACTGACAAAGCTAAACAACCAAAATAAGTTAATCATATTATGCATGTGCCACTCACCTAATAGTAATGAGAACGTACAGTTCAACAAATTAATGGAGAGAATCACAGCCACCAAATTAATGTAATAATATGTGGAGACAAGAATACCAACACAGGTGTTGAGGGTGAAATAAGCAATAACTCTGTAAAAAATTTTGAACACTTCTTGTGTGCCACAAAACAAGAAGTTTAGTGTCAGTCTTAGGTCATGTACTTACAGATAACAAACAGGGAAAATTGTTAAGTATTTATAAAAGATTTTGGTCTCTCTGATCATTGCTGCCACATAATAAAGCCACAGACAGGCTTGATTAAACTCACAAAAGTGCAGGCCTATAGGAACATGATCCCAGAATGCAAAGTACATAATTTTATAGGACACTGGCCAATCAAACCTGGGTGCACTGTGTATGGAAAAGACTGTAAATGACAAGTGCTCTAAATACCGCATATTGTGTAAAAAAAGAGAGACATTTTCAAAAGTAGCCATTTCAACAGCAATAGGTACAGAAAAAAGATGGATAACTGTAGGCATTAGACAGTTCTCACAAATACTTAAGTTTCTCAAATGTTTACAAGAGCACTACATAAACCCACACTTTCTATATTACTATCACAGGAATGAAAAATGCTGTGTGCCATAAAAAATTCATCAACTACAATGAAATAACATGCATTTGAAAAATAAAAGCAAAGTAGTAAGGCATACGATCAAATATGACACTGGTAAACGTAGACAAATGTCAAACATCTAAATCGAAGATGGGAGTACAGTAACAGAAAATCCTCAGGAACTGACATTTTATAAATGGCTATTGCTATGAGGAGAAATTGCAACAAAATCTTCCTAAAACAGATGTATCCACAATGAATTACACAGCATGCATAACATTGTTGTTTCCCACGACACAGCTTGAAGTCAGGAAGACAATACGGAAATGAAAAAATAAAATGGGAAGTTGGCAAATTTAGATGAGGCTCTGGTGTCTGTTCTTATGGTATTCATAGGCAGCATAGCGACCCCAGTAACAAATATAATAAAGGAGTTTTTTGTTCACTATTTTTCCAGAGTACCTAAAGCATGCGTAAGTTGTGCTCTTAAAGATTTGGAGAGCACAGAAAACTAGTAAACATTAGTTATCTGAAATCTTTCTGTAATAAGAGTCCTGGTGTCTTACCAGCAACTATAACATTGCTGTCTTCAGCAGAGGGAAACTTTACTCTGTGTCTTATACTACCTGGAAAGTCACTGATATTTATAAATAACAGAATTGGGTTCAATACACTACTGTAAAGCACACCTATATTTAATTGTTTTCCTAAAATTTTGTCATCAGCACACATGCAAACTATGTACCTTATGCACCTTTTCCAGGTAAGACTGGTTATGCTCTCAGAGTTCTAGCATCAGTTTGTAACAGACAGTGTCTTGCAATGATATACTGTTCCTACACACAATTTTTAGCTACATGCTTCTTTCCTAGAGATAAAAGGTATGAAACATGGACACAGTTTTCAAATTGCAGGAAAAGGCCACATGAATGAAAACTAAAAGTAATAGGCAGCCTCCCTGTAAAGAACTATTTAAAGTACTGGATATCCTTACTTCACTAAGAGAATGTGCCACACAATCTGTTGTGCACGTCAGGGAAAACCTTACTAAGTATGTCACATTTCAATAAAAGTTCTATACATAATTGCAGAACAAGACAGTTTGGATTTACATTTACCAAAGAAAAAACTAAGAACAGCATCTCCCATTGGGGAGTAAAACTGCATAATGAACTGTGCAAGGATATGCTAAAAACAGCTAAAAGTAGTTCATAAGAAATATATACTATATAGTTAAAGGCTACTTGGTGCACTCAGTAGAGATTAATAATGTAAAGTGTCATCAACAACATGTCACATTACAATGTAATGCTTTTACAAGAAAATGATGTGCCAAGCTTTACAGTGCACAATAGCGGTGCCTTGTTAATCTCCCGATCTCAATAGTTCACTCATCAGAGAATGATGCTTACTTAGTTTTTCAGATAGACAAAGGAGAACATGAATACATGCATGCAAGGAGCACAGTAGCATCTTTATAAGCTGGAGTCAGTTTCCTGAACAGTCTGGCAGGAGTGCAAGAGGAAGCATGTTTATGGTCCAGGGTTCAACATTGGGTGTCCATAGTGCGTATATTGAAACTGCTTTTATATTTTTTGTTACCTGGTGCAAACTGTGTATGATCAAAATAACATTGTACAACAGCAACCAACAAAAATGAAGTAGTACAGCATTTACGGCACTGACCTGATATTCAGTAGAATGAAGTTTGCTCTGTCTGGCCACCCTGACTTAAGATTTTTCTAGATTATTTCAGGCAACTGCTGAGCACGTCGTACACTTCTAAATTCAGCGTGTATGTATATTTTGAGCTACCATAAAGCAAGGTTACTTTGCAGACTTTTGGACAGTTTTTCAAATGAAATAATGTAATGCACAGCAGTTTTCTAAAATGACTTTTGAAAATGATTTTATCCTGATCAGCCAGAACATTATCACTTACCTAATAGCCAGTATGTTCACTTTTGGCACAGATAACAGAGGCAATGCATCATGGCATGGAAGCAGTGAGGTCTTGGTATGTCACTGGAGGGAGCCCGCATCACATCTGCTCCCGTAAATTCCAGGTAAGGGAGGCACTGAGCTCTGATGCCACATTCAATCACATCCCAGACGTGTTCAATCGGGTTCAGATCTGGCAAGTTGGGAGGCCAGAACTTCAAATTGGAACTCACCACTGTGTTCCTTGAACCACTCCATCACACTCCTAGCCTTGTGACAGGATGCATTATCTTGTTGAAAAGTGCCACCACAATTGGGAAATACGACCGCCATGAACCAGTGTACGACACTCCTAGGACAATGTGATGACTTGCACGAGCTCCATTGGACCTGTGGATGCCCACGTGAATGTTCCCCAGAGCTTTTAATGGAGCTACTGTCAGCCTGTCTCCATCCTGCAGTATATGAGTCAAGGAGCTGTTCCCCTGGAAGTTGATGGATTCACGCCCTCCTATCAACATGAAGGTATTGAGATTCATCAGACAATACAACACTCTGCCATCGCACCAAAGTCCAGTGCTCATGGTCAGGTGCCCATTCCAGTCATAGTTGCCAATGTCAGGGTTGTAACATTGGCACACGCATGGGTCATCGGCTGTGGAGGCCCATCGTTAAGGAGTGTTCAGTGCACTGGTGTTCAGACACACTTGTAATCAGTCCAGCATTAAAGTCCAACGTTAGTTCTGCCATAGTTCGCTGACACTCCTGTTTTACCAGTCTGTCCAGCCTACAAGGTACAACACCTGTAACGAGGGGTGGCTGCCTAACCTCACGATGTCTGGATGTGGTTTTACCTTGGCTTCACCACGTGTTGAAGACACTCTCCCAAGTACTCCTGGAACACCTGACAAGATGTGCAGTTTCCAAAATGCTTGTCCTGAATCTCCAGGCCATCACAGTCTGCTCTCAGTCAATCTCTGGTAGATCACATGCCTTCCCCGTTCTACATACAGCACACTCACTGATACTACATGCACCATGCGCGTGTCTGACCAGAAGTCATTCCTTGCCGTGTGAAGCTCCTATCGCCTGTATGGGTTTATATCAATGGTACGTCAGTCGTCACAATATATCAGTGTAGTCTGTTTTAAAACAATGTGAAAACCAGCTAGTAGCATATGATTTTTGAAGCTTTATAATGTTTTACAAATTGGAGCAAAGTAGCCCCTGGAGCAGGTAACTTTGCTCCACTAAACTTAAACACTACCTTATGAGAGAATGACAGCTTGATGCAATATTCCCCTCCAAAATTTATTGAGCTGCCTTATTTGACCATCGTAAATCAATATTTGTGTACTTTTAGCATTAAAGAGAGAACTTTTTTAAGCAAGATGTAAAAAGGTATGAAACATGAATAAAATTTAATGTCATTTTGCCATCAAAGAAAAGGCCAATGTTTTTATTAGGTGTGTTACTGTGTCAAAATGTCAGTGACGATACTAGCAAAATATTTTGCACACATTCAGCAGCATCGAGCAACTCTAGGACTGACAAAATTACTCTTTTGCTTTTCAACTGTATCATCCCATTTGCGAGAAAGTAGATCTTTATCTACGGGCCATGACCAGTTATTAAGAGATGGGATCATGGTATTTATGCTTGCTCCATCTTCAATAAAACTACCGATGCCAGGAATACCAGTGTAGTGTTTATTTTCATACATGTAACCACAAACACACCAGTTTCCTTGCCAATTGGTTTCAGTTTTTCCTGTGGTTCTGACAGGCTCTCTTCATTCACTGCACATGCTCTTAGCACTTCAGTTTGATTTCTCCTGTATGATTTACAATATTTGTCCACACTTTCGTCAGGAATTTGTTCTCCTGTAGGTCTTCATCACTACATTAATCAAGCACTGTTTATTAGTGCCTAGCACTGGTTAAGAAGCACTTTTGTGACATGTCAAGCAAATGTTCCATTTTGTATGGATTCCAGGCACTCTTTCAGATTTGATATTGGTAAGGTCCTAGCTCCCATTTATACTGTACTATAGCAACCTAAATCTTGTAGCAGTAATCATTCACAATGTAACAAGATTCATCCCAAGCTGAATCAGGTCTAAAACAAAGTAATGGAACTACTGTGAAACTACTCTGATCCACTTCATAGATGGTGCAAAGTTGTCCCATTTTCCTCAGAAAATAACCATCATGGCTGCTTTCAATCACACAATGAGAATATGTTGAGTATAAGTTTGTAGGTATGATTTAGACCAGTGGTAGTCAACCTGGTCCCCACCACCCACTGCTGAGTATTCCTTCTTTCACAATGGGCAGTGGGTGGTAGAAGTTTTAAAAAATTTTCATTAGGTTTTCATAAATTTTGACAAATTATTAACGTACTTTAACTTGCTGTAACATTGCTTTACAAACTTTATAAAGTAAAGTTACTTCCTACTTCATAAATCATCATTACTGTGGAACCAGAGAGCAGTTAGGAAACTTTACTACCTACAGATACACAATAGTAGATGGTACGTAAAAGAAAAAGATTGACTACCCGATTCAGACAATAATTTCCACATATAAATGAATGTCTTTACTTCTGTTTAGGTAGTTTTCTGGCAGCAAAACACCCCTTTTTCTTGACAAAAAATTCCTCAAAAATACAATAGTACAGATTTTGTTATACCAGAAAATACCCAACATAATGAGTGGCAAACATATGATCCCTTAATCGGGCAGGTAGGTTATAAAATTTAAAAAGGGAAATGGATAGGTTAAAGTTAGATACAGCAGTAATTAGTGAAGTTCGGTGGCAGGAGGAACAAGACTTCTGGTCATGTGAATAAAGGTTTATAAACACAAAATCAAATAGGGGTGATGCAGGAGTAGGTTTAATAATGAATAGGAAAATAGGAATGCGGGTAAGCTACTACAAACAGCATAGTGAATGCATTATTGTGGCCAAGATAGATACGAAGCCGACGTCTACTACAGTAGTACAAGTTTATATGCCAACTAGCTCTGCAGATGAAGAAATTTAAGAAATTTATGATGAAATAAAAGAAATTATTCCGATAGTGAAAGGTGACGAAAATTTAATAGTCATGGGTGACTGGAATTCGGTAGTAGGAAAAGGGAGAGAAGGAAACGTAGTAGGTCAATATGGATTGGGGCTAAGAAATGAAAGAGGAAGCCGCCTGGTAGAATTTTCCACAGAGCACAACTTAACCATAGCTAACACTTGGTTCAAGAATGATAAAAGAAGGCTGTATACATGGAAGAAGCCTGGAGATACTGACAGGTTTCAGATAGAGTATCTAATGGTAAGATAGATGTAGGAACCAGGTTTTAAATTGTAAGACATTTCCAGGGGCAGATGTGGACTCTGACCACAATCTATTGGTTATGAACTGTAGATTAAAACTGAAGAAACTGCAAAAAGGTGGTGATGTAAGGAGATGGGACCTGGATAAACTGAAGGAACCAGAAGTTTTACCGAGTTTCAGGGACAGCATAAGGGAACAATTGACAGGAATGGGGGAAAGAAATACAGTAGAAGAAGAATGGGTAGCTTTGAGGGATGAAGTAGTGAAGGCAGCAGAGGTTTAAGTAGGTAAAAAGACGAGGGCTAGTAGAAATCTTTGGGTAACAGAAGAAATACCTTCATACTTCAAGAAGAATATAATAATTCCAATCCCAAAGAAAGCAGGTGTTGACAGATGTGAAAATTACTGAACTATCAGTTTAATAAGTCACAGCTGCAAAATACTAATGCAAATTCTTTACAGACGAATGGAAAACCTGGTAGAAGCCGACCTTGGGAAAGATCAGTTTGGATTCCATATATATGCTGGTACACGTGAGGCAATACTGACCCTACGACTAATCTTAGAAGCTAGATTAAGAAAAGGCAAACCTACGTTTCTAGAATTTGTAGATTTAGAGAAAGCTTTTGACAATGTTGACTGGAATACTCCCTTTCAAACTCTGAAGGCAGCAGGGGTAAAATACAGGGAGCAAAAGACTATTTACACTTTGTACAGAAACCAGATAGCAGTTATGAGTCGAGAGCCATGAAAGGCAAGCAGTGGTTGTTGGACAGAATCAGAACTGTTCCAAAATTTTCATAAGAACAGGTGCTAGGCCGAATTTAAACTTTTTACTGAGTTAGAGTAAAGCTACCTCCCCCCCCCCCCCCCCCCGTCCTACCTCCCACCCTCCAGGGCCAAAGTTGCCCCACTTTACAGTATCTATTTTCATTGTATTATGAAGACAAATCCTATACATTAATTGCTGCATAAGTCTGTACCATTTTTGTTTCCCATATTGGAATTCCTGTAGCTAGGGGTGTATTTATCAATTGTCATTTTTTAAATTTGTAGTTCACTGTTGCTATCTGAGTTTACATATTGTTATTTTGTTGTTTCGAGATATTGAGTGGAGCTGTGGACATAACAAAATTGAGTACCAAGTGGAGAAAAATGAACATTTCCTACTTATTCTTCTGTTTGACACTTACCATTTCTGTCTTGATCACTACTGGTGACAAGAAATGGTGTCTTAATGCAAACATAAGGAAAAGCAAGGTTGACCCCAAACAAAGTAGCAACTCCACGTATAAAGACCAGTGTGCATCCACAAAACTTAACATTAGGCATCTGGTGGAACAGCAACAATGTGGTATAATTCGACTTGCTTCCCCAATGTGTGATCACCACTGCTGACATTTAATGTCAACAGCTGAGACAACTTTCATATGCAATCCAAGAACAATGACCAGGAATAGTGCATGAAGCGACGCTACTACACAATAACGCCTGCCCACATTCTGCTATACTGACAAAATACACTATACAAGAGTTGGACTGAGATGTCCCCACCTACCTAATTCACCTGCTCTTGCGCCATTAGATTTTCACCTTTACCCCTCTATCAAACAACCTTCAAGGAACTTCCTTTCCAGATAAAAATGCACTCCAAACATTGCTTGACAAGTTCTTCACCTCAAAACAATGTGGTTTCCACTGTCACAGAAAGAAAAAGTTTCCCAATGTTGGCAGACTGTTGTAAATAGAGAAGGAGAATATATTATTGGTAACTCAAATCTGTTATGTGTATATGTTGTGTTTGTTTAACTTATGGAAACATGCTACGAACTTATGATCCAACCCAATAAAATTGTGGGATGATACCTGAATGAATGAATGAATGAATAAATAAATAAAACTAGAGTTTAAATTTTCATGTTTAACTAGCATATTGATGCAGCGCAAGTACCAACTGGGCAAGGATGGGGCATGTGGTTTCTTCAAGACAATGTTCCCAACATGGAAACTGGGAAACAAAACTGTAGTAGAAATTTTAAACAGTTCTGTTTAACATGCATGAAGTGTTCTGATCACATCACTCCTTAGCTGGGCAAGAGGGAAAGCTTGTGGAAGAGAAGGGAGAAATTCAGCATGATACTGCATTTTTTTCATATATTATCTTTAGTTTAGCTATATAGCTCAAAGGTGTATAAAGCAATCAGCATTTTCATTTTTGTTGTACTTTTTATCAACTATACCTGAAGGGAGTTTACCTTCCCACTGCAACTAAAATAAAGCATTGAACGATGCTGAAATGTCTCCATGTCAGCTATTGTTTATACATATTTACTTTATTTAGTTTCACAAGACTGGCCAATTACGGCCTAACAGGTGGTTCTGAATTTCTGTTGGTGCCAGCGCCAAAATGTCTTGCTGCACCTGTTATGACATAGAACACTTGTAGAAACTGACTGTTGTGAAGCGAAGGTAAACAAACCATGCAACAACGCAAACAAAGGGACATCAAGAAGGTTAGTACAGTTTTGCTTACTGAAATCCAGGGCTGAGGATCAACAGGAATTTTTCATTGCCCGGAAGATCTCAATACTGCAAGTGCTGTGAACCTGGAGCAGATGTGCAAGAAATTCTCAATAACTATGAAAACAAACTGTGTCACAGGATCAATTTATTGTGATAGTAGACAGCACAAATGCCATATAAAAAAATGAATTCAAAATAGCAACAAGAGTATTAAGAGAGACACTGTATTTTAGGTGATCAGAAACTGATTGTAGTAGGCATACCGCATACCACACATGTATGACCTTATCGAATCTTCCTGTGTAAACAAGGAGATCCACAAATCCACCAGGATTTAATAAAATATCTAGCAGTCCACTTTAAAAGTGGTTTTTTCTCACTTTAGATCTGGAAAGAAAGCACTTTACAATACAAGGAATGCATCTCAATACACAGGGCAACAGGCACACGATCAAAATGTTTGTTGTGTTTTCTCTAGAAGTGAGAAATATGAAAATGTTACCAACAGCAAAGGAGATCTGCAAAGTATCTTGTACAACCAAAGCCATTAAGGTCCTGGAAAACTCTTCCCTACTAACATATCCAGCAGCAATAATAGAACATGCAGAAACACCAGTTACAGAACTAAGTGCTCACAGAAAAACAACAGCTGCAGCAGCAATAAAAGACCTAGAAACAATATCTAAAGATGGAAAGTAAATGGCCACAGCATGTACATCCACACCAATAACAGCAGCAGCAATAGATAACACAGGGGAAACATCACCAGAAGAGGAAACAACAGCAACTGAAATCCCCATTTGAATGGCTTTTAATTTTGAACAGGAAGAGGTGGAGGAGGCCACCACAATAAGTATAACTAAATGTTTAACAGCCTTCCACCAAAATATACAAATGATTAAAACAAGTTCAGCAACTAGAAGTTACTTTGTAAACACTATACAGCTCATATGAACTTCTTTGTTTCTATAGTAGACACTATGAAATGTGGTTCAATGTATTTATGTGAAAAGAGGTACTGATATTTCATTTAGTGTCAGAAATGATGTTTTGCATCTACTGTTGATAAACATGTCGAACTGTCAGCTACTGAAATACAAGAACACGACATGTTGAAAAGAACTGTACTTCGTTTGTACCAATCCCCCAGTGGTAACATGGGTACTTTTTTCTCTTCAAAACTAAATCAAGCACCAGGTACAGGATTGAAATATCAGTATAATGGAGTCAGATGATAGAAATGCTTACCCAAATACTCTGTACATTTATGGCATGTCTTCACTAGTACATTCTTCCACTAGAGTATCAGACAATCTTCTACATTTATAGATTATGTAACAACAGATAGAGACATGTTCAAAATCTAGGCCTATCAGATCATGTTTCAGATATTAAACATTAAAAATTATGTAGAAAAGCCACCTAAATTAAAAGCATACAAAAGGGTATTCTGAAAGTCAAACCTGCATGAACTTTCACCCCAGTTACAGTATGAAGAGTTTGTGGAAGTGTATGGTGAAATAAATGTGAATAAAATGTTTAATAATTCCATGTCCATATTTAAACTGAATTTGAAGAATTATTCCCTGCATCATTGTGTTCTATTGCAACTTCAGAAATAATATTACAGGGCGACATTTAAAAACCCAACAAACTGCGAGGATGGTTTCGTGACTGACCCATCCCAGAACACATAACAGAGCTGCATCACCTCCACATCACAACAGATGGTCTCCATGAGATTCAGTTAAGGATAGAACCAGTTGTCATGCAGGATGCACATAATTTTACTTTGGCTTACACTAAGCTGGCGGGCCAAATGTTCGTCTCAATATCCTGTAGAACCTGGTATTCTAAATCTGCTGTATGCACAGTCCACCACCTTCCTGCATGTTAAGTCAGTCTGAAAGGACTCTTGATCAAATAAACGCCCAAAAAGGGCTTGAAATGATAGGTTATGTCGTCGGTGCCTATGCTTGTTTTGGTATAGCCGTGCTGCCTCCCAACCATTTCCCTATGCTTGGCCAAACACAAACACCATCTCGACTTGTTCCCAACATGAATATCAGACCATTCTGCTGCTTACAGTATGCAGTGTCAACCACACAGCCTACAACACACAAGGAACACACGGCATGTGGTGAGAGGAACTGTAATTCATCAGCACCATGTACCATGGGAAAAATGCATTTCTGTACACTTGTTCATATGATCTTTTTTTCCTCAACTTCCAGTCAGGAATCTGTCCTTGCAGTTGGTCAGTTACATTATTGTTAACCCAAGGCAACCAGATATAAGAAACGCATCTGAGACTCTTAGGTATCTCACTCTTATCAAAAATAGATTGACCCAGCCTTTCTGCAATTTTAGAAAAACTATAGGAGAATTTAGAGATGGTCCTGGTAGCTGATAAAAGACTTACAAACCATAACATACTATGACAGGCACAAAACAAAATAGCAGCAGCCTAGAACATTATCAAACAGAAGACAGCAACATTGTGCAAACACTTGAATTCACAAATTGAAAATAAAGGCGGTCAAATAAGCCACCTAAAATAAATCACAAAATTTTTGAATGTTTGCTTAAACAGGATTTTTTTTAAATGTACAACTAAAAAATAAAATCTCAACTGGTCCAGATGAAATCGCAAGCTATGTCCTTAAAGAATGTGCAAATACCATACGAGCCACGCTGACAAATACAGTCAATAAATCATTCCAATCTGACCGTTTTCCCGAGTACCAAACTCAAGAAAAAGTAATATCCATATTTAAAATTGGTGGAATGGAGAACTTAGATAACTACACACAAATCTATTTACTGCCCATTTCCGTAATTGTTGAAAAACTAATGACAATACATTAATGAAGTACCTAAATAAATTTAACTTTCTTTGTAATGAATAACATGATTTCAGGACCAGGAGAGGTAAATAACATGCTATTGCACAGTTTACAAAACTCTGTTCTTGAAGCAATGGATAATGGTGATCATGTGAATGGAGTTTTGTGCATAGCTTTAATCTCATAGCAACTTCCTTGTTTCTACAGTACACTCTCCATCAAAGGTAGGGGTTCATGTATTGACATATGCGAAAGCATTTGAAACAGCTAAGCACAGAATTTCTTTGCATAAATTAGAGTTATTGGGAATAAGGGGTGTGGCTAAAAACTGGTTTAAGTCACGTCTAGAAAACTTGGTGCCACGAGTTGAGATCTATCATACTTTGGAAGGATTTCTAGTAACACACCTATCAGATCCAAAATATATCAACACAGATGCCCCACTGGGGAGTGTATTAGGCCCTATCTTTTTCCTTACTTATATTACCAATTGCCCACAGTGAGTGAGACACGGAGAAAAAAAGACTGTGTGCTGATGACAGCAACATAATGAGCAGAGCAAGAACTCCAAACATCTGACAGTAAAAGTTTATGCAGCCTTCCATGATGTCCATAACTGGACATTGAAAAAAAGTAACTGCAACCATGTGTACTTCAGTTGAATAAAAAACAAAGCTAAATTAAAAATTAATGATAATGCATCAGAATGTGTAACTCACACCACAGTTTTGGGGTTGAATGTAGGTTCAGCTGAAAAGGATAGAACATGTCAAAAAATTGACAATCTATTCACAGCATGTTACACTTTGTTAATACCTGCACCATGTCGCATAGTGAGCGACTTCGGATATATGCATCCAATCCTCATTTATGGAATCATATTCTTGGCAACAAGTGATGCAAACATTCAGAGTGTCTTCAAAATACAGAAAAAAACTTACACAGAAAACGATAATAGCAATAGGGACAATTGTACTGATTTATTCAAAAAGCCAGAAATACCATCCATCTGAATACTATTCTAGACTCTTAATATACATTAAAAAAATATTCATCTGCTGCCTGCAAACAGATCAATACATGACCATGAAACTAGATCCAGTCGCTACTTACACCTAGACTGGAAAACAAGTCAAAAACACACAAAAAAGTGCTATACACCATCCTAAAAGTGTACACACTGACAAGGAAATTAAAGGTGTAAATTAGTTTCACGCATTTTGTATTGCTCTACGCACGATAATCAATAAATCAATCCGATTATTATGCAGCGGATATGGTACCTATACGTGCAATCGTCAAACTTTAAAGAATATTACTGAATGCAGTGGTAACAGTGATCACAGAAACTATGCTCATGTCTCCGACAACGTTTGGGTATCTGTGAAGCCGAAATAGGCCAGTCAAGTGAAAAGTAAATACTTGTGAACATTAGCTGAGATGGGACCATTGCAATGTACTTCAACAAATACACCGCACGGCGATTAAAGTACAATATTTGTTTTTCAGAACGCGCGAAAGTATGACGTCATAGTCGCCATGTTGAATGGTCGCACTCAACATAACCGATCGGAATCTCTTTTTTCCTGAAGTATTAGATCCCACTGCTTGGTGGGTTTTCGCTAGATCCATTGCGACAAAAAGACCTTGCTCACTTTCACTGCCGAGCTTTCGATCACATTTCGCCGTCTTAATCATTCTTATTTTCCCGTTTCGATCCCCGACTAATCCCGCACTCTCTCTTCACATTGCACCAGTTTTTGCATGCTGTTACGTTTAATGTTCTGAAATATAAGTTCTTGGTGTGCCCCCTCCCCCTTTCCGGCCGATATTACACAATTAGCGAATTTTCGGATGCTGATAATACCTGAACCATTATTGTATGATGAGAATCTCAAGAAATCTATATTGTTGATTAATAAACTCAGCATCCTCACGCACTATAGAAAATATCGTAGTGGAATCCAGAATTCTAGTCCTCGTTTCAATGTACCTGGTCAATCTATTAATATAGGCCTACAACACCCAAATTCTCTTGAGCCCCGAAACTAGATTTGATCTTCCTATATACTTACGAGTCTATGGTCCTTCTCGATACAAGTCACCACCTCTTAATTCACGATTTAAACATGCTTGCTAGAGAATGTTCCGATTTTGTGAATTCGGAAAATCTATCGTCAGCCAATCCTGCTCATCGTATCATCGGCGCCTTCATTTGCCTGAAAGAGGAAAAAAATCCAGGAGGAGAAATTTAAAACAATTCGTTGGAAACGCACTCCGTTGTGGTTATTCTAAATGCCACCGCATGCACACATACATGAACTGCGCTGCTCATTAATTCATTCCACCTACCTACTGGACATTCCTGAGACTACAAGCAGGAGACGCGCACGAGAGAAATGGGAAATAAGGCTTTACAAAGTACAGGTAGCTATACAGTATAATAATCCCCCTAAGACGAGTAACTAAAATAAGTATGGCATAACTAGCGTTTGGCTGAAATCTACCGGTAAAATATGGCGCGAACGTAAACATTAGCCTACGCTGAGGTAAACCACTTACCACAGCTTTTATTTTGCATTCAAGTTAATTGGTTGCGCCAACATTCAGCCAAATCATCACCTTTCAACTCCTCTTAGACCTCAGGCTGCACTACAAATCAAATATGCAAGCACAACCAAAGCGACAGAGTTCAGCTGAACGCATTCTACCGTACACATTTTTTGCGCCACACCTCGTTACGATGCAGTGATAATTATTTAATAATTTGTTCGGCTATAGACCCACAAATTTTATATAACTTCAGAGCATGTTAATTTCCTCTTGTGACTGTCTGAAAATTTTATTGGTTGCAATTGAAATTTCGCGTAATTATCATAGAGTACCTGCACATCTATATTGCAACCAATAAAAGAAATTGTCAGGAATATGCTATAATGATCTTGGAAATTACAGATTTATTCCTATTTCGATTTGATTCATTTTCTACTAACGTATTAACGGTTGAAAGACATCTGACAGAACGTTCATAATATGCAAGACGTACCGATTGCACTGCACGCTTTCTTCAACAAAGATAGATATGCACACTTTCTTCAACTAAGACGAACTGTAACAGGTTTTACGAAAGGCACACGCGCAAAGGATTATTTCGATTTTTAAAAGGATGTTTTATAACAAACAAGTTGAGCACAAAAAAGTTAGTCTTAGCAATCGTACTTACCGTTCACGAAATCTAAACAAACACATCAGCTGTGCGCATGACAATCGTGATGACAATGTCATAAGCAGATTTAGATATCTGACACTCGCAAATCTAAGAAAAACTTTCAGTCTCTTCGGGAGTACTAAGACGGCCGCACAGAAATCCATACTCTCGATTTTTCTAATGTATACAACTCCTTGCTACAGAACATGTGAACAGTTGATAGCTACAGTCAAAAGTAGCCAATGCGCATGGCGAGCACTCTCGATTGTTTCCTCGGTGGGCGTTGCGCTTTTGTCATTGGGCCAATGGGCCTGCCGTGACGTCACGCACAGCTGAGACTCGCGTAAGCCGTATGCCGGCTGTGGCGTAGTGTAGGAAGCGAGGAGAATGAGCAGTCAGTCACCGAAGTGTATCATCCCGAGCACTGAACGTCAGAGAAAGACACAGCCCACGTTATATAGCAGGCCTGCGGCCGGGCACGGCGCTTCTCGCCACAGAAACAAAGTTTCGCGGAACGAGGTCTGATGGGTTATCACACCGTGTGACAACCTATTTTAGTTGCCATTTTTGTTTGGTTCGTGCAAAAAAAAGTGACAACCGTGCGCGTTCTGTCACCAGTGTCGCAGGAGTTCGCACGTGTGATCTTTTCGCACTGGCGAACGTCTAATAATTGAATTGCACCCATATCGGCGAGGAAAGAACAGCGCTGAAGGAAAACAAAATGCTGGAATTGCAACAGGTAAGACAACATGTGTCCATAATACGCAGTATGTTTGCAGTAGTCTTAAATCGTAATGCTGGCTTGTATCAACAAGAGATGTACAGAGTGTAACTCACTTATCGCAATTCCGAATGTGTCCCTCGTGCTGCTTCGCTGGAATGTAATTTTTTAGTTTTAGCATCCATTACTCCACGCTGCGAAACTGTCACAGTGGCATGACGGAGCTACGCCCACATGTGGCTTGGTGGTAAAAGTCGATAAGAGCAGTAGACCTCGACTGTTGCGTCTTTGCCTTTCCCCTTTTAAATTCTCGATTCGCCAAGACTAAGATTTCCGTAACACAGTTTAGAGAAACAGGGCGTTTTTCCAGCTATAAACAGAGCGGTAACTTTTTGGATCATGGACACGTTTGTTTATAGTTCGTATTTGGCATTAGCAGACAACGATGCTTGAAGCGTTAATGTTGGTTATGGAGGTGCTGTCGAAACTAGCCGAAATTGTTGACTCTTTAAGTACTTTTGCTCCTGTTTCGTAATCTTTTCAGTTAACGCCGGGGACCATGTCGGGTTTCATATTGATAACCTCCTATAACACGTTTAACATTCTACAGTGTAAGATGCCAGTCTTATTAGGCTGGTTAGTGTCTGTTCTACGTAAACTAATGGAGGAATAGTAGAAGACTGATGGCGCAATGTTTAAGGAATATTGAAGTTACGCTATAGGTTGAAAAGTGTGCTTGGAAGTCAGGTTAGAGACACAGGTGGAGCACGTGGCTGAGATCGGCTACACACACACACACAAACACACACACACACACAAACTTGCCGGCTAGCGGATCGATCTTTGCCAGACCGGCGTACGCCCTCTCGGGGTTTAACCTGTTGCGTCATGGCCGTGGCGAAGAGGGGAGAGGCTTTGGGGAGGGAAATCGTAGTAACCTTCATCCCTGCACGCGAAACGCGCTCCAGCTACCCCCGGGGATCCGCCAGTAATCTGGGGCCGTGCGAGCTCCGCAAGCAAAATACAGCCCGCTCGTCGGCATACGAGTAGCTTATCCCCGGCATTGCAGCGGGCTTGGTCGCCACATGAGAAATACGCTGTGCATACTTGAAAATGATTGTATACTGGCGTTCAGATTCGTTTTTAGACTTCGTAGTTTCCAATAGCTGCGGAAATGTCCCATTCGTTCGTAGCAATATACAATTTTTTTTCGTATTAATTCAATCGAATGTTCGGCATTTCTGAACAGTTTGCACTGATGTCATACCTTCATTGATTAATTTTCAGTGGTGCTATATTGAGAGACCCTCTAGTTTTATTTATGCATAGTGAAGTTTAGTGCTGTCGAATAATGAAACCAACATCAAATTGCAGACAAAACTGAATAAAATTCCAAATATTCAGTAAAATATGGACAATGGGAGAAAGGCCTGTTATCTTTAACATTGCACAATTAAGATGGGGACGAAAAAACTAGTAAAACTGGAAACAACAATCGGTAAATATGTATCACTTACTTCCCATAGTCTTCACCGATAAAACAGCTTGTCAGAGCTTGTTCAACCGTGGAACACTAAAAGTGGAAACTGTTAAATTTCTACTAAACCATAAAGTTTACTATTATATATATATATATATATATATATATATATATATATATATATATATATATATTCAAAGGAAGTCCTTATTTACAGTTTAATACCAGATGTTCAATGGTATGTTGCATACCAAATGAAGTACAAAATGGCCGTTTCGTAACTTTGTCTAAATCCATACTCTGCAGACCGTCAGGTGCATCGCAGAAGGTACGTCCCATTTACCAGTTACTGGGGTTTCTTCCTGTTCCATTCACGTATGTAGCGTGGGAAGAATGATTGTCTGAATGCCTGTGTGTGTGTGTGTGTGTGTGTGTGTGTGTGTGTAGTAATTCTAATATTTTCACGATGTCTATGTGAGCGATACGTAGGGGGTTGTAGTATGCCCTAAAGTAATTAAGAGAACTTGCCCGCGAAAGGCAAAGGTCCCGAGTTCGAGTCTCGGTCCGGCACACAGGTTTAATCCGCCAGGAAGTTTCATATCAGCGCACACTCCACTGCAGAGTGAAAATCTCATTTTGGAAACATCCCCGAGGCTGTGGCTAAGCCATGTCTCCGCAATATCCTTTCTTTCAGGAGAGTGCTAGTTCTGCGAGGTTCGCAGGAGAGCTTCTGTAAAGTTCGGAAGGTAGGAGACGAGGTATTGTCAGAAGTAAAGCTGTGAGTACGGGGCGTGAGTCGTGCTTGGGTAGCTCAGTTGGTAGAGCACTTGCTCGCGAAAGGCAAAGGTCCCCAGTTAGTCTCGGTCCGCCACACAGTTTTAATCTGCCAGGAAGTTTTATATGCAAGCCCTCTCCTATGAAGAACAAAGAGTGGAATGTTCTACAGTTCAGTTTCTAGAGGCTTAATTTCTTACGTGTTTCTTATAGTTATTAGATGTGCACAGTCATGTGTAGTGTTTCTTCTTCGAATTTGAAATGCGTTTCTTAAACTTACAGGTCAACTTTCATACTTCATATATACAGTAGACTGCTAAAGTTTACATAAACATAATTTTTATTTCTGTTGCTTTTCTGTGGTGTATTTACTCAGGCAACTGCAAATAACGTCGCAGTTTTCAGGGATCGTTTTAGTTAATAATATAGGACACAATAGCACTGCCTCTCTGGCTGTATTCTTTTTCGTTAAGAATGATTTGATGATGAGCAGTTCCGAAATTGCACGATTCGTACTTTCTTAGGTAATTACGAAATTCGTCGGCTTCCAGATGCTTAAGCAACTGCACATGAGTGAAAATCTTTCCTTGCATCAGCAGCGTCAGTTACATCTCAGCTTTTTTGGCCTTGTTACCTCTAAAACAACTAAGGCAAACCCCGGTTTTATCTTTGTGTAAAACCAAGCGGTATCTCGTAGAACATAAACTCGGTGAACTTAAGATAAACGTATCACGACAGGGCAGCGCCATAATGACTGAGCAGTCGTTCGGGACGCGTGTAGGCTTGACAAGATTGGTTGGTTGGTCTGTCGGTCGTTCCACCGATAAATTGGTGCGTGTCCAGGTAAGACAAGGAAGTGTACACACACACACACACACACACACACACACACACACACACACACTTTTCTCTTTGAATGTCGTAGATGCAATATACGTTCGAATGTCGGCGTGGCAATCTAACATTCTTACATGCAGACCATGGTGTATAGTAAGATGTATTTTATATTTTACGGCAGTATTGGGCCACAGTAGCCGTAACCACAGCTGCAATCTGGCTGCAATATGCGGTAATTTTTGGCATGGCCAGGAAAAATCACTGATGTTGCAGGTAGTTGCCGGGGTATTGCCAAGGAGTTACCTGTGTTACTAAGGGTGAATGTTTCGAATTCCAGGGCAATCGCTCTGTCCTTGTCTGTTAATGCGTCCCTCTTGCTAGCACTTTTTTGCAGACACCGCTGCAACCACGTGTCCGAGCAAAAACAATGTCATTATGCATTTTTTCAGAAGTTGTGCCCGTACATACAGCCACATGTTTTTTATAGTTTGTTGAAAGTTTGTTGTGTACAGCAATGGAAAAGTAAACAAACAAGAGAACTACGTATTTTATACGTGAGATTCGTATACGACTACATCTATGGCATCTCGAAAGTAATGTATGCAAAGATCTGTCATGGAGAAAAACTGAGGTCGAAATCGCGCATGATTTGAGTTTCATATTGTCTGTAGACACAGTGACACTGAAGCAAAAATTGTTAATGCTGGTAAATAAAATTCTTTTCTTAATGAAATCTTTCAGTCCTCCTGCCAAAGCACTGATAGTCCTGGTGCCATGAGGCGTATTCATAACTAATGACGTTTAGAGATGCAAAAATACGTCTGCGAATCACCAAAAGCTAAAACCTGAAGGGTGATCGCCAGTCGGGTCATAACTGGTATGCGTTCTCTAATATTTGTATTGGTTGTAGCAGTTCTCCAACCAGTTCCTTGTACGACTTAATAGAAATCATGGTGCGACAGTCTGTAAACATTCTGGGTAGGTTTGTATCCAGCACATCACGCTACTAAATAAATTTTAGCAGGTATTCCACTTAATTGAAAAATAACGCATTCACAAAGCCCACTTCCTCATATTCTATCTTTATTCCTTGTTATGTAAAGGGTTTGTAGCCCAACTCCATCCGTTTTGTGGCGATAGTGTGGCCCCTTGCAAACACTTCCCGCCCGAAAATAATTTTGAAAATAAATAAATTGATATCGGCCTCAACTGAGCCTCTGAAATGAACCCAAAGGCGAGAAACAGTTTGTGCCAGGCCGGGACTCGAACCCAGGTTTCCCCCTTTGCGCGAGTGACAGCCTTCCCTCCGACCCAAATACCAGTCTTGTCGCCATTGCTACCCCCTACCCACCGTAGCCATTGCTCGCAGCCCTGCAAGAGTTCGGGAGGGAGACGAGAGATGGGAGCGCGCATCCGCACAGAAATGATAGTAATGGACGTCACCCGCATATACTTTGACGACTCTCTCGACCGTCAATACGGGTTGTATGTCTCTGCCCTGCTACCCCCTGGAGTTCGCTTTCGTCGCCTCCTTCAACACCTTAATTTTTCACTCCCTGCAACCTTTCGAGAGGGCGAGAGCCACACGCCACCTTGGCTCCAGGCTCAGGTTCGCGTTCACCTTGACCTCAGCTCGCTCCCAAAAGAGGTTACCCCCGGTTCGGTCTACCACTCCCGTTTTGTGGAACTTCGTTCGAAGTTCATCAATATGACTTTCATTTATACAGATGGCTCTAAGACCAATGACGGGGTCGGGTGTTCCTTTATTGTCGGGGCACGGTATGCGGACGTGCGTTGTCGTGCAACAACACACGGTATGCGGACGTGCGTTGTCGTGCAACAACACACGGTATGCGGACGTGCGTTGTCGTGCAACAACACACGGTATGCGGACGTGCGTTGTCGTGCAACAACACACGGTATGCGGACGTGCGTTGTCGTGCAACAACACACGGTATGCGGACGTGCGTTGTCGTGCAACAACACACGGTATGCGGACGTGCGTTGTCGTGCAACAACACACGGTATGCGGACGTGCGTTGTCGTGCAACAACACACGGTATGCGGACGTGCGTTGTCGTGCAACAACACACGGTATGCGGACGTGCGTTGTCGTGCAACAACACACGGTATGCGGACGTGCGTTGTCGTGCAACAACACACGGTATGCGGACGTGCGTTGTCGTGCAACAACACACGGTATGCGGACGTGCGTTGTCGTGCAACAACACACCTTTTGACAGCAATCCTCGGCGTTCGCTTCGAATTGCAGCCTTTAGCGTGGCAGTGAGCATCTCACTGTAACGTACACTGTTTATTGTTGTGCCCCTTTCCCCATAATGTTCCAGTACTGGACCTCGTGCGTCCCAAAAAACCGTAAGCATCAGTTTTCCTGCGGACGATTGGTTCTTGAACTTTTTATTGCTCGGTGAATTTTGATGTTTCCATTCCGTACTCTGCCGTTTATTCTCCGGCTCGTAAAGATGGATCCATGTTTCGTCACCAGTAATGATCCTGTCTAAGAAGTTGTCCCCTTCGTTACCACAGCGATCCAAATGTTTTTTGCAGATGTCCAAGCGCGTTTGTTTATGCAGATGTGAGAGTAGTTTTGGGGCCCATCTTGCACAAACTTTATGAAACACAAACCTGTTGTGGATGATTTCGTAGGCAGAACAGAGACTAATTTGCAGACAATGTGTCACTTAGTCAGTAGTTAATGGACTAAAAGAATCTTTTCACTTAAACGTTCGATGGTTTTCATTTGTGGCGGTAAACGGTTGTCCGGCTCCTTAATCGTGCGTTACATTTGTGCGACCATTTCGGAATTTTTCAACCGTAGACACTCCATTCGTAGATACTCAGTTGTGACAAAACACTGTTCCCGTACTGTACCGAAAGTCTTAGATGAATTTCGGCCCCTGGTACGCCTTCCGACCACAGGAACGTATCACTGGACGTTGCTCATCTTTGGTGCAAATTAGACAGCGGAGCAGCCATGATTAACAGCACGTCAGCGATAACGAAACTAACCTAGCAGGCTATTTACAATTTGTACAGAAACCAGATGGCAGTCGTAAGAGTCGAGGGACATGAAAGGGAAGCAGTGGTCGGGAAGGGAGTGAGACAGGGTTATAGCCTCTCCCCAATGTTATTCAATCTGTATATTGAGCAAGCAGTAAAGGAAACAAAAGAAAAATTTGGTATAGGAAATGAAACCCATGGGGAAGAAATAAAAACTTTGAGGTTCGTCGATGACATTGTAATACTGTCAGAGACACCAAAGGACTTGGAAGAGCAGTTGAACAGAATGGACAGTGTCTTGAAAGGAGGATATAAGATGAACATCAACAAAAGCAAAACGAGGATAATGAAATGTAGTCGAATTAAGCCGGGTGAAGCTGAGGGAATTAGATTAGGGAATGAGACACTTAAAGTAGTAAAGGAGTTTTGCTATTTGGGGAGTAAAATAACTGATGATGGTCGAAGTAGAGGATATAAAATGTAGACTGGCAATGGCAAGGAAAGCGTTTCTGAAGACAAATTTGTTAACATCGAGTATAGATTTAAATGTCAGGAAGTCGTTTCTGAAAGTATTTGTATGGAGTGTAGCCATGTATGGAAGTGAAACATGGACGATAAATAGTTCGGACAAGAAGAGAATAGAAGCTTTCGAAATGTGGTGCTACAGAAGAATGCTGAAGATTAAGTGGGTAGATCACATAACTAATGAGGTACTGAATAGAATCGGGGAGAAGAGGAGTTTGTGGCACAACTTGACTAGAAGAAGGGATCGGTGGTAGGACATATTCTGAGGCATCGAGGGATCACCAATTTAGTACTGGAGGGCAGCGTGGAGGGTAAAAATCGTAGAGGGAGACCAAGAGATGAATACAGTAAGCTGATTCAGAAGGATGTAGGCTGCAGTAGGTACTTGGAGATGAAGCTTGCACAGGATAGAGTAGCATGGAGAGCTGCATCAAACCAGTCTTTGGACTGAAGACAACATAACAAATAAACAATACATGAGTGACCAACGTAAAATGACAGTACTACGAAAACAAAGAAAATATAACTAAATTGCGGGTAATAATAGACTTATCCTCGTATATAAAGGTATCTTTGTTGCTTCACCCTCCTCCACACAGCAGCCCCGTGGGAATGGTACTTTTGTTGCAATTGAGTAATGAAACATTTCTCCGTTCAAGAACATTATTCAATACATTGCAGCACATATAAAGTTAAATTTTCACTCTTGGTGTTTCGGCCAGACAGATCTGTCTTCGGCAGCCACATATTCCGAAAGCCAACGTATGGTGCGTAGCGGAGGGTGTTTTGTACCACTGCTAGTCATTTCCCAGTTCACCAGCAAATACAGCAATATGCCACCGTTTTAGCTCCAATCTCTAACGTTGGCAGCAGTACACTCGTTCTGCAGTCAGTTTCAAATGCTGGTATCTAACTTCGCCTTCCCTCCAGGGATTCCTGTTTGAATTCCTAAAGTATCTCCGTAATAGCTACGCGCTAATTGAACCTACCGTAGCCGGCCGCGGTGGTCTAGCGGTTCTAGGCGCTCAGTCCGGAACCGCGCGACTGCTACGGTCGCAGGTTCGAATCCTGCCTAGGGCATGGATGTGTGTGATGTCCTTAGGTTAGTTAGGTTCAAGTAGTTCTAAGTTCTAGGGGACTGATGACCAAAGAAGTCCGATAGTGCTCAGAGCCATTTGATCCTACCGTTAACAAATCTCCTCTGATCTGATGTGGATGCCGACTACTCGAACAGTACTGAAGAGTGGATCGAACTTGTGTTCTGTAGGCGATTTCCTTTACACATGTCACACATCACCCAAAAAGTCTACCAATAAGTCGAAGTCGGCCATTTGCATTCCGTATTACCACCCTTGCGTACTCGGTGAATTTCATATCGCCTTGCAGCGTTACGCCAACCAATGCTGTATTCGAAAACTACGAGATTGTTTTTCCTATTATCTGCATCAATTTAGTTATCTCCATTAAACACAACTAGAAATTTTGTCTAATGTATCTTGTATCATCCTACAGTCACACATTGCTGTACACCGTAGCATAATGAGCAAACAACCGCAGACCGCTGCCCACCCTGTGCACCAAATCATTTACGTAGACAAACAACAGCGGCCCTGCCACATTTCCCTGGGGCAGTCCTGACGATACCCTTGTCTCTGTTACTTAAGTCTTCGAGCCACTCAGATATCTGGGAACGTAAACCGTATTCTCGGATCAACAGTCTGCAGTGGTGTACCATGTCAAACACTTGCTGGACCATTATAGTTATTTTTAATACTTTTAAAAGGCCACTAGATGCAGACTATTTATAGTTCATTTAGGCGTAAGTGGTAACACCCTAACCATAATATTGAATGGATGATACGAAAGTTACGTTTGACGTGTTAAGGTAGCATGATTAAATTAACACGGTTATTTAATAACATTTAAGTTTTCCAAAACATAAATACAAAACTTACCGTGAAAAATCGCCTGAGTTGAACTGGAGAAAAGAATGTCATGCTAAGTATTGAAACTCACTTGCTATCAGTGTGACGAAACATTTTAAAACTTGCACAGACTCTCTTCGTTGTTTACTTCTCAAGTAAACAAATATATGCTCGGTGATTGGTCGTTGACCCTAGGACACAGCTGCTGGGTGTCATTACATTGGAAATGGTCCAACTTACATACTATGTGCTCATGGGCGTCTGCTGAAACTTTTCAGGTATTGGGGGGGGGGGGGGGGGCGGCGGCGGCGGCGTGAGACTTCAAAATTCCTATTTTTTATGTAAATGAGTTGGTTAGTTTAGAAAAATACGCCCCCATGAGATCACCCAGTATATGAATAAAAACTCTGTATTCTGGACAGGGAGGGGAGGGAGGGAGGGAGGGAGGGCGCGCGCAAGTGGCCCCCACTTGGCTCCCTTTGCAGGCCCTATGGGTGTACTGTTGTTACATCACTACGAATGAAACCCTGAGACACACTGAAATGTAATGCTTTAATTTTAGCAGTGTCAGACGCTGTAGTTCCGCTTACCCCAAACAAATGCTGCTCACCCCTGTCTTTAATGCGACGCCCAGTGGAGATCGAAAGCGTCGGTTTGTTTCCCGTTACAAACAAAATTTACAGACGTGCCAACTCTCCCGATTTAAGCGGGAGACTCCAGATTTTTCCTTCTCCCTCCCGATCTCCCGACAGTGATGATCGATCTCCCGATTTTCAGAGCAGTTTCAATACTTTCCTTACTATTTGAGAATCCTGCGCCTTCGATATATTGGTGGATGAGAAGGTATGGCTGCTACTTGCCTATGTTAACTAATATTCTGATTAGCGAAAGTGAACACATAGATACAGAAGTTGATATTCAGCACTCTGTTCTGTAACTTTCAACTGGAAGAAACCAACTTGGCAGCAGAGAGAAAAGATGTTCAGTGGACGTTGGTAGGTCGTACGAAATCTGATGGGTTTCTTCAATATGATAAACTTGCAAAGGTGATGCTGGCTATTTTGTCAATTCCACATAGTAATGCGGAATGTGAGAGAATTTATAACAGTTACAAAGAGCAAAACTCAATTCATGTCCATGCTTCCAGAAACTTCTTTGGAGAAATTTATAATTTTAAAATCAGTTCAAAAAGGCAAGTGCTTTGAGCAGAAATTTAGTTCAGGATTTTTGAATGAGGATAAGTCAGCTACGGGTATGCTGAATAAATAACTACCTTCATCAGACAAATTCAAACTGATAAACATTCAGATTTGCTAAGCCTAACAGTTACATCCTGCATAAAATTGATTTAAATTTGGGAAATATGTCTTACGGATATAAGATGCGATGCAAATATGGGTAGCATTATGAATTAAAACGCGTGATCATTTAACAGTGATTTATTCATGCTAATGTCAAAACAGAAATCTAATAGACATTAATTTGTTTTCTCGGATCGTAATTTCGAACTGTAGTTCGCCCGAGAGTGCTTCACTTGAATGTGTGTGAATCCAAAGAAGCCTGCAGAGCTCATCATTCATGTTCAGCTTGTTGAATGATAAATTATACAGTCCGAAGGCTCAGGTATGTCCATTATTTAGTACTTACATGTAAATAACAAAGCAAATGTAATAGAGTTGTTACAGGTATTGAATTATTGCAACTTTAATCGTCCGGGATGTGTTGTAATTCACAATAGTACACCGCCAAAATACTCCTGATTTTTCTCTTCACTTTTGAAAGTTGGCACATCTGAAATTATTTAAACCGTAATTAGAGCAGTCTGAAATTAGTCTAGTGAGTTACTCGTTTTACCGACCTGTATTAACTGGAATAGTGCAACACGGAGAATAACATGTACTCCAGGAGCGACTAAGCAGTGCTGCTGAGTGGGGCTAGCCGTCGACACGGGCCACAGCGACGTGATTGACGTACTCGGGTGATTGACGTACTCGGGTGATTGACGTACTCGGGTGATTGACGTACTCGGGTGATTGACGTACTCGGGTGATTGACGTACTCGGGTGATTGACGTACTCGGGTGATTGACGTACTCGGGTGATTGACGTACTCGGGTGATTGACGTACTCGGGTGATTGACGTACTCGGGTGATTGACGTACTCGGGTGATTGACGTACTCGGGTGATTGACGTACTCGGGTGATTGACGTACTCGGGTGATTGACGTACTCGGGTGATTGACGTACTCGGGTGATTGACGTACTCGGGTGATTGCCGTACTCGGGTGATTGACGTACTCGGGTGATTGCCGTACTCGGGTGATTGGCGTACTCGGGTGATTGGCGTACTCGGGTGATTGGCGTACTCGGGTGATTGGCGTACTCGGGTGATTGGCGTACTCGGGTGATTGGCGTACTCGGGTGATTGGCGTACTCGGGTGATTGGCGTACTCGGGTGATTGGCGTACTCGGGTGATTGGCGTACTCGGGTGATTGGCGTACTCGGGTGATTGGCGTACTCGGGTGATTGGCGTACTCGGGTGATTGGCGTACTCGGGTGATTGGCGTACTCGGGTGATTGGCGTACTCGGGTGATTGGCGTACTCGGGTGATTGGCGTACTCGGGTGATTGGCGTACTCGGGTGATTGGCGTACTCGGGTGATTGGCGTACTCGGGTGATTGGCGTACTCGGGTGATTGGCGTACTCGGGTGATTGGCGTACTCGGGTGATTGGCGTACTCGGGTGATTGGCGTACTCGGGTGATTGGCGTACTCGGGTGATTGGCGTACTCGGGTGATTGGCGTACTCGGGTGATTGGCGTACTCGGGTGATTGGCGTACTCGGGTGATTGGCGTACTCGGGTGATTGGCGTACTCGGGTGATTGGCGTACTCGGGTGATTGGCGTACTCGGGTGATTGGCGTACTCGGGTGATTGGCGTACTCGGGTGATTGGCGTACTCGGGTGATTGGCGTACTCGGGTGATTGGCGTACTCGGGTGATTGGCGTACTCGGGTGATTGGCGTACTCGGGTGATTGGCGTACTCGGGTGATTGGCGTACTCGGGTGATTGGCGTACTCGGGTGATTGGCGTACTCGGGTGATTGGCGTACTCGGGTGATTGGCGTACTCGGGTGATTGGCGTACTCGGGTGATTGGCGTACTCGGGTGATTGGCGTACTCGGGTGATTGGCGTACTCGGGTGATTGGCGTACTCGGGTGATTGGCGTACTCGGGTGATTGGCGTACTCGGGTGATTGGCGTACTCGGGTGATTGGCGTACTCGGGTGATTGGCGTACTCGGGTGATTGGCGTACTCGGGTGATTGGCGTACTCGGGTGATTGGCGTACTCGGGTGATTGGCGTACTCGGGTGATTGGCGTACTCGGGTGATTGGCGTACTCGGGTGATTGGCGTACTCGGGTGATTGGCGTACTCGGGTGATTGGCGTACTCGGGTGATTGGCGTACTCGGGTGATTGGCGTACTCGGGTGATTGGCGTACTCGGGTGATTGGCGTACTCGGGTGATTGGCGTACTCGGGTGATTGGCGTACTCGGGTGATTGGCGTACTCGGGTGATTGGCGTACTCGGGTGATTGGCGTACTCGGGTGATTGGCGTACTCGGGTGATTGGCGTACTCGGGTGATTGGCGTACTCGGGTGATTGGCGTACTCGGGTGATTGGCGTACTCGGGTGATTGGCGTACTCGGGTGATTGGCGTACTCGGGTGATTGGCGTACTCGGGTGATTGGCGTACTCGGGTGATTGGCGTACTCGGGTGATTGGCGTACTCGGGTGATTGGCGTACTCGGGTGATTGGCGTACTCGGGTGATTGGCGTACTCGGGTGATTGGCGTACTCGGGTGATTGGCGTACTCGGGTGATTGGCGTACTCGGGTGATTGGCGTACTCGGGTGATTGGCGTACTCGGGTGATTGGCGTACTCGGGTGATTGGCGTACTCGGGTGATTGGCGTACTCGGGTGATTGGCGTACTCGGGTGATTGGCGTACTCGGGTGATTGGCGTACTCGGGTGATTGGCGTACTCGGGTGATTGGCGTACTCGGGTGATTGGCGTACTCGGGTGATTGGCGTACTCGGGTGATTGGCGTACTCGGGTGATTGGCGTACTCGGGTGATTGGCGTACTCGGGTGATTGGCGTACTCGGGTGATTGGCGTACTCGGGTGATTGGCGTACTCGGGTGATTGGCGTACTCGGGTGATTGGCGTACTCGGGTGATTGGCGTACTCGGGTGATTGGCGTACTCGGGTGATTGGCGTACTCGGGTGATTGGCGTACTCGGGTGATTGGCGTACTCGGGTGATTGGCGTACTCGGGTGATTGGCGTACTCGGGTGATTGGCGTACTCGGGTGATTGGCGTACTCGGGTGATTGGCGTACTCGGGTGATTGGCGTACTCGGGTGATTGGCGTACTCGGGTGATTGGCGTACTCGGGTGATTGGCGTACTCGGGTGATTGGCGTACTCGGGTGATTGGCGTACTCGGGTGATTGGCGTACTCGGGTGATTGGCGTACTCGGGTGATTGGCGTACTCGGGTGATTGGCGTACTCGGGTGATTGGCGTACTCGGGTGATTGGCGTACTCGGGTGATTGGCGTACTCGGGTGATTGGCGTACTCGGGTGATTGGCGTACTCGGGTGATTGGCGTACTCGGGTGATTGGCGTACTCGGGTGATTGGCGTACTCGGGTGGTTGGCGTACTCGGGTGGTTGGCGTACTCGGGTGGTTGGCGTACTCGGGTGGTTGGCGTACTCGGGTGGTTGGCGTACTCGGGTGGTTGGCGTACTCGGGTGGTTGGCGTACTCGGGTGGTTGGCGTACTCGGGTGGTTGGCGTACTCGGGTGGTTGGCGTACTCGGGTGGTTGGCGTACTCGGGTGGTTGGCGTACTCGGGTGGTTGGCGTACTCGGGTGGTTGGCGTACTCGGGTGGTTGGCGTACTCGGGTGGTTGGCGTACTCGGGTGGTTGGCGTACTCGGGTGGTTGGCGTACTCGGGTGGTTGGCGTACTCGGGTGGTTGGCGTACTCGGGTGGTTGGCGTACTCGGGTGGTTGGCGTACTCGGGTGGTTGGCGTACTCGGGTGGTTGGCGTACTCGGGTGGTTGGCGTACTCGGGTGGTTGGCGTACTCGGGTGGTTGGCGTACTCGGGTGGTTGGCGTACTCGGGTGGTTGGCGTACTCGGGTGGTTGGCGTACTCGGGTGGTTGGCGTACTCGGGTGGTTGGCGTACTCGGGTGGTTGGCGTACTCGGGTGGTTGGCGTACTCGGGTGGTTGGCGTACTCGGGTGGTTGGCGTACTCGGGTGGTTGGCGTACTCGGGTGGTTGGCGTACTCGGGTGGTTGGCGTACTCGGGTGGTTGGCGTACTCGGGTGGTTGGCGTACTCGGGTGGTTGGCGTACTCGGGTGGTTGGCGTACTCGGGTGGTTGGCGTACTCGGGTGGTTGGCGTACTCGGGTGGTTGGCGTACTCGGGTGGTTGGCGTACTCGGGTGGTTGGCGTACTCGGGTGGTTGGCGTACTCGGGTGGTTGGCGTACTCGGGTGGTTGGCGTACTCGGGTGGTTGGCGTACTCGGGTGGTTGGCGTACTCGGGTGGTTGGCGTACTCGGGTGGTTGGCGTACTCGGGTGGTTGGCGTACTCGGGTGGTTGGCGTACTCGGGTGGTTGGCGTACTCGGGTGGTTGGCGTACTCGGGTGGTTGGCGTACTCGGGTGGTTGGCGTACTCGGGTGGTTGGCGTACTCGGGTGGTTGGCGTACTCGGGTGGTTGGCGTACTCGGGTGGTTGGCGTACTCGGGTGGTTGGCGTACTCGGGTGGTTGGCGTACTCGGGTGGTTGGCGTACTCGGGTGGTTGGCGTACTCGGGTGGTTGGCGTACTCGGGTGGTTGGCGTACTCGGGTGGTTGGCGTACTCGGGTGGTTGGCGTACTCGGGTGGTTGGCGTACTCGGGTGGTTGGCGTACTCGGGTGGTTGGCGTACTCGGGTGGTTGGCGTACTCGGGTGGTTGGCGTACTCGGGTGGTTGGCGTACTCGGGTGGTTGGCGTACTCGGGTGGTTGGCGTACTCGGGTGGTTGGCGTACTCGGGTGGTTGGCGTACTCGGGTGGTTGGCGTACTCGGGTGGTTGGCGTACTCGGGTGGTTGGCGTACTCGGGTGGTTGGCGTACTCGGGTGGTTGGCGTACTCGGGTGGTTGGCGTACTCGGGTGGTTGGCGTACTCGGGTGGTTGGCGTACTCGGGTGGTTGGCGTACTCGGGTGGTTGGCGTACTCGGGTGGTTGGCGTACTCGGGTGGTTGGCGTACTCGGGTGGTTGGCGTACTCGGGTGGTTGGCGTACTCGGGTGGTTGGCGTACTCGGGTGGTTGGCGTACTCGGGTGGTTGGCGTACTCGGGTGGTTGGCGTACTCGGGTGGTTGGCGTACTCGGGTGGTTGGCGTACTCGGGTGGTTGGCGTACTCGGGTGGTTGGCGTACTCGGGTGGTTGGCGTACTCGGGTGGTTGGCGTACTCGGGTGGTTGGCGTACTCGGGTGGTTGGCGTACTCGGGTGGTTGGCGTACTCGGGTGGTTGGCGTACTCGGGTGGTTGGCGTACTCGGGTGGTTGGCGTACTCGGGTGGTTGGCGTACTCGGGTGGTTGGCGTACTCGGGTGGTTGGCGTACTCGGGTGGTTGGCGTACTCGGGTGGTTGGCGTACTCGGGTGGTTGGCGTACTCGGGTGGTTGGCGTACTCGGGTGGTTGGCGTACTCGGGTGGTTGGCGTACTCGGGTGGTTGGCGTACTCGGGTGGTTGGCGTACTCGGGTGGTTGGCGTACTCGGGTGGTTGGCGTACTCGGGTGGTTGGCGTACTCGGGTGGTTGGCGTACTCGGGTGGTTGGCGTACTCGGGTGGTTGGCGTACTCGGGTGGTTGGCGTACTCGGGTGGTTGGCGTACTCGGGTGGTTGGCGTACTCGGGTGGTTGGCGTACTCGGGTGGTTGGCGTACTCGGGTGGTTGGCGTACTCGGGTGGTTGGCGTACTCGGGTGGTTGGCGTACTCGGGTGGTTGGCGTACTCGGGTGGTTGGCGTACTCGGGTGGTTGGCGTACTCGGGTGGTTGGCGTACTCGGGTGGTTGGCGTACTCGGGTGGTTGGCGTACTCGGGTGGTTGGCGTACTCGGGTGGTTGGCGTACTCGGGTGGTTGGCGTACTCGGGTGGTTGGCGTACTCGGGTGGTTGGCGTACTCGGGTGGTTGGCGTACTCGGGTGGTTGGCGTACTCGGGTGGTTGGCGTACTCGGGTGGTTGGCGTACTCGGGTGGTTGGCGTACTCGGGTGGTTGGCGTACTCGGGTGGTTGGCGTACTCGGGTGGTTGGCGTACTCGGGTGGTTGGCGTACTCGGGTGGTTGGCGTACTCGGGTGGTTGGCGTACTCGGGTGGTTGGCGTACTCGGGTGGTTGGCGTACTCGGGTGGTTGGCGTACTCGGGTGGTTGGCGTACTCGGGTGGTTGGCGTACTCGGGTGGTTGGCGTACTCGGGTGGTTGGCGTACTCGGGTGGTTGGCGTACTCGGGTGGTTGGCGTACTCGGGTGGTTGGCGTACTCGGGTGGTTGGCGTACTCGGGTGGTTGGCGTACTCGGGTGGTTGGCGTACTCGGGTGGTTGGCGTACTCGGGTGGTTGGCGTACTCGGGTGGTTGGCGTACTCGGGTGGTTGGCGTACTCGGGTGGTTGGCGTACTCGGGTGGTTGGCGTACTCGGGTCCTCCCTGATTCCCACGCCCACCCCCACACTCAGTTTACTGTGTAATAGCCAACTCTAATTGCTTTCCTACTTCGTCGGTCTTCGTTCTGCCTCCCCCTGCCCCTTCCATTCCTGCGGCCGTAAGACGATGCCATGTAATATCTCAGCCACCTACTTGCCGTCTGTTACAGGTAGTTGCTTCTTTCACTTCCGCCCGCAGTATGACTGCCCACCGTCTGAAAACGTGGTTTCCAACTAGGGGACAATTACCCCTGAGTGATATATTAAAATTTTCGGAGGGGTAAAAAAAGGTTAAATTGTTAGTCATCTACATCTATACTCCGCAAGCCATCCAACGGTGTGTGGCGGAGGGTACTTTACGTGCTACTGTCATTACCTCCCTTTCCTGTTCCAGTTGCGTATGGTTCGCGGGAAGAACGACTGCCGGAAAGCCTCCGTGCGCGCGCTTGAATCTCTCTGATTTTACATTCGTGATCTCGTCGAGAGGTATAATTAGGGAGAAGAAATATATTCGATACCTCATCCAGAAACGCACTCTCTCGAAACCAGGACAGCAAGCTATGCCGCTATGCAGAGCGCCTCTCTTGCAGAGTCTGCCACTTGAGTTTGCTAAACATCTCCGTAACGCTATCACGCTTAATAAATAACCCTGTGACGAAACGCGCCGCTCTTCTTTGGATCATCTGTATCTCCTCCGTCAACCCGATCTGGTACGGATCCCACACTGATGAGCAATACTCAAGTATAGGTCGAACGAGTGTTTTGTAAGCCACCTCCGTTGTTGATGGACTACATTTTCTAAGGTCTCTCCCAATGAATCTCAACCTGGCACCCGCATTACCAACAATTAATTTTATATGGTCATTCCACTTCAAATCGTTCCGTACGCATACTCCCAGATATTTTACAGAAGTAACTGCTAGCAGTTCTTGTTCCGCTATCATATAATCACACAATAAGGGATCCTTCTTTCTATGTATTCGCATTACATTACATTTGTGTATGTTAACTGTCAGTTGCCACTCCCAGCACCAAGTGCCTATCCGCTGCAGATTTTCCTACATTTCGCTGCAATTTTCTAATGCTGCAACTTCTCTGTATACTACAGCATCATCCGCGAAAAGCCGCACGGAACTTCCGACACTATCTACTAGGTCATTTACATATATTGTGAAAAGCAGTGGTCCCATAATACTCTCCTGTGGCACGCTAGATGTTACTTTGTCTGTAGACGTCTCTCCATCGAGAACAACATTCTGTTTTGTTTGCTAAAAACTCTTCAATCCAGCCACACAGCTGGTCTGATATTCCGTAGGCTCTTACTTTCAGGCGACAGTGCAGAACTGTATCGAACGCCTTCCGGAAGTCAAGGAAAATGGCATGTACCTGAGAGCCTGTATCTAATATTTTCTGGGTCTCATGAACAAATAAAGCGAGTTGGGTCTCTCACGATCGCTGTTTCCGGAATCCATGTTGATTCCTACATAGTAGATTCTGAGTTTCCAGAAATGACATGATACGCGAACAAAAATCATGTTCTAAAATTCTACAACAGACCGAGGTCAGAGATATAGGCCTATAGTTTTGCGCATCTGCTCGACGACCCTTCCTGGAAACTGGAACTACCTGTGATCCTTTCCAATCATTTGGAGCCTTCCGTTCCTCTAGAGACTTGCGGTACACGGCTGTTAGAAGGGGAGCAGAGGTGGTGAACCGCCTCTCCATGGATTACCGTTTTGTTTCCATTTGAGTGATGAACCATTCTTTGATCGTCTGTGATGCTTGTCAAAAAACTTCGACGATGAAGCTCGCAACGCGCAAGCAATTCCGTACTCGTGGTCCTTCGTTGCTGCTTATGGTCTCCTGTTAGGCGGTGAGGAACCCAACACGCACACACCTTTGAGTATCACAATTGCTTGACGCGTGTGCCAGCACCACCAACAAAGACGTTAAGCAGCGATGTATTTGTGATGCGTCGATCACCTCGAATGAGTGTGTCCGCACGTTCCATCGTGCTTTTGTTCACTGACACGTCTCCGTAGACATACTGCAAGCGCCTCTGAATATGTGTGATGCTCTGGTTTTCCGCCAAAAGAAACTCCATGATAGCTCTCTGCTAGGAACGCAACTGCGCTACAGTCGCCATTTTGAAGACTGCGTATAGCGCCACCACTTGTGGCAACTCTTGAAACAATAGGCATTATCCTTCCTATTCTATCCTGTTCCCAGACCATGGACGTCGCCCACCCGACTCCCGCCCTCGGACGGGTTTACTGGCTGGGCTCCGCCTTGCGTCTCTTTGCCGTGATTTTCAGCTTCCTTCTTTGTCCTGTCTTCCTCGCTCCCTCCCCTCCACCCCCCCCCCCTTGGTTAGTTCCTCGGCCTCGAATTCGGATGGATCTCCGCCGAGGTCCAAAAGATTCCATCCCCCCGGTGGTGTTCCGTTCCTTTTTCCGCCAAATTTTATGGGAGTGTCGGGATGCCGTTGTTTTTTACACTGATGGCTCTAAATCTGCTGCTCATGTGGGGTATGCCTTCACGTCCTCTGTCGGAATGGAAAATCTGCTGCCACCTACATGTGGGGTGTTTACTGCGGAATTGATGGCAATTTCCCAGGCCCTTGCCTTTATTAAACAGTCCCAACACAACCGCGTTTTGTTATGTACGGACTCGACGAGTGGCCTTCTTGCTATTAACCTGTGTTTTTCGCCCCATCACTTGGTCTCTGCCATCCATGACCATCTCGCTAATATTCACCGTGCTGCTTGTTCCATTGACTTCCTTTGGGTCCCTGGCCATGTGGGTATCCCGGGTAATGAGCTCGCTGATCGTTTGGCTTGGGGAGCAGTCACTTACTTTTCTGTAACCCCTCCTGCAGACTTCACGTCAAATCCCACTTCGCACAGTCGTGGGCCAATTCTTGGGAGGCTACTCCCCTGTCTAATAAACTTCGTGCGATTACGGTGACACCAGGCCCGTGGCGTTCTTCCTTTCGCCTCTCCCGGAAGGACTCGACCACACTGTGTCGTCTCCGCATTGGCCATACCAGGCTGACCCATGGTTTTCTTTTGCGTGATGAGCCACCCCCACTTTGTGGTTGTGGAGCCTTCCAGTCAGTAGCCCACATTTTGGTTGAATGCCCCCTTCTTTTCGCTCTGCGTGCTAAGTACAGACTCCCCAACACTTTACCTCTGATGTTGGCTGACGATTGTCGGATGGTCTCTCTGGTTATCGGTTTCCTCCGGGAAAGTGGTTTTTATTCTCAGTTTTAAGGTTTGTAATCTCTCTGGTGTTGGGGCAGGGCGGTGAGTGTTTGGGTATCTCCCACTGTAAGCCGTGTTCGGAGATTCCCGACTCACCTCCCTGACCGAAATCCTCTTTTCTTCCCCTTTGACTCTGTTTTACCCCTCTTTTTTAAGGCTTGGTTCGTCTCCTTTTCCCATACGTACTTTCTACATTCTAGCGGTTGTACCTTTTAAGTCACAGGTGGTCTTGCCTATGCTGCTTCAGCATAGCGTTGGGTTCGTTCTCTTGCTGACTTCCCTCATTTTGTTTTTACCATTGACAACATGACTGCCCCTTTACGTTTTTAGCCATTTCCCTTTTATTGTCCTGACTTTCCTGAGATGTCACATTAACGGAATGGACCACATGTGAAGCAAGGGACTGATGACCTTGCTGTTTGGTCCCTTAAACCTCAAACAACCAACCAACCAACGATAGGCATTGAAGCAGGAATATTCCACGATGTCTCACAAAACGTTCCGCACATCTTGAACCGAAATTAGTAGATCGAAAAAGAAATTGAATTACGTATTGAACGCCCCCCCCCCCCCACCCCCATTCAGCTGGCCTAAATATGCAGTAGACTGTCTTACACCCACCCACTTCCAGTCTTGTTCCCAAGTCTTGCACTTAACCCCTTTCCTCTGCAAAATCCAACTCTTCTTCTGTTCTGGCTTGTTTCCTAACCCATGACACCCCTTCCCCTAAACCTCTGATTCCTTTTATAGTGCTATATTTCAGCAACGCGAGGATAGTGCGCAACAGATGTCAGATTACCATAAAGTGCTCTGCAAGTCAATATAGTTAAACGCGTCCAGACCTTCATAGCTGCCCATAGACGTTATTGCCGACACATGTTGCAATTGCACACCACCTTTCCGAACGTGCTGTAGAATCGCAGCCTCGTCGCTAGAAATGAGAGTACTGTGTAATGACTGAAAAGTCTTTGTTCCAGATTACAGGAGAGGGCGCTTACCCGCTATCCCGTTCCGCCTCACCCCCAACCCCAGTGCGGACGCCTGTGCGTGATGGTAATAAAACCCAACCGCCAATGCGATCGCCTGTGCTTGGTAATAAGTCTAAGCTGTTAAAGAGACGTCCGTTAAATTAATCATTTTCTTTAAAATTTGGACCCCCTCCCCAGTTGGTGAGATCCGGTAAGATATGGTGAGTTCCCCGTCCCCCTCCCGTGAGGTTCATCCCGTAGTCAGCTAGAAATACGTAAGAATGAAAATTTTAATTTGTTTTAAACATTAACACTTCAATAAAACCTCGCTTTATTTACAAAGTATATTAAACAGCGTTTTCAAAACGCGATTAAAAACAGTTTGTAACAGACCAACCCAGAGAAGCACACTCAAACAAAAAGACTCCACGAACATAGTATTAACCTTTTTCATGGACCCCTAAAACGACCTTTTATTGCTATACCATATACGTTAAATGTCGCTGAACTTACATTGCAGATGGAAAACATAGTTTACTTTTTTTTTTTTTTTTTTTTTTTTTTTTTTTTTTTTTTTTTACTGTATTACGAAGACCTTTTCAAGCCTGACATAGACAATGTAGGTATCCGAACTGATTCAACGAATGAACATTTTTACCAAGACAGGAATTCGAACCCAGGTCTCCTGCGCGCAAGACAGATGCAGTAACCTCCCCCTGCGGGTCCGGGGATTAGAATAGGCCCGAGGTATTCCTGCCTGTCGTAAGAGGCGACTAAAAGGAGTCCATCCCCCTCACGGGGGTAGTTAGCGCCTGCGTCCGGAGACGGACGGTTTCACGACCTATAATCGTGGTCTTTTTGTTCACTTCTCGTTTCTTCCCTCCTTTTGTTGGTCCCTTTCTTTGCTCTTCTCCACTTCACGGTCTTCCTTACTCTTTCCCTTGACTTCTCCTTGCCTTCTCATTGCCTTTTTCTCCTTGCCTTCTCATTGCCTTTTTCTCCTTGCCTTCTCATTGCCTTTTTCTCCTTGCCTTCTCATTGCCTTTTTCTCCTTGCCTTCTCATTGCCTTTTTCTCCTTGCCTTCTCATTGCCTTTTTCTCCTTGCCTTCTCATTGCCTTTTTCTCCTTGCCTTCTCATTGCCTTTTTCTCCTTGCCTTCTCATTGCCTTTTTCTCCTTGCCTTCTCATTGCCTTTTTCTCCTTGCCTTCTCATTGCCTTTTTCTCCTTGCCTTCTCATTGCCTTTTTCTCCTTGCCTTCTCATTGCCTTTTTCTCCTTGCCTTCTCATTGCCTTTTTCTCCTTGCCTTCTCATTGCCTTTTTCTCCTTGCCTTCTCCTTGCCTTTTTCTCCTTGCCTTCTCCTTGCCTTTTTCTCCTTGCCTTCTCCTTGCCTTTTTCTCATTGCCTTCTCATTGCCTTTTTCTCCTTGCTTCTCATTGCCTTTTTCTCCTTGCCTTCTCATTGCCTTTTTCTCCTTGCCTTCTCATTGCCTTTTTCTCCTTGCCTTCTCATTGCCTTTTTCTCCTTGCCTTCTCATTGCCTTTTTCTCCTTGCCTTCTCATTGCCTTTTTCTCCTTGCCTTCTCATTGCCTTTTTCTCCTTGCCTTCTCATTGCCTTTTTCTCCTTGCCTTCTCATTGCCTTTTTCTCCTTGCCTTCTCATTGCCTTTTTCTCCTTGCCTTCTCATTGCCTTTTTCTCCTTGCCTTCTCATTGCCTTTTTCTCCTTGCCTTCTCATTGCCTTTTTCTCCTTGCCTTCTCATTGCCTTTTTCTCCTTGCCTTCTCCTTGCCTTTTTCTCCTTGCCTTCTCCTTGCCTTTTTCTCCTTGCCTTCTCCTTGCCTTTTTCTCCTTGCCTTCTCCTTGCCTTTTTCTCCTTGCCTTCTCATTGCCTTTTTCTCCTTGCCTTCTCATTGCCTTTTTCTCCTTGCCTTCTCATTGCCTTTTTCTCCTTGCCTTCTCATTGCCTTTTTCTCCTTGCCTTCTCATTGCCTTTTTCTCCTTGCCTTCTCATTGCCTTTTTCTCCTTGCCTTCTCATTGCCTTTTTCTCCTTGCCTTCTCATTGCCTTTTTCTCCTTGCCTTCTCATTGCCTTTTTCTCCTTGCCTTCTCATTGCCTTTTTCTCCTTGCCTTCTCATTGCCTTCTTCTCCTTGCCTTCTCTGGTCTCCGCCTCGGCGTTTGAGACAGTCTGTCCTCTTTCTCCCTCTCTCTCTTCTTTTTCCTCTTCTTCCTTCCTCCCTGTGCGTGTCTGAAGGCCGACCCACGCGTTCGCACGCGTAGCCGGTGACGGGGTAACGCGTAAGTCCCCGCCCTGGGTAGACATGTAAGGCACGCGCGTACCCCCTGGTAAAGGCCAGGCCCGGGGAGGGGTGATTGCCTGAGCTGATACCTTCTGACCATGCCGATTGGTCCCTCCGTCTGTTTCTCGGGAGGTGTGACCTGAGGTGTAAACATTCACCTAAGGCGGGAGTGCCCTCTGAGAGGGTCCCCACAAGGAAGGAGCGCGCCATCGGAGACGCTGGCAATCATGGGGGATTCCTCCGCAATGGATTCTACTCCATCGCTTTCGACTTCGACCCAAAAACGGAAACGTGACCAGCCAACAGTGACAAAAGTATTACCGCCTGCCCCACAGTTCCTCGTAGTTTCTCGCACTGAGGACGGAAAGGATTTTTCCTCTGTCAACCCTTCTGTTATTCAGAAGGGCGTTGATGCCATAGCCGGATCTGTCAAATCTTGTACCAGGTTGCGTAACGGCACCTTATTACTAGAAACTGAGAATGCCTTTCAGGCACAAAAACTGCTTCGGGCCACCCTCCTGTACACGTTCCCTGTCCGGGTGGAGGCCCACCGAACTTTGAATTCGTCTCGTGGTGTAGTGTATACTAGCTCCCTCGACGGATTGACTGACGAGGAGCTTCAATCTTTCCTCGCTGAGCAGGGCGTGACG
Organism: Schistocerca cancellata; assembly: GCF_023864275.1. Taxonomy (NCBI): domain Eukaryota; kingdom Metazoa; phylum Arthropoda; class Insecta; order Orthoptera; family Acrididae; genus Schistocerca; species Schistocerca cancellata. Next base: position 133,578,604 of record NC_064637.1, read on the forward strand.
GCTGTCCATCGGGTCATGAAAAAGGTCAACAACGACCTTGTACCGACCCGGACACTCTTCTTGACCTTCGATAGTGTTAAGCTGCCATCGCGCATCAAGGCGGGCTACGAGGTTATTTCTGTTCGCCCCTATGTCCCGACACCTACGCGCTGCTACCAGTGTCAGCGTTTCAATCACACTCGACAGTCTTGTTCCAATGCGGCTAAATGTGTCACTTGTGGCAGGGATGCCCATGAGGGTGACTGTCCACCTCCGTCTCCTCATTGTGTGAACTGTCAGGGTGACCATGCCGCATCCTCCCGCGACTGTCCTGTCTATAAGGACGAACGTTGCATCCAAGAAATTCGTGTCAAAGAGAAAGTGTCCACCTCGGCTGCTCGCAAGCTATTGGCTAGTAGGAAGCCCACGCTGCTCCCAGCGGGGAAATATAGTACTGTCCTCGCCTCTCCTCGGACTACCCGGGAGGTCGCAACCCAGACATGCGATCTGACCTTCAGCACCACGGTCGTCCGTTCGGCCAGTGCTAAGATCGCGCGGTCGACGTCTCCTCTTCCTCCCATCACACCACAGACACCAGCCACTTCCTCAGCTTCTGCTAAGTCGAAGACACCGAAGTCAGATGCACGGTCCTTCAAGAAGGAACCATCCCGTGCAGACTTCCTCCGTCCCTCGACCTCCCAGCCTTCGACCGATACTTCCACCAAACGTCCTTCCAAAAAGGCGCATAGGAAGCACAGTTCTCCTTCTCCGCCACGGCGCATCTCTTCTCCTGCGCCACCCAGCGGTTGCCGCCCCAGGCCGTCATCCGTTTCGCCTGGCCGCACCGCCGGTAGCCGTACATCTGGCCGTTCACCGGCGGAGGAAGCTCCCCCTCCTGGCCATCCTCCCGAGATGGCCGATGCCCCTATAGACCCCATGGACGATGACTGTCCGCCTACTGATAGCGGCGGCAGTGCTCGCTCGAAGCCAGGCCCTAAGCGGCCTTCGAGGTGACCCCTTCTCTCATCTTCCTTTTCTTACGATGGCACTTATTCACTGGAATATTCGCAGCATTCGCTCCAACCGAGAGGACTTGAAGTTGCTGCTCCGCTTGCATCGTCCGCTCGTCGTAGCCCTCCAGGAAACGAAGCTACGCCCATGCGATCACATTGCCTTGGCACACTACACCTCTGTGCGTTTTGACCTACCCCCTATGGTAGGAATCCCAGCTCATGGAGGGGTTATGTTGCTGGTCCGGGATGATATTTACTACGATCCCATCACATTGCACACCGGCCTGCAGGCAGTCGCCATCCGCATTACTCTCCCCACTTTTACGTTTTCCTTTTGTACCGTTTACACTCCCTCATCTGCCGTTACCAGGGCAGACATGATGCAACTTATTGCTCAGCTACCTGCACCGTTTTTGTTAACTGGAGACTTCAATGCCCACCATCCCCTTTGGGGTTCTCCAGCCTCCTGCCCGAGGGGCTCCTTGTTAGCAGACCTTTTCAACCAGCTCAATCTTGTCTGCCTTAATACTGGCGCCCCTACTTTTCTTTCGGACACATCTCATACCTATTCCCATTTAGACCTCTCTATATGTACTCCCCAACTTGCACGCCGGTTTGAGTGGTATGCACTTGCTGATACTTATTTGAGCGACCACTTCCCGTGTGTTATCCATCTCCTGCAGCATACTCCCTCTCCGTGCTCCTCTAGTTGGACCATCTCCAAGGCAGACTGGGGGCTCTTCTCTTCCAGGGCGACCTTTCAGGATCAAACCTTCACAAGCTGCGATCGTCAGGTCGCACACCTCACGGAAGTCATTCTCGCTGCTGCTGAATATTCCATCCCTCACCCTACTTCTTCTCCACGTCGCGTACCGGTCCCCTGGTGGACCGCAGCATGTAGAGACGCTTTACGTGCTCGTCGACGTGCTTTACGCACCTTTAAACGCCACCCTACAGTGGCGAATTGTATTAATTATAAACGATTACGTGCTCAGTGTCGTCGTATTATTAACGAAAGCAAGAAAGCCAGCTGGGCTGCTTTCACAAGCACCTTCAACAGTTTTACTCCTTCTTCTGTTGTCTGGGGTAGCCTGCGCCGGCTATCTGGCACTAAGGTCCACTCCCCAGTTTCTGGCTTGAAGGTCGCGAATGAAGTCCTTGTGGCCCCTGAGGCTGTCTCCAATGCCTTCGGCCGCTTTTTCGCCGAGGTTTCGAGCTCCGCTCATTACCACCCTGCCTTCCTCCCCCGCAAACAGGCAGAGGAGGCTAGGCCACCTGACTTTTGCTCCTCGAATTGTGAAAGTTATAATGCCCCATTCACCATGCGGGAACTCGAAACCGCATTTGGCCGATCACGGTCCTCCGCTCCAGGGCCTGATTCTATTCATATTCAGATGCTGAAGAACCTTTCTCCTGCGGGTAAAGGTTTTCTTCTTCGTACATACAATCGCATCTGGATTGAGGGACATGTTCCCGCATGCTGGCGCGAGTCTATTGTTGTCCCGATTCCTAAGCCGGGGAAGGACAAGCACTTGCCTTCCAGTTATCGACCTATCTCACTTACCAGCTGTGTCTGTAAAGTGATGGAGCGAATGGTTAACTCTCGATTGGTTTGGCTGCTTGAGTCTCGACGCCTACTTACCAATGTCCAATGTGGATTTCGTAGGCGCCGCTCTGCTGTTGACCATCTGGTTACCTTGTCGACCTTCATTATGAATAACTTCTTGCGGAAGCGCCCGACCGCGGCTGTGTTCTTTGATTTAGAGAAGGCTTACGACACCTGTTGGAGGGCGGGCATTCTCCGCACCATGCATACATGGGGCCTTCGCGGTCGCCTCCCTCTTTTTATTCGTTCCTTTTTAATGGATCGACAGTTCAGGGTACGTGTGGGTTCTGTCCTGTCCGACACCTTTCGCCAGGAGAATGGGGTGCCACAGGGCTCAGTTTTGAGCGTCGCTCTCTTCGCCATCGCGATCAATCCAATAATGGATTGCCTCCCAGCTGATGTATCAGGCTCTCTTTTTGTGGACGATTTTACCATCTATTGCAGCGCGCAGCGTACACTTGTCCTGGAGCGCTGTCTTCAGCGTTCTCTTGACCGTCTTTACTCCTGGAGTGTCGCCAATGGCTTCCGTTTTTCTGCCGAGAAGACGGTCTGTATTAACTTCTGGCGCTACAAAGAGTTTCTCCCACCGTCCTTACGACTTGGTCCCGTTGCTCTCCCAATCGTGGAGACAACCAAATTTTTAGGCCTTACCTTTGACAGGAAACTTAGCTGGTCTCCACATGTCATATTTGGCCGCCCGTTGTACCCGTTCTTTAAATGTCCTCCGTGTTCTCAGTGGTATGTCGTGGGGAGCGGATCGAACCGTCCTACTTCGTCTATATCGGTCGATCGTCCGCTCCAAGCTGGATTATGGGAGCTTCGTATACTCCTCTGCACGGCCATCCATCTTACGCCGCCTCAACTCCATACAACATCGGGGTTTACGACTTGCGATCGGAGCATTTTATACCAGTCCCGTAGAGTGTCTTCATGCTGACGCTGGCGAATTGCCACTCACCGGCGCGATATACTGCTTTGTCGGTATGCCTGTCGGCTACTGTCAATGCCCGACCATCCGTCTTATCGTTCCTTTTTTGACGACTCTCTTGACCGTCAATATAGGTTGTATGTCTCTGCCCTGCTACCCGCTGGAGTTCGCTTTCGTCGCCTCCTTCAACACCTTCATTTTTCACTCCCTGCAACCTTTCGAGTGGGCGAGAGCCACACGCCACCTTGGCTCCAGGCTCAGGTCCGCGTTCACCTTGACCTCAGCTCGCTCCCAAAAGAGGTCACCCCCAGTTCGGTCTACCACTCCCGTTTTTTGGAACTTCGTTCGAAGTTCATCAACATGACTTTCATTTATACAGATGGCTCTAAGACCAATGACGGGGTCGGGTGTTCCTTTATAGTCGGGGCACAAAGTTTCCAATACCGGCTCCATGACCATTGTTCGGTCTTCACAGCTGAGCTCTTTGCCCTCTACCAGGCTGTTCTTTACATCTGCCGCCACCGACATTCTGCTTATGTCATCTGCTCAGATTCCCTGAGCGCCATCCAGAGCCTCAGTGATCCGTACCCGGTTCACCCTTTCGTACACCGGATCCAACGCTCTCTTCAGCGGCTGGTGGACGTCGGTCCGCCGGTTAGCTTTATGTGGGTTCCTGGCCATGTCGGTATCCCTGGGAACGAAGCTGCAGATGCCGCGGCCAAGGCTGCGGTCCTCCAGCCTCGGACAGCTTCTTGTTGTGTCCCTTCGTCCGATTTTAGCAGGGTCATTTGTCGGCGCATTGTGTCGCTGTGGCATGCCGATTGGGCTGCACTTACCGACAACAAGCTTCGGGCCTTAAAACCTCTTCCCGTGGCTTGGACGTCCTCCTCACGCCCTTCTCGGCGGGAGGAGGTCGTTTTAGCAAGGTTAAGGATTGGACACTGCCGGTTCAGCCATCGCCATCTGCTGACGGCTGCGCCGGCGCCGTTCTGCCCATGTGGGCACTTGCTGACGGTTAGACACATTTTAATGTCCTGTCCCGATCTTAACCACCTGCGCCTCGATCTTAACCTGCCTAATACTTTCGATGACATTTTCGCGGATGACCCACGAGCAGCTGCTCGTGTTCTTTGTTTTATCAATTTGACACACCTCGCTAAGGACATTTGATGAAGTTTTTTAATCCTATGCCTGTCAGTCTGTCTTTTCTTGTGTTTTTCCTTTTAGTTGTTGTTGTCAACTTGTGGCTCGCGGTGCATTTTTAGAGTAGTCAGGGCGCTAATGACCATTGAAGTTGTGCGCCCTAAAACCACAAAAAAAAAAGATGCAGTAACCAATCACTACGCCACCCTGGCACAGTTTCTGCAAGACTGCTCGGACTGCCCAAGCACGCCTCCCTCCTTAATCCAGATTCCAAACAGAGTGGGCTGAGGCATGAAAGGGAATTGGGAGTGAGGAGGGAGCTGTGCTAGGGTAGTCCCTGCAGTTGTGCGAAGCCACTGTGCCAGGGCGGTTTAGTGGTTAGCACGTCTGCCTTGTGAGCAGGAGACCCGGGTTCGAATCCAAGCCTTCGTGCAAATTTTCAGTCTGCATATTCTACACAACAAAGATTGTCAGTGAACTTCGCCATACCTTCCTTCCACAAACCATTAACTTGCAACTCGCACGTCTGTTTAGACGCTTATAAAAGTTTTGATGCAAATCCATGTTGAACATACCGTATAACAAGAGGGCGTGATGTCCTTTTGGAAGTGAAACATGGACGGTAAATAGTTTGGACAAGAAGAGAATAGAAGCTTTCGAAATGTGGTGCTACAGAAGAATGCTGAAGATTACATGGGTAGATCACATAACTAATGAGGAAGTATTGAATAGGATTGGGGAGAAGAGAAGTTTGTGGCACAACTTGACCAGAAGAAGGGATCGGTTGGTAGGACATGTTCTGAGGCATCAAGGGATCACCAATTTAGTATTGGAGGGCAGCGTGGAGGGTAAAAATCATAGGGGGAGACCAAGAGATGAATACACTAAGCAGATTCAGAAAGATGTAGGTTGCAGTAGGTACTGGGAGATGAAGAAGCTTGCACAGGATAGAGTAGCATGGAGAGCTGCATCAAACCAGTCTCAGGACTGAAGACCACAACAACAACGACAACAGGTGGGAGGTCGGCTGGGATGCTTGCTGATACAGTCCACGCAGTTAACACTGTGTCCGGATGATGCATCTGCATAATAAGCGGGACATCCTGAGTTCGAATCCTGAGTTCGAATCCTGGTCCGGCACACATTTTCACTCATTGCCACTGATTCTTCATAAAGTACTGATGCAGCTGACGTCAGTACTTCGCCTTCGCCTCAATTTACACAATATAACATCTTCAGATGCGGAATATCACGACTGACTCTGACATAGTGATTTTGACCAGCATGGCAGAGAACTCTCTGAATGAAATCTGACACTTGTGCGGCGCTTATTTGAAATGGGGAATTCTGGGCATTCACATGTCTAAAGCTTTCAGAGAGCATAACGACAGCTGGGCATTTTAATATTGTCCATACTAGGGCTTTGCTTTATAAAACAAAGTTATCCATTATAATAATACATATTCCGTGAACTAAAAGGTCGTCGCGCAATTTTCATTACCGCAGCCACAAACCCCCCCTTCCGCCCCCTTAATAAGATTTGGTGATATTTTCTACATCTACATCCATACTCCGCAAGCCACCTGACGGTGTGTGGCGGAGGGTACCCTGAGTACCTCTATCGGTTCCCCCTTCTATTCCAGTCACGAATTGTTCGTGGAAAGGAGGATTGTCGGTATGCTTCTGTGTGGGCTCTAATCTCTCTGATTTTATCCTCATGGTCTCTTCGCGAGATATACGTAGGAGGGAGCAATATACTGCTTGACTCTTCGGTGAAGGTATGTTCTCGAAACTTCAATAAAAGCCCGTACCGAGCTACTGAGCGTCTCTCCTGCAGAGTCTTCCACTGGAGTTTATCATCTCTGTAACGCTTTCGCGATTACTAAATGATCCTGTAACGAAGCGCGCTGCTCTCCGTTGGATCTTCTCTATCTCTTCTATCAACCCTATCTGGTACGGATCCCACACTGCTGAGCAGTATTCAAGCGGTGGGCGACCAGCGTACTGTAACCTACTCCCTTTGTTTTCGGATTGCATTTCCTTAGGATTCTTCCAATGAATCTGTCTGGCATTTGCTTTACCGACGATTAATTTTATATGGTCATTCCATTTTAAATCACTTCTAATGCGTACTCCCAGATAATTTATGGAATTAACTGCTTCCAGTTGCTGACCTGCTATTTTGTAGCTAAATGATAAAGGATCTATCTATGTATTCGCAGCACATTACACTTGTCTTCATTGAGATTGAATTGCCAATCCCTGCACCATGCGTCAATTCGCTGCAGATCCTCCTGCATTTCAGTACAATTTTCCATTGTTTCCATTGTTACAACCTCTCGATACACCACAGCATCATCTGCAAAAAGCCTCAGTGAACTTCCGATGTCATCCACAAGGTCATTTATGTATATTGTGAATAGCAACGGTCCTATGACACTCCCCTGCGGCACACCTGAAATCACTCTTACTTCGGAGGACTTCTCTCCATGCTGCGTTCTGTTATCTAGGAACTCCTCAATCCAATCACACAATTGGTCTGATAGTCTATATGCTCTTACTTCGTTCATTAAACGAATGTGGGGAACTGTATCGAACGCCTTGCGGAAGTCAAGAAACACGGCATCTACCTGTGAACCCGTGTCTATGGCCCTCTGAGTCTCGTGGACGAATAGCGCGAGCTGGGTTTCACACGACCGTCTTTTTCGAAACCCATGCTGATTCCTGCATTCCTCCCATTTTGAGCGTACTTTGTTGACGGACGTCTCCTAAAGCTTGTGCGATAGTGCTGCATGTGAACGCGTTGCGGGTAGCATATACCAGGTGCGCCTGCGAGCTGGCGACCAGAGTTGGCCCCCAAGCGTGGCTGCGTCGCAGGGGGCAGCATTGGAGCAGTGTCTCCACATTAGTGAAACGGCTTGTGACCTGAGGTATAAATTATGCCATCAGGCCCGGAACACCGCGAAGCTAAAAGGCTCCTCTTCCACTGTATTTCTAATTTTCTGTTTCCTGTCGCCATTCACCCTCAGAGCTGATCTACAGCAAGACGACATGGTTTCCATCTCTCCTTTTCTTTTAATTTCCTTCTGCGTGGGCCCCATAGCCACAGTAAATTTTAGGAAGGACATTTTTCCATTGACTTGTGTATAAAACTTATTTTCTGTACTAACGGTTTCTGGCACTGCCCATCTAAAGTGTGTCTGAAAACATAGCAACACACCATAGTAAAAAAGAGTTAAACACGAATAGTGTAACTAATTGTCCGTACCATTAAACAACCTGTGGTTACATGGTCGCCATTAATTTAAAAATCTAGTGCCATGCTTAATTGTTCAAAGCACAGTCGTCAAAGGTCCTCATCTGAAATATAAAGGTACATGATATGAAAGCTCTTCTGAGAACAAAAGTGTTACCGCGTTATTTAAATTTCAAATTCTGCCATAAACACTAAGAAAATAAACCTTGCAATATGTTCTACGAAATACACTACTCACTCAACAATCTGTCATATGTGCAATTAGCGTGGGACATTTTTGAGGTGTCTGTCAGAATAAAAATACTAGAATCTTAAAACTATTAATAAGATTTTAAAAATGTCTCGTAGTAGCAGTTATGTGAGAAACGTGTTAGACATTATGAAATGTCCCAACATAAGTTCTATGTTGTACAGATACTGTAATGGTGCTTCTGTGAGACACCGATTTATTTATACGGGGTGTTCAAAAAGTCTCTCCGCAGTGCCGTATGATTGTTCGCCTGCCTGGCTTACTTCCCTTCAAGTGGACTCTCCCAACATTCCATTGTTTCGTTTATCTCAGCCAGCGTCAGTAGCGTCGTTGGTGTGTGTCGTTACTTGTAGACGTGAACGTTTAAGTTCCTTTGGTCGTTTCGTTTTTGTCACTGTTAAAATGCTAACCATTAAAGAACGTGTTTTTTAGTCTAACAATTCTTCAAAGCTGGCGGTAAATACAACATAGCGGTACTGTGCGGGATTTGATCAACAAATTTAAAGTACGGGTTCAGTAACAGATGCGCCGAGAAGTGATCGTCCTAGCATTTTGTCTGAGGATAAACTAATCAATATTTACGATAAAATGTCCACGAGTCCGAACAAGTCAGTAAGAAAACTCGCTCAGGAAATCGATGTTAGTGTGGGATCGGCCCACACAGCTATAAAGAAAAAATTAGAACTTTCCCCATAAAAAGTGACAGTTGTACAAGAACTGGAAAAATACTGATCATGGCAAGAGACTGCATTATTGTCAATGGTTCAAAAATTTCGTTGAACAAAGTGGAAGGGATATTCTGAATGAAACGTTATTCGCTGATGAGGCGTGGTTTCATTTATCCGGGTACATGAACTCGCAAAATTCTCGTATGTGGAGTACTGCAAATCCATTGTGTATTCATGAGGAACCACTTCATTCTGTGAAAATAGGAGTTTGGATTACAATTTCTAGACGTCGGATTGTGTGTCCCATATCTTTCAACGAAACAAAGTGGTGGTGGTGGTGGTGGTGGTGTCCCATACTCAGAGGAGCGTAGGGGACGATGCGAGACAATGTTCCTGCTTGCTGATGTTTTTGGTGATCGCATCATTTCACAGGGACTTTGGCCTCCACGATCGCCTGACTTAACACCACCTGACTTTCTTCTGGGATGCAGCAGCGAAAGCTACTGTCTATAAAAACCGTCCGAAATTCATCAATGACTTGAAAACTGTAATATCCACTTTCACTGCGTCTGATACAGAAGAAATGTTGCAGCTTGTGTTTGGAAACATGATTAGACGAATTGAATTGTGTATTCAACAACAGGGGGACACTTTCAACATTTAATGTGAAAATTTGTAAGTAAAAACGAATATTCAATACATTAATAATTTGTATTTCACTGAGTTTCATTTCGCTCTATTCACTGCTGCATACAGCACTGCGGAGAGACTTTTTGAACACCCTGTATATGTTTTTCACATAACTTTTACTAAGAGTCGGAGAAAGATCTTATCGTGTTCATAGCTGTAAGATCCGTGTATTTTTGTTCTGACAGCTCAAAATTTCCCACGCAAGTGTGACAGTTCGTTCAGTATAAACGATGTGTTTCAGAGGAAATATTGCAAGATTTGATTTATTAGTACTTCTGGCTGGATGTCACATCCAAATAAACCCCCCAGGGGGTCCACAACTCTTTTGTGGATACGTGCGTAGCGAGCACGGGACCCCGAGCTAATGTGGCCTTCCTTCCTTTCCGGGCTGCATACCTTCCCATTCCGCATCCTTCCCCATCCCTATCTTCGCCCCTCCTCCCCTCACCTCTGGCTCTTTCCTTCTCTTTCTCCCCATCTGGGAGTATGGTTTGTGCCTACGTCCGGAGACGGACGCCCGTAAATGTACTGCATTTCTTGCCTTCCTTGCTTTTATGTCTTCTTCCTTCCTTTGTCTTTCTCTGTCTTCTTCCTTCCTTTGTCCTTCTCTTTTCCTTACCTCTTCTCTTTCTCTTTTCTCCGCTGCGGCGTTTGAGACCTCTCTTCCTTCCTTTCCCTTTCTCTTTCTTCCTCCCTGTGCGTGTCTGAAGGCCGACCCACGCCTTCGTGCGTAGCCGGTGACGGGGTAACGCGTAATTCCCCGCCCCGGGTAGACAGGTAGGACACGTACGTACCCCCTGGTAACGGCCAGGCCCAGGGAGGGGTGATTACCCGAGCTGATACCTTCCGAAAATGCCGATTGGTCCCTCCGTCCGTTTGTCGGGAGGTGTGACCTGAGGTGTGAACAATCACCTAAGGCGGGAGTGCCCTCAGAGAGGGCCCCCACAAGGGAGGAGCGCGCCATCGGAGACGCCGGTAATCATGGGGGATTCTTCCGCAATGGTTTCCTCACCTTCCACTAAGTCTAGTCACAAACGTAAGCATACTGAGTCTCAGCCACAGACGATTCTTCCATCGTTGCCACAGTTCCTTGTTGTTTCTCGGTCTGATGAAGGTCACGACTTCTCCATGGTCAACCCTTTCATTATTCAGAAAGGAGTCGACGCAATAGCAGGTCCTGTAAAGTCTTGTTCCAGATTACGGAATGGCACCCTGTTGTTAGAAACACACAGTGCCCTCCAGTCACAAAAATTGCTGCGTACTTCTCTGCTCCACACCTTCCCTGTCCGGGTGGAACCGCACCGTACCTTGAATTCCTCGCGTGGAGTCGTTTATACACGCTCCCTCGATGGATTGTCTGACGAAGAAATTCAGCACTATCTGTCTGACCAGGGCGTAACGGCAGTTCATAGAGTAATGAAACGGGTTGACACGAACATCATTCCAACCCGCACTGTCTTCTTAACATTTGACACAGTTCAACTCCCATCGAAAATCAAAGCAGGCTATGAGATAATTTCCGTTCGCCCTTACGTCCCAAACCCTACACGTTGCTATCGATGTCAGCGGTTCAATCACACCAGCCAGTCCTGTTCCAATCCAGCCAAATGTGTTACGTGTGGCACGGATGCCCATGAGGGTGCTTGTCCACCTCCATCCCCTCGCTGCATCAACTGTATGGGTGACCACGCTGCTTCCTCACGAGATTGCCCCGTTTTTAAGGATGAGAAGCTCATCCAGGAAATAAGGGTGAAGGAAAAGGTGTCGACCTTTGCTGCTCGAAAATTATTCGCCAGTCGCAAGCCCACCGTGCCTCAGACAGGAAAATACAGCACTGTCCTTGCTTCTCCTCGGCCAACAAAGGAGGCGGCCACGCAGACTTGCGACCTCACCTTTAGTACCACGGTCGTCAGATCGGCCAGCGCAAAGATCGCTCGTTCAACCTCACCACTTTCGCCTGCCCACTCTATGGCTCACCCTTCGTCGGGTTCTGCTACATCTCGAGCCCAAAAGTCTGACGCCAAGTCTTCGCAAAAAGAGCATACTCGTGAAGAGTTTTTACGGACCGCAGCTTCACAACCATCGGTTCCTCCTTCATCTAAACAACATTCTTCCAAGAAGGCTACAAAGAAACCCAGTTCCTCTCCTTCTCCGCCAAGGCGTGCCCCCTCTACAGCACCACCTGGCGGAAATCGCCCTCGGCCATCTTCTGTGTCGCCGAGGCGCACTGCTGGTGGCCGGTCAACCGGCCGATCGCTGGTGGCAGGGACTGCTCCTGACCAACTTATGGATCAGGATCTCCTGCCTTCGGCTGAATGCCATTCCATGCTGTCGGTTGCTAGCTCCGAGCAGTCTTTGAGTTGACAGCAACTTTGGTCACATTCCTCCATTCTCTTTTCACCCCGTGTCCATTATCCACTGGAATATCCGCGGCATTCGAGCCAATCGGGATGAATTGTCGGTCCTCTTACGCTCCTACTCGCCGGTCATCTTCTGTCTTCAGGAAACAAAGCTGCATCCCCATGACCGCTTTGTTCTCCCTCATTTTCAGTCTGTCCGATATGATCTCCCCTCTGTTGAAGGCTCTCCAGCCCATGGAGGACTCATGATTCTTCTCCATGATACTCTCCATTATCACCCAATCCACTTAAACACTTCCTTCCAAGCTGTCGCTGTCCGTCTTTCACTTTCCGGATACACGTTCTCTCTTTGTACTGTATACATTCCATCGTCCACACCAATGGCACGAGCTGATCTCCTTCATCTTCTTGGTCAGCTTCCACCCCCCTATTTGCTGGTTGGGGACTTCAATGCCCACCACCCGCTTTGGGGATCTCCACACCCTTGTCCACGTGGCTCCGTATTGCTAGACGTCTTCCACCAAGCGGATCTAGTTTGCCTCAACACTGGGGTCCCCACATTTTTGTCTGCCTCCACGACAACCTTATCTCATTTGGACCTTGCGGTCGGTACTGTTCCGCTAGCTCGGCGCTTCGAATGGTTCGCCCTTGATGATACACACTCGAGTGACCACTTTCCATGTGTCCTCAGACTGCAGCCTCAACTGCCATATATGCGCCCGCGACGCTGGAAGTTTGCCCAAGCCGATTGGACACTTTTTTCGTCTCTCGCGACATTCGATGACCGTCGCTTTCCCAGCGTCGACGATGAGGTCACACATATTACCGACGTTATCCTTACAGCTGCGGAACGTTCAATACCACGCACCTCCGAATTGCCCCGGCGCCCCCCAGTTCCTTGGTGGAACGAGGCATGCCGTGACGCAATACGTGAGCGGCGACGTGCTCTTCGCATTTTCCGTCACCATCCTACTTTGGCCAACTGTATCCGCTATAAGCAGCTCCGTGCGCGATGCCGTCGCGTCATCCGCGATAGCAAGAAGGCAAGCTGGAAATTCTTTATTAGCTCATTTAACACCTTCACTCCCTCCTCGGAAGTTTGGAGTCGGCTTCGACGGTTCTCAGGCGCGCCTAGTTTCTCCCCGGTTTCTGGGCTCACTGTCGCGCATGATACCATAGTGGACCCCGTCGCAATTTCTAACTCGTTGGGTCAGCACTTTGCTGAGATTTCGAGCTCTTCAAATTACCCGCCAGCGTTTCTCCCGAAGAAACGTGCAGCGGAAGTGCGACCTCTTGCTTTCTCCTCCCAAAATCACGAAAGCTACAATACTGTTTTCTCCATGCGGGAACTCCAACATGCCCTCTCATCTTCTCGCTCCTCCGCCCCAGGACCGGATGGTATCCATGTCCAACCCCCCTGCGGGTCCGGGGATTAGAATAGGCCCGAGGTATTCCTGCCTGTCGTAAGAGGCGACTAAAAGGAGTCCATCCCCCTCACGGGGGTAGTTAGCGCCTGCGTCCGGAGACGGACGATCTTCACGACCTATAATCGTGGTCTTTTTGGTTTTAAACTTCTCGTTTCTTCCTTCCTTTTGTTGGTCCCTTTCTTTGCTCTTCTCCACCTCACTGTCTTCCTTACTCTTTCCCTTGACTTCTCCTTGCCTTCTCATTGCCTTTTTCTCCTTGCCTTCTCATTGCCTTTTTCTCCTTGCCTTCTCATTGCCCTTTTCTCCTTGCCTTCTCCTTGCCTTCTCATTGCCTTTTTCTCCTTGCCTTCTCATTGCCTTTTTCTCCTTGCCTTCTCATTGCCTTTTTCTCCTTGCCTTCTCATTGCCTTTTTCTCCTTGCCTTCTCATTGCCTTTTTCTCCTTGCCTTCTCATTGCCTTTTTCTCCTTGCCTTCTCATTGCCTTTTTCTCCTTGCCTTCTCATTGCCTTCTTCTCCTTGCCTTCTCTGGTCTCCGCCTCGGCGTTTGAGACAGTCTGTCCTCTTTCTCCCTCTCTCTCTTCTTTTTCCTCTTCTTCCTTCCTCCCTGTGCGTGTCTGAAGGCCGACCCACGCGTTCGCACGCGTAGCCGGTGACGGGGTAACGCGTAAGTCCCCGCCCTGGGTAGACATGTAAGGCACGCGCGTACCCCCTGGTAAAGGCCAGGCCCGGGGAGGGGTGATTGCCTGAGCTGATACCTTCTGACCATGCCGATTGGTCCCTCCGTCTGTTTCTCGGGAGGTGTGACCTGAGGTGTAAACATTCACCTAAGGCGGGAGTGCCCTCTGAGAGGGTCCCCACAAGGAAGGAGCGCGCCATCGGAGACGCTGGCAATCATGGGGGATTCCTCCGCAATGGATTCTACTCCATCGCTTTCGACTTCGACCCAAAAACGGAAACGTGACCAGCCAACAGTGACAAAAGTACTACCGCCTGCCCCACAGTTCCTCGTAGTTTCTCGCACTGAGGACGGAAAGGATTTTTCCTCTGTCAACCCTTTTGTTATTCAGAAGGGCGTTGATGCCATAGCCGGATCTGTCAAATCTTGTACCAGGTTGCGTAACGGCACCTTATTACTAGAAACTGAGAATGCCTTTCAGGCACAAAAACTGCTTCGGGCCACACTCCTGTACACGTTCCCTGTCCGGGTGGAGGCCCACCGAACTTTGAATTCGTCTCGTGGTGTAGTGTATACTAGCTCCCTCGACGGATTGACTGACGAGGAGCTTCAATCTTTCCTCGCTGAGCAGGGCGTGACGGCTGTCCATCGGGTCATGAAAAAGGTCAACAACGACCTTGTACCGACCCGGACACTCTTCTTGACCTTCGATAGTGTTAAGCTGCCATCGCGCATCAAGGCGGGCTACGAGGTTATTTCTGTTCGCCCCTATGTCCCGACACCTACGCGCTGCTACCAGTGTCAGCGTTTCAATCACACTCGACAGTCTTGTTCCAATGCGGCTAAATGTGTCACTTGTGGCAGGGATGCCCATGAGGGTGACTGTCCACCTCCGTCTCCTCATTGTGTGAACTGTCAGGGTGACCATGCCGCATCCTCCCGCGACTGTCCTGTCTATAAGGACGAACGTTGCATCCAAGAAATTCGTGTCAAAGAGAAAGTGTCAACCTCGGCTGCTCGCAAGCTATTGGCTAGTAGGAAGCCCACGCTGCTCCCAGCGGGGAAATATAGTACTGTCCTCGCCTCTCCTCGGACTACCCGGGAGGTCGCAACCCAGACATGCGATCTGACCTTCAGCACCACGGTCGTCCGTTCGGCCAGTGCTAAGATCGCGCGGTCGACGTCTCCTCTTCCTCCCATCACACCACAGACACCAGCCACTTCCTCAGCTTCTGCTAAGTCGAAGACACCGAAGTCAGATGCACGGTCCTTCAAGAAGGAACCATCCCGTGCAGACTTCCTCCGTCCCTCGACCTCCCAGCCTTCGACCGATACTTCCACCAAACGTCCTTCCAAAAAGGCGCATAGGAAGCACAGTTCTCCTTCCCCGCCACGGCGCATCTCTTCTCCTGCGCCACCCAGCGGTTGCCGCCCCAGGCCGTCATCCGTTTCGCCTGGCCGCACCGCCGGTAGCCGTACATCTGGCCGTTCACCGGCGGAGGAAGCTCCCCCTCCCGGCCATCCTCCCGAGATGGCCGATGACCCTATAGACCCCATGGACGATGACTGTCCGCCTACTGATAGCGGCGGCAGTGCTCGCTCGAAGCCAGGCCCTAAGCGGCCTTCGAGGTGACCCCTTCTCTCATCTTCCTTTTCTTACGATGGCACTTATTCACTGGAATATTCGCAGCATTCGCTCCAACCGAGAGGACTTGAAGTTGCTGCTCCGCTTGCATCGTCCGCTCGTCGTAGCCCTCCAGGAAACGAAGCTACGCCCATGCGATCACATTGCCTTGGCACACTACACCTCTGTGCGTTTTGACCTACCCCCTATGGTAGGTATCCCAGCTCATGGAGGGGTTATGTTGCTGGTCCGGGATGATATTTACTACGATCCCATCACGTTGCACACCGGCCTGCAGGCAGTTGCCATCCGCATTACTCTCCCCACTTTTACGTTTTCCTTTTGTACCGTTTACACTCCATCGTCATCTGCCGTTACCAGGGCAGACATGATGCAACTTATTGCTCAGCTACCTGCACCGTTTTTGTTAACTGGAGACTTCAATGCCCACCATCCCCTTTGGGGTTCTCCAGCCTCCTGCCCGAGGGGCTCCTTGTTAGCAGACCTTTTCAACCAGCTCAATCTTGTCTGCCTTAATACTGGCGCCCCTACTTTTCTTTCGGACACATCTCATACCTATTCCCATTTAGACCTCTCTATATGTACTCCCCAACTTGCACGCCGGTTTGAGTGGTATGCACTTGCTGATACATATTCGAGCGACCACTTCCCGTGTGTTATCCATCTCCTGCAGCATACTCCCTCTCCGTGCTCCTCTAGTTGGACCATCTCCAAGGCAGACTGGGGGCTCTTTTCTTCCAGGGCGACCTTTCAGGATCAAACCTTCACAAGCTGCGATCGTCAGGTCGCACACCTCACGGAAGTCATTTTCGCTGCTGCTGAATATTCCATCCCTCACCCTACTTCTTCTCCACGTCGTGTACCGGTCCCCTGGTGGACTGCAGCATGTAGAGACGCTTTACGTGCTCGTCGACGTGCTTTACGCACCTTTAAACGCCACCCTACAGTGGCGAATTGTATTAATTATAAACGATTACGTGCTCAGTGTCGTCGTATTATTAACGAAAGCAAGAAAGCCAGCTGGGCTGCTTTCACAAGCACCTTCAACAGTTTTACTCCTTCTGTTGTCTGGGGTAGCCTGCGCCGGCTATCTGGCACTAAGGTCCACTCCCCAGTTTCTGGCTTGAAGGTCGCGAATTAAGTCCTTGTGTCCCCTGAGGCTGTCTCCAATGCCTTCGGCCGCTTTTTCGCCGAGGTTTCGAGCTCCGCTCATTACCACCCTGCCTTCCTCCCCCGCAAACAGGCAGAGGAGGCTAGGCCACCTGACTTTTGCTCCTCGAATTGTGAAAGTTATAATGCCCCATTCACCATGCGGGAACTCGAAACCGCACTTGGCCGATCACGGTCCTCCGCTCCAGGGCCTGATTCTATTCATATTCAGATGCTGAAGAACCTTTCTCCTGCGGGTAAAGGTTTTCTTCTTCGTACATACAATCGCATCTGGATTGAGGGACATGTTCCCGCATGCTGGCGCGAGTCTATTGTTGTCCCGATTCCTAAGCCGGGGAAGGACAAGCACTTGCCTTCCAGTTATCGCCCTATCTCACTTACCAGCTGTGTCTGTAAAGTGATGGAGCGAATGGTTAACTCTCGATTGGTTTGGCTGCTTGAGTCTCGACGCCTACTTACAAATGTACAATGTGGATTTCGTAGGCGCCGCTCTGCTGTTGACCATCTGGTTACCTTGTCGACCTTCATTATGAATAACTTCTTGCGGAAGCGCCCGACCGCGGCTGTGTTCTTTGATTTGGAGAAGGCTTACGACACCTGTTGGAGGGCGGGCATTCTCCGCACCATGCATACATGGGGCCTTCGCGGTCGCTTCCCTCTTTTTATTCGTTCCTTTTTAATGGATCGACAGTTCAGGGTACGTGTGGGTTCTGTCCTGTCCGACACCTTTCGCCAGGAGAATGGGGTGCCACAGGGCTCAGTTTTGAGCGTCGCTCTGTTCGCCATCGCGATCAATCCAATAATGGATTGCCTCCCAGCTGATGTATCAGGCTCCCTTTTTGTGGACGATTTTACCATCTATTGCAGCGCGCAGCGTACACGTGTCCTGGAGCGCTGTCTTCAGCGTTCTCTTGACCGTCTTTACTCCTGGAGTGTCGCCAATGGCTTCCGTTTTTCTGCCGAGAAGACGGTCTGTATTAACTTCTGGCGCTACAAAGAGTTTCTCCCACCGTCCTTACGACTTGGTCCCGTTGCTCTCCCAATCGTGGAGACAACCAAATTTTTAGGCCTTACCTTTGACAGGAAACTTAGCTGGTCTCCACATGTGTCATATTTGGCCGCCCGTTGTACCCGTTC
Source organism: Schistocerca cancellata (assembly GCF_023864275.1). NCBI lineage: Eukaryota > Metazoa > Arthropoda > Insecta > Orthoptera > Acrididae > Schistocerca > Schistocerca cancellata. Next base: position 133,596,553 of record NC_064637.1, read on the forward strand.
TTTAAATGTCCTCCGTGTTCTCAGTGGTATGTCGTGGGGAGCGGATCGAACCGTCCTACTTCGTCTATATCGGTCGATCGTCCGCTCCAAGCTGGATTATGGGAGCTTTGTATACTCCTCTGCACGGCCATCCATCTTACGCCGCCTCAACTCCATACAACATCGGGGTTTACGACTTGCGATCGGAGCATTTTATACCAGTCCCGTAGAGAGTCTTCATGCTGACGCTGGCGAATTGCCGCTCACTTACCGGCGCGATATACTGCTTTGTCGGTATGCCTGTCGGCTACTGTCAATGCCCGACCATCCGTCTTATCGTTCCTTTTTTGACGACTCTCTCGACCGTCAATACGGGTTGTATGTCTCTGCCCTGCTACCCCCTGGAGTTCGCTTTCGTCGCCTCCTTCAACACCTTCATTTTTCACTCCCTGCAACCTTTCGAGTGGGCGAGAGCCACACGCCACCTTGGCTCCAGGCTCAGGTCCGCGTTCACCTTGACCTCAGCTCGCTCCCAAAAGAGGTCACCCCCAGTTCGGTCTACCACTCCCGTTTTTTGGAACTTCGTTCGAAGTTCATCACCATGACTTTCATTTATACAGATGGCTCTAAGACCAATGACGGGGTTGGGTGTTCCTTTATAGTCGGGGCACAAAGTTTCCAATACCGGCTCCATGACCATTGTTCGGTCTTCACAGCTGAGCTCTTTGCCCTCTACCAGGCTGTTCTTTACATCTGCCGCCACCGACATTCTGCTTATGTCATCTGCTCAGATTCCCTGAGCGCCATCCAGAGCCTCAGTGATCCGTACCCGGTTCACCCTTTCGTACACCGGATCCAACGCTCTCTTCAGCGGCTGGTGGACGTCGGTCCGCCGGTTAGTTTTATGTGGGTTCCCGGCCATGTCGGTATCCCTGGGAACGAAGCTGCAGATGCCGCGGCCAAGGCTGCGGTCCTCCAGCCTCGGACAGCTTCTTGTTGTGTCCCTTCGTCCGATCTTAGCAGGGTCATTTGTCGGCGCGTTGTGTCGCTGTGGCATGCCGATTGGGCTGCACTTACCGACAACAAGCTTCGGGCCTTAAAACCTCTTCCCGTGGCTTGGACGTCCTCCTCACGCCCTTCTCGGCGGGAGGAGGTCGTTTTAGCAAGGTTAAGGATTGGACACTGCCGGTTCAGCCATCGCCATCTGCTGACGGCTGCGCCGGCGCCGTTCTGCCCATGTGGGCACTTGCTGACGGTTAGACACATTTTAATGTCCTGTCCCGATCTTAACCAACTGCGCCTCGATCTTAACCTGCCTATTACTTTCGATGCCGTTTTAGCGGATGACCCACGAGCAGCTGCTCGTGTTCTTTGTTTTATCAATTTGACACACCTCGCTAAGGACATTTGATGAAGTTTTTTAATCCTATGCCTGTCAGTCTTTTCTTGTGTTTTTCCTTTTAGTTGTTGTTGTCAACTTGTGGCTCGCGGTGCATTTTTAGAGTAGTCAGGGCGCTAATGACCATTGAAGTTGTGCGCCCTAAAACCACAAAAAAAAAAAAAAAAAAAAATCCATGTCCAAATGTTGCTGCATTTATCCACCCATAGTCTGCGTTACCTCCTTCGCCTTTATAATCGAATTTGGACCGGCAGCACCTTTCCCAGACGGTGGCGGGAAGCTATTGTCGTTCCCGTTCCGAAACCTGGAAAGGACAAACATCTCCCCTCTAGCTATCGCCCCATTTCTCTCACGAGTAGTGTCTGTAAGGTTTTGGAGCGTATGGTGAATTACCGTTTAGCTTGGTGGCTGGAATCCCGCAGTCTTTTAACACCAGCCCAATGCGGATTTTGGAAGCATCGTTCTGCAGTTGACCATCTTGTTGCTCTCTCCACTTATATCATGAACAATTTTCTCCGGCAACGCCAAACGGTAGCAATATTTTTTGATCTGGAGAGAGCATACGATACCTGTTGGAGGACAGGCATCCTCCGCACACTGTTCTCTTGGGGCTTTCGAGGCCGGCTGCCCCTTTTTCTTCGCGAATTTATAGCAGAGCGCACTTTTCGGGTGCGGGTGAACACTACTCTCTCCCGTACTTTCTCCCAAGAAAACGGGGTACCCCAGGGATCCGTGCTGAGTGTTGTACTGTTTGCCATCGCCATAAATCCAATTATGGATTGTCTCCCTCCTGATGTCTCGGGCTCCCTCTTTGTGGACGATTTTGCGATCTACTACAGCTCTCAACGGACCAGCCTTCTTGAACGACGTCTTCAAGGATGTCTCGATCGCCTCCACTCGTGGAGCATCGAAACTGGCTTCCGTTTTTCACCCAGTAAGACCGTTTGTGTCAATTTTTGGCGACGTACGGAGTTTCTTCCGCCCTCCTTACATCTAGGTCCTGTCAACCTTCCGTTTTCAGACGTCGCTAAATTCTTGGGTCTTATGTTTGACAGAAAACTATGCTGGTCCTCCCACGTTTCCTATCTTTCGGCTCGCTGTCTGCGATCACTTAACATCCTCCGTGTCCTGAATGGTACCTCCTGGGGAGCGGACCGAGTGGTCCTTCTCCGCCTCTATCGCGCCTTAGTGCGCTCGAAATTGGATTATGGAAGCATAGTCTACTCCTCTGCTCGGCCGTCTATTCTTCGGCGTCTCGACTCTATCCACCACCGTGGATTACGTTTAGTGTCTGGAGCTTTTTACACTAGCCCTGTGGAAAGCCTTTATGCTGAGACTGCTGAACCTCCGCTGTCCAATCGGCGAGCAGTCCTCCTGAGTCGTTATGCTAGCCGTCTGTCTTCCATGCCTGCTAATCCAGCCCACGACCTTTTTTTCGACGCCTCCTTTGATGTAGGGTATGCAGGCCGCCCCTCCTCCCTACTACCCCCGGGAGTCCGCTTCCGTCAACTGCTCCATTCTCTTTCCTTCCGCTTTCCTAAAACCTTCCTGACAACTTGGGGTACAGCACCGCCTTGGCTCCGTCCCCGGATCTGCCTGCTCCGTGACCTTTGTCAATTTCCCAAAGATGGTACCCCTACACTTGTTTATCGTCGGGCATTTGCTGCTCTATGTGCAGAAATGACGGACGCCACATTTATTTACACCGACGGCTCGAAAACATCGTTAGGTGTAGGGAGTGCCTATATTGTTGGCGACACCCCAAATCGCTTTCGGCTTCCCGACCAGTGTTCGGTTTATACTGCGGAGCTTTACGCTGTTCTCCAGGCTGTCCACTACATCCGCCGCCATCAGCGGATACAGTACGTTATCTGCTCAGATTCTCTCAGCTCTCTCCTCAGTCTCCAAGCTCTTTACCCTGTGCACCCTCTGGTCCACCGGATTCAGGACTGTCTGCGCTTGCTTCACCTGAGGGGCGTCTCGGTGGCGTTCCTCTGGCTCCCGGGACACGCTGGTATCTGTGGGAATGAGGCGGCCGATATAGCGGCCAAGGCCGCAGTCTCTCTTCCTCGGCCAGCTATTCAGTCGCTTCCCTTCACCGATCTTCGGAACGATTTATGTCGCCATGTTGCTCATTTATGGCATGCCCATTGGTCGGCACTTCCCTGTAATAAATTGCGGGAAGTGAAAGCCCTTCCTTGCGCTTGGACCTCTTCCTCCCGAACGCGTCGTCGGGAGGAGGTAATTTTAGCTAGACTCCGGATAGGGCATTGTCGTTTTAGCCATCGACATCTTTTAAGCGGCGATCCTCCCCCACTCTGTCCCCACTGCTCTCAGCTGTGGACGGTAAGACACCTTTTAATTGAATGCCCCTATTTTAATCCGTTACGCTCCCGTCTACAGCTATCGCCTGATCTATCGTCGATTTTAGCAGATGACACGCGCTCCGCCGACCGCGTTATACAGTTTATTAGTGACAGTGAAATGACGTCAGTCATTTGAAGCTTTTTTTGGGGACAATCACCCCCTTTCTGTAGTGGATTTTTAAGCAGTCTTCTATTTTTAGTTTCTCCAATTTTCTGACTTTGTTCCCATTGCTGCTGGTTTTAAATTTCGGTTTTTTACTGTCTTAAGTCACGAGCTGGGCGCTAATGACCATAGAAGTTTTGCGCCCTAAAACCACAACAAAAAAAAAAAAAAAGAACATCCAAATAAAGTGGTAATACTTCTTCTCATAAGCACTTTGTCATGCACCTTTATATTTCAGATGAGGTTTGATGATTGTGCTGTGTACAATTATGCGTGGCACACGATTTTTAAATTAATTGCTAAGATATAGCAACATACGTCATTAGAGGTAAACATGACCTTTATGTAATAGTACGTCCAATTAGATAAATCATTTGTGTTTAGCTGTTGCTCGCTACGGTGTGTTGATATGTTTTCAGACACAGATGGGAATGTTCAAATGGTTCAAATGGCTCTGAGCACTATGGGACTTAACTTCTAAGGTCATCAGTCCCCTATAACTTAGAACTACTTAAACCTAACTAACCTAAGGACATCACACACATCCATGCCCGAGGCAGGATTCGAACCTGCGACCGTAGCGGCCACGCGGTTCCAGACTGTAGCACCTTTAACCGCTTGGCCACACTGGACGGCGATGGGAATGTGCAGTGCAGGGAACCGGTAGTATGAAAAATATACGCAGTCTGGTGAAAATGTAGTTATTCTCCTTTTTGTTTATCTAATCGTCAAAGAGGAACAACCACCATAGATCCCAAGTGGCATCGACGTTTGTCCATCCGAGCGATGTGACTTGCTCATGCAAGCCATTGGGTTCTCACTACGGTGAGGATCTCTCGCGTTCCTGGTATCAACTACAGGTTTTCTACGTCGAAATTAATTATTGGATAAGGACTTTAAATTTATTCTGTAGGAGGTGTGACCGTGAGTTGTCTAAACAGGAACAAATCGAAAGTCCATTAATCTTCATGTAACTGATTCTTCTTCTGTTAAGTCAGTCCCTTAACTGGCAGATCCTTTCCGCTTTGATCTAATACCGAGAATATTTTGGACGCAGAATTCTTAATTCCTGTCTTTGGTGGAAGCAATTATTTTTGTGAAACTAACGAAATCTCACGATGTTCATACAGTTCGTTAAACGCTGGTTGCAGTTCCTCCTTTTAGTCATGTTTATTACGTTCTTCTGATAGCCCTTTCATCAATACAGAGGGTTTTAAAAACTGTATGCATTAAATTTTAACTCCCCAGAGTTCATTAATATAGGTTAACGACCAATTACCAATGTTCAAACTACACTTAGGCCATAAATTAAGGATAATGCTGATACATAGTGAAACATTGCTCTGGTGGGCGGTTTGCGGGCTTAGATCACCTCGGGGTATGACCATGCGGTGCATTTGACCTGCGATCTTCTCACGGTGGCGCTGGCAGCAGTCGACATACGCAGAGATGTGTTGGTGCATGCCAGAGTACGGTGCAGCGAGTAAGTGTGCCGACGTTTTCAGACGTGCTAATGGTGACTGTGTGTTGAAAATGGCTCAAAGAAAACATTGATGACGTTATGAGGGGTAGAATACTAGGGCGACTGGAGGCTGGTCAAACACAGCAGATCTTAGCATAGGCCCTCCGTATGTCACAGTGCGATCTGACGATTATGGCAACGATTCCAGCAGACTGGAAATGAGTCCAGGCGCTACAGTTGGGACGTCCAGCAGTCTACAGACGACTGAACTGACATGGTTTATTCGCCCGGAGACCTGCGAGGCGCATTCCACTGACCCCTGGTCACAGGAGAACCCGGAAGGCCTGGTGTCAAGAACACAGTACATGGTCATTGGAACAGTGATCCCAGGTTATGTTCACGGACGGGTCTGAACAGTGATTCTCGCCGGGTTTTCACCTGGCGTGAACCAGGAACCAGATACCAACCCCTTAACGTCCTTGAAAGGGACCTGTATGGAGGTTGTGGTTTGATGGTGTGGGGTGGGATTGACTGGTGCACGTCCACCCCTGCGTGTCTTTGACAGGGGAACTGTAACAGGTCGGGTGTATCGGGACGTAATTTTGCACCAGTATGTCCGCCTTTCAGGGGTGCAGTGCGTCTCACATTCCTCCTGATGGTTGATAAAGCGCGGCCCCACCGAGCTGCCATCATGGAGGAGTACCTTGAAACAGAAGATATCAGGCGAATGGAGTGGCCTGCCTGTTGTCGAGACCTCAACCCCGTCGAGCACGTCTGGGATGCTCTCGGTCGACGTATCGCCGCACGTCTTCAGTTTCACGCTCCTACGACACTTCAGGAGCTGCGACAGGCGCTGGTGCAAGAATGGGAAGCTATACGCCAGCAACTGCTCGACCACCTGATCCAGAGTATACCAATCCGTTGTGTGGCCTGTGTACGTGTGCATGGTGATCATATCCCATACTGATGTCGGGGTACATGCGCAGGAAACAGTGCAGTTTTGTAGCACATGTTTCAGGTCGCTTTTCTCAACTTATCACCACTACCGTGGACTTGGAGATCTGTGTCGTGTGTTGCCTATAGCGCCAGTTTTGTGTAGTGCCACGTCGTGTGGCACCACATTCCGCAGTTGTCCTTAATTTATGAGCATGAGTATAAATAGAAAACGCCGTGAGATATACACTCCTGGAAATGGAAAAAAGAACACATTGACACCGGTGTGTCAGACCCACCATACTTGCTCCGGACACTGCGACAGGGCTGTACAAGCAATGATCACACGCACGGCACAGCGGACACACCAGGAACCGCGGTGTTGGCCGTCGAATGGCGCTAGCTGCGCAGCATTTGTGCACCGCCGCCGTCAGTGTCAGCCAGTTTGCCGTGGCATACGGAGCTCCATCGCAGTCTTTAACACTGGTAGCATGCCGCGACAGCGTGGACGTGAACCGTATGTGCAGTTGACGGACTTTGAGCGAGGGCGTATAGTGGGCATGCGGGAGGCCGGGTGGACGTACCGCCGAATTGCTCAACACGTGGGGCGTGAGGTCTCCACAGTACATCGATGTTGTCGCCAGTGGTCGGCGGAAGGTGCACGTGCCCGTCGACCTGGGACCGGACCGCAGCGACGCACGGATGCACGCCAAGACCGTAGGATCCTACGCAGTGCCGTAGGGGACCGCACCGCCACTTCCCAGCAAATTAGGGACACTGTTGCTCCTGGGGTATCGGCGAGGACCATTCGCAACCGTCTCCGTGAAGCTGGGCTACGGTCCCGCACACCGTTAGGCCGTCTTCCGCTCACGCCCCAACATCGTGCAGCCCGCCTCCAGTGGTGTCGCGACAGGCGTGAATGGAGGGACGAATGGAGACGTGTCGTCTTCAGCGATGAGAGTCGCTTCTGCCTTGGTGCCAATGATGGTCGTATGCGTGTTTGGCGCCGTGCAGGTGAGCGCCACAATCAGGACTGCATACGACCGAGGCACACAGGGCCAACACCCGGCGTCATGGTGTGGGGAGCGATCTCCTACACTGGCCGTACACCACTGGTGATCGTCGAGGGGACACTGAATAGTGCACGGTACATCCAAACCGTCATCGAACCCATCGTTCTACCATTCCTAGACCGGCAAGGGAACTTGCTGTTCCAACAGGACAATGCACGTCCGCATGTATCCCGTGCCACCCAACGTGCTCTAGAAGGTGTAAGTCAACTACCCTGGCCAGCAAGATCTCCGGATCTGTCCCCCATTGAGCATGTTTGGGACTGGATGAAGCGTCGTCTCACGCGGTCTGCACGTCCAGCACGAACGCTGGTCCAACTGAGGCGCCAGGTGGAAATGGCATGGCAAGCCGTTCCACAGGACTACATCCAGCATCTCTACGATCGTCTCCATGGGAGAATAGCAGCCTGCATTGCTGCGAAAGGTGGATATACACTGTACTAGTGCCGACATTGTGCATGCTCTGTTGCCTGTGTCTATGTGCCTGTGGTTCTGTCAGTGTGATCATGTGATGTATCTGACCCCAGGAATGTGTCAAAGTTTCCCCTTCCTGGGACAATGAATTCACGGTGTTCTTATTTCAATTTCCAGGAGTGTAATACGCCCACCAATAGTCATAGCTATGTGCAATCAAATGTAACTTAAGTATTACAGACACAGGAATTAACTGAATGCAGTAGGCCTATAGCATCCAGTTAACTCGTATAAAGACATTTGTGTACCATGATTTCGAAGCGGGAATCACCACGGTAGACAGTTCTACTCAAGTCAGTGGGCTTCCAGGCCGAATGTGCCCAATGCCATTGCAAACGGGCTTGTTGGTGTGCAGAGGTCAAGGCAGTCGGCACAAGGGGAAGCGTAAGCTCAGCTCACTTTCTGTGAGCCGCCTATTAATGGTCGTTGTGGTCACTGAAGCACCAGCTGCACGTCCAATCCATGATAAGGATCAAAGTGGGGCTCTTGAGTGCCTCTCTGACGATTGCTCTGCCCTCACATTCTGTCGTCTCTAGATCTATCGCTTCCTTCTTGACGCTGTCTTTGGCCATTGTTCACCCGTACTTGCCAACATTGTCGAATAGTGGCATCGCACCTGTTGAAACGCCGACCGTTAGGGCACGTATAACAGACCTGCGCTTACGGTTAATTAGGATTTTTAAATCACACGTTCCCCTAATATCATTCCCTGCTGTTTGGGAAAGAGATATGTTTCCAAGAGTAATGAAAACCGGATAAGTGCAGGTACAGTTGGTGTGAGCAAAAATTACTGTGATTAATAACTGTTCAAAAGCTGCAATTACGAGCTGATAACTGGATTGCAGTCAGGCGAGAACGGAACCAAAGGCGCTGACTGACTCCAGCTCATATGTAAAAACATAGTTGAATAATCAGAAAACCAGCAAAATAATTTGCACTGAACACTTCCACGTAGTTGTTCGCAAAACTATTGGGGTAATTAATAGGTTTGTGTTTTAATATTTTCGTATTCTTTCACTGTTGGTATTCTCGGAGTCAGTAATGGTGACAAGATAAGACCCTGTTAGGTAAATGAGCGAGGTAACGTTTATTTACACTAAAACAGTTGTTACGCTAAACACTTTGTCATTCAAGTAAGAAACTGCTAGCCTTGTGCATTGAAACTGTTTGTATCTTCCTTCAGAGTCGCTGTTGGTGGAATGTAAGGCATTATTCGTCGACAATGTGTGGCAACAGGCTTTCCTTTATCGTCGCTGCCTGTAACAAGTTTGGGCCCACAGTACTCTCCTTGAAAATGAATTTCTCTAGATGACGATGCTCATTTACAATGCCTGGTCATATATTAAAATTATTGCAGTTTATTAGTTTAGTTTCCGCGCACTGCGTCTGCACTTGACCACTGGTCGCTAGCGCGCGGCCTCATTTCTTCTGGACTGGGCGTTGGGTAGCCCAAGTCTATCTGGAACGTTGGGTCTACCTAGAAGGGCATTTCCTACCACTGCAGTGTGGTGGTGGTGGTGGTGGTGGTGGTGGTGGTGGTGGTGGTGGTGATCTCGGAGAGGAGTCGGTGTTGGTGAAACTTCGATGTTGACCTGTCTATTCGATAAAGGCAACGGGCCGCCTATAGCGGTCTAGCAAGTCCTCTCCGCCGACTGCTTCTGTCAGACTCTGCGCCTGTGCTGCCAGCGACAATAATACTTCACACGTTGTCATTCACACTCTACATCAGGAAACTTCTCTGACAAGGCCAGCGTTTGTACATTGTGTTTAGACTATTCTTCTCTAATTTAGACTGAATTAATTCTTAGACATTTAATTATACAACATTAATAAAATAATAAAAGGTGAAATCTTAACTTTCGTAGTTTTGTCTTTCTCACTTCTCCGTAATATTACGGTATATTGATAGTTTTTGGATTTATGGACAGTGTCTCACAAGCAGGAAAAAAAATCTCCCCGCATTTCGCCTTATGCGCACACACACAGGCGCGCGCGCAAATGCGTACACAAACAGATCAGATACTTAAATAATTACTCTCGAAAGTTGGCAATAACATTCCATCCTTGGCACTAACATCTGACAGTCGGCAACACAAACCAAAGCACTGCGTCAAAACAAGTGTTCAGCTCCTAGCGTTGTGAAATGTGGGAAAAAACCGCAAATTGGCATTCATAAGAAGAGGAACAACACAAATGCAACATGAGCGTAATATGTAGAAAATCGTCCATGCAACCTGTAAGAACAGTTCGAAATATTACTACATAACACCAAAAACCAACCACCACAATTGTTTATAACCTATCGGTACATTGACCTAAATGCAAACTAAATAGTAAAAATATGTACGTGTTGCGGACCACTGAAGATGCCTTGCAAATAAAGGCGAAGCGCCTATGCCACGTGAATTGTTTCATTCCGTTTGTCAGGCGGGCTATAAAGTTAAAATTATCAATATACCATATGAAACGTTATTAAATGTTGGGGGGGGGGGGGGGGGTTGCGAGGCAGTCATCCTTAGCCCTTCCTCCAGTTGGTTTGAACCCTGCTACATCCACACGCGAGAGCGTCATTAGAAGCAAAGGTCGCGCCAAGTGTAACAGCTGTGGGACTTCCTGGCATGACTCAGTGTCAGCACAGTCCAGGCAGTGCTATGTAAGACGGCCGCCTCGTGTCAGAAAACAGCTGTGTTATCGGCCCACGCGGCGCGTATCATCCCACGCCACCCTATCCTGTCCCATCCCGTACGTCGGCGCCGGTCGGCGTCTAGCGAGGTCGCCTGTTGCAGCTGCTCGCCAACAGATGGCACTGCAGTCTGCACGGGCGCTGCATCGCACCAACTACACTATCAGCGACTCTGCGTGCGTCAGTTCCGATGCAGTCACATCGCTGGTAAGAGAGTATTTGCGGCGGGCTCCCTTTGCAGGGTATTACACTATCAATTTTTTTTTGACAAAGTTCTCTCAAATGTATTTGACCTATTGTAATAGGCAACTTTATTCAAACACTGCCTTTCGTCAAATTTAATTTATGAAATATACCTCAGAGCACTGAAAGACCTAAGTCGAAACAAGGCCCCGGGAGTAGCCAACATTCCATTAGAACTACTGACAGCCTTGGGAGAGCCAGCCCTGGCAACTCTTTCATCTGGTGAGCAAAATAGGAGACAGGCGAAATACCCTCAGACTTCAAGAAAAATATAATTCCAATCCCAAAGAAAGCAGGTGTTGACAGATGTGAAAATTACCGAACTATCAGTTTAATAAGTGACGGCCGCAAAATACTAACGCGAATTCTTTACAGACGAATGGAAAAACTGGTAGAAGCAGACCTTGGGAAACATCAGTTTGGATTCCATAGAAATGCTGGTACACGTGAGGCAATACTGACCTTACGACTAACCTTAGAAGCTAGATTAAGAAAAGGCAAACCTACGTTTCTAGCATTTGTAGACATAGAGGAAGCTTTTGACAATGTTGACTGGAATACTCCCTTTCAAAGTCTGAAGGAGGCAGGGGTAAAATACAGGGAGCGAAAGACTATTTACACTTCGTACAGAAACCAGATAGCAGTTATGAGTCGAGAGGCATGAAAGGCAAGCAGTGGTTGTAGCCTTTCCCCGATGTTATTAGATCTGTATATTGAGCAAGCAGTAAAGGAAACAGAACAATAATTTGGAGTAGGTATTAAAATCCATGGAGAAGAAATAAAAACTTTAATGTTCGCCGATGACATTGCAATTCTGTTAGAGGCAGCAAAGGACTTGGAAGAGCAGTTGAATGGAATGGACAGTGTCTTGAAAGGAGGATATAAGATGAACATCAACAAAAGCAAAACGAGGGTAATGGAATGTAGTCAAATTAAGTCGGGTGATGCTGAGGGAATTAGATTAGGAAATGACACTTAAAGTAGTGAAGCAGTTTTGCTATTTGGGGAGCAAAATAAATGATGGTCGAAGTAGAGAGGATATAAAATGTAGACTGGCAATGGCAAGGAAAGCCATTCTGAAGAAGAGAAATTTGTTGGCATCGAGTATAGATTTGTCAGGAAGCCGTTTCTGAAAGTATTTGTATGGAATGTAGCCATGTATGGAAGTGAAACGTGGACAATAAATAGTTTGGACAAGAGGAGAATAGAAGCTTTCGAAATGTGGTGCTACAGAAGAATGCTGAAGATTAGATGGGTAGATCACATAACTAATGAAGTATTGAATAGAATTGTGGATAAGAGGAGTTTTGTGGCACAACTTGACTAGAAGAAGGGATCAGTTGGTAGGACATGTTCTGAGGCATCAAGGGATCACCAATTTAGTAATGGAGGGCAGCGTGGAGGGTTAAAATCGTTGAGGGGGACAGAGACGAATACACTAAACAGATTTAGGATGTAGGCTGCAGTACGTACTGGGAGATGAAGCACAGGGTAGAGAAGCATGGAGAGCTGCATCAAACCAGCCTCAGGACTGAAGACAACCACCACCTTCTTACGTTCAGACCCCCTCGCAAATGGGCAAATGCTTGTATGCTTGTCAAATTCGCCCTTACCTAGACGCGGATTTGTAAAACAAGCTCGTTTGTCAGTTTTGAAGCGTTGACTTCGGCATTGTTAGGACGACGGCGCTGATTCAGGGACTGACAAATCTGCTAAAGGGAATGTTACTCCCACAACTCCATTATTCCATCAGCGTTTTCCAGTGGGCAATGAAACTATAAAAACTTTTTAAAGGCCTCGTAAAATGAAGTTGTTTGTCAAATTCGCTCTTAGTAGGCACATGGGTGTCAAACAATCCCGTACGCGTTCCAGCACGTCAGTTTAAACATCAACTTTTGTAGTCCTGTCTTCCTCAGTTGTGCGTAATATTACGATATACTGATAATTTTTACTTTATGGACTGTGACTACAACTGAATGAAACACAATTTTCGTGCCATACGCGTTCCGCATTTTTCTGCGACGCATCTTCAGTGGCTTGGCAAAAATACGTACATACTCCAGGCCACTGAAGATGCCTCGCGCAAAATAGAGGCGAACGTCTATGGCACGAAAATTTTCATTCAGTTGTAGTCAGACGGTCCATAATTTTTACTTTATCAATATACCATAATGTCAATTTGACCTTACTTTTGAAGGAGACAGCTTTTCGTATATGCTGTATTTTGACGCTGCTGGGAATGGCTGCAAATGCAGGTAAGTCATTTCTAACCTTGACTCTGGCACTGTTTTTCAAGAGGAGTTGAAAAAACCATTGGACCAGGAAATGGTTCAAAATGAGAAATTTGCGCGCGAAAACCTGTTAAACGATATGTTGCATTCGGAATCTGGAGATTACTGCAGATGTGCAGTGAAACAAACTGAAAAGATGCTAGTTACTTCGCTCTCGTAATGGGATTTCATTTAAATACCACAGGTCGGAACTTGCAGACCACATCGTCCTTGGGAGAACCGGAGAGCTTTAATTCTTTTTAAGTTTCATTGCACTTCCCCCATGAGTGTTACGCGTAGAACATTGATTTTCTTCTTAACCTCATCCTTCGTAATATACGGCGACAAAAAGACACCACTACGATTTTAATAACTGCAAGTGCCATTTTGTTTGTGTGTTGATCATAATCTCCATAATTGTGGAAACTGACCGTGCAGGGAGGTAAATTGTAATGAAAGTATTTTTCACTAAACATATGCGGCGAAACATCACAAATTATGTCCGCAATCTCGTAAAATTTCCGTCAATCGTAATTTCTGGCCAACACATTAGACACGATCTATGCTTGACAAACAGGCCAAACAGCATTTCGCAAACATACCAAACTGTTTGTTCGTATACGGGGCATTTAGATTTGATGAAAAAAAGCTATCCTCTTTTGTTTGCTGCAAATGGCTGCCATGTATAAACACAATGTGAACCATTGTGTGGGGCAAAGCACATTCAGAACGCTAACGAGGCCGTATTTTCCAGCTTATTGTGGCGTTGTAAATACGGAAAGGCGTTTTGTAATCTGGGATGAAATATTTTTTTCCCTGTAAGGAGTTTGAAGTCCAAACTTTCTTCACGGCCAATAAGAATAGTCCGCACTGACCTATTTGCCAATAGGTATGTCCACACGATGCATCTTTCCCCGTGCGCAATCGCAAAAAAGACTCGCAGGAATAAACGGCGAGCGCACAAACTTCTGGAAGAAACGCATGTACTAATGGACGTTCTCATATCCACACATTGCCTCATTGCGCCTTTTGCTTGGGTTCTGGTGCTGAGTTTGTCACGAAAAGGCGACAGAAAAAAAAATGTAAAAGCGACTGTAGTTAAAAATGTATCTAACAGAGGAATGAGAAATACAAAGTGACAGTTTTGTTTGCAAGTTAAAGGAGGTGGTCACAGCTACATTTTAGATTTTTCTGCGTGGGAAACTGCAGCGATAAGGCTGGAAACAACATTTCGTTAACTCTTAACCGGCATATATACATACACCAGTTTGGACTGTTTAGTTCATATTTCAAAACAATCATTTCAGCCATTATTTCTGATGCTGAGAAATATTTACGGGATGTTAGTCGTCGTTGTGTAAAGGATAATTAACTTTGATGTATTGTTTATATTTTATTTTACAACAAAGTTGTTTGCACAGCTTTAATCATGAAAAATATGTAGATCAACATCCTCGGATTCCACAAACTGGGAATTTCATAGACGCCAAAATCCACTGTTGTGGAGACTATTTTCCAATTTTTATTTTTTGGCGTCATCAGTGTTCTATTTAATTTCTAGTAATTTGAAATGAACATACCCAATCATTTGTTTTTTCAGATAATAAACTTTTCAGTCGTTGAGCGCTCTCTCCCTCCCTCCCCCCCTCCCCCCCCCCTTCCGCCCGTCTTCCTTTCCCTCTTTCTCGGAGTGAAAGCAGACGCCATCACAACTACAAAACCAAACAAAACATGCGAAATGGTGAAAGGACATCGATACAGACATGTGAAATACTATATTTAGTGCAGTGAAAAAGCCCTGTGCAAAAACTCAACACGTGCACGTGGAAGACGAAGAATGCCGTAAACGATAAAGAACCCGTTTATAGTGGAAGTGCAGCATGCGAACTATTCGTGATCATAACAAACAAAATCGTAAGAGAAATATTGCTGTATTGTAATTATTCTCGGCCACAATGGCTATGTTATGTTTAATCTAACATAAAGCAACGCGTTTCGAACATGTTCTGTTTATCCTCAAGCGTTTATACATAGATACAGATAAATATTACTTATAGTCTCAAACTAGATTAATGTAGAACTCTTTGTCCATTATTACTGTAGCTGCTGGTGTGGCATTTGGGGGGATGGAGGGGGGGCAATGAATAGTTAGAAATCGAAACCAGTGATGTCTTCTGCTGGTTTTATTTCTTGTGGTTGACTATGTATGATCCACAGCCTGTATAGGATGCAGATAGATTTGAGTCAGTTATGTGTTACGAAAATAGTGTGAAAAGCTTTTATATGACAGTTGATCACTTACGATTTCATCTTGCTGCTTCACTTGCGTCACTGGTGTAATGGTGGAACTGTTGATTAACATTACACTATTGCACATTGTATTTTGTCACTGATTGCGAACGTAATTCAACGTCAATTACATGGTTCTCCACTAGCAGAAGACATCACTGATTCAGATTCCTAACCGTTCAGTGTCCCCTCTCCATCCCTCCAAAAGCCACACCAGCCGCTACAGTAACAAACAATGGCCAAAGAGTTCTAAATTAATCTAGTTAAAGACAGTTTATTTTTAAGTAACATTTCTGTGTTGTATGTATTTATAAGATAAACAGAACATGTTCGAAACGCGTTTTGTTATGTTATTAGCAGTTAATGTCGAAGAGTGTGAAAATCGTGTCTAGTTTTGGATGTATTAGTGTGTTTGAAATTGGAAAGAAATTCACGGAATCTAAGAGAGTAATCACAAAAGTAAGGTCTATTTTTTTTATTACGGAACTCTGTGTATCAGTTGGTCACACTGTTATGAAGAGTGCTCCACGCGCTGTGTGTAAACATGCGCACGCCGCGCTGAGGCGCTCAGTCTTGGCTTGGCAGCCGTTGAGAATGGAGCTCCCGTTGGATGTTACCGCAAAGTGCGAATTGCGCGCAGTTATTCGGTTTTTGAATGCAAAGGGCACTGCACATGGTGAGTCGCGCATGGATGTCAAACCGTTCGTTAGTCGTGTAGAGAGTTTGCAGCTGGTCGGACGGAAATTCACGACGAACAAAGGAGCGGGAGACGACTATGTCGGAGGTTGAGCAAAGCACGCGTGAAGATCGGCGGATCACCCTGCATGATCTCTGCACGTGGGTTCCCGAGGTTTCCCGAAGCACCGCTCACAGAATTTTAACGGAAACTTTGAACTACCGGAAGGTGTGAGCAAGATGGGTACCACGCATGCTGACTGAGGACCACATGCGCCAACGAGTTGATGCTTTCCGCGCATTTCATCACCGCCTTGCAGCCGAACAGGACAACTTTCTGGACTCAAATTGTCACGGGTGACGAAACCCGGGCGTACCACTTTACACCTGAGACCAAGCAACAATCACGGCAGTGGCGGCATCCTTCTTCGCCAAAGCCGAGGAAATTCAAACAAACACAGTCTGCCGCTAAAGTCGTGACATGCGTTTTTGGGATCGGAAAGGGGTATTGTTGGTCGACTTTATGCCCACTGGGACCACAATTAACACTTACCTGTACTGTGAGACTCTGAAAAAACTCAAACGGGCAATTCAGAACCGGAGAAGAGGAGTGTTGGGCAAGGGCGTACACATTCTCCATGACAACGCTCGCCCACACATCGCTCGGCAAACAGTTGCTGTTCTGCAACAGTTTCAGTGGAACATAATCACCCACCCATCCTACAGTCCTGACTTGGCGCCCAGTGACTATCACCTGTTCCCTAGGTTAAAAGAACATTTGTCCAGAAAGCGATTCAGCTCCGACGACGATGTGAAAGAAGAGGTTCATAACTTTGTGAACAGCATGGCGGCCAGCTGGTATGACATAGGCATACAGAAACTGCCACAGCGTCTACAAAAGTGCATCGATAGAAATGGTGATTATGTCGAAAAAGAGCTAAATGTTAAAGCGGTAAACAGATGCAAACTATTGTAGAAATAAACAGGTCTATGTACCTATAAAAAATGAGACCTTACTTTTGGGATTACCCTCGTAACTAGAGCCGACGTATATTGACAAGCAACCGCATATTCACATTAAGTTTGTTTTGAACTTACGCACACGCAGTTATAACTCAGTACTAGGACTGTCTGTTTCATAGTTCCGTTAGTCTTTCCTTCCTGACGTTAGCTGACCATACACGAGCGGATTTCCGCTATGGGCTTGAACTGCGGGCGAGTTCTGCGTGTCTTTCGCGGATCCGGTCCGCAGACCTGAAGCGCGTGGTTTCTCCACTGACGTGCAGTCCCTACCCATCGAATCTAGTATCTGCGACTTAACCACCGGTCGGTGTGTGTGTGTGTGTGTGTGTGGGGGGGGGGGGGGGGGCGGCAGATCGGCGCGTTTTCGTGATTTATCCGCGGATGCAGGACTGCCGTGTACGCTCGATGAACCAGAGGCGACGGGCGACTGACCTCAGGAGTTACCACTTAGCGCGTCTACATGCGACACATCCTTCGAACGGACAGATCCTGCCATAAACATTCTTATTGATGTACTTAACAGATGGCGCAGTGGTTGTACAATTAGATACCACACCGAAGAACGAAAGAAACTTCTACACCTGCGTGTAGGGCCAACGCAAGAACGCAGATGTGCCGCAACACGTGGCATGGACTCCACTAATGTCTCAAGTACTACTGGAGGGAATTAACACCATAATTCCTGCGGGGCTCTCCACAAATCCGTAAGAGTAAGAGGGGGTGGAGATCTCTTCTGAACAGCACGTTGCAAGACGTCCCGGATATGCTCAATAATGTTCACGTCTGGGGAGTTTGGTGACCAGCGGAAGTGTTTAAACTCAGAAGAGTTTTCCTGGAGCCGCTCTGTAGCAATGCTGGACGTGTGGGGTGCCACATTGTCCTGCTGGAATTGCCCAAGTCCGTCAGAATGCACAATGGACATGAACGGATGCAGGTTATCAGACGGGATGCTTACGTACCTGTCAGACTCGTATATAGACATACCACTGGTCCCATATCACTCAAACTGCACGCGCTCCACCCATTACAGAGCCTCCACCAGCTTGAACAGTCCCGTTTTGATATGCAGGGTCCCTGAATTCATGAGATTGTCTCCAAACCTGTACACGCCCATCCGCTCGATAAAATTTTAAACGACACTCGTCCGACCAGGCAGCATGTTTCCAGTCAACAGTCCAACGTCGGTGTTGACGGTCCCAGGCGAGGCGTAAAACTAAAGCGTTGTGTCGTGCAGTCATCAAGGGTACAAGAGTGGCCTTCGGCTCCGAAAGCTTGTATCGATGTTGTTTCATTAAACTGTTTGCACTCTGCCCCTTCTTGATGACTCAGCACTGAAATCTGCAGCTATTTACGGAAAGGCTGCACTTCTGTCACGTTGAACGATTCTCTTCAATCGTCGTTGGTCTCTTCCTTGCAGCATCTTTTTCCGGCCACAGCGATGTCAGTGATTTTGATGTTTTACCAGAGTTCTGATATGCACGGTACACTCCTGAAATGGTCGTACTGGAAAATCCCCATTTCCTCGTACCTCGGAGATGCTGTCCCATCGCTCGTCCGCCAACCACAACACCACGTTCAAACTCGCTTAAATCTTGATAACCTATCATCGTAGCAGTAGTAACCGATCTAACTACTTCTCCAGACAATTGTTGTCTTACACGTATAAGAGTAGCCAACCGCAGCGCTGTAGTCTGCCTGTTTACATCTCTCTGTATTTGAATATGCACGGCGATACCAATTTCTTTGGCGCTTCAGTGTATTTCCTTTGTATCACTATGAATAAATTTATATCGCTGGAAGCTGTTGCAAAATAACTAATTTTATTGCAACACACCTGTTCATTTACACCTTAGAACGAGTACGGACGATGTTAGAGAGAAAATTGTGGCGATCACTGGCTGTTCCTATGATTGTAAGAAAAATCTCATGAAATGTTTCCATAAATGGATTGTTGAAAGGCAACATTCCAGAGACATCAGATTCAGAATCGTGGGCATTCCTCAGAGAATAAAGATTGAGTATGCTAGTTCTTGAGCCTTGTAAAGTAAAGTAATTTGTAATACCTGTAAGAGACCTAACACGGTTATGAGTAGTAGCCTACATTAATGAACATAGTACACGCAACATTTTATTGGTGCTGACACGTTGGTTTACACAACTCACTGCCCACCCCCCTTCCACGCCATTTAAAGCCTGTTAAAGTAAGAGGTCGACACATTCTCAGATCATCCCTGATTCTAAATCCCCTTTGCAACTGCAACAATATGCATGTTTTTGTCACAATGCATTTAATTACATTGCAATAATGCATCATCAGTGGCCTGTAATGAAACATTTACAATCTAGCTTGCTTTCCGGATATAAATAGTTCCTTACAAAAGATGTTACTTACTATATATTATGTATGATTTTCGCTCCATCTCGAAACATGTTTGCAGAGTTTCGAGGTATTCCCTCTTTTGGCACTGTTCTTCGTTTTTACAACACTTTGCCCCACAGTTGATGACTGCCTAGAAATGTTTAAACAATCGCTTTCTACGTGCTAGGTTTTTAACATCGTCGTCGTGCAGTGATTGTCAGTTTTCGCAAACAAGGTATTTTACGGTATAATCGGGCAGGTTTTTCGATGTGGGCATTGGTTCAATCCCTTCAGTATACTTGAAGCAAGTAAAACTGTCACATCAAAACCACTTATTCATTAGTGGCGAATTTAAAGTACCACATACATTTATCTTAACGCCACGTTAAAATTTGCTTCTTTTGGCAAAACTTCCTAAATCAGTCCATTATATTTCGAGCATGCAGCCGCGCAAATAAAATTTCTTCGACTGATATCTCGGCCGCATATCGTCCGGCCAACTTGTAGAGTGAGAAATTAAAACCATTACTACTGTTTATTAAATTATTAGCTAACCTAACCTCTATACCTTCCTTGAAGACAGAATTCCAAAAAGAAAAGGTAGATGTTACAATCTTCACATTATTGTAGTTCATGGAATCATGTGTATCTATACAACGTTGGGCCACAGCTGACTTGTCTAGCTGTGATAAGCGTGTGTACTTTCGATGTTCCACAGGCTTCTCATGAACGGTGCGTGTTCTTTGACCTATATATGACTTCTAACAATTTCTGCAATGAATCTGATAGACACCCGCCTTACGCAGCAATGAATTGCGCTTTACAGAGCCGAGTAACGCTGCAATCTTCGTGGGAGGCCGGAAGATAACCTTAACACAGTGTTTCTTCGAGGAAAGAGCACACACATAGGGCAGAAACGCATTAGATCCGAAGGAATTACTATGTTCTCCCCCATAACATACCTGCATTCTGTGTTCTACATTGAATGCTCTACAAATTTGTTGCGGAGAAAATCCATTAGCTTAAAAAAAAAAAAGAAATGCTCTTCAGGTATCTGAGCTCTCCTTGCAGATTATCTTCATCGGATATGCATGCGCCCTATACACTAAGGTCTTAGACACACATATGGTCTGTGTAGGGTAATGGCAGCTACTGGCCTATAGATATTGATCTGTATATGTAGGTTTACGATGTACGGCATTGGCTAATGTGCCATCAACTATACTGCGAACGGCAACATCCAAAAAGAGGAGGCAGCCGTCTTCTTTTACTTCCATAGTAAACTCGATAGCAGCATGGATAGAATTCAGGTGGTCAAGAAATCGGTGTAATTCATCCATCCCGTGCGGCCATACTACAAATGTCATCCACGTACCTCCAGAAGACCGTTGGTTTAAAACTTGCCGAGTCCAGTGCCTTGTCCTCGAAGTCCCCCATGAACAAATTTGCTGCCAGAAGCGAGAGTAGGCCTCCCGTAGCAACTCCATAAATCTGCCCATAAAATTCACCATTAAACTGACAATGACAAAAGCACATGTTCAAATAAGGCTGTGATGCTCTTAACAAAATGTTGGCCGATGAGAGATACGTCCTTTAAAGGTAACTTGGTATGTAATGGTACCAGGTCAAAACTAACGAGCACATCAATAGTATTTAGCCTGACAATGCTGAGTGTCTGAATAAAATCCATAGAATTACGAATGTGGTGACTACATTTTCCTACAATGGTTTTAAAAAGGAAGCTAAATGTTTGGCAGACAAACTGTGGTGAACCAATAGTGCTCGTTATAGGCCTCATAGACAAACCCTCTAGACACTCGTCCTTACCCATCTTGTGAACTTTAAAAAGCCCATAACATCTCGTTGGTACTGTACCTCGCACTTCGAAACTTCTTAGGACTTCCTTTGATAGTGATGATGTGCTCAGCAAGGCAGCAGTCTTTGTCACCTTGTTGATAGGATCTTTGTTGATGTTCCGGTATACATCAGAACCAAGTAAAGCACATCTTCTCCTTGATTTCCTGAGACAAAAGGACGGCGGTATTACCTTCATCAACACGCAGGACCACTGTGTCAGTATCCTCACGCGGCTTTCGTATCGCAACTATCTTCCTTGGAACCATTACTTCTTCGTTAACGATGTTTAACTGTTACACATCTTTCACGTCCGATTTCTTCAGCTGAATTCTCTGATAGAGGTCGGACAGCTTCTTCAGTGGCACAGATGAAACTTTATATCGGTAAAGTCTTTGGAGTAGGGGCAAAATTTAGCACTTGACTTAAGTCAACCTAGCTTCGTCCACATTCTTACCCGTCAAATTCGTGACAGGATGTCGAATAAGAGTTCGCGTGAGAAGGCTGGTCTGTGTGTGTGCACGCGCTCTTTCCTCTAAGATAAATCGCATTCTCGAGAAACACTGTGTTGTGATCTGGCTTCCCACGAAGACGGCAACTTCACTCGCCCCCCTTTAAAGGGTGATTTATTGCTTCCTAAGGCGGGCGTCTGTAAGATTCATTGCGGAAATTCTGGTAAGTCATATATACAGTGAGTCCTAAAGATATTCGTCTAGCTGCATATCGTATAGAAAACAGTCTCTGTAACATGAAAAGAAATGTGTACAAAATCTAAAGAGCCAGCCATGTAAGAAGTAAAACTTCCTGGCAGATTAAAACTGTGTGCCGGACCGAGACTCGAACTCGGGGACCTTTGCCTTTCGCGGGCAAGTGCTCCTTCTTTCAGGAGTGCTAGTTCTGCAACGTTCGCAGGAGAGATTCTGTAAAGTTTGGAAGGTAGGAGACGAGGTACTGGCGGAAGTAAAGCTGTGAGGACGGGGCGTGAGTCGTGTATGGGTAGCTCAGTTGGTAGAGCACTTGCCCGCGAAAGGCAAAGGTCCCGAATTACAGGCTCGGTCCGGCACAGAGTTTTAATCTGCCAGGAAGTTCCATATCAGCGCACACTCCGCTGCAGAGTGAAAATTTCATTATGTAAGAAGTGCCTCGATAAGTCATTTTTGTTGAAAAGCAGAGAAATGCATCCAAATCGACAACAAGGTTAACTAAATAAAAAAAGTAATACAAGAGCTGGGTTCATAAAGTATTCGTCCACCATCTGAACATGGCGAAATTCTGTGCGCAGTGATTAAACTATAATGCTGACCCACGGCACACACTAGTAAACTGTGCGCGGCCCCGATACGGTGAAATTAGCGCCATGGGCCGAAAGGTAGTGAGACGACTCTAAACGAAAGGAAACTTATTCTGCGCTTACATCTTCTTAACAGATGGCTCAAGTAGTTGGTGGACCTAGATTGATGGTTCAGTCGATAAAAGGTAGATTTTGCGCAACAAAATCATTAAGAAATCAATCACGTACCGGTCGCCCTCACACTTTGATGTAGGCGTGAGATTTATCATGAGGGAAATGAAGAAGAAACGTAAAATCAGCGCTCCTAAGCTGGTTGGGGAGTTAGTCTAGGAGAAAGAAGGTGCGTGCCAACACAATCAGAAATACCTTCAAAACGTATGGGTATCACGGCCGGGTAGCGAGCAAGAAATTTTGGGTCAGTGAACAGAATCTAAAGAAAAGTCTTAATTTTGCGATGAAACATAGATTCAAAAAGGAAGACTTCTGGAATAGAGCAATATTTTCTGATGAAACATGACGTATTCGGGTCGGATGGCAGGCGAATGGTGCGGCGTAAGAAGAATGCGGAGATGTTGCCACGCAACCTCGAGCCAACGGTTAGACACAGTGGTGGCTCCCTCATGGTGTGTGGCTGTATGAGTGCTGCAGGTGTTGGAAAAGTGCATTTCATAGAAGGTACAATGGATCACCATATGCATATCAACATTTTAAAGGACTACATGTATCTTGGCGCCGAAAAATTAGGTCTGCAAGGAAATTAGATTTTTCAATAAGATAACGACCCGAAGCATACGGCTCTAAATAAAAGGCTGTGGCTCCTGTACAACTTAACACCCCACCTCAGTGCCCAGTCATTAATCCTATTCGACACCTTCCGAAAGTACTGGAAAATAGCATCAGGAGAAGACACATTTCTAACGAGAGACCTAATAGCACTTACAACGAATGGGAGAAAATTCCAGCCTCTCTGACGGCAAACTTGGTAAAGTCGATGCCCAAACGATTACAAGCAGTAATAGCTGCAAAGGGAAATCCCATTAAATACTTTTTGTTATTGAAATCATATTTTCTGATTGTAAATTAAAAAACGTGGACGAATACTTTTAGAAGTAGCCCTTTAATAAATTCTCCATTTTGTGAAATTTGTTATCGCTATGGATGAATTTATTTCCTTGTCCACCAATAAAAATCACTTACCAAGGTCCGTAGCATATGACTGGATGTTCACATTTTATGTTCCCTTCCTTTTACGGTACACTAAGTTTTTTAAAAAATGCAGCTAGACGAATACTTTGACTCTGTAGGTCAAACACGCATCGTTCATGAGGGATGTGTGGAACATCGAAGATACACACGCTTATCACAGCCAGACAGGTCAGCTGTGGCCGAAGATTGTATTGATACAGGGCGTTCCATGAACTGCGCTTAAGTGAAGTCCAACATCAACCCCTTCCTTTTGGGATTCTGTATTCAAGGAAGCTATAGATTTTTATTACCTAATTAATTAATAAACAGATAATGGTTTTAATTTGGACAAAGCATGGAATCCGGCTCTTGGGGATAATTAAACTGCAGAAACGTCGTCACTGTGTCATCGCCACCGAACATACATCGATAAAGGAATCGAATGTCTGTACGCCTTTGCCACAGGTGGCACGTGTGTAAGCGTATCTCTTTGCTGCCGACCAGTGTCTGTGACTCTACATCTACATGGATACTCTGCAAATCACATGTAAGTGCCTGGCAGAGGGTTCATCGAACCACCTTCACAATTGTTTATTATTCCAGTCTCGTGTATCGCGCGAAAAGGACGAACACCTATATCTTCCAGTACGAGCTCTGATTTCTCCTATTTTATAGTGGCTATCGTTTCTCCCTATGTAGTTCGGTGTCGATAAAATATTTTCGCATTCCGACGAGAAAGTTGGTGATTTGAATTTCTTGAAGATTGCGTCTTAACGAAAAACACCTGTGTTTTAATTATGTCCTGTATCACTTCAGTTACACTCTCTACCCTATTTCGCGATAATAGAAAACGTGCTGCCCTTTTTTGAACTTCTCCGATGTATTCAGTCAGTCCTATATGGTAAGGATCACACATCGATCAGCAGAATTCTAAAAAGAGGACAGACAAGCGTAGTGTATGCAGTTTCCTTAGTAGATCTGTTAAATTTTCTAAGTGTCCTGCCAATAAAACGCAATCTTTGGTTAGCCTTCCCCACAACATTTTCTACGTGTTCATTCCAATTTCAAGTTCTTCGTAATTGTTAAGTCTTAAGTATTTAGTTCAATTTACGGCCTTTAGATTTGATGTATCGTGTAACCGAAATTTAACGAATTCCTTTCACCACTCATGTACATGACCTCACACTTTTCGTTACCTTGGGAAAACTCCCAATTTTCCACCATTCAGATATCTTTCCTAAATCGTTTTGCAATGTGTTCTGATTTTCTGATGACTTTATAAGTCTATAAACGACGGCGTCATCTGCAAACAACCTAAGACGACTGCTAAGATTGTCTCCCAGATCGTTCGTATAGACAAGGAACACTACCTTGGGGAACGCTAGAAATCACGCCTGTTTTACTCGATGACTTTGTCAATTACGAAGGACTGTGACCTCTGACAGGAAATGGTTAATCTAGTCACATAACTGAGACTATATTCCATAAGCATGCAATTTTACTACAAGCCGCTTGTGTAGTATAGTGTTAAAAGCCTTTCGGAAATCCATAAATACGGAATCAACTTGAAATCCCTTGTCAATAGCATCCAACACTTCATGCGAATAAAGAGCTAGTTGAAACTTCGTGGCAGATTAAAACTGTGCCGGACCGAGACTCGAACTCGGGACCTTTGCCTTTCACGGGCAAGTGCTCCACCATCTGAGCTACCAAATTACGACTCACACCCCGTCCTCACAGCTTCAATTCTGCCAGTACCTCGTCTCTTACATTCCAAACCGTGCTTGGGTAGCTCAGATTGTAGAGCACTTGTCCTCGAAAGGCAAAGGTCGCGGGTTCGACTCTCGGTGTAGCACACAGTTTTAAGCTGCCAGGAAGTTTCATATCAGCGCACACTCCACTGCAGAGTGAAAATCTCATTCTAAAGAGCTAGTTGTTTCATAAGTAAGATGTTTTCTAAACCCATGTTGACTGTGTGTCAATAGTTTTCTTCGAGGTAAGTCATAACGTTCAAATAGACATTCCAGAATCTTGCTGTACATAGACGTTAATGACATGTTACTGTAATTAAGTGGATTATTCATACTACCTTTCTGGAATATTTCTGTGACCTGTGCAATTTTCCAGTCTTAAGGTACGGATCTTTCGTCGAGCGAACGGTTGTATATGATTAAGTATGGAGTTCATGCATCAGCATACTCTGAAAGGAATCTGATTGGTATACAATCTGCACCAGAAGAGTTGCTTTTGTTAAGTGATTTAAGTTGATGCACTACTCCGAGGATATTTACTTCTACATTACTCATGTTGGCAGTTGTTTCGACACTATCTGCATTGCTATCGCGCAGAGAAGGCATTGTTTCTTGCCGCTAGCATACTTCACATAACACCAGGCGCGTGGTGGAGCAAATAAGGCCGCGCTTGGCACCACGTCAGTTTTGATACTCTGAAATATGCCGGACGATATGCGACCGAAATTTCAGTGGAAGAAACTTTGAGTGGGTGCATGCCTGAAATTTAATGAACTATTCATTATGCCGCGAAAAGTTGAAAACGCACATCCTAAAGCAGTTGCAAATGCGATAGAACATAGATAGATTATGGCTTACTAAACGAGGAACTTAAGTTCCTGAAAAATCACCTTCTCGGTATATAAATGAATGTCACTCACCTATCTTGTTGCAAAGTCACAGCAATTACCTTTTAACCAGCTGTCAATAACTCAAAAAATTACACGATTCCATTGCAAATGTGTACAGTTGCTCGTATATCGCGGTAGATAAAGTTCCGTGTGTTTACCATATGGAAAACACTTTCCTCTATGCTTGCTACCATTTGCCAAAATCTCGTTTCGGTATCTCGAACCATTTGATATACAAGGGACGTTGTACTCTATTCTCGCATGTACACAAGCCCAAGTAAACTTGCTATGTTTTTTCGGGATTGGAGTTACTGATCTCAAGTTTCAAGAAAAATCCATTATCTTCGCTAAATCTTATGCGGAGCAATATATGATCTAACGTGCACGAAACACAAATTTATAGCAACCCTAGTTTCTCATTGCATTTCATTTCATTTTAATTTCATTTAGTGTTACTTAAGCACGAAACATAACATAACATAAACAGCAGCAGCTACTACTACTACGACCATTTACGAAATGATACACTTCATTATGAAGATGACTCACAAATAATGAAAGTAATTTTTTTACCAAATAGTTCCTTCAAAATTTTCGATTTTATATTGTCATAAACGTAATTTTTATTGAGAATGTCACTGTTTCTTGCTTATATGGCAAGCAGAACTGCTCATGCAATTCACTATCAGTCTGACTGCCATATGTGGTGTATATTAAGTTCTGCTTGTAGCTTGGGAGCTAATGCCAATATTGTACATCATAACTTTCCAGTCCTGTCGAGTAAAGGAATCTGTTGTTTAATGCTTAAAAGTGCTTGAATTCGGATTGTTGGATTTTTGGAAGCGTGAAATATTCGTTACTTCTTGAAACATCCAGTTTTATTGATATATTTCTGTTTGTACGTTATTAAGATGTTTCCCTTGTCTACTTTCAGAATCGTAGCGTAGTTATTTCTTTATTTTCTAATTTGTCATGCAGGGGTTCAGATTTTGCCAGTTTATTGCCTTTGTATAGGTGAGTCGGTTTAGTCGGTTTAGATTGTTTTGAAAATTTCGCTATGTGTTGTCTTTAGACTGGAAGCTTTGCTCAATCTGCTGCAAATTTTGTGTCCAGTCATTCCTATTGTTCTGTGACGATTTTCATTCGCTGCTGTAAGTAAAACATTTCTGTAGTAAGTTATACTGGAACTAAAACTAACATTGGCAAGATTTCAAAAACTCTTGTAGAATTATAATTCTGATTTAAATTACTTTCTCCTTTCATGGGGCATTTCTTAGTAAAGTTTTGTCTTGCTATGTTGTGTAATAGTTACCTGTTTGTTATGTGCAGTTCAAAGTGTCGGATTTGCGGTTCTGTGGTAGTCTGCCTATTTCAAGGTGCGTTAAGTATGGTTCAGTACTCAGACGTAAGATTTTCTTGTATTTCTTCTTTCCCCACCTAACTTCCTTCTTTTGTTTGCTTTGCCAGTCAAGAGGTTGAGGCGCGCGTGCGTGCGTTAGATATTGCAGTGCCTTTGTTATACTGAATTACGATGCGGAGTAAGGGCATGTCCTATGGAAGTGTGTATCGTAATTCAGAATAACACAGGCACTGCATTATCGTATTTACTCGTCGACACGGGGGAAGCGAATATCATTTTTTTTAATGTCCTCCCTGTACGGGACTATACACAGTAAATATAAGAGAGCAGGTTCTAGACACACAGTTTACCACATATATAGGTTTGGATCTGGCTGTGATACGTGCTCGGGTAGCCAAATGATAAGGCAACCGCTGGCGATAAGCGGGAAATCCGTGTTGGAATCCCGGTCCGGCACAAACATTGTCATTCCATGCTACAGTTGTCCATATTCGCAACTGCGAATACATTTTGTGTGTTCTTCACTTCCTGCTGAATAGCTCCTTCTGATAGGATAGTAGACCACCTTTTATGTAATCTGATACAATCGCATACATTTTGTTATAGCTGTCCTGCTGGACCTTCGTATGATTCTGAGCATTTTGGTTGGAGGCATAGTGTCTCTGGTGGCTCGTTAAAATGTAATACTGTCATTACAATTCATTCGGTTTGTCACCGCAGTCACCGTTGTACGTAGAAATACCTTCACAAGAGTAAAGGAAGCCTGTAATATACAGTATCCAAAAGGAGCACAGAAGATGAAGTAATGTTAGTTAATCTGACGAAAAACTGATGTTTTCTGTCGCTGCGGTAACAGGTTGGCACCGGCGTCTTCATGCCGCTCTTAAATTGCGCTCCCACAACCCCCCCCCCCTCCCCCCTTCGCGACACACACACACACACACACACACACACACACACACACACACACACACACACACACAATGTGCATATCGGCCAACTCTCATCATTAAACCGATCGACAGTGCTATGTATTACCGCTAAGGTAAAATTGACGCTGCTGAAAGACAGAATTGAACAGTGTTGAATGATAAAAGCTTGAGGACGACGAGTAAAGTGGCCATTATTGTTGTCGACAGAGTGGAACATGTTCGTTTCCAAAACTGCGAGAACGTGCTGGAAACTTAACTTCGTTCAGAAAAACAGAACACGTTGAACGACTGCAGATAGGACGCTCACATTCTTATGAGACGTACATTATTAAGTTCTGCAGAAATGATCAGCATTTGTCAACTCGGTTCAGCACGTGTCCTGTTGCCAAGTAGGCACAGGGTCCGCCGTGGGCCCTCATACATTGTGTAAGACGTCGTGGTCTCCTGACCTTAATTGCTTACATATTCCGCCCTCACAATCATATTCCGCACATCACGACGCTACATTCGAACCCAAACCCGATAAGATAAAGTCAGTGTTGTATGAATTCATGTAAACGATATGCAAATAACAAGTAGCGCACTGTGCTTGAAATACTCGAGGCTGGCGTACACACATACATTCCAGACACGACGGTCACAGGAGCTTTCAGTTCGGGAGACGCAAACCACACAACGGGACGCCAGTCCCTTCGAGGACGAGTCAATGCCAAACGCCGAGGTGACCGCCCGTGAAGCGGACAGCGGGTGCCCGAGTGAAAGGGGGAACGACCCCGTGTTCGGGGTCGCTACATTGTGTGGGAGCGGCCAGCCTACGCATTCTTCCACAGGGAGACAGCAAACGCCAATGCTACCGATTTCCGGATTGGTCGCCTTAAACGAAACGTCATTATACCGTTTTATAAGAGCAATGCTGATTGGCAGACTATTTCTGACGCCTTGTGCTGAAAGAGTAATGGAAGAGACCGAAAGATATACCCCTTCACGTCTGGCGTGGAGAGGCGCTGTTCCGTTGTCGCTCTTGGAGCGAGGAACAAGTCTCTCCTCAGTACTTCACTGGGAGAGCACCTCTGTCTAGTGCGAATCGAAGTGCGACTCTATATTGAGTCCCTGCGATTAAGCGTTGTTCACTGTGTTGGCCGACACACTTTTGTGCGGTGTGAATGGACAGAGTTATAGTTAAACGCCTGCGAGCGAATTTTTGAGTGGCATCGCAGTGGACTGGTTATCTGACCGGTGTACCACGCCAGTAGTCAGACTAGGGGCGAATAGGAATCCTTGACTTCATCAAGGCATAGGGAGAGTTTGATTGGCGAAGGTCAGTCCAGATAAAACGAGAGTTATCTTATTTGTCAGCAGCGAGCGGCGCAGACAGCAGTCATCGCAGCTTACGTTATTGTGAGCTAGAGCTCTTGTGAGCCCCATATTACCTCCACAACAGTACACTTCACTGCATTTCACACGCTACAGCCTCGACGGTACCTAGGATCAGGCGCACCTCTCAGCCATTCTGCCAAGTCAACAACCATCAATTAAACTTTGTATAGAAATTTCAATAGCGAATCCTATCCTTGAGAGGTAACTTTACATTCCTTAAAGAACCAGGATATAACTTGTTCAATTCATAACTAAAAGTGCCATTGTTATTTCTCAGCATTTTTGCAAAATAAATAATAACTTTCATGTTTTTCCTACACTATCTAGCACTACTCCAGTACCCAAGTATCCCACTAGTTACGTAAGAAATTTTGTGAATTTTTGTGTCATTTACTTACAGCGGACGACTCCAGAAGATATTTATTGCTGATAGTTTTTCAGGCATTTCTCGTTAGAAGGTTAGGAGCATCTGTCTGACTTCTGTAGTAGTGTTGGGGTGGAAATTGCATCTTGCAGGAGCCTCAGGGTAAAGGGTACATCTCAGATTAATCCTATACGCAGAATCTCAGATCAACCACACACGCTCACAATTGTTCCACGCGTGATGGCATCGACACGTGTAAGGTGCGAATGGCGTCCTGTGTTTTAACATCCATGCTGCATTCACCGGGTTCCGAAGTTCATATGCGGTGGTTAGCACTGGGTTACGTCGGCGCGCACACACGTTTCATCATATCCTGTCTCTGCCATCTAGTTTACAGGATATTTTAGCTCATGACACTCCAGCAGCTGCTCGTGTACTTCGTTTCATTAATTTGACTGGCATGTCCAAAGACATCTCTTTCACTTATTTTATCTGCATCTTTGTAAGAACTTTCTGATGTCCCTCCCCCCTGAGTTTTACTAGATTCTATGTGCTCTCACAATTGATTGGGCGCTAATGACCTCAGTAGTTGAGCGCCCTTAAACCCCAAACAAAAAAACACCATATGCAACACATTTTCCGTTGGCGAGAAGTTTGGTGATCCGGCGGGTCAGGGCAAAATGCTGACAGCCTGTGACACCAAGAAGGCAGGTGTTCGTGCACTGTCTTGCTGAAAATGGTAGCTGGCATGTTGTGCAGAAAGGGTATGGCTACAGGTCACAGGATGTCATTCACGTGGGTCTCACTGGTCAGAGCCCTGGACACGCACCGTCCGTTGTACCCAATAGCACCCCACACCATGAGGCCTTGAGATAGCGCCGTATGCCTTGTGCGAATGGAGATATGACTAACCAAAATGCGGCCATCATTTTCAAACAGACAGAGCCTGGATTCGTCCCAAAACAGTATCCGATGCCACTCCAGTCCCCAGTGAATTTGTTCCTTATACGACTGCCGTCTCTAGCATGTTTCTGCGCATTCGTCAAAGGTAAGTGAAGAGGTGGACGACGCAGACGTAACTTGTGCCGTAATAAACTGCGACGGACTGTCACCTCTGATACTGTACGATGTGTTACACTGTTCCACTGTTGCGTCAGTCGATGAGGACGCAGATGTGTCCTGCAATGACATTAGGATGAGGTGTCGATCTTCCAGAGGGGCGGTCTGGGTGGTGCGACCGGACCTATGCCTTCGTGTTTTGTGGTCTTCTGTGTACCATTCTGCACACACCAAATGGCCCTAAGCCCTATGGGACTTAACATCTGAGGTCATCAGTCCCCTAGACTGAGAACTACTTAAACCTAACTAACCTAAGGACATCACACACATCCACGCCCGAGGCAGGAATCGATCCTGCGACCGTAGCGGACGCGCGGCTCCGGACTGAAACGCCTAGAACCACTCGGCCACAGCGGCCGGCTGCACACACCAGTTACATTACCGAAACACTTGGTCCCATACGAGCAGCAGTTTCCCAGATTGATGCATAACACTTACTCGTGCCAATAACGCGATCTCTTTCAAACAACTGATTTGACGGTACGCTTCGCGCATACGTCTGCGAGACATCCTGCACTCGTGCTCAAGTGACGCTGATTCATTACAGTATGTTTATAGCGACGGCGAGAACTTCTGGCTCAACTTACGCCAAGTTGCTATATCGATGTTCACCTTGAACCCGCGGGCCGACATGGTTCAGATGCTACTAATCATTCATGCATGCTATACTGATGTAAACGTCAAGTGAGTATGAAAGTCTTCTCTAGTCGTTCAAGGTGTTGTGTGTTTATTTTCTGAGCATGTGTAGTTAAAAAGTAGTGTAACATCCTACGAATGAACAAGTGTACCACCTTACTTACCTACAACTAAGACTGAGGTCATTACATTTTCTACCCATCCAAATTCTTATCCAGGTTTCGTATGGGTTGACTGATCCCATTTGTTTCTCAATGAAATTTTGTAAGATACTCCTTTCCTGAGTTTTCTTAAAGTCAACAGTTTGAAAATTCAGTACATTTGAAACACCTTAGCAATCTTTTGCGTTGCATTGTAGTCTTAAACCCTATTTTCGAATGTTTTTCCCGGATAGTACTAGTTTACAGATAAACGCGCCTGCAAAATTTACTATTTTCGTGTGCCATGTCATTAATGTAGCACACGAACAAGCGTGCTAACACACACCACGTTCGTAAGTGACCGTCTGTGCAAAATATGCTGCATCTTTGGTCCCAAGAAAGCTTTAGTCCAATCAGAAATTTCGGATGATACTCGATATGCTTGTACTGTGGTTAATAAGTGTTGGCGGTGGTACCTAGTCGTCCTTCTGGATGTCAAGAAAGGTGGCAACACACATGAATGCCTAGGTCCAGGGATCGGTAACTAACTTACGATGGGGTCCGGACACTTTCGAAAATTTTTATCGAGGTCCAGACGACGAACTTCATATTCCTTAACAATGTTTATATTTTCACTCACAAAAACTATAAAGTATTCAAAAATCCAAAAAGTTCATGCACCTGACTAATTTTTCATTCTAATTTTCACTCTCAAACTAATATTTAAAAAAGATTTGTATTCCGAAATAATAGTAAAAAATGCCTGTCTGCAGCTCGAAGCGTCGAGGTGCCAAGTAGTTCTGGATATGTTACAGACTGCGTGTATAAGGGATTTCGCAAATCACGAGCATACGGTCTCACAAATAACTCCATGCGTTTCTTCGTTTACTTGTTGATAGTTACAAATGTGTTTGTCCTAATAAGTAAATTTAATTAAAACATAGTAAGCAGTCAGATAACATGACATTCACTAAAACTTCATGCTAATGCACGTAGTTATATTACCTCTGAAATAACACATAAATTAAATAATGCGACCAGTGTAGAAAAAATATAGATTAACAGTTAAGTTCGAGCGGGAATCGAACCGTCGCCTCATAAATGTTCGTTTTACGTAGCTCAAACGCAAGCTGCTTGACCACCATGAAATCTTTACCACCCACGGACAGATACATGTTACACAATAGACGCGTAAAACTACTTGCGATTTTCTCAGAATTGCCAGAGTAGTACACCTTAATACTTGCACATTGTACACTTTCAGTAGGCCGTTAAAAACAACAAAGTTTTAATTGAACCTGCTATCCCAACGTCAGGGTCTCCCCCTGTCTTTTTCAGAGTCCTTGTATTTATCATACAAGGACTCGGAACATGACTTCCCTAACACATTCTTAATAACACTCAAAGATTTCGTACACTTTAAAGTAATCCTATGAGCGATTATTGACTCGGAAAAGAATCAACGTATCCAAGGTGGTGATTCTTAAATAATTGGCAGAGACAAGTGCTGTTACTTAATAACTGCTCTTTCTACATCGCCATTGCTATTTATCATTGAACATAGAAGTTGATGCAACAGTTTTGATATGTTTGAAAGATTTTGTGTGCCTGTTAAGTCAGCACATAACTTGCTGTACGCCAGTAACGCCTGTGCCTCTTCTGTAGCCAACCAGTGCACTCAGGCAAGCTTAACCAGATCTATTTTGGGTTTATTTGCATCCCTATTCGAAGAATTCGATGTTGAGGTAGAGGTAGCATTATGGTCCTTTCCAGTAAACTCACTTTGTAAATTAGGACTTCCGTGAATATTGGGTGAGACAGGAAATTTAGTAGGCATGCAGAATTTCTCTAGATTTCGCGCTAACACTTGCACAAGCAACTAATAAATATTAGTGGAATAAAAGCGCTATCGTATAATAACTGCACTACCGCTTGTAATCCACTCCCTCCTTTCTTGTTGCTACTGTCTTGTTTCTTGCCCTTTCTTGCCCTTTCTTGCCCTTTCTTGCCCTTTCTTGCCCTTTCTTGCCCTTTCTTGCCCTTTCTTGCCCTTTCTTGCCCTTTCTTGCCCTTTCTTGCCCTTTCTTGCCCTTTCTTGCCCTTTCTTGCCCTTTCTTGCCCTTTCTTGCCCTTTCTTGCCCTTTCTTGCCCTTTCTTGCCCTTTCTTGCCCTTTCTTGCCCTTTCTTGCCCTTTCTTGCCCTTTCTTGCCCTTTCTTGCCCTTTCTTGCCCTTTCTTGCCCTTTCTTGCCCTTTCTTGCCCTTTCTTGCCCTTTCTTGCCCTTTCTTGCCCTTTCTTGCCCTTTCTTGCCCTTTCTTGCCCTTTCTTGCCCTTTCTTGCCCTTTCTTGCCCTTTCTTGCCCTTTCTTGCCCTTTCTTGCCCTTTCTTGCCCTTTCTTGCCCTTTCTTGCCCTTTCTTGCCCTTTCTTGCCCTTTCTTGCCCTTTCTTGCCCTTTCTTGCCCTTTCTTGCCCTTTCTTGCCCTTTCTTGCCCTTTCTTGCCCTTTCTTGCCCTTTCTTGCCCTTTCTTGCCCTTTCTTGCCCTTTCTTGCCCTTTCTTGCCCTTTCTTGCCCTTGGGTCTGAGTCTTGTTGAAACACATCTTAGGTTTTTTTATATAAAGTCTTCACGTGCTATCAGCCGAGTAGCGTCGTCATCTCGTAGCAACGTTTCGATGGAATGCGCCTCCATCTTCAGGCGAAGATGATGCAGACACATTCCATTGGAACGTTGCTACGAGACAACGCTACTCGCCTGACAACCCGTGAAGACTTCATATATGAAATTCGCCGAGAAAGCCTGCACTCACATATAACATTTTAGGTTTTTATTGTTCAAATGATCTAAATAATTTTGAAGAATGCCTTTGCAGAATTTTTGTTACGTTAATTTGATGTCACATTTTACTATATCACGCTCTCTTCTGAATTTCCACATTAACAAAGCCGAAATTGGTAAAACTGTGAGATAGTAAGATAAAAACAAGAAGCTGTGTAGTAGGCTTCAGAGTTGTGACACATAAGTTCAAACAAACAGCAAAAGTAAGAGCAGTGAAAGTCAGTTCTGATACCATACAGCATCTGTACATAAATTTTTAAAAAGTTACAAACCAATTACAGTATGAACAAAAATGGTTGGTGTAAAGATAATCAATTACCCAGAAAATGTCCTCCATTTCATATAACACTCCAAAATAACCACCAGCCGAGGTTTTACCCAATAATCTTGTAACTATCCTAAAATTCGGAGCTACTTCCATGTTAAAGTGTGCACTGCCGTACGGCAAAGGAGGCGCTGAACAGGACGTGGCATGGACTCGACTAATGCCTGAATTTGTGCTGGAGGGAACCGACACCTTCAATCCTGCAGGGCTGTCTATAAAAGCGTAAGAGCACGAGGGGTGGAGATATGTTCTGAACACCACGTTGCAAGGCATCCCATATGCTCAATAATGTTCACGTCTGGGGAGTTTTGTAGCCAGCGGAGGAGCGTTCCTGGAGCCACTCTGTAACGATTCTGGACGTGTGGGGTGTCACGCTGCCCTGCTGAAATTGCCCAAGTCCGTCAGAATGCACAATGGACATGAATGGATGCAGGTGATCAGACAGGATGCTTACGTATGTGACATCCGTTAGTCGGAGATAGATGTATCAGGGATCCCATATCACTGCAACTGCACACGCCCCACACCATTACAGAGCCTCCACCAGCTTGAACAGTCCCCTCCTGACATGCAGGGTCCATATCTTCATGAGGATGAGGATGTCTGTATACCCGTACACGCCCATCCGCTCAATAGAATTTGAGAAGAGACTAGTCCGACCAGGCAACATGTTTCCCGTCATAAACAGCCCAATGTCTGTGTTGACGGGCCAAGGCGAGACGTAAAGCTTTGTGTCGTGCGGTC
This sequence comes from Schistocerca cancellata, assembly GCF_023864275.1. Classification (NCBI taxonomy): domain Eukaryota; kingdom Metazoa; phylum Arthropoda; class Insecta; order Orthoptera; family Acrididae; genus Schistocerca; species Schistocerca cancellata. Next base: position 133,632,743 of record NC_064637.1, read on the forward strand.
AAGGGTAGACGAGTGGTCCGTGCCCATATCGAAGATGTTTCGTTGAATGGTTGGCACGCTGCACTTGTTTATGGCCAAACATTAATAAAATTTGGAGAAATTTGCGGACGAGTTCCTCTTCTATCACGGAGAACGATTCTCTTCAGACGTCGTTGGGCCTGTTCATGCAGGATCTTTTTCCGGCCACAGCGATATCGTTGATCTGATTATGCTTCATCGGATTCCTGCTATTCACAATACACTCGTGAAATGGTCGCATGGGAAAATCCCTACTTTATCGCTACGTCGGAGGTGCTGTCCCACCGCTCGTGCGCCGTTTGCAACACCACATACAAACTCACTTAAATCTTGATAACCTGCCATTGTAGCAGAAGTAACCGGTCTGCGGCAGACACTTGTCTTATGTAGGCGTTGCCGACCGCAGCGCCGTATTCTGCTTGTGTACATATACACTTAAGCGCCAAAAAATTGGTATAGGCACAGATATTCAAATACAGGGATTACTAACCATTAAGAAGTCTAATTATTCAGCAGTTAATCGTACACTCGTACAAAAAACCAGAAGGGTGGCGCTCTGTAGAAAAATATTTTTTAAGAATATTTTTTAAAAATAATTTGAGTACGTAATTTATACTGTCTACATATTTTTGGTGGGCCAGTTTATGATCTTTCGCGGTCCGTACCCGGACCGCGGCTCGCCAGTTGCCTACCACTGGCATAAATCCATTGTTTTCAGTGTCATTTGGGACAAGTGTTAGTTTAGTTTCCCATGACAGATATTTTGGAAAGGCGTGGTGGTAACCATGGAGACAATTAAGTCAGAGGTAACTAAATTTCACCCTGCGGGTTCGGGGGTTAGAATAGGCCCGCGGTATTCCTGCCTGTCGTAAGAGGCGACTAAAAGGAGTCTCACATGTTTTGGCCTTATGTGATGGTCCCCTCTCGGGTTTGACCTTCATCTTTCTAAATTATTCCGAAGAGCGAGCCAATTGGGGAAGGGCGCCTTACGTGGTGCACTGTATCCGTCGTGCATTGAGACCTTTAGCCGGCTTTTTCGTCGTTGTAATGGTGTCCCGCTCGTTTTCGATCTTTAGGGCGGGGATACGTCCCTGGGTGCGATTACCACGCTGCCCTCTGCAGTGTTTCTTTTAACTGCGACGACGACCTTGGACAGTTTTGCACCTAAGATCCAGCACGGTAGCCAGTCCGTTGTGGTGGGGCCGCCATGTACCCTCTTGGTTGTAGCCCCCTGACAACACAGGGATCGCTCTACTGATGCCTGCGCCGTTAACTCCCCACGTATGCCAAGGAGTAGATGCCTATCCTCCTGGGGTATCAGGACTCCCGGCAACGGCCATCCTGCCAGGTGGCCTTTGCTGTGGCTGGGTGGCGCCCGTGGGGAGGGCCCTTGGTCGGAGTAGGTGGCATCAGGGCGGATGACCCGCAATGAAGCGTGGTACATAATCTCTCGCTGGCGGCCAGCCGCCAGCAGTCTCTAAGCGTTCTCGGGCTCAATTTAATGCTCAGAAGTACGATCCGAAAACGTTCCCCTCCCTGGCCACGCCGTGGGAAGAGCGTAAGTCCCAGGATGGAGGTAACAGTTATTCGCCCCGATTCTTAGTTTGCACGAGAGCTGATGGGGAGTCTTTTCTCTCCACAAAGCCTCAGTTCTTCGTCGAGCATTTAGAGGACAAGTTTGGGGAGGTGGAGGGCTTGTCTAAAATGCGCTCTGGCTCAGTACTGATACAAACGGCATCCTCCGCCCAGTCACGCAGGTTACTTGCTTGTGACAAGTTGGGGGATGTTAACGTTACTATTACTCCACATAAGAGTTTAAATATGGTCCAGGGTGTTATTTTCCATAGGGACCTCCTTTTGCAGTCTGATGACGAGCTGCGCGCCAACTTAGAACGTAGAGGTGTTCATTTCGTCCGGCGCGTTCATCGGGGTCCGAGGGACAATCAGGTTGCTACCGGTGCCTTCATCTTGGCCTTCGAGGGTGATATGTTACCGGAAAAGGTCAAGGTGATGGTCTACCGATGTGACGTCAAGCCCTATATCCCTCCCCCGATGCGGTGCTTCAAGTGCTGGAAGTTCGGCCATATGTCTTCCCGCTGCACTTCCAGCCTCACATGTCGAGATTGCGGACGCCCATCTCATCCCGATACTCCATGTGCCCCGCCTCCCATCTGCGTCAACTGCAGGGAGCACCATTCACCTTGCTCGCCAGACTGCAGAATATTCCAGAAAGAGCGCAAAATCATGGAATATAAGACCCTGGACCGACTGACTTATACTGAGGCCAAACGGAAATACGACCGATTACATCCAGTGCGAATGACAACTTCCTACGCCGCTGCTACAACACCTGTGCTAGCCCCATCAGTTTCGTGCCTTCCGGCCGGATCGACGAGTGGTACAACTCCTCCTGCCCCCTTGCCAGTGGGGGGCTCTACCCACCGGGTTGCTCCTGTGCCACCTACCTCAGGAGCAACACCATCCCCCCCATCGGGGGGGGGGTCCCCGCTTCTAAGCCGGAGAAGTGTCTCACGCTCGCAAGGGGTCCCTTGGGTCCCTCCCTTCCCAGGTTTCCACCGGCGGGAAGGCTGACGATCGACAGTGGCGTAAGTGCCCACAATCTGCAGGTCGAAGGGCTTCCCGATCCTCCTCAGTCCCGGAGACTGAATCGGTGAAGCCCTCCCAGCCAGTTAAACCCAAGGAGCAGCGTGAGAAATCAAAGAAGGTGGTAGCCACCCCATCGCAACCTTCTAGCTCTGCGTCTGCGGACGAGGTGGAGATTCTGGCGTCCGTTGAGGACCTCGATCTCGCCGGTCCCTCAGACGCCGTGAATAGCAATAGCACTAGCACGGGTGCTCAATCGGAGGCAGCAGGTGACCCAGCGGCGTAATCTGCCGTCCCAGTCCCGGCACGCCTTTCTCAGCCATGGACAAAACCATCCTCCAGTGGAACTGCAGCGGTTTCTTCCTCCATCTAGCTGAGCTCCGCCAACTTATCAGCCTTCACCCTTTCCTCTGCATTGCTCTGCAGGAAACTTGGTTTCCAGCAATGCGCACCCCCGCCCTCCGTGGCTATCGGGGTTATTATAAGAACCGAGCAGCTTATGAAAGGGTGTCTGGTGGCGTCTGCATCTATGTCCTTAACTCTCTTCACAGCGAGTCTGTCCCTCTACAAACAGCTTTAGAGGCTGTCGCTGTTAGGGTGTGGACGCCGCAGGCTCTTACCGTCTGCAGTCTTTACCTTCCACCGGAGGGTGATGTCGCGCAGTATGTCCTGGCTGCGCTGATAGCCCAATTGCCGCCACCTTTCTTATTACTGGGCGACTTTAACGCCCATAACCCTCTGTGGGGTGGGTCAGTGGCAACAGGTCGAGGCGCCACCGTTGAGCATTTATTGTCGCAGCTCGATCTCTCGATTTTGAATGATGGTGCCTCCACACACTTCAGTGTGGCGCATGGCACCTACTCCGCCATTGACCTTTCAATCTGTAGCCCTAGCCTCTTACCATCTGTCCACTGGAGTGTGCATGACGACCTGTGTGGTAGTGACCACTTTCCGATTTTTCTGTCACTACCACAGCGTCACTCTTCTGAGCGCCCTAGCAGATGGGCTATGAATAAGGCTGACTGGGACTTGTTCTCCTCCACTGCCGCTATTGAGCCACTCTCAACTGATGCCATTGATGCGGTGGTTACATCGGTCACCGCCGGCATAGTCACTGCCGCCGAGTCTGCCATTCCCCGTTCTTCTGGGTCCCCTCGGCGGAGGGCTGTGCCTTGGTGGTCGCCTGAGATCGCTGAAGCGATTAAAGATCGCCGGCGGGCGCTCCAGCGTCACAAGCGACATCCCTCCATAGACCACCTGCTCGCCTTCAAACGGCTGCGTGCGCGGGCCCGCCTCCTTATCCGCCAAGACAAGGAGTGCTGGGAGCGGTGTGTGTCTACCATTGGCCTCCATGTCACTCCATCGCAGGTCTGGGCCAAGATTCGACGCGTCTACGGCTATCGGACCCCTGTCAGCGTCCCTGCGCTCTCACTGAATGGAGCAGTTTGTACTGACTCCGACGTCATTGCAAACCGCTTAGCAGAGCATTTTGCTATGAGTTCCGCTTCTGCGAATTACCCCCAGGCCTTCCGCTCCATTAAAGAGCGGATGGAACGTCGGAGCCTTTCCTTTCGCACCAACGCTTCTGAACCCTACAACGCTCCATTCAGTGAGTGGGAATTTCAGAGTGCCCTTGCCGCTTGCCCTGATACCGCTCCCGGGCCAGATCGCATCCACTGTCAGATGCTGAAACACCTTTCAGTGGACTGCAAGCGACGCCTCCTCGACCTTTACAACCGTCTCTGGGTCGAGGGTGAGTTTCCGTCGCAATGGCGGGAAAGTATTGTCATCCCCATTTTGAAACCTGGAAAGAACCCTCTGGAGGTGGACAGCTACCGTCCCATTAGTCTCACCAACGTTCTTTGCAAGTTGCTTGAACGGATGGTGAGCCGGCGCTTAAATTGGGTGCTGGAGTCTCGGGGCCTTCTGGCTCCGTCTCAGGGTGGGTTCCGTACAGGCCGCTCCGCCACCGACAATCTGGTGAGCCTTGAGTCGGCCATCCGTACAGCCTTTGCCCGCCGTCAGCACCTGGTCGCTGTCTTTTTCGACATGCGGAAGGCGTACGATACGACATGGCGTCATCACATCCTTTCTACGCTTCATGGATGGGGTCTTCGGGGCCCTCTGCCGATCTTTATCAGAAATTTTCTGTCGTATCGTACCTTCCGCGTACAAGTCGCGGCCTCGTATAGTTCCTCCCTCGTCCAGGAGAACGGGGTACCCCAGGGCTCTGTCCTCAGTGTCTGCCTGTTTTTAATTGCAATAAACGGTCTCGCTGCGGCAGTAGGAAATTCTGTCTCCGCTTCCCTGTATGCTGACGACTTCTGTCTTTACTATAGTTCTATTAGCATTGCAGCAGCTGAACGTCAGCTACAGGGCGCAATCCGCAAGGCGCAGTCTTGGGCTGTAGCGCGTGGTTTTCAGTTTTCGACTGCCAAGACCCGCGTTATGCATTTCTGCCGGCGCCGAACGGTCCATCCTGAGCCGCGGCTTTATCTTGCCGATAAACTTCTTGCTGTGGTGGAGACCCACAGGTTTTTGGGTGTCCTTTTTGATGCCCGGTTGACTTGGCTGCCTCATATCCGGCAGCTTAAACAAGCGTGTTGGCGGCATCTCAACGCCCTGCGTTGTTTGAGCCACACCCGCTGTGGCGCCGACCGATCTACCCTGTTGCGGCTCTACCAGGCGTTAATCCAGTCTCGCCTGGATTATGGGTGCCTAGCTTATGGCTCAGCATCCCCATCTGCGTTGCGGGTGCTGGACCCAATTCTCCACAGCGGGATACGCCTTGCCACTGGTGCTTTCCGCACCAGCCCTGTGGACAGCGTCCTAGTGGAGGCAGGTGTACCTCCACTGCGGTTTCGACGCCAACGTTTGCTGGCCGCTTATGCTGCCCATGTTTTTAGCTTGCCCGGGCATCCAAATTATCGTGTCCTGTTCCCGCAGTCAGTCGTCCATCTGCCAGACCGTCGGCCCCGGTCGGGTTGTCCAATCGCCGTACGCATCAAGGAGCTTCTCTGCGGGCTTGGGTTTTTCCCAGTTCCACCTCCTTTCTGGGCGCCTCTGCGTACACCCCCGTGGTGTGTTCCTCGCCCTTGCCTTCGGCTCGACTTGGCACAGGGCTCGAAGGACTCGGTCCCTCCAGAGGCCTTCCGCCGCCGCTTTTATTCCATCCTGGCCACGTATCAGGGCTCTGGAATTGTTTACACCGACGGTTCGATGGTTGCTGGTCGTGTCGGGTATGCGCTAACTCTAGGGGACCATTCCGAACAACGGTCCTTGGCGGCTGGCTGCAGCGTTTACACTGCTGAGCTAGTCGCCATCTTTCGTGCCCTAGAGTATATCCGCTCCTGCTCAGGTGAGTCCTTCGTTATCTGTAGCGATTCCCTGAGCGGTTTACGAGCTCTCGACCAGTGTTTTCCTCGTTCTCGTCTGGTGATGGCTATCCATGAGTCCCTGCATACTCTTGCGCGTTGCGGCCGCTCTGTGGTCTTTGTGTGGACCCCCGGTCATGTCGGTATCCCGGGCAATGAACATGTTGACCGCCTGGCGAAAGAGGCCACGAGTAAACAGTCTCTGGACGTTGGCCTCCCAGAGACTGATTTGCGGGCAGTCCTCCGCCGAAAAGTTTTTGCGCTTTGGGACGCTGAATGGCGCAATCGGATCATGCCCAATAAACTCCGTGCCATCAAGGAGAAGACGACTGTGTGCAGGTCATCCCTGCGAGCCAACCGCAGGGACTCTGTCGTCCTTTGTCGGCTCCGCATTGGCCACTCCCACCTGACACACAGTTATTTACTGCGCCGGGAGGACCCTCCTGTATGTCGCTGCGGGGCGGCTTTGACAGTGGCCCACATTTTGTTGGCCTGCCCCCTTTTAGCTGTGGTCAGGCAGACATTTGCGCTGCCTGATACGCTCCCTGCCCTCTTATGTGATGACCCTGGTATGGCTGACTTAGTTTTCCGTTTTATTCGGGCAGGGGTTTTTTATTATTTACTCTGAGTGTTTGTTCTGTTCTTTTGTGTTGATTCAGGCCATTGGCCTACGATTTTACGCTGAGTTTTTAATGTGTTCTCGGTGGTTGGCTTTTCCTTTTTATCTCTATGGTCGGCCAACCACTGTCACACTCTGTGTGATTTTAATTTGTTTCGTCTGATCTCTGTAGGAGTATTTCTTGTCCCGTGTCGTCTGACGTCTTTCCTGTTGTTCGTTTTTTTATTCTCTTTGGGTGGTTTCCCTTTTTTTGGAAAAAGGGACCGATGACCGTCGCAGTCTGGTCCCTTTAATCCCCCCAACCCAACCAACCAACCAACTAAATTTCAGCTCGGAATGCACTAAGAACGTAAAACAGATGGATATGAGGGATAATGCACGGTAGTTTCGTGGATCACTCAGCCTCTTTCCTTGTAGACGAATATGGATGGCTTGTCGTTCCTTCCCGCTGTTGGGCGTAGTATTGCGGTCGAGGGATTTACGGCGTATCAAGTTTACAAGAGGAGTGAACTGAGCCGTAATTTCCCTATAGATGATTTAGAACTGCGGTAGTTGTGTGTCTGTTTGCGATGTCGGCTGTAGCATGACGTCGGCGTGCTGCTAGAAATGTGGTGTGCCTTGCACGACGTTATGATCTTCCTCTCACGGCTTCAAAACAGCTGGGCACTATAATTAAATGGTTGAATAACTCGTGATAGGTGAAGTAGGACTAACACAACGCCCATGATGTTTCTATGCAGACCAAAGCGACGAGTGAAAACTTATACAAACGCCGGGATTCGAACCCGGGTCTCCTGTTCACTAGGCAGATGCGCTGACCAGTACGCCACTCAGTTGCTTTGCACAACTGCACGGACTAACCTAGTAGGTCTCCCTCCTCAGTCTAAATTCCCGTTCACACCTCAGCCCTCTTGCTATTCCCCTTAAACTCGAACAGCACTCCAACTGTAATGGAATAGCACCTCGGCATAAAAAGAAATGGGCTGATGTGTAGGCGTGAATTTGGACTGAGGGATGCGTGCTTCGGTACTCCGTCCAGCTGCGCAAAGCCACTGTCAGGGTGGCGTAGTGGTTTGCGCGTCCGCCGAGTGAGCTGAAGACTCGTGTTCGAGTCCCAAACTTTGTAGAAATTTTCGGCTTCCGCTTCTACGTATACAGGGTGGTCCATTGATGGTGACCGGGCCAAATACTTCATGAAATAAGCGTCAAACGAAAAAAACTGAAAGGAACGAAACTCGTCTAGCTTGAAAGGGGAAACCAGATGGCGCTAGGGTCGCCTGCTAGATGGCGCTGCCATAGGTCAAACGGATATCAACTGCGTTTTTTTGAATAGGTACCCCCATTTTTATTGCATATTCGTGTAGTGCATAAAGAAATGACTGTCTCAGACCACTTTTTCCCTTTGTGATAGATGGCGCTGTAATAGTCACAAACGTATAAGTACATGGTATCACGCAACATTCCGCCAGTGCGGACGGTATTTGCTTCGTGATATATTACCCGTGCTAAAATGGACCGTTTACCAATTGCGGAAAAGGTAGATATCGTGTTGATGTATGGCTGTTTTGATCAAAATGCCCAACGGGCGTGTGCCATGTATGCTGCTCGGTATTCTGGACGACATCATCCAAGTGTCCGGACCGTTCGCCGGATAGTTGTTATTTAAGGAAACAGGAAGCGTTCAGCCACGTGTGAAACGTCAACCACTACCTGCAACAAATGATGATGCCCAAGTAGGTGTTCTAGCTGCTGTCGCGGCTTATCCGCACATCAGTAGCAGACAAATTGCGCGAGAATCGGGAATCTCAAAACCGTCGGTGTTCAGAATGCTACATCATCGACTGCACCCGTACCAAATTTCTACGCACTAGGAATTGCATGGCGCCGACTTTGAACGTCGTGTACTGTTCTGCCACTGGGCACAAGAGAAATTACCATTTACTAACAGCGGTAACGTAAACCGGCATAATATGCACTATTGGGCAACGGAAAATCCACGATGGCTGCGACAAGTGGAACGTCAGCGACCTTGGCGGGTTAACGTATGGTACGGCATCATGGGAGAAAGGATAATTGGCCCCCAATTTATCGATGGCAATCTAAATGGTGCAGTGTAAGATGATTTCCTACGCAATATACTATCGATGTTACTAAAAGATGTTCCACTGCATGACAGAATGGCGATGTACTTCCAACATGATGGATGTCCGGCACATAGTTCGCGTGCGGTTGAAGCGGTATCGAATGGCATATTTCATGACAGGTGGATTGCTCGTCGAAGCACCATACCATGGCCCGCACGTTTACCGGATCTGACGTCCCCAGATTTCTTTCTGTTGGCAAAGTTGAAAGACATTTGCTATCGTGATCCACCGACAACGCCTGACAACAGGCGTCAGCGCATTGTCAATGCATGTGCGAACATTGCGGAAGGCGAACTGTTGAGAGGAGTGTCGTTACACGTATTGCCAAATGCATTGAGGTTGACTGACATCATTTTCAGCATTTATTGCATTAATGTGGTATTTGCAGGTAATCACGCTGCGTTCTCAGAAATGGTAAGTTCACAAAGGTACATGTATCACGTTGGAACAACCGAAATAAAATGTTCAAACGTACCTACGTTTTGTATTTTAATTTTAAAAACGTACCTGTTACCAAATGTTCGTCTAAAATTGAGCCATATGTTTGTGACTATTTCAGCGCCATCTATCACAAAGCGAAAAAAGAGCTCGAACTAAAACATTCATATTTCTTTACGTACTACAGGAATATGTAATAAAAAATGGGGTTACTATTAAAAAAAGCAGTTGATATGAGTTTGACCTATGGCAGCGCCATCTAGCGGCCAAACCATAGCGCCATCTGGTTTCCCCTTCAAGCTAGACGAGTTTCGTTCTTTGTAGTTTTTTCGTTTGACGCTTATTTCGTGAGATACTTGGCCCGATCACGTTCAATGGACCACACTGTATACATTATAGATGTCTGAGACTTCAAAAGATCTCTGGAACCAAGTAGTTTCATTTGATTAAAATATTTCATTGATTCAACCACATGTATTCTGTTAAACGACCCGAGTTGGAGGTAGCCTCTCTAAAGACTTCCAGGGGCATCAAAAATTTGACTTCCAGTTATTCATATGATTATTGGCAGAATTCAGACATTTTAAAATACTGTCATAACCTAGTCATTGAGTTCTAATACTAAATGAGTGAAAGTTTCTCACATACTTCAAAAAGAAGGGAAAAAAAAGCTCGCGTTCGTAAGCGCTGATATCTGAGAAATGTGTAAAATTTATTTTTGATGTAGAACTATGTAAATCTCAGCGTAGGGCAACAGAACTATGTGAAAATCATATTTTTTGAACGGAAATATACGGAGCTTGCGCTTAAAGATGGGAAATCCAGACTAGCCGATGCATCAAAGAATACGTCTGCGAGAAATCAATCCGTTTTCAATGAAATTTACGTATGCCATCTAACTGCAAAAACGACTCAGTTTAACATGTTACTGCTTGAAAATTGTCAGGGTAACTCTTTACTGAAATCTTCTATTGGTATTAAGCCTCTGAACTGTTTTCACAGTCCGCCAATCACTGTATACTACAGTAAACAGGAACTATTATGTTAATTAAATTTTTTGGCCTACCTGTGCGCACAGAACTCTGGTGTGCTCTGGAACTTGGTGCTATTAAAATGAGAACAGACATTTAATTAAACTAGGCTTCATTACGCCATAACAGTAATATAACTTTTCGTAAGTTCTCCACCTACACAAGATAGCAAAAATATTTCTTAATAACCCTCCTGTGGACAGTTGCTTACTTGACATTTGCTTCACCTGTAAGACAGGACCATATGCTTTTGCACAACTTCTGCAGCAAACTTCAGACACACGCAATGTTCCAACAATGAGAAGCGAAGGCAGTCTGACTACCGGAGCGCATGTACCAGGACTTCATTCGTCGACTATTTGAGAATTAAGAACTTTCAACAAATTTTGTACAGAACTATTTTAGCGTCCGCTGCATCGCTCGCGCAGACTGTACGGTCTGCAGAGATCTTCTCTTTAATTTCTGTGTTCTCACATTGCAACACCTACGTTTTCACGCTAATTAAGGCCATATGAACATCGTCTTTCACGAATGCAGTTCTGACCAACAAGCGATTCTGGTACCTAGAATCTACAGTGTTTGTTAATCATGGCTGTTGCGTTCGTGTGGAGATACTTCCATTGCAACTTTCATCCCCTTACAAATCACTCTTCATGTCTGACCGAGAGGTGAAATACAAATTCCCATAAATTTAACTACAAAATTTAACGAAACAAAATATTTTGTTAAAATTTATCCTCTGTTGCACTCTCTTAGGGGCAGAATTTCCAGAAACAAAATCGAGAAATCAAATATCAATTGTCATAGATGCAGCCGTAAAAATGCTTTAGTTTGTTCCCTAGTAATTATTGATTTTCAAAAAAACTTTCACTATTTCACTTAGTGGTTAAATCACCAAAAATGCCAATGCACGTATTTTTTTGTTTTCTGACTGGGAAACCAAATAACAACTGTTGTCGTTCTAGCTTCAAAATTCCCGTAATAGCGACATACTTTCAACTAGAATTTTACCTTTATCTCATTACCTCAGTAATAAAATTTCGGACGGTCTCTCCCGAAGCGATTTGTACGTTATCATCCACACCGTCCCCAAACTTTAAGTTTCTATTCTCAGCGGTTTCGGATGGTTGATTGTATCAGTGAATCAGTTCGAACTTATTTTACCCCCTTAGGGGCTCAAATTCCAGAAACACAGAAACAGGTATTTATTTGTAATCGAGAAATCAAATGCCAATGTTCAAAGATGAAACTTCAAAACTATTTTAGTACTTCAATTATATATTTAAAAATGCCTTTACTCTATTTCACGCCCATCGGTTAAATTTCCGAACATGCTGAGTCTATTCCTTTATTTCCGACCGAGAAACCAGATAACAATTTTGGTAGTTCTAGCTTCAAAATTGCCTTAATAGCGACATTTTTCAAGAAACTCTTGATCTTCTGTTTCACCCGCTTAAGGTTGGAATTTTGGAAAAATTCCTTCTTAAACGACGCCTACAGAATAGATCCGGGCCTCCAAATTTCATTTTTTGTCTCCTTAGCGGTTTGGCCTGGGCGATGAGGAGTCAGGACATTACCTTTTATATCAAGATTTAAAAGCTTTTTCCCGCTGGTAGCCCTCACAAAAGTGATAAGACGAAAGTTTACCGCTCACATTTCCACTGCTCTTGAAGTGAATCTTCAACATGAGTCACGACATCCGCAACTCGTGGTAAAGTGGCTGGCGTCGGTACCTCTGGATCACGGGGTCCATGGTTCGATTCCCGGCCGGGTTGGGGATTTTGTCTGCCTGGGGACTGTTTGTGAGTGTTGCCCTCATCACTTAATCACAACCATCAGCATTTGTGATAGTGGCTCGATTGGACTTCGTAAAAATTGGACTTTGTTAAATATCGGGACTTTGTACGGGCGCTGATTATCGCGCAGTTGGGACTCGATTGAACTTCGTAAAAGTTGGACTTTGTTAAAAATTGGGACTTTGTACGGGCGCTGATGATCGAGCAGTTGAGCGCCCCACAAACCAAACCTCATCACGAGGCACGACTTCGTAATGTAGTACTTCGTTTCTGCTAACTCTTTTCGTAACTCATTTTGCAGTGTCCACAAACAGCACTGAATGCGCCTGCCAAATTGTCAGTGTGATGTGCATAGCTGGGGAGATTTGACATGATCAACACTGAGACGCGTAAAAACTAGATTTTTCTTAAAACTGAGTACCCAGACTATACTCGCCAGTGTTTCATAGAGAGAGCACTTAGCCGCTTCCAACAAACTTTAACAATAATCTCAGACGTTTACTAAAGTTCCTCTCGCTTACCGCCCCACAAAATAATCGAAGGGAAACGGTTTACTTAACATTTGGTACATGCACTCAATTCTGTGCTAATTAGATGTTTCAAGCTGTTCTATACATAGGAATTGGCTTATTTCTGTCCTGCGCAATAAGTGTTGTCCTCATAGCCGCGAAAAAGACAGTACGCATGATACTTGCTCTGCTAAGGTCTCACTGCATAACGTCAAATCCTTCCACTAGGAAGTTCGCGTAACTAACCTACTGAAACTTCCTGACGCCACACACTCCTCAACGAAAGTTTGGGATAATATTGTAAAATGTAATCTACGATGCTAGAGGTATCATTGAACCAGGCACTTCATCATCCGGTTAGAGCCCATATAATAGACAGTGTTTATTACTGGCATGATTAGTGGCTGTTTCTGAGTCATGTAAACACACCACGAGCAGTCCAGTATCAACAACAGCCTCATTAAGTTTGTGTTCAGCACTGCAGTAACATGCCATGTAAAGGCATACAACAGTGCCAGGACAGTGGCTTCACTTTCGGCAGGTCGTACAAAGCAAGATACTGCCGATCGGCTACATGTCACTCAGTGGTGTGCCTAAGGTGTGGAGAAAGTATAGAAAGACGGTAAATTTGAACGACAGACCTCCCACTGGTCGTCCTCGTATGACAACACAAATGCGTTTCCTCCAAATGTTGTCGGCAAGCAGGCACCCAACGTAACTGCCAGAAATATTGGAAATGACTCCGTGTCTGAGACCAAACAGTACGTAGACGATTGCATCAAGGTGGTCTTAATTTCAGAAGATCAATGAGAAGTTTTGCACGGAAGCAACGGAACCGACGCAATCTAAGGATCTGGGCTCTTGCACGTCAACATCGGACCATTGCAGAATGTACAGGGTGTTTCAAAAATGACCGGTATATTTGAAACGGCAATAAAAACTAAACGAGCAGCGCTAGAAATACACCGTTTGTTGCAATATGCTTGGGACAACAGTACATTTTCAGGCAGACAAACTTTCGAAATTACAGTAGTTACAATTTTCAACAACAGATGGCGCTGCGGTCTGGGAAACTCTATAGTACGATATTTTCCACATATCCACCATGCGTAGCAATAATATGGCGTAGTCTCTGAATGAAATTACCCGAAACCTTTGACAACGTGTCTGGCGGAATGGCTTCACATGCAGATGAGATGTACTGCTTCAGCTGTTCAATTGTTTCTGGATTCTGGCGGAACACCTGGTCTTTCACAGGGGTTCATGTCTGGCGAATAGGGAGGCCAATCCACGCCGCCTCCTGTATGTTTCCGATAGCCCAAAGCAATCACACGATCATCGAAATATTCATTCAGGAAATTAAAGACGTCGGCCGTGCGATGTGGCCGGGCACCATCTTGCATAAACCACGAGGTGTTCGCAGTGTCGTCTAAGGCAGTTTGTACCGCCACAAATTCACGAAGAATGTCCAGATAGCGTGATGCAGTAATCGTTTCGGATCTGAAAAATGGGCCAATGATTCCTTTGGAAGAAATGGCGGCCCAGACCACCAGTACTTTTTGAGGATGCAGGGACGATGGGACTGCAACATGGGGCTTTTCGGTTCCCCATATGCGCCAGTTCTGTTTATTGACGAAGCCGTACAGGTAAAAATAAGCTTCGTCAGTAAACCAAATGCTGCCCACATGCATATTGCCGTCATCAATCCTGTGCACTATATCGTTAGCGAATGTCTCTCGTGCGGCAATGGTAGCAGCGTTGAGGGGTTGCCGCATTTGAATTTTGTATGGATAGAGGTGTAAACTCTGGCGCATGAGACGATACGTGGACGTTGGCGTCATTTGGACCGCAGCTGCAACACGGCGAACGGAAACCCGAGGCCGCTGTTGGATCACCTGCTGCACTAGCTGCGCGTTGCCCTCTGTTGTTGCCGTACGCGGTCGCCCTACCTTTCCAGCACGTTCATCCGTCATGTTCCCAGTCCGTTGAAATTTTTCAAACAGATCCTTTATTGTATCGCTTTTCGGTCCTTTGGTTACATTCAACCTCCGTTGAAAACTTCGTCTTGTTGCAACAACACTGTGTTCTAGGCGGTGGGATTCCAACACCAGACAAATCCTCTGTTCTAAGGAATAAACCATGTTGTCTACAGCACACTTGCACGTTGTGAACAGCACACGCTTACAGCAGAAAGACGACGTACAGAATGGCGCACCCACAGACTGCGTTGTCTTCTATATCTTTCACATCACTTGCAGCGCCATCTGTTGTTGAAAATTGTAACTACTGTAATTTCGAAAGTTTGTCCGCCTGAAAATGTACTGTTGTCCCAAGCATATTGCAACAAACGGTGTATTTCTAGCGCTGCTCGTTTAGTTTTTATTGCCGTTTCAAATATACCGGTCATATTTGAAACACCCTGTAGTAATTGCATGTTTGGTCGCGTACCAATCCTGGTCCCTTCAGCAGACACTAGACTTTCAGGGTTGGAGAAGCGCTATAAGACACCAGGAAAGCCGATAAATTCAGGAAGTCCTTCGTTCCAAAGCTGGAATTTTCTGTGCAGAAGTAATGATGAGATGTGGACCACTGTAATTCCCATCTAGAGCAATTTGACTGGTCCCAAATACCTGCAAGACGTTCAAAAAAAGATTGTAAGCCCTACAGACGCGAAGGCGGCTAAAACTTCATCCTAGTGGAAGACAATATAAGGCCACACTATACTCCAGCAGTGTCCCGGTATCTTCAAAGACGCGGCATCAACCGAATGCATTGGTCAGCACAGTCCCCAGACATTAATGCAATTAAGCGTGCATGGAACGTGTTGAAGGTGGCCGTTCCACAGAGTCCGAACCACATGGCAACCTTCAGGATCTCGTTGAAGCTGCCATTTGGTGAGCAGGACATCATACACCGAGATAAACTTAGTCTCACCCAGACCACGCCTCTGAGTGTGGAACAACCCATCCTGTGTGGAGAGGACAACCTCACTGCTAAAGACTGATCATCACGAGATAGTTTCACCGTTTTTGTTTTAAAGATGTACACTTAGGAGAGGCCTTGCTTTGTTCTTTGACAACTTTTTAAATAACTGATATGGTTGGGAGCAGGCTACAGGGGCTGCTGGAGTGGAAGGCTGAGCGACAAATTGAGGATAGAATGTAAAATTTATTACGCAAGAAAATTCATGAATGGTACTGGTAACAACATATTGACATACAACTTGCTCAATTTAAATGTACATCAGCTGATTTCACATGAATTACCAACAAGTTATCTAACATCAATCAATCTGAAAAAATGAGATTTAAACCTTTCCCAAAATTTTAATGCTAGTTAATGTTATTACGAAACAGAAAATTACCAAACAGGTCACTGTATTTAAGCCTTGCATAACCCAATGGGCACAATAGCTTACAGGAAATATCACGGACGTATAGCAATATCTGCCCACTACAGCACCGTCTTACGTGACCTTGTGTGCCACAATGATTCACAGAACCAACATAAATAGTTAAATGGTAAATTTTACCCACAATGGCGCTTGCGTTATCTTACGTAGCACACAGACTTACCAAGACAAAGCAATTAATGCCAAGTACAGTCTGGTCCGGAAAAACGTGTGCCCTACCACTGCTTAAACTACTCAGAATCAGTAATGACCTGTTTTACAAGGCAAGCACATTCAGTTCAGACAAGTTAACAAGACAGTGCCTCCATTTGAATTTCACCACAGAAATCCATATAGTCGTAGGCCAGACGGTGATTCGAAAAGGATTGGTAAGTTACCGCACTGTTGGCGGTGGTCACTAAACCCCTGGCGTGCGATAGATGTGTGGGCCAGAAACACCGTTGCAACAGGAGCCGTTAACAACAGTACCCGCAGAACTCTTCCTAAAACCACACCGTGAAATGACGTCAAAGGGGTTTCCAAAAAAGTTTACCATTCAACAGTAGTAAGAGAAAAGGACACACACACGGCACTTAAAATTAGCCTTGAATTATTCCAACCTGTGGTTAAGATTGAATTAATTTTAATCCAACAGGTAAAAAGTGGTGTCACAGTAGACTTAAACTTGACTAGCGTGACAATTTGGGCGTCCCTTAACTGACATAAGTTCAGTAAAAAACTGAAATGCAACGTAAGGGCATTGCGAAACACTTCATCAACAATTTACGCAAACACGTCCACATAGGCACTCCAGTTCATACGTAAATCAACCAGGGAAGTCAGTATTTCGACACGCGACGTGGGAACACTCACTGCTCAGCAGCGCAAGCCAGAATACGACAGAAAGAAGTCTCGCTGTAATTCCACCAGATGAAGATGAACCAAACTAACAGCTCACCTTTAACAATAATATTCCAAATGCCGCTAATAAGGTGATGGCCAGAATAACACCAGCCCGTAGCCACAGCGTGAGGAAGGTTGAAGTCGTAAACAGGAGGAACGACAGCGAGTCACTGCAGCACCTCCAGTTCCGCTGCTGGGCCGGCCCCAGTGCAGCTGCCACGCTCACACCACTTGCCAACGCGACTTCCGCAGTCTTCCGGCGTCGCTCCGTCCAGACCCGCTCGTCTCTCTCTGCCCGAGATTCCCGCACGGTATCCCAGAGGGCGCACCAACCCGCGCACCGCAAAGCGAATCGAAAGAGGTCGAACACACTACACCGAAACAATCAAATCGCAGGAGCACACGGCACGGCACAATAACCAAAATGTTTAATGATATTTTAAAATGAGATATTGCACAAACCTCAGTGGGTGTACTACAGGAAGTCATTGTGGTAGACTCCGGTTGAAATGTGTATAAAGTCCTCACTACACTTCACTAGAAGCTGTGACTCGTTTTGTCACAGCATGCTCTGCACATGGCAACGACCCAAACGTGCCGCTCCGTACGTCCGCAGTGCTACTACGTGGGTAGAGTTACAGAGTAGCTTGCTCTGGCGATTAAAGCAGTGCGGATGCGGACACGGGTACTGGCTGCATACTGCCGCAGCCGACACAGCGCGGTTACTATCACCGCAGGCGGACTGCAGCGATATGTGCACAATGGACGTGAAACTAGTCACACCAGCACACGACTGTATGCACATTCTACCACCACCTGCACAATTTTTGTTTTTGCGGAGGTATCATGGAAAACAAAAAGGACACTGCTTCCATTAGAGATGGGCCTTAGAGTAGGAGGATAAAAATTGGAATTTTTGTTCAAAACGGACCAAGCACCGCAGTGAACTAGGGGAGTTCAGAAAGAAACGATGCGGAGTCTGGAATGCGCAAACCGGTGACCGGAGGTAATATCGTGGCGCGTGCAACGAGGTGTGGTTCCGACCAGAGCGTGGAAGTTCACAGTCCGTCACTAGAAGGCACGCGTGCACGTCACGTGACTATAGATATAGCAGCAGCATGCATCAATCGTCCAAATCTGCCAGTCGCATTGCAGTGACATGGAGGCGTCAACAGAAGAGCAAAGAGGTGTTGCCCGTTTTCTGGAAGCGGGAGGAGGAGGGGGAACGGACACTCACAGACGAATGTCACAGGTGTACGGCGGACACTTAATGTCCCTTGCAAGGGTAAAGGCGTGGCACAAGCGCTTCAGGGAAGGACGGGTGTCCTTAGACGATGATGCACGGTCTGGAGCACCAGACTCAACCGTCCAGCTGGTGGATGCACTCATTACCCAGGATCGCCGAGTGACAGTGAAAGCCATAGCCGCCGTGGTCGGATTGTTAACACCATCGTGAAGGAACAGCTGCACGTGCGCAAAGTGTGTGCCAAGTGGGTGCCCTGCAGTCTTCAACCACACCAGGAAGCATGTCGGATGGCCCACTGTCTTGCTCATCTGCAGCGCTATGTTCGGGAAGGGAATGCGTTCCTGGCACGAGTGTTGGCTGGAGATGAGTCACGGTGTCATCACTTCGAACCGGAATCAAAAAGACAGTCTCTAGTGGAAGAATCCAGGATCATAAACACCAAAAAAAGCCAAGGCCATCCACACGAGTGCAGGAAAGGTTATGCTAACGTTCTTTGACCAAGATGGCTTCCTTCTGATTAGCTTCCTGCAGCATGGGACAACATTGAACACCCAGCATTACTCGCAAACCTCGACCAGCCTTCGCCAAGCGATCAAATCAAAACGACCAGGCAACCTCACCACTGGGGTCATTCTGCTCCACGACAATGCAAAGCCTCATACGGCGAACACAGTCAAGGCAGTCCTGCAGAAATTCAAACCGGAGGTTGTCGGCCACCGTCCATGCAGTCCGGACCTCTCCCTGTGATAACTTCATTTTTGGTCCACGTAAAAAGGCTGTGAGGGACAAACGGTTCACCTCGGACGACGACGTCCAGCTGTACGTGCGGAACTGGTTAACATCGCAGGCCTGGGAATTTTATGAAATGTCTTTCCCTGGGAATTTTATGAAATGTCTTTCCCTGGGAATTTTATGAAATGTCTTTCCCTGGGAATTTTATGAAATGTCTTTCCCTGGGAATTTTATGAAATGTCTTTCCCTGGGAATTTTATGAAATGTCTTTCCCTGGGAATTCTATGAAATGTCTTTCCCTGGGAATTTTATGAAATGTCTTTCCCTGGGAATGTTATATTTCGGCGCCTTGCCACAGTGGGACGACTCTATAGCCAGGGTCAATACTTCTAACACACAGGTACTGGTATCTGTAATTATACCCCTTATAATTGTCACGTGGTATCGTAGTGTGCAGCTGCAAGTGCGGTCGACGTCCTCCACGCTACAATCAGACAGAGGCGAATATGTTGGCTCCAGACGCTACGGTTGCAATTCGTTGGTTACAAGTAGACGCGGAATGGAGTGAACTGAAAGTTAGTGTGGTTCGCATCTGGTGATTATACTTAAACTACAGCTACTCATTACGGTCCTGTGTGGGCTGTAAGTACAGTATTGCAGCGAAACGTAATAGATACGCTAATGTGTGACAGACAGATTTACGCTGCATAAGTTTGTTCCAATTATAGGCACCATATGTAAATCAGGCGCTGTAGACTGTATGGGGTGTATGGCGTCCACACTTTTCACCTTTCAATATATGCATCAGATTCATCCTTGCTGCCCTCTACAATGTCTTTCATCTAACAGATACAATCAAAAGTCAACACAGCATTACCGAAAACGTCTATCACGGACCACACTTAAAGTAAGAAAGTATCAGACTGCGCAGAGACAGACTGTGCCACAGCAAGACCAAAGATTGACAGCAGTAACAGAACTTAAGCGCTCACGCCCTCTCTCTCTCTCTCTCTCTCTCTCTCTCTCTCTCTCTCACACACACACACACACACACACACACACACACACACACACACACACGGCTCCAAATTGTATTGTACAGCATGACGGCCTGTGACATAAGTATGTCGGTGCATGAGAAACCCTCAGAAAACTGAAAGCACGAATTCGAAGAAAACTTCATCCACATATGGAGCACCCTCTCGTTCAGCATGACAATGCCAGACCACACACAAGCGCTGCGACATCTGTAGCAATGCGACGCCTTGGGTTCACGGTCATCGATCGTCCTCCATACAGTCCCGACTTGGCCCCCATCCTATTTTCATCTGTTTCCATATGTTAAAGAACACGTTCGAGGACATCACTTGGATACTAATGAAGCAGTGCAAGGAGAGGTGAGATGATGGCTCCGTCAAACGTTTTACAGTGACTATATCAACAAACTGGCCTCTTGTTGCGACAAATGCAGTCGTCGACAAATTGACTATGTTGAGAGCTAGGTATGCAGACACGAAGAATAAACATGAGGACTGCTAATAAAGATTGTTTTGTGTGAGAAGTGTAAGTGTTCTCAGGTAAATTACGAGGCTTTGCTGTTAACCACGCCCTTGTATTCTGCTACTAGCGGTGCTTTGCTTGTGTAGACGGTACGGCCTGTACAGATCTTTCATTTAATCGAATTTTTTATGTTCACAAATGGAAACACTTCCTAAGCATTTTATGCTGATAAATGCCTTATAAGGATGGTCTTCCTCGAATGTACTTCTGACCAAAAAGCGATTCTGGTAACAGGAGTCAAAACTTTGTTAGTCGTGCCTTTTCCGTTCTTGTAGAGATAGTTAGATAGCAACTTTGACCCAGCAGCAAATATTTCTTTGTATCTAACCGAAAATTCAAGTACCAATTGTCATAGGTGTAACCATAAAATCCTTTTGGAGTTCTTTAGTAGTTCTAAAAAAAGCTTTCACCCACTATTTTACCCATCTAGCGGTTGAATTTCCAAAAATGCTGAGACACGTATTTCTTAGTGACTCAAAAACCAAATACCAATCTTCGTAAGTCTAGCTTCAAAATTACTTTAATAGGCACATTAAATCAAACGTCACCCCCTTAGTGATTTCGAAAAATCACTGCTCAAGCTACTCCATCAGTATAAGATCCACACCTTCTACAAATTTCTATTCTTAGCGGTTTGAGCTAGGCAAAGATCAATCAGTGAAGACTTTGCTTTTTTTTGTAGATATCTACCCAATGAGATAATGCATAAACAGTCAAATTAAATTTCAAACACAGAAATCATTTCTGAGAATTTGTATCCCGCAGAACAGTTTAAGTGAATTGGTAATATCGAATATAGTAGTAGTTAGCGACGAAATAAGATAGCTTGGCGCAATCGTGTAAGTGGTCAACATGTTGCCAAATTTTCCACTCAAAATGCCAGCTTCGGTTTTGACTGACAGATGAAATGACTGCGTGTACTGCCACTCCCCAACCGAAGAAAATCGTCAACCCAGCTAAGAATAGAAACCTGCACCATGCGATCTACAGGCAGCGAGGCTAACCACTGACCCACGAGCACCACTTTTTCATTAGTGTGAGTGAATAATCTGAAAGTAATCAAACATACAGTACTAGTCATTAAAATTGCTACACCATGAACATGACGAGCTACAGACGCGAAATTTAATCGACACGAAGCAGATGATGTGATAAGCAAATGATTAGCTTTTCAGACCATTCACACAAGGTAGGCGCCGGCGGCGACACCTACAACGTGCTGACATGAGGAAAGGCTCCAACCGATTTCTCATCCACAAACAGCAGTTGACCGGCGTTGCCCGGTGAAACGTTGTGGTGATGCCTCGTGTAAAGAGGAGAAATGCGTACCATCACGTTTCCGACTTCGATAAAGGTCGGATTGTAGCCTATCGCGATTGCGGTTAATCGTATCGCGACATTGCTGCTCGCGTTGGTCGAGATCCAATGACTATTAGCAGAATATAGAATCGGTGGGTTCAGGACGGTAATACGGAACGCCGTGCTGGATCCCAACGGCCTCGTATCACTAGCAGTCGAGATGACAGGCATCTTATCCGCACGGCTGTAACGGATGGTGCAGCCACGTCTCGATTCCTTAGTCAACAGATGGGGACGTTTGCAAGACAGTTAGACGACGTTTGCAGCAGCATGGACTATCAGCTCGGAGACCGTGGCTGCGGTTACCCTTGACGCTGCATCACAGAGAGGAACGCCTGCGATGGTGTACGTGCACGACTGGCAAAACTTCATTTTATCGGATGAATCCAGGTTCTGTTTACAGCATCATGATGGTCATATCCATGTTTGGCAACATGACGGTGAACGCACATTGGAAGCGTGTATTCGTCATCGCCATACTGGCGTATCACTCTGCGTGATGGTATGGGGTGCCATTGGTTACGCGTCTCGGTCACCTCTTGTTCGCATTGGCGGCACTTTCAACCGTGGACGTTTCATTTCAGATGTTACGACCCGTGTCTCTACCTCCATTTGAACAAGATAATGCACGGCCGCATGTTGCAGGTCCAGTACGGGCCTTTCTGGATACAGAAAATGTTAGACTGCTACTCTGGCCAGCACATTCTCCAGATCAGTCACCAACTGAAAACGTCTGGTCAATGGTGGCCGAGCAACTGGCTCGTCACAATACGCCAGTCACTACTCTTGATGAACTGTGGTATCGTGTTGAAGCTGCATGGGCAGCTGTACCTGTACACTCCATCCAAGCTCTGTTTGACTCAATTCCCAGGCGTATCAAGGCCGTTATTACGGCCAGAGGTGGTTGTCCTGGGTACTGATTTCTCAGGATCTATGCACCCAAATTGCGTGAAAATGTAATCACATGTCAGTTCTAGTATAATATATTTGTCCAATGAATACCCGTTTATCACCTGCATTTGTTCTTGGTGTAGCAATTTTAGTGGCCAGTGGTGTATATGATGGTTTTTGAGTCTCCAACCGTAGTTGTTGGACATGCGTAACGTCAGTTAACAGATAAACTGATTTGTAAAGCAGTCAGAGGTCTGATGCTGTTTTCTGTATGGCAGTATCAGTCTTCAGAGAATCGCGGGTAGTGTTTACTGATAATTTGCAGAACACACGGAAACACGATCTTGTGGCGTACCGACGGTTTGTTGTGGCGCTGCACGGCCCGCTTACCGCTGGCCCGTGCTTCGCGGTTGCCCGCCGTTTCTGCTCCGGTGGCGAACTTAACTCGCTGCAGGGCTGCAGACGCCACCGCTCGGCGAAACGTCCAAATTGGCTCTTGTGTGTGGCCACCAGTAATTCCGCTCCTCCGCGTATACACGTACTGCACACCGCGCGGAATCGGCAGCGCTGCGCGAGGATGTTCCTCACGGAACAGCGAGCTCCCGTCTTGCAATTATTTAACTGCGTATGAAGCCCCCTCGAACGCTGAAGTTGGAACAGCGAACGATAATTGTCTGGTGTAAAGGCTAGGTGCCCATGAGCAAACGGCATTCGTCATGTTTATTTCGCGCAGCTACAGTGAGTCCAAAAAGTATTAGTCTAGCTGCATACCTTTTAGAAAAGTCTAACAAGAAAAGAAATATATACAAAATCTAAAGCGCCAGTCATGCAAAAATGTACCTCGATAAGACATTTTTGTTGAAAAGCAAGCAGAGAAATACCTCAAAATCGACAGCAAGGTTAACAAAATAGAAAATGTAATATAAGAGCTAGTTTATAAAGTATTCGTACTCCATCTGAATATGCCGAAATTCTGCGCGCAGTGATGAAATTATAACGCTGACCCCGGCACACACTAGAGTCAACGGTGCGCGGTCCCACCCTATCGCGTGTTGTGGTTCTGAGCGGCGCCGATACAGTGCTATTAGCGCCATGGGCCGTAAGGGTAGTGAGACGACGCTGATCGAAACGAAACTTACTCTGTGCTGACACAATGAGTGCAAATCATGTTATGAGATTGCTAAAATAGTCGGTAGACCTAGGTTGACGGTTCAGTCGATAAAAGGTAGATTTTGCGCAACGAAATCATTAACGAATCAATCACGTACCGGTCGCCCTCACACTTTGATGTAGGCTTGAGATTCATCATGAGGGGAATGAAGAAACCTAAAGTCAGCGCTCCTAAGTTGGCTGCGGAGTTAGTCTAGGGGATAGAAGGTACGTGACAACAGAATCAGAAATGCCTTCAAGACGTATTGGTATCACGGCCGGGTAGCGCGCAAGAAATTTTGGGTCAGTGAACGGAATCGCATGAAACTTCATTTTGCGATGTAACAGTGACTCAGAAGGAAGACTTCTGGAATCGAGTAATATTTTCTGATCAGACTCAATACAACGTATTCGGGTCGGATGGCAGGCGAGTGGTGTGGCGTAAGAGTAATGCGGAGATCTTACCACGCAACCTTCAGCCAACGGTTAAACACTGGTGGCTCTTTGGTGGTGTGTGGCTGTATGAGTGCAGCAGGTGTTTGAAAATTGCATTTCATAGAAGGTACAATGGATCACCATATGTATATCAACATTTTAAAGGACTATCTGAATCCTAGCGCCGAAAAATAGGTCTGCTAGGAAATTACATTTTTCAACAAGATAACGACCCAAAGCATACGGCTCTAAATACAAGACTGTGGCTCCTGTACAACTTAACACTCCTCCTCAGAGCCCAGACATTGATCATATTTTCTGATTCTAAATTAAGAGTGGACGACTTACCAAGGTTCGTTGCATATGACTGGATGTTCACATTTTGTGTTCCCTTCCTTTCACGTGACATATACCTAATTTTTTTTTAAAAATTACGACTAGATGAATACGTTTTGTACTCATTGTACCTCTTAGCTACTGTTCGGCTGGTTGTCGGCCTTGTAGGGAATCATAAACGAAAGCTTGCGTTCTCTCAGTTACGCCGCAACCATTACACAAAGCTTTCGTCTCCTATCTTGTTTGCTTCTGATATCGAGTTGCGTGAGCAATTTCGATGTGTAAAAGGCAACGTCCTGACACTTAAGATCCTCCAGCCCAAATCGCTGAGGACAGAAACACGAAATTTTGCAGAAGGTGTGCATCTTACACCATAGGCGTCGTTTGAGGAGAGATTTTTCGAAATTCCAGCCCGTGGGGTATGAAGGGTTCAGTCAGAAACGTCGCTATTAAGGCAATTTTGAAACTAGACCTCCGAAAATTGGTATTTCGTTTCTCGGTCGAAAATAAGTTTTTCAGCATTTTTGGGAGTTTCCACCTGTGGGGGTGAAAGAGTGGGTGAAAGCTGCTTTAAAGAAATAGTAATTAAACTACTCTGAAAGATTTTTTATTCAAGGTACAACTCAGCATTGGTATTTGACTGCTTGGTTACAAATAGTCTGTTCCGCTGTTTTTTGGAAATTCGACCTGTATGGGGTGAAATGAAGAGTTTTTATGGAAATACTTCATTGTGCACACATTTATGAAGAGGGTGTAGGCATCGTTTAAGAAGGGATTGTCCGAAATTCTGCTCGTAAGCGGGTGAAGTACGGGATGAAAGGCTTTTTGAAAGTATGTCGTTATTAAAGGTATTTAAATTCACTCATAATGGGGTTAAATAGGGGATTTTTAAAGCTAGATTTACGAAAAATGGTATTTTGTTTGTCAGAAATAAACGTAGAAATAAGTGTTACAGCATTTTTGGTAACTGAAGGACTAAGGGGGTAAAATAGTGAGCGTAAATTTTCTTGAAAATAAATAAATAGTACTACTATAGGATTTTTAAGGCCACATGTATGACAGTTGGTATTTGACTTCTCGGTTAGAAACACAAAAATATTTGTCGCGAAATTAAACCCCTAAGAGTATGCAATACGTAATTAAATTTTTTAAGAAAGTATTTCATTAAATTACAAAAATTTAGAGATAAATTTATGAAAATTGGTATTTCAATTACGTCATATATAAACAAACATTTATTAGGGTATGAAAGTTACTATGGAAATGTCTCCAGAAGAATAGAAAAGGCACGATTAATAAAAACTTTGGACTCCAGCTACCAGAATGGTTTTTTGCTCAGAAGTACATCCGGAAAGACAGTCCTTATATGCTCCTATTTAGTGTAAAAAGTTTAGGTGGTGCAATTTGTGAGGAACATAAGAAATTCCGATTAAACAACAGTAAAAAAATATCTGCAGGCTATATAGTCTGTGCCAGCGAATCAGCTGGTGCTAAGCTAGTTTAACCACAAAGCCCCTTCAACGCTGAGCTTGGAACAGGGAACGAGAATTGTCCTATGTAAATGCTAGGTGCGAAAATCAGCAAATGGCATTCGTAGTGTTGGGTTCGCAGTCTATAAACAAACTCATAGCAACCGAAAAAACAAACGATACGAACGTACGCACCAACTTGTTACTGGCGCAAAAATGTACCTGTAATTAAAACATTTCTTATACCATTACACAGAAGACATTGAGGCAGGGTCCACCGGACCTTCAATGCCACACGGACCAAAGAAGAGACATGGCGGCGGCGCCGGCGGCCGGGTACCCACAAGTTGCGAAGTGGGATTCCCAGTGCGTCGAGGGCGACTACCGACAGAGGCAGAACACGGTTCATCAGCCTATTCACTGGCCGTGGCGATGGCCATCTCTCGCCAACTTCATTCACTCTGCCAGAATGAGATTCTCACTCTGCAACGGAGTGTGCGCTGATATGAAACTTCCTGGCAGATTAAAACTGTGTGCCCGACCGAGACTCGAACTCGGGACCTTTGCCTTTCGCGGGCAAGTGCTCTAGCATCTGAGCTACCGAAGCACGACTCACGCCCGGTACTCTCAGCTTTACTTCTGCCAGTATCTCGCCTCCTACCTTCCAAACTTTACAGAAGGTCTTCTGCGAACCTTGCAGAACTAGCACTCCGCAGTATCCTTTCTTTCAGGAGTGCTAGTTCTGCAAGGTTCGCAGGAGAGCTTCTGTAAAGTTTGGAAGGTAGGAGACGAGATACTGGCAGAAGTAAAGCTGTGAGTACCGGGCGTGAGTCGTGCTTCGGTAGCTCAGATGGTAGAGCACTTGGCCGCGAAAGGCAAAGGTCCCGAGTTCGAGTCTCGGTCGGGCACACAGTTTTAATCTGCCAGGAAGTTTCATTCACTCTGGTTCGCTTGTGTTCACTACCAAGTGTTGCGGCTTGGAGGCAGCTACAGATGGCAGATACATCAAATTAAACTTACGGATTACGAAGCTGCCAGTGTTTGGTGTGCCTCTAACATTACCGCCTCTTCTGACTCGCTAAACGTAACCTGCGAGCGAGACAGGCATCAAGCGAAACAGGCATCTCGAGCATTTCCTCTCTGGCAGTTCCAGCACACTGGTAATCCATGGATAAGAGAACTACGTACTAGTGGCTTTCCTCAGTTCGAGAATCATAGCTTAATCATGAAACAGAACTAGATTTGAAAATCTTATCACAGTGTTCTTCCTGTATACGCCACCCTGACTGTACCTGCGCCGTCGACCCCTTCGGTATCAGCAGTTGCAGCTCCTTGTCCACAGGTACGATGCTTTAAGCGATTCTTTCACGTTCATCATTCCAAGAATATGACAATAATACCGATTTTTCTCCTTAACTGGCATACAAACATATTTCAAATACACTACCCCATTAAAATTGCTACACCACGAAGATCACGTGCTACAGACGTGAAATTTAACCGACAGGAAGAAGATGCTGTGATATGCAAATGATTAGCTTTTCAGACCATTCACACAAGGTAGGCGCCGGTGGCAACACCTACAACGTGCTGACATGAGGAAAGTTTCCAACCGATTTCTCATACACAAACAGCATTTGAACGGCGTTGCCTGATGAAACGTTTTTGTGATGCCTCGTGTAAGGAGGAGAAATACGTACCATCACATTTCCGACTTTGATAAAGGTCGGACTGTAGCCTTTCGCGATTGCGGTTAATCGTGTCGTGACATTGCTGTTCGCGTTGGTCGACATCCAATGACTGGTAGCACAGTATGGAATCGGTGAGTTCAGGACGGTAATACGGAACGCCGTGCTGGATCCCAACGGCCTCGTTTCACTAGCAGTCGAGATGACAGGCATCTTATACACATGGCTGTAACGGATCGTGCAGCCACGTCTCGATCCCTGAGTCAACAGATGGGGACGTTTGCAAGACGACAACCATCTGCACGAACAGTTCCACGTCGTTTGCAGCAGCATGGACTAGGAGCCCGGAGACCATGGCTGCGGTTATCCTTGACGCTTCATCACATACAGGAGTTCCTGCGACGGTGTATTCAACGACGAACCTGGGTGCACCAATGGCAAAACGTCTTTTTTTCCCGATGAATCCAGGTTCTGTTTACAGCATCACGATGGTTGCATCCGTGTCTGGCGACATCGCAGTGAACGCATATAGGAAGCGTGTATTCGTCATAGTCATCCTGGCGTATCACCTGGCGTGATGGTATGGGGTGCCATTGGTTACACGTCTCGGTCACCTCTTGTTCGCATTGATGGCACTTTGAACAGTGGACGTTACATTTCAGATGTGTTACGACCCGTGGCTCTACCCTTCATTCGATCCATGCGAAATCCTACATTTGCGCAGGATAATGCACGACCGCATATTGCAGGTCTTGTACTGGGCTTTCTGGATACAGAAAATGTTCGAATGCTGCCCTGGCCAGCACGTTCTCCAGATCTCTCACCAGTTGAAAACGTCTGGTCAATGGTGGCCGAGCAACTGGCTCGTCACAATACGCCAGTCACTACTCCTGATGAACTGTGGTATCGTGTTGAAGCTGCATGGCCAGCTGTACCTGTACACGCCATCCAAGCTCTGTTTGACTCAATGCCCAGGCGTATCAAGGCCGTTATAACGGCCAGAGGTGGTTGTTCTGGGTACTGATTTCTCAGGATCTATGCACCCAAATTTCGTGAAAATGTAATCACACATCAGTTACAGTATATTTGTCCAATGAATACCCGTCTATCGTCTGCGTTTCTTCTTGGTGTAGCAATTTTAATGGCCTGTAGTGTACTTCCTTTTGACCCGGTCAGAAGTTCACCAGATTCGGATACTGTCACAAGGACATTTGATGCTTCAAAAAAAGTCGAGAATTCTCGGTACAAACTGTTAGTTACTTTTAAAATTATGGAAAGGAGGGCGGTCTGGATAAAAATGGTTCTCTCGTTTTAAGGAGGATCTTTTAACATTGACTCCCCACGTTCAGCGAAACGTTCATGGTTTGAAGAAGATCGTTTAAACGCAATAATCCACAATGACGGACAATGACCATAGGTGCATCTCTGCTTGCTTGTCATAGATCGGAAACACCTATGCTGCATCGTAGCTGCTGCTCATACATGGCGTCTTTATGCTAGCATAAGGAAAACAAAGGAATGGTTGAACCCAAACAAAGCAGCATCTCCCCACACAAAGAAGTGCAAAAATCCACAAAAGACGATGTCATGCATCTGGGAGAACAGCGATGCTGAAGTGTACTAAGAATTGCTTCCCCGAGATGCGACCATCACGGCTGACATTCACTGCCAACAGTTCGGACGTCTTGAAGTCGCAATGCAAGACCAACGACCAGGAAGACGTCGTGAAGTGACGCTACTCCACAATAACGCCCGCCCACATTCTGCTAGTCCAACCAAAATCACTGTACAGGAGTTGGGTTGAGAAATCATTCCGCGCCCACTTTATTTCACCTGACCTTGTATCCTCAGATTTTAATCTTTTCCGCTCTCTATCGAACGACCTTCAAGGAACTTCCTTTCTGGATGAAAATGCCTCCCGAATACGGCTAAGAGAGTTGAAGTGATTTCTACAAGCGCAGAATCGATAAGCGACCCCGGGATTCAGCAAGACGACGGTTCAATCCCGCGTCCGACCATCCTGATTTAGGTTTTCCGTGATTTCCCTACGTCACCCCAGGCATATGCCGGGATGGTTCCTTTGAAAGGGCACGGCCGACTTCATTCCCCTTCTTTGCCTAATCCAATGAGATCGATGACCTCGCTGTCTGGTATCCTTCCCCAAACAACCCAACCAACCCCCCAACCAACCGACCCCAGGATTGGTAGACCGTCGTATATAGTGAAGTAGAATATACACTCCTGGAAATTGAAATAAGAACACCGTGAATTCATTGTCCCAGGAAGGGGAAACTTTATTGACACATTCCTGGGGTAAGATACATCACATGATCACACTGACAGAACCACAGGCACATAGACACAGGCAACAGAGCATGCACAATGTCGGCACTAGTACAGTGTATATCCACCTTTCGCAGCAATGCAGGCTGCTATTCTCCCATGGAGACGATCGTAGAGATGCTGGATGTAGTCCTGTGGAACGGCTTGCCATGCCATTTCCACCTGGCGCCTCAGTTGGACCAGCGTTCGTGCTGGACGTGCAGACCGCGTGAGACGACGCTTCATCCAGTCCCAAACATGCTCAATGGGGGACAGATCCGGAGATCTTGCTGGCCAGGGTAGTTGACTTACACCTTCTAGAGCACGTTGGGTGGCACGGGATACATGCGGACGTGCATTGTCCTGTTGGAACAGCAAGTTCCCTTGCCGGTCTAGGAATGGTAGAACGATGGGTTCGATGACGGTTTGGATGTACCGTGCACTATTCAGTGTCCCCTCGACGATCACCAGTGGTGTACGGCCAGTGTAGGAGATCGCTCCCCACACCATGGTGCCGGGTGTTGGCCCTGTGTGCCTCGGTCGTATGCAGTCCTGATTGTGGCGCTCACCTGCACGGCGCCAAACACGCATACGACCATCATTGGCACCAAGGCAGAAGCGACTCTCATCGCTGAAGACGACACGTCTCCATTCGTCCCTCCATTCACGCCTGTCGCGACACCACTGGAGGCGGGCTGCACGATGTTGGGGCGTGAGCGGAAGACGGCCTAACGGTGTGCGGGTCCGTAGCCCAGCTTCATGGAGACGTTTGCGAATGGTCCTCGCCGATACCCCAGGAGCAACAGTGTCCCTAATTTGCTGGGAAGTGGCGGTGCGGTCCCCTACGGCACTGCGTAGGATCCTACGGTCTTGGCGTGCATCCGTGCGTCGCTGCGGTCCAGTCCCAGGTCGACGGGCACGTGCACCTTCCGCCGACCACTGGCGACAACATCGATGTACTGTGGAGACCTCACGCCCCACGTGTTGAGCAATTCGGCGGTACGTCCACCCGGCCTCCCGCATGCCCACTATACGCCCTCGCTCAAAGTCCGTCAACTGCACATACGGTTCACGTCCACGCTGTCGCGGCATGCTACCAGTGTTAAAGACTGCGATGGAGCTCCGTATGCCACGGCAAACTGGCTGACACTGACGGCGGCGGTGCACAGATGCTGCGCAGCTAGCGCCATTCGACGGCCAACACCGCGGTTCCTGGTGTGTCCGCTGTGCCGTGCGTGTGATCATTGCTTGTACAGCCCTCTCGCAGTGTCCGGAGCAAGTATGGTGGCTCTGACACACCGGTGTCAATGTGTTCTTTTTTCCATTTCCAGGAGTGTATTATTGATGACGAAAGTATCTGTTGTGTGTCTGTTGTGTTTATTAAACTTCAGGGACACATGCACTTACCTAGTATTAAAAGCTAAAGTGACGACTGATGCCTTCTTTTGAATGCTTGCAGTTTGTGGAATTTGAGCCTAAAATAAAAATGATATATAGGCTTTTGGGAGAGTGATTACGTTGGTTCCATAGGAGTGACGGTGGGCATGGTACTGTCTGTGAGAGTCAATTTGTTAGGAACTAACCAGGATGCGCCTGTAATATCGTCGTAAGTCCTTCACTTTGAACTACCTTTCTATCTGCAGCCACTCCATGTATCCCTCAACCGTACAGTATAGCGGGAAGAACCATCTCCAATATACGTATTTTAATTTAGGTGGTCAGTCCATTGTCCTTCAGCAAAGGATATAAGTGATAGTCAACGATTTGTGTGTGTGTGTGTGTGTGTGTGTGTGTGTGTGTGTGTGTGTGTGTGTGTGTGTGTGTGTGTGTGCGCTCCACAGAAGTTTACTCTCAATCTTGCAGCCTAACTGTTTTTCCGTGTCACATCCAGGGAGGCCCCTTCCATCGACAGTGCTGGAAGGTCTCGTTTTGGTAATGCACATAACGCAATTATATTTGGACGAATTCATTTTGTGGTCTTCCAGAAATTGTGCATAATCTGGTCAACGTGCCCGTGGATCTCAAGGACGATTTATTTTGGGTTAGGATGGCTAGCGTAGATAGCAGTATTATCTGTGCTAAGTGAGTTCTGCCTCCCTGTGGTGTATAGTATGCGATCAAAAGTACCCGGACATCTGGCTGAAAATGACCTAAAAGTTCATGGCGCCCTCCATCGGCAATGCTGGAATTCAGTATGGTGTTGGCCCACCCTTAGCCTTGATGACAGCTTCCACTCTCGCAGGCATACCATCTATCAGGTGCTGGAAGGTTTCTTAGGAACGACAGCCCATTCTCCACGGAGTGCTGCACTGAGGAGAGGTATCGATGTCTGTAGGTTAAGCCTGGCACGAAATCTCAAAGGTGTTTTATGGGATTCAGGTCTGGACTCTGTGCAGGCCAGTCCATAAGAGGGATGTTACTGTCGTGTAACCAATCCGCCACAGGCCGTGCATTGTGAACAGATGCTCGATCGTCTTGAAGGATGCAATCGCCATCCCCGAATTGCTCTTCAACAGTGGGAAGCAAGCAGGGACTTAAAACATCAATGTAGGCCTGTGCTGTGATAGTGTCACGCAAAACAACAAGGGATGCAAGCCCCCTCCATGAAAAACACGACCACACCATAACACCACCGCCTCCGAATTTTACTGTTGGCACTACACACGCTGGCAGACGACGTTCACCGGGCATTCGCCATACCACATCCTGCCATCAGATCGCCATATTCTGTACCGTGATTCATCACTCCACACACCGTTTTTCCGCTGTTCTATCGTCCATTGTTTACGTTCCTTACACAAAGCGAGGCGTCGTTTGGCATTTACCAGCGTGATGTGTGGCTTATGAGCAGCCGCTCAACTATGAAATCAGTTTCCTCACCTCCCGCCTATCAATCATAGTATTTGCAGTGGATCCCGATGCAATTTGGAATTCCTGTGTGATGGTCTGGATAGATATACTAAGATGGTATCTGTTGTTTCGGACATGCCCGAAAGAACAAATACCATCGGTGAACATGCAGTTCGTTAGAATGAAATTACAATGAAATCATCACCCTTAGCTGCTTACAGACGTTGACATACGTCAACGGTGACAGTGAAAATGTGTGCCCCGACCGGGACTCGAACCCGGGATTTCCTGCTTACATGGCAGACGCTCTATCCATCTGAGCCACCGAGGAAACAGAGAATAGAGCGACTGCAGGGATTTATCTCTGGCACGCCTACTGCGAAACCAACATTGTCAACGTATTGTCCCGCACTACATTCGTAGTGCCCCCGCCCATTATACTAATTATTCGCGTCGCGTTCCCGATTCCCGTAAGTTTGGGCACTGTTTGTGCATTCTTTCGGACATGTCCGAAAGAACAGAAAGGCTCTCCGGCCACTTGACCATCTTCTTCTGTGCGAATGCACAAACAGTCCCCGAACTCTTACGGGAATCGGCAACGCGCCGCGAGTAATGAGTATAATGGGCGGGGGCACTACGAATGTAGTGCGGGACAATACGTTGAGAATGTGGGTTTTGCGGGAGGCGTGGCAGAGATAAATCCCTGCAGTCGCGCTATCCTCTGTGTCCTCGGTGGCTCAGATGAATAGAGCGTCTGTCATGTAAGCAGAAGATCCCGGGTTAGAGTCCCGGTCGGGGCACACATTTTCATCTGTCCCCCGTTGACGTATGTCAACGCCTGTAAGCAGCTAAGGGTGTTAATTTCATTGTAATGGTCTGAATAGATGTCTGCTATTACAAATTACTACCCTCTTAAACTGCCTGCGGTCTCTGTCAGTCAACAGATTTGGTCGGCCTGTATGCTTTTGTTTTGTATGTGTCCCTTCACGTTTACACTCCCCTGTCACATCGGAAACTTTGAACCTAGGGATGTTCAGGAGTGTGGAAATGTCGCGTACAGACGTATGACGCAAGTGACACCCAGTCACATGACCACGTTCGAAGTCCGCTCTCTCGCGATGTCTAATATCTAGTGAGGTCGCTGATATGGAGAACGTGGCAGTAGACGACAGTGCAATGCACCTAATATTGAAAGTGGATGCTTTTGGGTGTGACCGGACACTTTTGATCACATAGCGTATCATTAGTGTACACTGTATACAGGAAGGGACCCAGACTGGAACCCCGAGGAACTCCTGCCTCGGAGTTAATACTACTCTTCGGCCTGTCTAACATGAAACTTTCGTAGGATGAAGCCAGGATCTTCGAAGGTATTTTGAGCATTGATACTGGTGAAACTTAAAAGATAAACCTTCATGCTGGACACGATGAGAGACCTCTCGTACGTCTAGAAAGGTCAGCCCCCGTGCTGTGCCTGTCAGCTGTAGCTCTTGATATTGTAGATCTGTTCAACCACTCAGGAAGATATGGTCCGATGCTTGGTGCGATGTTAGGAAATCTTGCAGTGATCTAACGATTAGTTGTTACACTGGTTTGCTTACTATGCTTAGCAGTGGGGATGTCCAAAACATCCAAAGCTAGATAAAATTGATGGCTCACTATTCGAATGGTACTTTCGAAATCATCACTGGATGATATCGCTTGCATTAATGTCATCAAAGAATCGAAGCCGCACGTTCCCTCCAAGTTGTAGGTAGCAGATTTGAATTTGCTTGAGGACCCATTTAAGCAAAGTGGCAAATTAATGTCTATGAATTTCTTAGTCGAATTCCAGTTTGGGCAGTCATCTAAGTAGTTTTCCTTGCTCTTCGTTTGCGTGCTCGATGTGACAATGATATGATTTTGAAGCTTTTTCAGCATTGCACTCTACTCCATTTTGTTGTTACAGGTGTCTCGGTTTTACGCTGTTTCCGAACCACAGGATGAAATTTCAGTGACATCCCTGGTGAAGTATGATTCGCGATATTCTTTTGTGGAATGAAATATCTCTTGAGTCAGAATTCAGCAGTAAATTATCATCTGAAGAGCGCTGAAAACACACACTATCACTCTTGATTGAGAGACTGTTGTTCTCCGCATTCATAACAAGTGAGCTCCAAGTAGGAGCAAATCTGTATTCAAAACTGTTAAAAATTTTAACTGTCTCATTGCCATCTTCGTGTTGGGGTCTCACTTCGTAAGGTATTGTTCAGCGTGGTCTCAGAATTATCGAGTAGAAGTTTGCTTTTGGGGATTGTTACATTCAGTTTATTTTTTCATGTAGAGTTTTCTTCTTCATAGGAAGGCAGTGATGCTTCAGTTGGTTTGTGCTTCACAGCTTGCTTTGAATCTTGTTTTTCCGTCGTAAGTGGCACTAATATTTTTGTTTCCTCACGCAGCCAGTTCAGATGTTGAAAAATGACTTTGTCTCCTCGTAAAGGTAGCTTGTCAAAGCCCATTGTCTTTAATTTTGAAAACTGTCCTTCAGTCGCTGCTGACGAATGAATAAAGGAATATGGGAAGGAGGATACATCACAGCTGTCTACAGTAGTACATAGTACATCAACTCTTTTAGCATCTCTGCAGCATTAGGAATGTTGTACGGATTCACATCAGAGATTGTCATCCTTAGCCTGATTCGCGAGCTCTTCAGCTTCAGTGTAGATACGTTTTTCCCTATCAATCCACGCGTTTGCAGTAGATTCCTTACAGTTCAGAATTGATTCCAAAAGACAGTCATTGTTTTCAAAATTATCAGTTTTCTTATCTTTCTTTTCGTCTATATATGAATGACGTAGGCCACCTCTGATAATGTTATGGTGGCGCTGATGTTCCAATGATGATTATTCTTGAGCACACTCATCAATACCGATATTAACGCAACAATCAAAAGCGAGCGCAAAGCACTTACGATATCACGAATATCTGTCATGTAAATATGGGTCAAAACGCGAAGATAAAGTTGACTAGTGATTTACCTCTTGAGAAGCACTTCCACCTCGATATCATGACCATAAAATGGTTCAAATCTATTCTCAAACACGACTGTAGAATTACTCTTTCATGCAAAACAATAAGACTATAACACCAAATGATATGTTAAGTCCGAGCAATTGGCTATTTCTCTAGAAATGGCAACCAACAAAGCCTTACCAAAATCAGTTACCATGATTTTTGGTCTTAGAGCTCCAGATCTGAAAATTTCCATAAAGAAAATGACAGTAATGATGCGTCATGCCTAGAAGATATCATCTGATAAATTGGGCAACTGATTGATGATCGATTGACGATATTTGGATCTTTTCTACTGACGTTTACTTCGCGGATGCACATGTACTGATACAGGTATCTTAATCTCCACACAGCCAGCCCTGTTCGACAGATCCCCAAATCGTGAAATAACTCTAAATGCAACGTCACGTGTAGCATCTACTAAATCGTATAGTGCTGTTGATTGATAATAATTGTGCAACTGACTTTGATCTTTTAGCCAATATACAGGGTGTTACAAAAAGGTACGGCCAAACTTTCAGGAAACATTCCTCACACACAAAGAAAGAAAATATGTTATGTGGACATGTGTCCGGAAACGCTTACTTTCCATGTTAGAGCTCATTTTATTACTTCTCTTCAAATCACATTAATCATGGAATGGAAACACGCAGCAACAGAAAGTACCAGCGTGACTTCAAACACTTTGTTACAGGAAATGTTCAAAATGTCCTCCGTTAGCGAGGATACATGCATCCACCCTCCGTCGCATGGAATCCCTGATGCGCTGATCCAGCCCTGGAGAATGGCGTATTGTATCACAGCCGTCCACAATACGAGCACGAAGAGTCTCTACATTTGGTAACGGGGTTGCGTAGACAAGAGCTTTCAAATGCCTCCATAAATGAAAGTGCAGAGGGTTGAGGTCAGGAGAGCGTGGAGGCCATGGAATTGGTCCGCCTCTACCAATCCATCGGTCACCGAATCTGTTGTTGAGAAGCGTACGAACACTTCGACTGAAATGTGCAGGAGCTCCACCCTGCATGAACCACATGTTGTGTCGTACTTGTAAAGGCACATTAGCAGCACAGGTAGAGTATCCCGTATGAAATCATGATAACGTGCTCCATTGAGCGTATGTGGAAGAAACTAAAATGAGCTCTAACATGGAAATTAAGCGTTTCCGGACACACGTCCACATAACATCTTTTCTTTATTTATGAGTGAGGAATGTTTCCTGAAAGTTTGGCCGTACCTTTTTGTAACACCATGTATATACAGAAGAATGGGTCACGAAGTTGTCTTCTTTTCAGGTGATTACTATCGTCTGAAAAGTTTGAAAGTCTGCAGTTTAGAATGTCCTTTTCCTTTTTTGCCTTCTTCAGACCAATCCCTTAGAAAGTGGCTCCGCATTCTGTGCATCTTCCTTTGATCTTTAAGAAGTACTTTGAGCTTTAACACACTTATGCATATTTGAAAGAAAAGGCACATGGAATTTTGTGATGTTCATAAATTTCATCAACCATCAAATTGGTCCATTTCCCTATTTCCAGTCTTGAAGGCTTACAAAGTTTCCTGTTTGTTGGTTTTATGGTAGACCATTTTTCTGCTGACAGTAGTAGGTCAAATTGCTTTGTCATGTCTTTATTGCACGAAGAACCAAAAGCATTCCAAGACTCATCTTTGCTGTCGAAACATTCCAGCCTGAAGGTTTTTCTGACAAAAGGAAGAACATGACTATCTTCTTTAATTGTTGAGTAAATATGTTTTGAAGACATTTTCGAGTTGATGTCGGCCATAGCATCGGACAGTTTTTGGAAGACCGGATGAGTCGAAGGGAATTTAATATCTGTATCATCGATCACTTTAAATTCCTCCATGCTGAGAAGACATTTAAATTCTGGTAGATTGTACGTTTTTATGGGTATTACGGTTCATAAATATCACTTAAACAGGCACCGACTGCACAAGAGCTCTGACTGAACGAGCATAATGATTATTCGCATGAGTGTGAGTAGTATTACTGCGTATACTCATTCGGGGCGGATCAGGAGCGAAATGCAGCGCTGGCGGGCGGCTTCACACGACGCGGCGCGCCCCACCAAAAAACTGCAGCTGTTGTTGCCATTAGCTTTGATGCTACCTCGAGAAGCTTTGATGCTACCACTATTGTAACTGCTACGCTGACGTCACGTGCCCTTAAAAGCGGCGGTTCACGTGTGCATTGTTTCCAGATTTAGTGCCACAACTTTTGCATTGTTGCTGCGTTTTATTATTATTTTGGTCTTGAGAGGTCTCAGGGACGTATCGTAGTTTTTATTATCCTTCCGTCGGGCGCAGCTGTTCAGTTTGATACACGTCGAAATTTTCTGTAAATTACTGTTCAACAATTCGCAGTATTGGCGCCTTCTCGTTAAGTTTCCCTTCTCCGTGTGATTTTCATTGTTGTGTGAATCTGTAAATTACTTGTCAACAATTGGCAGCACTGGCGCCTTCTCTTTATAACTTCTTTCCTCTGTATGCTTTTCATTGTTGTTTGATTCAGTATCGACGCTAGTTCTTTGTTGATGGCATATGAGCCGATTGCTCATTTTTATCCACTGCCCACTTTCGTATTTCATTTCAACAATTTATTTATCAGTGTAGTAAGTTGTACAAAGCTAATCCAGAATGTAAAATGCACTTAAATTCTTTTGAAATGTTTAATCGCAAGTGGCCGGTGTCTGAACGTCAAATATCAAATTAATACACTGCGCCTGATTGCGTTATTTTATAGGAATTTTATCTATGTAAGTGGGATGTGCTAGATCATGTTGAATAAATCCAAAGCATATTGTTTGAAGACGATAATACTACTCGAAATTTACCTGGACCAATAGGCGCAGCCAAAGCAGCCTTTGTGATGCTGTAATTGCCTCATAGATAACTATACTTTGTCTATTGTAGTTTTGTATTCAAATCAGCATTTTGAGAGCGTCAAAGCTTCATTTCATCGTGAGGTAGGGGTAAAATCAAAGATGTTATTGAATTCAAAGCCATCATCAGTCTCTTGTTTTTTAATTGTTGCTAACAAAGTTAACAGATAAAGTCTGGAAGATCTGTGTGGAACTGATGCGGATGGCATTGAAAAATTTCGCCTCGTAATGAACATAAAACGTTTAAAGTTTATTGTAGGGTGCCTTAGATTTTAGTCGCTCTATTCGTGATGAAAGGAAACTAATAGACAAGCTAACAGCAATTCGGGAAATATTTACTGTTTTTACGCAACTATTAGAAATTTATACCCTCGGAGAAAATACTACAGTAGACAAGAAGCTGGAAGAATTCTGTGGAAGGTGCAACTTACGCCAATATGTACCTATCAAAACAAATGTGGATTTAAAATCTATGCTTTTATGGATTCTTAAGTATTTTACCTGTGCAGTTTGGAAATAAACGCTGTGTTGCAACCAGGAGGATTGTATCAACTGAGCAATAAACATTTCGATGTTCTGTGACTCTGTAAACCTATATATCGGTCAGGTCGAAATGTGATAGCGGACAGGTGGTTTACTAGTATTGGATTGATAAAAGATCCACGAAGGGAGAATTTTTCTTTCGTTGGCACAATGAAGAAAAACAAGCGTGAGATTTCTCTAGAGTTTGCTATCAGTAAAGGAAGGGCTGCCCACAGTTCCTTTTTTGGCTTCCACAAGACTGAACTCCAGTTTCCTCCATACCTAAAAAAGGGGAAGTGTGATCCTGGTATGACGTTTGCATGAAGATAATTCGGTAGATGCTGACACTGCAGATAAACGGAAGCCATCCATTGTAAATTTTACAGTATCGTAAAGTGTGGTATTTTCACAACAGCTAAGCTGAATGCTTTGTAAAACGCTGCAAGAAATGTGCGCCGTTGGTCCATGGTTACACTTTTGTAATGATCAATACAGTTGGAATGTATGCACAAGTGATTTATTGCAGCAGCAGTAAGAATTGTATCAGAAGGAAAGGGTTTCTGAAGCAGATTTCTTATACATTGTTTTCTTCGCTATATTCTGCAGAAATATTCAAATTATGTACAAAGACCTCTAGAATTATGGGACATCTATCAAGAACTATGAGAAAAGTATATTCCTCGAAAAAAAAAAGGGGTGCTAACTTCACACGACTGTGTTATTAATGTAACCTTTTACATAAAATCTGTACTGTTCCATTGAAATTGTTGAAAGCAATTTTTATGGCTTTAAGTATGGCGGTCATTCAGACTGCTGGGACAGTGTGTGACAAAAAATGAACAGGAAAGCTAAGGGTTAAGGTGACAGTCATTGAGTTTCCTGTGTCCCGAAACCCTCTACATCTACATTTATACTCCGCAAGCCACCCAACGGTGTGTGGCGGAGGGCACTTTACGTGCCACTGTCATTACCTCCCTTTCCTGTTCCAGTCGCGTATGGTTCGCGGGAAGAACGACTGTCTGAAAGCCTCCGTGCGCGCTCTAATCTCTCTAATTTTACATTCGTGGTGCTCGGGAGGTATAAGTAGGGGGAAGCAATACATTCGATACCTCATCCAGAAACGCACCCTCTCGAAACCTGGCGAGCAAGCTACACCGCGATGCAGAGCGCCTCTCTTGCAGAGTCTGCCACTTGAGTTTGTTAAACATCTCCGTAACGCTATCACGGTTACCAAATAACCCTGTGACGAAACGCGCCGCTCTTCTTTGAATCTTCTCTATCTCCTCCGTCAACCCGATCTGGCACGGATCCCACACTGATGAGCAATACTCAAGTATAGGTCGAACGAGTGTTTTGTAAGCCACCTCCTTTGTTGATGGACTAAATTTTCTAAGGACTCTCCCAATGAATCTCAACCTGGTACCCGCCTTACCAACAATTAATTTTATATGACCATTCCACTTCAAATCGTTCCGCACGCATATTCCCAGATATTTTACAGAAGTAACTGCTACTAGTGTTTGTTCCGCTATCATATAATCATACAATAGAGGATCCTTCTTTCTTTGTATTCGCAATACATTACATTTGTCTATGTTAAGGGTCAGTTGCCACTCCCTGCACCAAGTGCCTATCCGCTGCAGATCCTCCTGCATTTCACTACAATTTTCTAATGTTGCAACTTCTCTGTATATTACAGACCCTCTTGGAGGACGTGGAGTGTCTCCCTGTTAGGAGCATGACTGGCTTTTTCCACTCTACACTGGTCGCCCCCTGATGCAATGCTTTGTTAGCATGAAGTTTCCGAACGTTTGCATTGTACTTCGTTCATACGAAAAAACTGTTTTGGTGGTAAATTTTGATGCAACATACAGATTCTTTCATAACTCAGTGGCATTGCGTTCTTGAAAACAGGCGCAAATGTTCTAACTTGGGTGTGTTGTGCCGTTGTACAGTACATCATGTGTGTAGTGTGTGGTAGTGACTTATATAAACCTTAATATCAGCTGTGTTAATCACGGGAAAACCCAAGTCCAAACCAAACAGTAAGATGCAGCAAGCATCCCCGTTTATTAAAGGACAAATTGAGAATACTGAATTTACTGTTTATGGTGCGGACATCACAGCACTAACATAGTTTCTGACATAGGCCAACAGGCATTACGCTGCGCTTCAGTTTAACCAACAAAGATCAGAAGTTGATACTTAATTACTGGTGAAGTTTGGCCAAAGTTCCACTAGCTAATTCAGGCACTGTGGCATCTGTCCAAAGACTGTTTTCTGTAACGAAAGCTTTGTGGAGAGGTGGAAGAAAAACTAAAAGTCAGAAACAGTAAAACTCTTGGCAATGATGGTTGATCATTTATTAGCCGCCCTGCAATGAAACTAAACTCCCAGAACACACACACACACACACACACACACACACACACACACACACACACACACCTCTGGTACCAGTCTGTACTATCCTCTTCAAAGTGAAGTGTTTGAAATTGATGTTTGTATTTACATACAAATTGTGCGTTCAATACTGCTCATACGGTAGTCCCACCGAATGTGCTACCAGTTAGAACAGCAGCCAGTATAACATAATAGTTTTTGATACACTTCTTGCACAGACAGCTTGACGGCGCCGTGCTGCTGTTAACCTCTAAGTAGTATGTTAGATATGTGAAAATAAATCATTATCAAGCCTATATTGATGGTAATTACATGGTGCTCAGATGTGTGCTCATCTGTCTTGAATTTATATTTTCAAAATATCCTGAAATGATTAAAAACAAGGGCGCCCTAGTTGTGAGAACCTTAGAAAAATCCCATGAAAATCCACGCGCCACACACCTGTCATCAGTTAATAAAGGCGTGACGCACGAAAGAATGCCGTATTTGTCAGCCCGTTGTACGCTTACAGTCGGCAGTTCCCCGGGAAGTCCAAGTAGCACGCCCCGGCTGCTATTGACCTCGGGAATTCCCCGTCCCCACCTTTTGCTGTCGCGGTGCCTCGAAGGTCAGAGAGACCAAATGAACATGGCCTCCGTGCAACAGGGGTACATGCGTAGCCTGCTTTACTCGCAGAATGACGTCTTCGTAAAAAGCTCATTTTTTCCTGGGAAGGAGTCGACAGGTACATTACGAATTGCGTTAAAGATCTAAGGCCTCCGATTTTTTTCCTGATTAACTACTCACCAGAAATCGATGAAACTGGCGTTACTTCTCGACGTAATCGCCCTGCAGACGTACATTTTTCACAACGC
Source organism: Schistocerca cancellata (assembly GCF_023864275.1). Classification (NCBI taxonomy): domain Eukaryota; kingdom Metazoa; phylum Arthropoda; class Insecta; order Orthoptera; family Acrididae; genus Schistocerca; species Schistocerca cancellata. The sequence continues at coordinate 133,675,331 of NC_064637.1, forward strand.
TGACGCCATGATTCCATGGCAGCAGCGAAGGCTTCTTTAGGAGTCTGTTTTGACCACTGGAAAATCGCTGAGGCAATAGCAGCACGGCTGGTGAATGTGCGGCCACGGAGAGTGTCTTTCATTGTTGGAAAAAGCCGAAAGTCACTAGGAGCCAGGTCAGGTGAGTAGGGAGCATGAGGAATCACTTCAAAGTTCTTATCACGAAGAAACTGTTGCGTAACGTTAGCTCGATGTGCGGGTGCATTGTCTTGGTGAAACAGCACACGCACAGCCCTTCCCGGCCGTTTTTGTTGCAGTGCAAGAAGGAATTTGTTCTTCAAAACATTTTCGTAGGATGCACCTATTACCGTAGTGCCCTTCGGAACGCAATGGGTAAGGATTACGCCCTCGCTGTCCCAGAACATGGACACCATCATTTTTTCAGCACTGGCGGTTATCCGAAATTTTTTTGGTGGCGGTGAATCTGTGTGCTTCCATTGAGCTGACTGGCGCTTTGTTTCTGGCTTGAAAAATGGCATCCACGTCTCATCCATTGTCACAACCGACGAAAAGAAAGTCCCATTCGTGCTGTCGTTGCGCGTCAACATTGCTTGGCGACATGCCACACGGGCAGCCGTGTGGTCGTCCGTCAGCATTCGTGGCACCCACCTGGATGACACTTTTCGCATTTTCAGGTCGTCATGCAGGATTGTGCGCACAGAACCCACAGAAATGCCAACTCTGGAGGCAATCTGTTCAACAGTCATTCGGCGATCCCCCAAAACAATTCTCTCCACTTTCTCGATCATGGCGTCAGACCGGCTTGTGCGAGCCCGAGGTTGTTTCGGTTTGTTGTCACAGGATGTTCTGCCTTCATAAAACTGTCGCACCCACGAACGCACTTTCGACACACCCATAACTCCATCACCACATGTCTCCTTCAACTGTCGATGAATTTAAATTGGTTTCACACCACGCAAATTCAGAAAACGAATGATTGCACGCTGTTCAAGTAAGGAAAACTTCGCAATTTTAATTATTTAAAACAGTTCTCATTCTCGCCGCTGGCGGTAAAATTCCATCTGTCGTACGGTGCTGCCATGTCTGAGACGTATTGACAATAAACGCGGCCTCATTTTAAAACAATGTGCATGTTTCTATCTCTTTCCAGTCCGGAGAAAAAAATCGGAGGCCTTAGAACTTGAATGCACCTCGTATCTACACGTGTACGTGACAGGTGGTGCATGACTGAGGGTAGTTCTGGTACCACAACAATTTCTTGCTGTCATGTTGCGAATGGCTCACGGCAACAGCAGCTGCCGATAAACGACTGTACAGTAGGCAGCTGAGAAGCAGGGAACTGGGTGCCCCCTGTGTCTCCCTACCCTGCTTCTGATCATGAACTACGATGATGACTATCTCAAAAATATTGCCTAACCAGTAGACTGTAAGGTCGGCCAAGTCTACTATTGTTCGCCGTTTGTGATCACCCGGTGTTTTGCTCATTGTTTGGAGAGAATCGAGGGAATGTGCATGCAGACATAATACACACGCTGTAAGCCAGAAACTAAAACTTGCAAAACCTGCAATAGTGTACGTTTTAACTGGATAATAGGAAACATTTTTCATGACGAAAAACGCGTTTTAGCAGATGGTTTTGCAGTACCCGTAGTAATCAGATTTCCATTGTATGGACACCTTGTTGCCGTCGTAAAAATGGAACTATCACAGTGTAATGCTCGTTGATTTGACAAAATACTAAGCAAGTTATCCTTGTTTTAGGCTACTGCGCACAAGGACGCGCCTACACAGTGAAGTGAACCATTTGAGAATAAAACACCGGCTCCATTTGTTTTTTAAGGTCACCTAACCAGCACAAGTTGTAGGTCAAATTGAAGGATCTTCTAACCCACGTCAAGATTGAGATTAAGTTACTAATTTTCTCTAGTGATAGACACAAATGGCAATGCCGTTGACAGAGTTCTGTGTACAATCGCACCAAAAAGTATTGGCACATGGTTGTAGGTTAAACAAAACATATTTCAAACAGAACCCAGACACGTGCCACCTTACATTACATGTTACAAATATGTCTAAATCACCTGTCTGTAAAGCAACATACAGCGTTAGGAAAATTACCATCACTCTTCTGCATCCAAAAAAGTATTGGCACACGCGTATGAATCAGACCGTGTGTTCGTTTTCTTCACTCATGTTCACCTTCTAACAGCTAGTGTGCATCCCTGTAGCATCTATAACAGCACGTAAACGCCTAGGAATGCTTTGTATTAAATTCCGGGCGATATCAGGGGTAATTTTCGACCATTGCTCCAGCAGCACTTTCTCCAGCTCGTATTTTAGCGGTCGGGCGCTATTTTCTGACTTGGGTGTCAATATGAGCCCACAGGTTCTCAATAGGGTTCAAATCAGGGCTCTGAGGTGGTGTTAGAATCGCTGAGGCATTTCGTATAGTTTGAGCACTAACCGTCTTGTCGGACGTTGAATAACCTCAGCAATTGCTGCTGCACTTGTAGCAGGTTCCTTCCGAGCAAGTGCGATGATATGGCGACACTCGGGTTGTTTCGGACGTCGAGGACGACACTTATTCACTGTTGTTCCAGTCTTTTTATATTCATGAATGATGGCTCGTACCGTGGTGTAGCTCACAAACCTCTGCTCAGATTTTTTCGATAGCTTCTCCCATGTCGATGGAGCAATACCACTCTCTCACGCAACGCCACTGAATGTACCTTCTTCGGCCCCATGCTGACCACTATTGCACAATACAGCAACGTACTAGCGGCTGGGCCGTCAACACGCACTGTCTATTGCGTCAGTAGACGGCGTTCCGGTAACCTGAAGACCCAGCAATATACCGAGAAGCCACGCTCGGTGCCAATACTTTTTGTGTGCAGAGTAGATGCATGTTTGCCCTGAAGACTGCATTTCTTCGTTACTGGTAGGCACTTTGGCAGAACTGTAATGTCTGGTGAGTGAGGTAGCACGTACATTTGCTGTGTACGGGAAGGTGCGGCGTTTGTAACCAGCAACGATATATACGCACGTGTGCCAATACTTTTTGGTGCGATTGTAGTTCAAATTTGACGCTAATAGAGGTACGAAAACCTATGGAAAACGTTACGGAGCTAGTGCAACAAGATGGGCTTCACTGGGCATCTTCTTCGTAATCATCCAGTTACAGCAAGAAGCCACAAATAAAACCAAAATACGCGACACGAGTTGTGCGCCAAACTAACAACTAACGGACTTGAGAGTATGGATTTCGTAATCTGAAATACACGGCAATAAAGCTACCGCGTCATGTAATGCTTATCCTCCCAGACCCAGAGAAACGTGACATCGGGACTGAGCACACCACCTGTTGGGCATGCTTCAAGGATCTTGGACGCATGCGTAGCTGACGTGACGTACGGGCCAAACACACAAGGATTTGATAAACAACGGTGACAGTTCACGGCCTTCACCACTCAAGGAAAAGTTTGTCAACGCCACCAGATGGCACAAAACTGCAGCAGACTTTCATCCCCGTTCGCTTGGTATAAATCCCGCTGTGCTCTACCAGACTCATTAGATATGCCAGTGCACTCACTATACAGTAGAATTAGATTGGTTGTCAGCAGATGTTACAGTTATACTGATAAAAAAAAGGTTTTGTGGGTTTTTGAATGAGTTACAGTACAGAACTTTTGGATTTTATCATACAGTAAACCATTTGAGTTGCTGAGAACCAGAAGGGCCTAAAGCACGTCGCCGTCGGTTGAGACTGTTGCATTTATTCGTGCTTCTGACCGATGTTGATGTTGCGGTGACTCGGGTTTACCTGTGCTGTAGGCCCACATTGCATGTATGAACATTCACGAAAAGCTGTTTCTCAGATATTCACGCAAATGTGGGATCGATGACGCTGTCCTTTCAGCCCGTACGGTTTTCACCGCTTCATTTCTATTCTAGGCATAGGGCCATGTTGGTAGACATAACTCCTTGATCTGTTATTTCCACAAACGCCGGGTCGTGTTTGAAGTGTTCCTACTGTGCAGGAATTGACTTCAGTGTCCAGTGTCGACATGAATCCGTTTTTAAGTGCTAACAGAAAAGAAAATTACCAGGACAAGTTAGCTGCAAAGGAACTACGGCCTTCCAGAGCAGATTCGTTCCCTGAGAAAGTGACTAAATCAAATAAGCGTGACTACAAGCGAATATTTAAGGAAGCTTACAACTTGCGCAAATTGTTGTTCGGGTACATCTTGAGAATGTCTGAATTTCCAGCCTGGAAGTTAATTCGTGGACTAATAAATGTTAGGGATCTTCTACATCTGAGTGAAAAAAATTAAAAAGCGCGAAAAATCAGTTACACAAAAATGGAAAATGGCGAGTGGCGAAAGTTTACTAATTATTTCGTTCTTGCCCTAAACTGTACTTAATTATGTACAAAACAAAATTCGGCATAAACAATTCCTTTCTTCGGTAAGGCAAGTTATGCATATTGGCAGTGGCTGTAGTTGTATAAATTTGCTTATAAACAAAACTGTTAAGCATCGGATGCTATTAATTTCGCACTCTCCAATTCATCTCAGTCTATAAATTCTTGAACAGCCAGTATGCATACTCAAGTGCCGCAACTGATTGTTTACATTGCCTGAAACAGATACCAAGGACCCACCTGGAATAAGTGAACGCTGAAATTAACACCCAGTCAGTCGGGCCGGAGCAGAATGTTTTCCCGACGATTCTGCAGAACACAATAGCCAGAATCAAAGTTCATATCGCTAAACTCAACATGGATGGTGGGATGATGTTGCCAATGTGATGGACGAGAATAGTATTTAAGTTAGTGAAAGATCCAGAGGATGTGCACGTAACTTTACTCGGCTTGCATTAAAGAGAGACAGTTTTGAATACAAAGTCGGCACTCGGCTGAAGCAGTGCGTTCATTATTGCTCAACGTTACCCACCAAGAACTCTGTCCAGAGCAACAGCGTACTACTGACTAAAAGAACGTTTTAGAACGAACGCAATACACATGCCAGCGAGGTGATGCTGCGGTGTCTTTACGTCTGAAATCTCGTAGAAAGGAAAGACTCTCATTCAATTATTCTTTTAGGACTGAGAGGCTACCGCTGTCTTGTGGTCCCAGGGGTTCAGATGCCAGGCCGCCGTTCCATAGCCCCAGGGTGGGAGGTCGCCAGAATTTCACTAACTGCTCACTCTTTCCAGAGTAGGCCTGCTTCACCTAATGACATTAAGTGGCAGTCTTTCTGCTGAAAATGGGCTGCAGAGAAGCTTCGGGCGGCACACAGCCCACTGTGGTGAGTGCAGGACTCATTTCTCAGGCAGTGCTCCAGAATACTCACTAGATAACTGCGAGATGGGATACCGCATAGCTACATGCGATAGTGACGTAACATTGCGACAGTAGCATCACAAAAGAAACTAATTTTAGAGTACAAAACAGCTACAAACTAATGATTACTTCACGAATGGATGTAGTGTGCTATGTATTTTGCTTTAGCAGTATCTTACGAAACTTTATGGCAGATTAAAAGTGAGTGCCGGAGTGGGACTCGAACGTGGGGCCTTTTGCCTTACAGAAGCACGTGTTCTACCGACGCAGGACCCGACCTAACAGCTGTACTTAGCCAGTACCTCGTCTACCACCTTCCAAACTTCACGCAAGCTCTTCCGCGAAACTTGCAAGACAAGCACTCTGCGAAGAAAGGACATCACCCAGACGTTGGCTTCCCCACAGCCTGGATGTGAAATTCGGACATACTGGCGGAAA